>NW_027286985.1:1220000-1890000 GCF_022747635.1 Hetaerina americana | reverse complement strand
GATTCATTTCAACCCGTATTCTCCGTTTTTCCCTTAATTTAAAGTCCATCCTACCCTAATCATTTAGTTCGGAAATGAACACCATTGAGTTTACTAAGGTATTCTCTACGTTGATAACGGCAATACATACCGGAGCCATGGTCCGTGTGTTTCAGTACACCAGTGCCTTTGAACCGAATATGGACAAAGTGTAAATTTAAAAAAAATGAAAACAAAGTTTCTAGTCCCTGAGTTGATAGTCTTTTAGTTTTCGTGCCAATATTTCCCTAATAATTGGAAAAAAATTAAAAAATAGCTTCAGAAAGGAATAGCTTTATGTGCTATCAGAGCCAATGAAATCGATCATGCGTTGAAATTCCGATGCAACCTTTTTCATGGAGTATATTATTCCGGCAATCAATAAACAAAAGCCTTTCTGCGTGCACTTTACTTTGTGTATACTTCTAACTTCTGTTAACTTTTTCAATTACCAAAGGGGTATGGCGTCCCAGTTCATTACCATCAACAAAACTATATGTCATATGACGGGCAATGCGAAAGGATTAATGATATTAATTGGAGTGAAATTTGACCAACAATGGATCTGTTAATGCGCAAAATATTTTAATATTCAATAAGTGTTAAAGACCATATATTCACTGTCAAATTGCCATCCCTTTCTCCTTATAGACATAAAAAATTGATGCAAAACTTTTCAAAATAAAGTCTTATTTTTCTTTGTCCAAGTAACCCTATTGTCTTAGGATTATGAATGACCGTGACTTGCCACTCGCACTTGCGCCAGCCCTACTATTTTGCTCAACAGATTACCGTTAAAATCCCCTCAAATGACATTTGAAGATATGTTTGCGGTTTCGCTTTTAATAACCAGAGAGTTGTTTACCAAATGTCACATGTGGTTTTGCAGTTCTCGCAGTATCTTTGTGCAGAACCTCCTGACGGAAATATGGTTTACCTTTAGTTTTTTACGCCCACTACGCGTATTAAGATAGAAAGTAATTTAGAATACTTCTAATTGCACTTAAAATTGTTTTTAAATCACTCGTATATGTATTTTGGCTTTCAGAAACAGGCATTTGAAAGAAAGGAATAAATTGGTGTAGACGGTAATCAATAGTACCACACGCCACACGTCATTACTTAATGATATAACTATATTAAATAATTGACAATTATGCAAATAGATTAAATCTCTTTCGTAAGGCAGAAATTTTCTACAATAATTTTTCTACATAAATCTAGGGAACATAAAAGATCTAGAGCACTAATAACAATTTACGTGGGTGTATTGTTTTTGAGTAATTATACCTGAGAAATCATCGAGATATCTGGATCAAATTTGTCCTGCACCTTAATTGATTTTAATACACATGATGTTGTAAAACTATACCTAATTATCTTGATTTGCTTTGTTTCAGGCAGTTGAAAGTTTCAGTTATTGAAATAACTCGCAGTATTGAGAAGGTAAACACTCGCAGTATGATTAAGTTCCTTCACTTGAAACAGTAAAAATTAAAACTTCACGATACTCCCTCATACGAGCTCCCTCGTACTTACTAATACTGAGGTTGGATGTCAGGGTAAACCTATGATTTGTAATTTTTATGCGTGTTGTCGTAAAAACATAACGGTTTTTTTACAATGAAGCCGTGAATTAAGTATGAAAAGAGTTTAAATCGTTTTTGTCTAGCTTGAATGCAATAATCTCACAAAATTTAGAGTTTAGCGTAAGGTAGAGAAGAGCTAGATGAATTTGTCCACGTATCGCTTCAGATGATTACTAGAAATCATTTAAGGCATTCTGAAAACGCCGGCGAGAAGAAGGCACAGTTGCGGAATTTGATGTTGGCTTCATTGTCATTCGCGGAAATGTCGAAAAGAAAAGGGGTTATATAACATGGGAGAGAACTGATATGATGCTATTGTTATAAGCAGACGTCTTACCACGTGTAACCATTCTTTGTCACACGAACAAATTTTGTACATGTCAGTCATACTCTTGCCAGTCAACATTGCATGAAATTTATTTATTAACGATGCTAATGATGCGTAAAGTAATTAATTAATGCTTAAATATTAATTAGTTAAGTATCAGTAGATACCATTCAATTTTGGAATTCAGGCAGACATTCGGAAATGCACGAAAATGACACGCAATCAGCATTGCGCATTAGAAATCAGGTCTCACAACGGATTCTTCGGAATTGCGAGTTACTTGTGGAAGTCAAGGGAGTTTATAAGCATTCTTAATTGAAATTCAAGTTCTTTCATCGATTCTCTCTGTGATTTTGCCGGCAAAACTATCCCAGGACGGTATTAAGGAATGATTAATGGAAGCGACTTTAACTTTTGATCGTGATGGAAATAGGTTTGTGACTCGTGTTCAACTGATTCGTAATTTGAGTGGAGGCTTGTGATACGGATGGTGTGGAATGGTGGTCCACTTGATCCAGTAGAAGTAATCTTCATTTAGTAAGTGTAATTTGAAAGCGATCTACTAATGTAATCAAATGATTGAAGCTTTAAATGGACTTTTCAATGAATTTTGAAGAGGATGCTCATTATTCTCTGTAAAACAGTGAAGGCTTAATAACCATGGCACTAATTTTTCCTCACACCTGATTTAAATTTCAGTATCATTGTTGAAATAACCAAATTCAACAAACTTAAGCTTATCATATTGTTAGAATTTTATAATATATAAAATGTTTCAATTATTATGAGGATGTAAAAGTAGGATTTTTGATTTGTTTCTGCGAACGAGGAATGACAAAATCCGAAGAAATTTTTGCGCTCAAGTGTGCATAAAAAAAGAAACTTTATTCACGTCATTGAGACGGTTCTGCAAAGCGAACGCCGGCTTCAAAAGAAAGACTCAAGTCCCTCTTTGAATGGAATTCGATCGATTTCCCGAGAGAAGGATAAACCTCTCGATTTATTTTTAATGGAATAAGGGTAGAGCGGAATTGAGAGAGATTTTCCTTTTGGCTAGTACGAATGAGCAAATCAAGTCCTTCTTGTACGTGACTAAGCTTAAATTAAAGCCTAGTATTCCGCAAGAGTGGGCATTTTATTTTAACGAGCTTACGGGTCATTAAGAATAGCCCAACTTCTTTGCAAAACCAATCCGTTTATTCTCCCAGCCAGTTTTCAAAACTTTATAATAGGAATCCTTGAAATGAGAGGAGGATTAACAAAGCTTTGATGGAAGATCGTTTGTTGCATTGACTGGGTGTAAATTTAAGCTTGACCAGGCCAACGAAGAAAATACGATCAACAATTTTAGAAAGGCAATGAATGAAGATAAATCCTCTATTTTTTCATGGAATAACCTCAGAGAGAATTGTTTTCCATTAAAATAATCAAGAACAGCGTTTTATGTGTTCGTTTTAATGTTCCTAAGTCTTAGCTCAGATTATCTCAAAGAGGATGAAACCATATAGCCGTAAGGGAATTAATATTCGAGATCGAGAACATCCCACCCGGACACAGGTCAAGGTGCATTTTCTCATTAGATGCGGGCATTCAACTTAATTCAATCTGCCATTTCCATATTGATGCCATCTACCATACTGTGCCCGAGTTGCTAAACATTTAATGTTGTTTTCATTTAAATAATCCAATTCAAGAATTTCAAAGTGTAAAAATCATTCGCCTTCTCATTAGCGGATAACTAAGTTAAAAGTTACTCTCGCGGCATCTCCCGCAGTCTCTTCGAATTCGTTAAATAATCCATTTTATGCGTATTCTTCCTTCCTTCCTTCCCCGTTCCTTCCTTCTCTTTCGAGATGCATTCTTGCATTTCCATTGTAGAGTCAACAAATGAAGTCGGAGGGATTTTGAGGATTAGAGTGGATTTAGAAACGGGCTCGGAGGTTTTAAGAATGTTAGAAAAATTTTCTCGGCGCTTAAAAGTAAAAGAGGCATTGTTGGCATGTAGGTTGGCGGTGGTATTTTGGTTAAGAGAAAGCAGTGAAGATTTCTGGGAATGACCTCGAACACTGCACGCCAGAGAAGTAGATTGTGCTAGTGGGCTATGTCCTTTTCCCAAACATTGAATACTTCAAGAGAGTACGTAATAGGTTGAGGAAGCGTACGGTGACTGGCACAGGCGCAGGGATTGATGTGTTAATGCACAAGAGAGCTATCTTGAAGATTTTTTATAAGTTTTAATTTAATCGGGAATATTTTCCCTCAGATTTAATCTACTTATTTCTGGCACTGACCCTGTATGCCACAAAATTGTGTAGAGGTACTTAGAGGGCAATCATGCACCAATTCCAAGTGGACACAAAAAACATCCTATAACACGCATATGCTTAGTGTACTAGATGTATTTTGTGAATCAACACCCATTGCTTTCGTATTCCTGGGAGTAGAAATAATTCACATCCATGTCTCCAAACAAAACAATGAACTTCGTAATCTGACAGTAAACCTGCCTTTTTGAAAAGTAGTAATTCTAAATTTCCGCAATGCTACCCTGATTTCTGAAACCTATATCCGTGCAATATCTATTAATCCGGGGAAGAATAAAAATGTCGGTAAATATAAATTGACAGATCTCTAGGAATAGAAAAAGACGCGTTTCGAAGTACTTGGTGACTGTTTGTTTATAGCTCACACCTGCGGGTACACGTCCGGGAAAATCGGAGGCAACTTCACCGATAAACACCACTTTCACTTCTTAATTTCAGTTCTTGAGTCCCTTCGAAATCGTCACGTTCTCTTTTCCCACATTTTCGAAGCACTTTCACTTCCTGCGCCTATTTTAAGATACAAACTAGAGCATTCTTTCGTATGCGGCACTTTTCCAAGGCTTTATTTCTTTTCATCATGTTCCACTCCACAGCCTTGGAAAATAGGAAAAGAGAAAAAAACTCCGACGGGCGAAAAGGTCCCATGCAAAATGTAGACGGGAGGATATAAATTGGACCTTGTGGACTCATTTTTCGCCAACTTCTTTGTCGTGCTAGTAAGTTTTTCTCCATAATTCCTTTACAGAGAATTCTATTTGCGCCCTTTCTTCAGCCTTCCTTAAGTCATGGGCTTTTACTAAAACCTCCGAGGCATTTACACATTTTATTCAACACAGATGCGAGAAAATTAAGGCATAACGTACACCATAGATGACCTTCCTCAATGGAATAAATTAGGCTCACAATGAAAAAGAATGAAAGTTTATGAAGATATTCATTGCAAGAAATTATACAATTGATTAGATTATTTTCTGAGAATAGGGTCGTTTGAAAGCTATGAAAATATGATTCTTGGACTGATGTGTTCTGGTGATTATAGCGGCAAATGTATTTCTATCACACACCTGCTCAGAGTGTCTACAAACTCATGTTGAAATTATGGATTTAAAAATGTTTATTACCGAGAAATGCACTTAAAACTAAATATATCTCGCTCAAATATACAATCTAATACTTCCATTTATTTCATTTCATTATCTAAGCTTAAACTACAACAACATGAAGTAAAATATTAAATGTACATTCCGAAAATATTAAAAAACTTCAAACGGAATATTTTCTTCTAGAGTCCACAATGAATAGGTATCTCCAGCTTCCATTGATACCTCAAACTGGTCCAAACCAATCAAATAAAGGTCCATTTAAACCCATCATTTGCTTTAAATACCAAACGAAAAATTACCCTCTTGCACAGTCTGACCATGAAATATGAGGAGACTTTTGAATAAGCACTCAGGTCAGGTCAACTTAGCCCAACATTCTTTAATGAAGTCGTTTTTTTTCTCCCACTCTCCCTCCCTTTTGTTGGCCTCCCAGTTCGTCCGTATAATTCCTAACTTCTGCACCCTCTCGATCCACCCTTTCATCCGACTCCTTTATTTCCCTTCATCGCCGTCGCTTCCACCACTTACCTTTTCGCCCTCCTGCACCTTCCCACTGCACCCCCTCCCACTTCCCTTCCCAGCCACTCCGCAACCAATCATCTTCCACCATTGTCCCCCGCACCCCTCTGCTCTTCGGAGTCCCCACCCCATCGGATCGGTGCCCCCAAGTGCCTGTCTTATTTCTTCTTTCGCCCCAAACACCGGCTCTCCCCCCGCCCAATTCTCTCCCATCGGAACGCACCAGCGAACGAGAAAGTTTTCCACTCGTGCGGAGTTGTATTCCACCCACCGCCTCCTTCCCGTTTCCTATCGCCAAAGCATCTCGGGGTTCCCCTCTCTCTCTCTCTCTCTGTCGTTCTCTCTACGCGGTGCAAAGTTTGTAAAGGGGGCAGAAGTGGGTTTTCATCCTTGGCAGTATTAATTTTTGGAAATCCTTTCCCCTAGTTTCCATCGGTGTGCGTCTTGTTGCCGTTTCTCTTCCGTTGATCTGAAAAGGTGTTTGTTATTTTTGGATGATTCCCGGCGGTCTCTGATACAAAGGGATGGGGTTATTCCATCGGGATTTCCTAGCACCGACGTGTGTAAAACAGTCCCACCTCGACCACCTTTGCATTTTATTTTCAACACAATTATTATTGAGTATTTTCATGGAACACCCGGATACGAATAAACTGACCTTAATTAGAACCTTAAACCCAAGATAATAAGCTTATTGGGAAAAACTTAGCAGGGAAAGCGTAGGCCCGACCGATGCCATGATTGCGTGAGAGAAAGCATTTTTGCCCTCTCATGAAGTGTCTTTGACACTAGCCCAATATATCTCAGCGGGAAAGTATTTCATGCTCCAGACTCATTATGACTCCATGGAATCTTAGAGAAGTGTTATTTTTTAAATTTTAATAAACCAATTAACTTTACAATAAGACGAGGAAAACAGAACTGATTATTCTGCATTTAATAATAAAGCACCCACGGGTTCACTTGTATCCCGCGGGGCCTCTTCTACGGGAAATTCTCAACGAGAACCGGCAACGAAAATTTGTAGAAAGGTGTAGAGCACCTGAGTTTACTTACAGCACTCAGCGAATCAATATGGCACCAAAATTATGGTGCTAGATGGGAGTATAGATAAATAGAGGGTGACATCGTCTCAGGCATATTCAAATTCTCGCTCTTCCCTCGCGCGATACGCAAATACAAACTCGAACCTAATAGCCCGGTACTCTCGCATGGTAAAATAAATAAAGATTGACTAGAATATTAAATTTCATAGATTGGCAAGTGCAATAATTATTGCATGTGGTATATAAGCATGTATTTGCACGACAACTGCTTGAGCTATCGAGGAAACGTAATCTACCCTGAAATATGCGGGGGGGTTTATGCAAACAAGTGCCCCGACTCTTTGGCCAAGAGATGGCGTTAGGGAGCTGCCTCACCCATCAATGGAGAAATAGGCGATACACAAGTGGAACAGTGTGTTTCTTGGCAATAATAGCCAGAAGAAAGCCAAAGCCAGACGAGCCAAATTGGCCAAATACATACTCAAACACCAAAACCCACCATATAGCGAAAAAATATTCAGTCACATGGAAATAGAAATAAGAAAAATGGATAGGAACACAATGACGAACACAGGATGAGGAGGAACAGAGGTGTGGAAAACGGAATCGAGCAGATCACAAAGGAAAAAGTACTTCCTTGACCGGGACTTGAACACCGAATTTTTCGACTTGCCCAGCCGATACTCTAACCACCTGAGCTATCGAGGAAACGTAATTTACTCTGAGATCAGCGGGGTCTTCATGCAACCAAATGTACCGATTCTTTGGCCAAGAGATGGCGTCAGGGGGCTGTTTCACCCGCCAAAGGAGAAATAGACGACACGCAAGAGGAAAGGGAAGCAGGTAAGCAATCATACAACATAATTAAAGATAAAAATAGTGCGTTTATTACTTTATTTGCAGTGCAGCAGATTATAGACGAGGCCGTACGAGCTCTAAAGACGAGCATCGCATGGGTCGACGAAATGAAGTGATGACTCCAGAAACGGTGAACAAAATCCACAAAGTGATGCTGAATGATCGTCGACTATAAGGGCGTGAGCTAGTAGAAATAGTAGGCATTTTAAAAAGTGCGGTACATCGCATATTTATTGAAAATTTGGACATGAGAAAGGTGTGTGCAAGATGGTTGCCGCGTTTGCTCACACTCGAGCAAAACCAGTGTCGTGAAGATGTTTCAATTGAGTGTTTAGCAAAGTTTCACACAACAAGCAGAATTTTTTCACCGTTTCATAACCATGGATGAAACATGGGTCCATTACTTCACACCCGAGATACAAGAACCCTCAAAACAATGGATTCAAAAGGGAGAACCGCCTCCAAAGAAGGCGGAGACCGTTTCATTTGCATGCATCTATTTTGTGGGTTGCGCGTGGGATAATTTTCATTGACTATCTTGAAAAATGAAATACTATCAACGGCGAGTATGATTTACGCGAACGTACCCGTATTGCAACGTTTGAGCAAAGAAATCAAGCAAAATCGGCCGCATTTGGCTGAGAAGAAAGTGTTGTTTCGTCAAGACAATGCACCAACTCACAAATCCGTCATTACAATGGCTTAAATTCATGAATTGAAGTTTGAATTGCTACTTCCTGCACCCTATTCGCCAGATTTAGCCCCCTCGGATTATTTTCTCTTCAAAAACTAGAAAAAATGACTCGCTGGTCAAAGATTTTCCAACCATGAAGAAGTGATGTCGGCAGTTACTGGCTATTTTGAGGAGCAAGACAGAGTTATTATTATAAAAATGTATGGAACTTATTGAAAATCGCTGGGAAAAGTGTATGGAGGTGAAAGAAGATTATGTTGAACAATAAAAACTTTTCTTTCCGAAATGTTTGTTTTCTTTGTTCGGTCGGTTACTTCTGGGAAATCCCCCCTTAATTATGAGCTCCACAAGCTTGTAAGTGACATAAATATTTCAGTATTTTGTGCGTGTGTCCATGAATGCAAATATGACCACAAACTGGCTTACCTCGCCCATCTGAAGTGGAGAAATTTCACTACATAGATCTTAAAACAACCTTAAATATTTATTCTCTCAGCCATAATCCAGCATTAGTATCAATGACATAATATATAAAAGGGAGGCAAAATTGACTGCAGTGAAATTTAGAAACTATCTAGAGTCTCTTATGGTCAACACGTTCTTTTTCTATCAATTTATCCATTATCGTTCTAGTTATCATCTTCCGGTGCCAAATTTCACTTATGCTCATAAATATTCCAAAATTATCAAGAAGATAGTCAAAGTCATGAAATGATCCTACAACTCATTGACTTACCAAGAAAGGATACTCATTAAACGATGGGGCCGCCGCCAATTACGAAAGTTGCTATTAATATTTTGAGCCTTGACAATGCTAACTGTTTTAGGCGCCATCTAACGTTTCCATCTGAACGTTTGACCCTTTTAACTATAACTTTTTACAGAGAATTTTGTCATTTGATCATAAATTGTGATGTTTAGAGTTACGCGAAAAGTTTGTCTCGGCGATAAAGTAGAGTTAACTCGTAAACACTTTCCCGCAATAATTTTTACGGCTTTCGAAATGGATTATCAAGGCAAAAATGCATCAATCAACTTACTTCCACTTTATCAATGAACGCCAATCTTTGCCACTGTGAAACGCTGGTATAACGAATTCCGCCTCGGCCGCCGTTTGCTCTGCGACGACAGTCGTGAAGGTCGTCCAAAATCAGTTGTTGTCTCAGAAAATATTGATGCTCTGCAAGAATTAGTGAGGAAAGATCGTCATTAGACTCATTTTGAGATTGAGACAACTTTAGGAATTAGTACGACGAGCATCAATAAATTATTGCAGGAAATTTAGCTGTGGAAAAAATTGGCTCATTGGCTCCCGCATAATTTGACGAAATCTCAAAAAGGTGCTCGTGTCAATTGGTGCAAAGAAATGCTCAAGAAATACTACAATCGCGGTGCATCAAAAGCTGTATAAAACATTTACACAGGTAAATATATACGAAACTATGCTTATGAGCTCGAAACAAAATAGCAATGCAAGACCTCCCAAGATCTCCCAAGACGAGCCACATCAGACAAAAGTGAATCGTGCACGAAGCACATCGAAGCAAATGGTCGCCTGTTTCAGCGAAATAACTGGACATGTGGCAAGCTTACCGTTAGAGCAAAGTAAAAACCGTTAATTCCGAATAGTACACAAGCATTTAATTTCCAAAAAAGATGGGTGAAATACGGAAAAAGAAGCGGACACGAAGGATAATTCTTCATCATGACAACGCTAACTCTCACAGATCGGCTGAAACAACTACCTAATTGACTGGCCAAAACGTCGAATTGATGGGTCAACCTCCGTACAGCCCTGATTTAGCACCAAATGACTTCTCTTTATTCCCATTTATCAAGGGAAAATTGCCTGGCCAACGTTTTTCGGCGCCTGAAGAAGCCGTTGATGCATACAAAAACTACGTTTTGAAGGTACCTCAATCGGCGTGGAAAAATTGTTACGAAAATTGGTTCGAGCGTATGCAAAAGTGTATTGATTATCATGGAGAATACTTTGAAAAACAATGAAGCCATTTTCAGCAATAAATTACTCTTTTCATTATTAGACCTAAAATAAAAATACGAGTAGCTACCCTCGTATTACCTCAGCTCTAGGGGAAGATGGTTCCCCTGCTTCTTCATTTTGGTAGAAAGACTAGGAGGTTTATTTGAAAGGAGGCAGAAAGAATAGGTCGATTTAGATCAATGCATTTATATGGCTACCATAAAATGAGCACACTGGAACAAGTAGTTGTGATACTTGGAGTAAATCGTTTGCCTATGAAGATGTTACGCATAACTGCGCTCTAAAGCGCTATAGATAAAGCTATGGGATATTTATTTCGTCACAGGGCTGTCCAGATGTATGAATTTTACACGCCGTTAAAGTTAAAACTAGGTGACCGCTACCACCCTAAAACGTAATGGTAAAACAAACTTCGAGTTAATCTTTTAGGTGGTGGATGTTTTCAAGGGTAAAACGCAACGCTAACCATCACAAAGTACCAGCGACGGCTAATGTGAGTTGGGTGTAAATATACACTACAAGATCTCACATTTTAAATCCCAATTATCGCCTAATCATCTGAATTTCTTAATAATTACATTTTAAATATTTGAATTTCATATTTTTAGCAGTTTTTATATATTAATTTGAAATAGTTCTAGTACACTTTACATAAAATATTTCGTAAATTATCCAAGTAAATGCTAACAGAAGGTTAAATCTCACATTGTGCCCACCTCTGCAGCTGTTTTTAAATTACATTTTAAAAGATTAGAAACCTATCGGTAATTATAAATCTAATATTAAGATTTAATGAATACCTTCCATCCCAATATCATCGAAACATATTTTTAAAATGAGCAAATAAAACGATGCGGGAATTGTTGTGTTTGTGAGAAGAATTCATTCTCAACTTTGGCCTGGTGATTAATCATCATCTTCCTTGCTCCCCCCTTCTCTTTTCCTCCCTATCAACAAAATGCTTGCGTGACGTCTACAATTTCTCAGCCATCAAGAGCAAATGTCTTTTCATTCCCATTCAAACTCAATATTTCATTCAAAATGAAAGTTTTTATTGAGGATATAACCTTCTTGAAAACTCAAATAGCACTTTTACGTTTAAAAAACACCCCACTCTTTCGATATATTTTCACGTGTCACTATCAGCAGGGAGATTAAATAGCTTGTACATTGATAAGTAAATATAGATAGAATTAATATTCATCTGCAGGCAAATCTCTCCGTTCTCCACAAAATTTTACTCCTAAGAAGCCAGCAAAAGTTCCTATTTCTGCATGTTCCCGAGTTGCACGTGGTTCCTAGCAATGCTAAGTATGTATATTTTTAAATTTAAATTGGATTTTTGGGGAGAATCGCCACAAGGAAGAGCACAGGAATACAACAAAAACAAACAAGAAGGAACAAGGAAAGCCTCCAATTTGAAAGAATGGTGTGGAAATTAATACAGTTATTTTTGCACTAATAAACACGAGATAAAATGTCACGGTTAACGGATTCTTATTGGAATGGAATAAAACCCACACGAGCGAACATATTTCTACAAACAATTCAGATGATAAACAAACTGCGGCGAGCCAAATGTCGAGAACTGCCACAAAGCATAGAATACTTTAAGGGAATTTTTTGTAATGGTTGAAACTGGAGCGAATGATAAAAAATGGGAATGCACGGAGAAAGACCATACCCAGAAATGAGCAATATGCAATTTTTTCCAATACGAGGATCATTAAGGACAAGCTCGAATTAGCTGACGGCTTAAATGAATACAAGTGTCACCAAAATTGGTATATCCAGCACCGAATGATATTTATCGATTAAGACCTCTAAAATCAGATTGATTTCCTATTACATTAAAATGTATCACAAATGCCATTCGTATGGAGATCAAGTACTCAGTTGTTCCATGATATATTTTCTTAGGAACCGAGTGCCCTCACATAATAAATACAAATTTATACGTTACGTAAAAATACATACGTTAAGAAAACTTTTCAAAGCGTCATTCACGGCTTCAAAGTAACTACGCTAACTTTCTCGAGCACCTTGCACGGGGCAGCAATCGCTCGGAGTGCACCCAATGAGAACGTCACCTTCAGCAGATAAAAAATCACCAGAAATCGCATTGGTCCTCTAGAAAGGAACTTTTTCAAAAAATTTTGAAAAAAATTTTGCAAAAGCTTCCCGTGTTGTACATAACTGTCTGGGCGATAAGGGGTTATACTCTGCTTTGTTTGGAATTTTAGAATCAATCCAGAGATTTATTTACTATAAGCTTGAATGTAATTGATAAATCAAATAATTTCTCTGCCAGATTTTTCAGGAACTTTATTCTCATAAAGGAAATTTAAAAAGCAGTGTAAATAAAATCAATAATTTCCGCGATTTTTTTCTTTCACACCTAGTAAAAATACGTGCTTTTACGTTTAAAATAAAAGCTTTTACGCAAAATAAAATATATGCCTGAAGTTAGATGAATTAGTTTTCGGCACTGACTTTAGCAGAGAGAGTATCTGCAAATAATTCACGTGGTTAAATGGAAAAATATGTAAAACTCAAAAAATGAAAATTTAATGGATATTGAAATTAAATACACATGTTACAACAATATTTTTGCTAATAGAAAAAATTATCTGTTTACACAAAATATGCTAATTTAGACGCTGCAGTAAAATATAACATTTGTCTATGTAAGTGAAATTCTATAAATGAGAGTGTTTCATTTGAATGCATAAAAATTTATCATGCCAAATATTGTTTCAAGCATCTTTTGGTTAAGAGCATAAAAAAGAGAAAATCATTGACGTCACAAGACATTTCAATTGCTAATTTATGCAAAAAATGTTAAGAATATACTGATGTACAAATGGAACACAATCTGATTTTTTTAAATTTTGGTGACCAGTTACTTGCTATCAAATCTACTACTACTAAATACATCTGACATTGCAAAAGACTTACGGGGAATTGAAATATGTTGGAAGATTGAGTAGGGAAACTGCCAAAACCAGCTGCAATGTCTCTTTCACTGTGGATCTCCGATCCACAGTGAAAATCCGATCGTGACTGGTTCCTAAACTTCTCTCATTTCCGTTATAATAATTCCACTTAAAACAATTTGCCGTGATATTTACGAGAAATTAGGTCGTTTGTTACGTGTTTGGAGATATAAATTCAAACTGAGGGCTATATTAGAATTACCAATTTGTCCATATCCATAATCCATATCCATATCCATAATCCATAACAATCACTACGATAAGAAGCGAATGCAAATTGAAAAGATGCCTTCCTAAATGTTCCTTCTGGAATTGATAACATTCGATTATTTTCAATATATCTTAGGCCGTAGCAAAATTTCAAAAACCCTCTCGGCGATGAGATATATCGCTGGAAAAAATATCACCTGCGTAATTGCATTGTAATCATAATTTTAAAATACTAGAAACGGAGGAAGACTACAGAGAAAAGAAGGAATCACTGGACTCACTGGACTCGCATTTCCCCAATGAACGATCGAAAAGTAATGCCATTCTTGATGGGAAAACTCAATGATTCACTGCATGTTGTTTAATTCTTACGGCAGGGAAAATATCTCAATATAGCCATAACTTGTCGTTTTAAGTGATTTCGCAAGTCTGAAAAAACATGCAACACAGAATATTTTGAGAGATTATTTAAAAACAACGAAATGCTAAAATGTGCTCCAATTTTGATAAAATGAAAATATTATTTCTCCTAAGTATTTCCAAGAAATAATACTGCGACAAAGCTGTAAAAATTTTATCAAATTAAAGCAAATATGTAGCCATGTAAACAAAGAAACATTAATGCATAAGACTTCTTGATCTTTCGCACATATATACAGGGTCGCACCCAAAAGTGGTAGGACTGATTTTTTTACAAGAATTTTATTGACCCATGTTTCATCACCAGTTATCACATTGCCCAAACAATTTTCATCTCGGTGCAAATTGGCTAACACTTCTTCGGAAATGCGCACGCGCGTTGCCTGTTGGTCGACACTCAGAATTTTCGGCGCCATCTTGGCGTGCAACTTGCGCATGGCCAAATCCTGTGAAATAATGCTTTGGACGTTGGATGCAGACAGACCCAACTGGTCTGCAATTTCTTCAATGGTTAAGCGTCGGTCTGTGTTCAGCAGTGTCCTCACTCTGTCCACATTTGTGTCGGTTCTTGCCGTCGACGGCCGTCCGGAGCGATGGTCGACTTCAACGAGCTCCCTACCCTCTTTAAACAACTTGTACCACTCAAATACAGTGGAACGGCTTAAGTCAGTGTCCCCATTGGCCTGCTTGATCATATCGAGGGTCTCAGTTGCCGTCTTCCCGAGTTTCGTACAAAATTTCACGGAATAACGTTGCTCTAAATTCAGATTCGTTTTGTTTTTCGACGAGGACAAAAAACTTGCTTCACTAAAAACGGTGTCCTCACTCAACGACAGCCCGCAGGCGACTGAGGTTGGTGTCGGTCTGTTGCTAAGAGCCCCCTCCACCTTACCCTGCCAGGCAGACCCCCCTCCACCGTTTCGTTCGCGCCAGAGAAAATCAGTCCTACCACTTTTGGGTGCGACCCTGTATATATATATTTCTACATGTTCTACATTGAATGAAGATATAGACCGAATAATATCTCATCTATGAACAATAATGGTGTTGTTCTTTGAAGATAACAAAGGAGTGAACTTTGCCCAATCTCTTGAATGGAAATGCCATCATCACAGTTCCACCATTCGCAAGGCTAAACTGTACACATCGGATGCATTTCAATTCCAAACTCCTCCTCCGTCATCCTCTGAGAGACAGAGTACATCGCGTGGGGAGCAGTTTAACGAGTGAAAATTATTATACTAACCTCAAAATTGAAACGCCGCCGCTTTCAGCAGCAGACTTTTCCAAACGGAAAAAAGAGAAAGTACTTTGCATGGTGAAAGTATTTTATCATGCTGTATTTGAATGTGCATCCAATCTCTGGCGTCTTCAACTCAGGTTTTAAAAGAATGAAAAAGCATCGAAACAGCAGATAACCTCAACTTTACAGAGACTTCAATTGAATTGAGAGCATTAAATGTATTGATTACTAAGAATGCATTTAAAAACAAATATATATTTACGTAATGAGGTTTTTAAACTATAAGTAATTTTTATATTCTATTTTATAATGTTAATCCAGTTATTATGAAATAAAAGAAAATTTAAAATAGCGTAGCAGGAAACTTTGCTCTATAATAAACGGCCGTTCCCTCTTTGAAACTAGACAACTTGAAGAAAAACTGCTCGTTGTCAGATATTCGTCACCATTACTCTCGTCCATGATATGGGTAATAGCACCATCATTACCCAATGCCATATCTAAAGTACGAAGATTTTTATCAAATGAATTGGTCATCGCTTCTCGGTGAAGGTGATAATCACACAACTGTGCATTGCAGTGAGCACGGCTTCCCCTAGCTTGGCGCGGATTTATCTCATGTTCACGCGCAGGGTTTCACGCGAGGGGAACTGATAAGTTTCGTCACAATTTACTACGCCCCGACCGGGACGGGATGTCGAGTCGGGAGAGAGTTCGTCGTCCGCCCATTTGTTAGTTCCCCACCCCTCCCTCCCCCAACCGTTCCTCTCCCCGGCGCTTCTTCCACCTTCCGAACACGGCGCCTTTTGGTTCGAATCACGCCCAGATCGCATCGCATTCAATCAAGCGGGAGGAGCAAAACCCTCCGCTAACCCGCCAAAGCCCATCATTTTCCCACACGTCTCTCCCGTTCCCTCTCTTCCACCGCGCCTCTCATGTGCTTCAGTCGATGAGATTTGGTTTCCGCAGGCGGTCTGGTCGCGGACGGCAGCGGGGAGGACGTACCACCGCCCAGCCGCACGAGAGTCAGCCCACGGCGTGAGAGGGCACGCCCGGTGATGGTTAGCCCCGCGGGTGGAGGTGAACGGTGGTCGAGAGGGTGGAAGGGGGGAAGGATTGACGGGAGTTGAGCGTTCGGAGTGTGGGAGGGAGCGAGCAAGGGACGACGACGGTTGCGTGTGCAAAGGGTTCGCGCGGGCGATGGGTAGATTTACGACCCCAACATCCGATAGCTTTGCGTGAACAAAACGCCGCGG
The DNA here is from genome assembly GCF_022747635.1 of Hetaerina americana. NCBI lineage: Eukaryota > Metazoa > Arthropoda > Insecta > Odonata > Calopterygidae > Hetaerina > Hetaerina americana. The sequence goes on along the minus strand of NW_027286985.1, from coordinate 1,873,391 downwards.
CGGGCGTTGGCTAAAATTGATTAATGGTTCGTCACGCACTTAGGCGAAGAGAGGTGGCTGGATATTGGGAGGGAGGGAATAGGGGAGGATGTGGCGTGCGGAGGAACGGTTTTCGGCATCGCAGGGTGGAGGGATCCGATTTGGCGAACGACATTGGGGAGGGGGTGGGTACGACCGGGAGTGGCAGAGAGCGAGTGGAAGTGTGAGGTGATGAGTTTGAGGATGGGAATGGCCACAAAAGATTGCGATCAAATGATACGGATAACAGGGTTCGATAATTGCGTTAATTGCCCGCCCGTGTCAACCCTGACGGATTCTTTGGGGGGGGGGAGGAAGAGGTCCCCCCCTTCGCCGTCGCGGGAAAAACAGGACGAAATTTGAAGTAGGATTCGAGCTGGCCTCGTAATGTGATTGATTCTTCCCCACCCCAACTCCCACTCTCAGCCAAGCTACTAACGCGGTCATAACTCCTCCATTTTCTTCAATAGCGTGACAGGATACTCTCTCGGCGATTGGGTCATTAAATAAATTTTTAATTACCTATATAAAGGACTGTAAACGATCAGGGATGCAATAAACCCCTCTCAAAATTACATTATAAGGACTTCATAAAAGCGATGACTGCTATGAAAAAGATGGTGATAAAAAGCAAAATAAATTGCAACAAATTTAAAAATGTCTTCTACGTTAAGGAATTCACCGATAATTTTCATATTTATTACTTCATGTAGTTTACGATGCAATGGAAAACTTGGTGCGCTGTATGGCTGGATGAATATATTATCAAACAGTGCCTTGCGGATACACCTCCAGGAATAAACTCTGCTTCAGATCAGATACATGACAATCCGTTACAAATAATAACAATATCGCTCCAGCTTTAGACCATGTGTTCCATGCCTGGAGCCTGGGAGAGCAGCGACGTAAACATCAATTGTTTTGCTTCCCTTATGGAACCTCTTTGTTCGTCTTGCGGATTTTAATAAGCCGCATTTCAACCGCAACCATCAACCGCGGATTTTCATAAGCCGTAACCATCGTTACATCATGGTTTTGAGTCCATTCACAGAGTATGAAGTGTAAAAATTATGATTATATTATAACGGACTCATCACATAACAATACACACCGTCCACTCTGCTTTCTTCCCAGGTCAATTGAGTAATCTATTACTATATGTCATTCACGAGTGAAGGAAAACCCATTTGCCGAAAGATGAACAAGGTAAACAAAATTTTTAAAACCTTATGAATTGAAGTTCATTTTGGAATTTTACTGCGTTAATTATGATTGAAATATTCATTTACGTGAACACTTCAAAAATTAAAACTTCAATATTGTAGCCTGTAGGCCAAACGGTTGACAATTACCATGTTATGAAAAGGCTGCACGAAATTAAAACTGGTTTTTGAGCAGCTTTCTTCTTCCAAGAATATAATTTAGTTCAAGTAATAGATGCAGTCACAATGCAGCTTTATTACGATACAGATGTTAATAAATGAATTCATTTCATCGTACTCATCCAGGCATTATATTTGAAGATAGACAGTAAAGGGAATGTTCTAAATCGTGCCATAGCCAAAATGGAATAAGTTTCACAAGTCATAACACTATTGACAAGTCCTCTAAAAAGATAAAGGATGCAATAAACTCCTTTTTAAATTCCACAATAAGAACTTTGTACAAGCGATGATTGCTACGACGCAGATGCTGTTGATAAAAACCAGAATAAAATGCAATTATGTAACAATTGACTTTTAACTCGAGGAATCCACCAATGACAATTACGACTCAATGTAGTTCACGAAGCAATGGTGAAAATGATTCACCGTACAGTAGAGTGGAGATACTCATGGAGTAAGAAGGGAAAATTGTTAATTCAAACATGGAAAAGAGGAGTTAAGATTATGTATAAGATCTGTATGGCAAAGGTATTAAGCCAGTAACCTTAGGCATAAGGAGAAAGAGAATATCACTGAGATGAGGATAGCTGAAGTCCATTGTTACTCGTTGGCGTGATAGCAAATAAATTAATGGAATTGAAAAGGCCGTGGGGGTAGACACCTATCATACGGAACTACTCAAGGGTAACGGAAAATGTGGGATGAAGGGCTTTAACGGATAAAGTATTTGTGAGGAAGGAATCTGGCCGGAAGAATTTGTAAGATCAGTGTTGGCAGCTATTCCAAAAAAGGTGAAGGAGTTCATCACGTGAAAACTACAGAACGATAAGTTTGATATCCCACGCAGCTAAAGTTGTTCTCAGCGTCATAAACAAAAGGATAGAGAGTAGGGCAATGGATTACTTAAGGGATGATCAGTTTGGGTTTAGGAAGGGGAGAGGAACGCGTGATGCCATTGCAGTAATGAGATTATTAATCGTGAAGAATATAGAATACAACCAGGAGGTATTTGCCTGTCTCGTTGATTTCGAAAAAGAATTTGATACAGTGAATTGGGAAAAACTAATGAATATATCGAAGAAAATAGGAATCGATTCGAGGAAAAGGAGGCTAATCCGCAACCTGTACATGTCTCAGACTGCTCAGGTGCGGGTGGGGAACGGGGAGTCCGGTTGGGCAGTGTTAGGATGAGGTGCAAGGTAGGGTTGCCCATTATCACCTTGGCTGTTCAGCCTGTATGCAGAGGAAATGATTAGGGAGGCATGGGAAGAACTGGAGGTAGGAATGAAAGTGGGCGGGGAATTCGTAAAATCAGTTAGGTTCGCTGATGACCAAGCTTTAGTTTGTCAGTCAGCCAAGGGGCAAATCAATATTAATAAAACGAAGGTTATGCGATTTTCTATGAAGAATAAGGCTAAGCTAAACATTAAAATAGGAGGGCAAAAACTAGAGCAGGTAGAACAGTTTACGTACCTCGGTAGTGCATTGGACCAACAGGGTCAAAGTAGTAGGGACGTAAGGAGAAGGATTGCGCTAGGCTAAGAGGCTCTCACAAGGAGGAGGGAGTTGATGACAGGGACGTTGAGTAAGAATGTTAAGAAAAGACTCGTAAAAACTTTGATATTGAGTGTGGCTACGTACGGCGCGGAAACGTGGTGATTGAAGCAGGAGGATAGACGTAGAATGGAGGCTTTTGAAATGTGGGTCGGGAGAAGAATGAAGAAGGTGAAATGGACAGAGAAGAAAACAAATGAGGAAGTACTTGGTATGGTGGGCGAAGAGAGGGGTTTGTTGGGAGCAATCCTATAGAGACAGGAAAAGTGGATGAAGGGTGTACTGACCGGCAGTGGGATGTTGAAGACTGTAATTGAGGGAAGAATGTTAGGCAAACGAGGAAAGGGAAGGAACAGGATAGGGATGTTAGACGGGATGAAGGGAGGAAGAAAGTACTCAGAGCTGAAAAGGGACCTGGAGTAGAGTAGGATGTTGTGTTTTGCTAGGGGTCACAAATTATTTTAATTAGTAATTATGTCCATCCAAAAACCTACCTTAACCGGTAGATTACCTAATAATAATAATATATATGTGTGTGTGTGGATGTATGTATATATATGACTTATATATACGTATACATTTCTGGCCAAATTGGGTAAATATTATGCTAATAACAGTTAATATAAGTTAAAATTTACACTCACTTTTGCGTTGTGCTGTTTACTCCAAGCCAGATATTCACCCGTCTTTATTGTATTTATAAATTTCTTCCTCGTGAATACTCCACAGTTTATCTTAAACTATAAAATTTATGAAAAATCAATTACTTACTGGAAATTTATGTAGTTGATTATAACTTGGACAGAATACATGTGTATTAAGCCAGAGACTTTAGCGGACTAGTATTCTATAAGGCTCATAGAGTATAACTCATGATACTGCAAAAACTCTTATGAAGCTTTTTACTTGCCATTTAATAATAGCCGTGTCTTAATGCCAGTAGTTTGGTGCATATCTGAAACTCACATTCATCGCATTAAGCTATGCAATAACGTTATAAGATATTTTGGGGGCATATTCAAGCAATTTTGCGACAGTCTAGGGCAAATATTTTTTAGTTAAACACGATAGGATTTTGGCATACCCGTGTATTCAGCTGCAGTTCTCCCTGCAATATCCCTGATGACATCTTCATAAAAAATATATATGCACAGAATAGGAATGACTGCTGTTGATGAAGGATTATATTCGTAAGATGACTGCAATTTCTGCAAATGGTAGATTTTAAGGGGCCCTTCACTGTAATTGAGAGTCCCATCGAGAACACTTCCCACATTGAATCACACCCTTTGGCAGTACGTTTATCTGCGAACTATTTATGGCATTTTTTTCAAATTTAGGCTCAATATTTGCAATTATTACTGCCAACTAACCTCCACTCCAGATTATTTCCCTAACTTCGCTAACCATCCCATCTAAACCGCGACGCTCACAGTCCAAATAGCCAACCCAATAGCCTCGGCTTGTGCATGTAAAATACTATATATGAATAAGATTCAGACTAGCCGATAGGTTCAGGGATCAAATAAAAGGGGTTCTGAGCATAATTTCTCACCTGTTCCCTTTTCATTTCAATTTAAAAACTAAGTAGCATCACGAAACCCGTATAAATAGTCATTGTATCAGTAACGCCTTCAAATTCACGATATTGCGATAACTCAATCCACTGTTGCCTCGAACGTATGCATTATTTTTCATATTTGGCAGTGAGCAAAGGACAACTTATAGCTCTACAATGACTTACTGCAATATGAATTAAATTCAGCTTATTGGAAAAAAGCTAAATGTTCGTTTACATAATTTTATATCTACTCCAACAACATTGACGAAAGCATGCATAAACAACTAGGTGAACAATTGAAAAAAATAACAAGTGTCTCAAAAGATACACATTTTAGTGGTAGACAGAGGTAGTTAATATTTAATTTAGCAAAACTTATGTCTTGGCTTATGGCCAACGCCGATTAATATCAGCGCTACTTCAGTGAAATAATACTGCCATTCCGAAAAAACGGATTCGCTCCGGAAGAAAGCGCCACTTTAGCCTCCAAAAAAAAAAACCCCCGCGCCGCACATTGAGCGAAATCCTTCTTTTTCTCCCGACCGTTACCCTGCTGCGGGGCATTTAAAAGAAAGAGATCGTTCTAAGGGCGCCCACTCACACACGACTCGGAAATACCAGCTCGCCTAGCTAGAGCTGGAGCATTAACCGAAGTTAAAAATGCGCGCGTAGTCGCCGTCCTTTTATGCAGGGAACCTTTTCCGTCCGCAGCTCTTGATCCCTTTGCAAAGCGCCCTTGAGGAGGGGAGAGGGGAGCTCGCACAACATTCCATGGCTGCAAGACATGGAACGCCCTTGAGAGGCACTCCGGGACGCGGGAGCGCCCGTGAGGCGAGATTAACTCCCTGAACGCCTCTCATTCTCTGCACCCCACCCTCCTGTCCTGTCTCCCCCTCTCTTCCACCGATAAAGGCAAAACCCATTGAACCCTGTCCCCCTCAGCAAGGCACTATCTCCCTCCACCCCTCCCCCGCCGGATCTCGCGCGAAAGGGGTAGCGATGGGGGGACGATGAATCGAACGCGATCCGAGACCAGAGGCCAAAGAGACGGACGACACTCGACCCCTCTCGGCTCGCGGGGCGAAATCGACGCTCCGAGAGGTTCGAAATTGAACAATTCTGAGGGAGGCTGCATTCATTATGTGTAAAACGTTGTTGTTTGGCAGCGATGAAGTGAATGGACCACCTCGAATTTCAAACTTTTCATTGCAGCGGAGTATTTACGCCAAGAACTCACGACATGCCATTTTTTGCGATACATAAGGATTTCTCACACGAGCTTCCCGTTTTTTTAAATTGAATAAATATGAATGATCAAATACTTGGGCAAAAATTGCATTATTATTACGATGAATTATAGTCTGAAAGTAATGCCCTTGAATTTTTTCAACGACAATTAAAAATTTAACAATTTGCGAAACATCGTACGTCTCAATTAGATGCGTAGGAATTGTTAGACTGCAATTGCAAATGGTTTTCTGATTCAATGTCTTATAAGAAGTATGCATCTATGCACCCCCGACTCTTCCTCTCCTATATTCGCTTCATGCAACCGCCCACACTGCAAATACTGCCATCTGCTAAGACCCTCCCCCTCCCTTATTGCCAACTCCCAATCTCCTGTGACTTCTACCCTGCCATCTACGTGGGCGAATGCACGGCCACCCTTTCCCTCCGCATGAATAACCACCGCTATTCTTCTGAAGCGCCAGCGTTGCCCTGCCTTTTACATTGGACAGTGTACCACACCCCTTATTATTAGAATTAACAGCCACCGGGCATCATGCAAGATTCTTCCCTAATTGATATGCTTCCTATCCCCAAACACGTCTCCGAACAAACCACTGTGTATCCATTTTAGCATCCCACCCACCCTCTGACCCTCCACTGAAACTCGAAACATTAGATAAATCCTTCATCTGGCTCTTGGAGCCCTGTAATTGGCCAGGAATCAATATTAGGCATTAATTACCCTGCTCCAAAAATATTTTCACTCCCCCTCCGCCCCATCACCTTCTAAATTTTTCCCCACGCTTCTAAGGCTTCCCCTTCAAACCCTTTCCTTCCGAATTCTCTCCTCACCTTCCCCTTCCATCCAACGTTCAATCCTTGGTATTCCTTGCAGTTCTCTCCCTCTCCTCCATGGTGAAGGTGGCCACGACCAACGAAAATTCGAAACTTACAGAGTCTCTTCTGGTGCGTTTCTGGGGTTTTGTCTGTGCCAACTAGTGTTAAATTTTATACATTATAATTCACGTTCGCGAGACATTCTAATTCAAAACAGATTCAAATACGACATCTCCTCGATTGGCAAACAAATATTTATTCACATGGAAATTGAAAATAAGGAAAAGGGAAAGGAACACATAACGGAGAAACACAGGAGAGGTGAGCACAGAAGAATCGAGCAGAACATAAGCACAAAAATATTTCCCATCAAAATAGTCCCGGTCAACGAAATATTTTTGCGCTTGTGTTCTGCTCGATTCTGCCGAACCCACCTCTCCTATGTTAGTCCCTTATGTGTTCCTATTCCTTCTCCTTAATATCTATTTCCATGTGTGTGTGTAAATAATAAGGGCTGTGCTGGCGGGAGTAATAATAATGCTCCTGGTAGGGTCACCCATGTCAGATAGGTCGAAGGTTAGGAGCCAGACGAAAGGTAGTCCACGCAGCATCTGTTCCTCAGTGACGCGGCTGCAATGGCGTCCAACCCCAGTGGGGCGGCCAGTAAGTGATGGTGTCAAGATAAAAACAATATTGAGGAAGGCAAACGGAAACCACCTCAATTATCATTCCCAAGATTAACATGATGGACTATTCAGAGATTTTAAGATCCTGGCAACAACGGGGCTCCGCCAAATCGGCCGTGTGTCGTGCCCGGAAGCAGGGGAGGCAAGGCTTCCGCGGTCGTCATCCCACGAAACCCTTCCTGGGGAAAACCAGCAGCAGCATGACAGAAGACGTAGAAGAAGGGGACCACATTAGTTAGAGTAGGAAAGTAGAATGTTAGGACAATGATGAGGACAGGTAAACTGGAGAATATCAAGCGAGACATGGAAAAGGGAAAAATAAATATTTTAGGTCTATGCGAGGTGAGATGGAAAGATAGCGGGGATTACTGGAGTGATCCGTATAGAATAATATACAGCGGTGGGGACGAGAGCCAACGAGGGGTTGCCATAGTATTAAATGAAGAGGTAGGAAGAAGCGTAGTCAACATAGAGCAGGTAACGGATAGAATACTACTAGTAGAGATAAAAGCAGAACCGACGAACTTGGTGATTATTCAGGTATACGTGCCACCGAGCAACCATAAGGAAGAAGAGGTCCATAGGATATACGATCAGTTAGAGGACATAATCGCGAGTGTCCCTGCAGGGAAACATTTGATAGTGATGGGGGATTGGAATGCGACGGTAGGCGAAGGAAGAGATGGTGATGAGGTGGGGTACTACGGTTTAGGCACGAGGAATAACCGCGGGTAGAAAGCAGTTGAGTTCTGCAGGAGACAGGGGCTAGTCATCACCAGCACTTGGTTTAGACACCACAAAAGACGCAGGTATACATGGAAAATGCCAGGTGACTCAGAAAGATATCAGCTAGATTATATCCTGGTTAGACAGAGGTTTAGGAACAGTGTGATAAATTCGCACAGCTTCCCGGGAGCGGATGCGGGCTCTGACCACAATTTAGTTGTTATGAAATGTAGCGTCCGTTTTAAAAACATAAGGCAGAGTCGGCGGGTTAGAAAATGGAATGTAGAAGCATTACATGATTTGAAAAGGAAGGAGTACAAACAAGTGGTGGAGGAAATCATGAAGGATGGCCAAGAGCTATCGAAGTAAAATATAAGTACTATAAGTACTATCGAAGGAAAATGGGAGAGTATCAAGAAAGGGTTGTCCATAGCCGCAAAAGACAATATTAGATCCGTTAACGCTAAAAGAACTAGGAAACCATGGATCACGGATGAGATAATTACAAAGATGGATGAGCGGCGAAAATGGAAGAATGTATATACAGAGTTAGGTCAATTGAAGTACAAAGAATTAAACAATAAATTGAGGCGGGCAACAAATAAAGCAAAAAAAGCATGGTGGAAGATGCAGTGCGAGATTATGGAAAGTCTGCAGAGGAAGAGCGAAATTGGTGCGCTGTACAGCAAAGTTAAATCGTTATCGGGAAGTAAGAAAGGAAGATCTATGCTAACAGTTAAAGATAAGGCGGGTAAGGTAATAGTTGACGCAGGAATAATTCAAGAGAGATGGAAGGAATGTATAGAATAACCGTATAGTAAAGACCTTAGACCAACAAAGTTAGACACAGAAAAGGAAAATGACTAATAGGAGGATAGCTTAGGTTCAGGCATACTCGTCGATGAGATAGAAAGGGCATTAAGGAAGATGAAACTAAATAAGGCCGTGGGTGTGGATAACATTCCCGCGGAATTATATATATGATTTATATATTACCTTTGATTTACCAAGAAAGTAGATTCGATGAAAATGATTCCAATATTTTTTTCCGCTTCTAATTCGTAATATTTGTAAAGAAATGTAATTATTATTTTTTACTGCAAATATGCCCGATCACATGATATTCGTTACGCAAAATAGTTCCTCCTAGACAAACGACGGAAGCTACAATGCACGTATAGGATGACTAGTATATATGCATATAATACCGTTCTGGCTTCACGCATTCAACTCTGCCACGAGTCAACTTCGATACGATACTCAACGGATCGCTTAACAGGGAATGGTCTCTGATCGCAGTGGAACTGCAGCCGGGGAGAACACCATGTGAAAGCATTTTGGCGAGGCTCGAGCACAATCAAGTTCGCCGAGTTGGAGGTGAAAATAAATCCCACCAGCCAACTAAATATTTCCTCGCATATGTTAATGTTTACGTGAATATGCTAAAAATACAGCATTGTCTCCCCTGAAGTAGGTACGTACTATTTTTTGGCTAATCGTATATACGAGGGTCATCCGGAAAGTAGTACCCGTTCGTGCCGCATGAAGTGCTGACGACGCGAGTAGCCGCTGGACGAGGTCAGATAGCTTCAGTGGCTTGTCTGCCTTCTCTGAGCCAAGTTGCGTGACGCTAGCATTGCCTGTGTTGTTTCTGTGATTGTTTACAATGTTTAAAAAAATTGAGAACGCCGCCGGTTGTGAAGTGAGGGCAGTGATTAAATTCCTCAATGCAAGAAACGTTCGCCCATGTGATATTCATCGCCAATTAAAGGAGGTGTATGGAGACAATGTAATGGACGAGTCGTCTGTTCGGCGGTGGTGTCGCAACTTCAACATGGGGAGGGGGAACACACACGACGATGAGCGTTCGGGGAGACCGTCTGTCATTACAGACCAACTGGTGAGCTCAGTTGACGAATTCGTGAGGAACGATCGGCGCGTCACAATTGATGACATCTGTGAGCATTTTCCCAATGTTTCTCGAACAATTGTTCATGAAATTGTTAAACACCATCTGCATTATGCAAAAATTTGTGCAAGATGGGTCCCTCGCGTATCTCAATGAGCTGGCGGCGAAGGACTATGCAGCAGGAATACAGAAACTTGTCACACGTTATGACAAATGCCTTAATTTGCTTGGAGATTATGTTGAGAAGTAGTTTAAAGTATCCTCTTTCAAATAAAATTTTTTATGTTTGTTAATATTTACTTTTGTGTCTTTATTTCACGAACGGGTACTACTTTCCGGATGACCCTCGTACCTTAAAATTTTATACAAAGCGTATCCAGGAACACGAGATGTTACATAAAGTTAGAACAAATAATCACTTATGTATCAGCTGGAAATAAACTTAATTAAATTATTCGATCAAAATGTTTTATTTCATCAGTTAAATAAGTTTATTTCCCTCTCTCTCTCTCACCGATAATAAAATAATTTTACATTTTGCACTGGACTACTCAAACTATTTTAAACAGGATTTAATTTGAAAAGATACACTTAAATTCATGTCTTTTCGGAAATTTTTTGAAAGATCCCCTGGAAATTGTTGAGTAATAAAATATTTCCGATTTTATACCGTCGTTATAATAGCTTGCGAAAATACTTTGATGCACTCAATACTTTTGACATTCAGCTGCACAGCAACGTGAGCGGCAACTTTGGGGACATTTCTATTAAAAAAAAACACGTTTCTGGTTTATTTAATTTTCTTAACGGGAATGATAGTGTAATGAAAGGCAGGAGATTGTTAATATTTAAGGAGGTTCTTGGAGAACTCTCTAGGTGATTTAACAGAGCAACAGCGATTCAGCCTCCGGAAATTTTTTTGCTTATTACCTCAGCCTGAGTATCACCGTGGGAGATCTGTGTAGCTGCCTGTTCGTCGACGGAGTGCCTCTCAACGTGGCCTCAATTAAGTCATGGAGTACATCTAGCAGTGAGTCATTGAAGCTGGACGTAATTGCCAGTTTAAGAAGTTGCTTTCTACACAAAGCTAAATAAAGAGAACACGAATCGATAAGTAAGCAAAAAAATAATGTACCCGATTATTAAATTCATATCATTACAACTTTGTTGCCGAACTGAAAGCATGAGCACAGATCGTTGATTCCCATTCAAAAAAATTCTTTTGTAAAAAAAAAGTACCACGATCATCGTAATGGATGCAGAAAAATGTAGCTGAGAAATAGAGGAACTCATTGGAGTGCAATTAATACATAGGTGACATTCAGGGAGTAACCCTGCTTAAGTTTCCTTGGAACATTATTTAAAGGGGTCTATGCATTTTATTTCAACCATAGAATTTTTTAGCAGAGCAGCGTGAACCAAGATCGCACTGCATTTAATGCTATTTATCTGATATGAAGGGCGATTTATTTATAAAAAAGGACTTCAAAAAATTGTCATAAACATTAAATCTCACCTCTAACGCCCGTTACGCATTTTTCAGATGCTATGTCCATACCATGTGTCTATGATTGCATTTACGTTATATTATTTATATGTACTTAGCAGTAAAAAAGGAATCAAAATCCACGAGACGAACTAGTGAGGAAGTTATGTCGAATGGTGAAGCAATTAGAATATATTTCATATTAAATCTACTTATAGCAGCGAAATATGATGAAGCCTCAATCGATTTCGAGTGTGAACCTCATCAATTCCGAGTAAAAGCCATATCTGTTGCCAATTATAAGGCAAAGTCAAGTAGTCAGGAAGTGTATTTCAGAATACATCTTTAAATGTTCCATATGCTAGTGACAGTGAATGTGAGCGGAAGATATATTGAGAGGCATCGAGATTTTGTTCGCCGTTTTAGAAGTGAGAATATGGGGAAGGCCAAGGAAGTTCATTCTTTGTAATAGGGAGGTAGAGAATAGGTTTTTCAGACTGTTTGCTATCAATTAGAAGTTACAAAGAAATAAAAAATATATGGCTTGCAATAGCAGGTTGATGCAATGCATACAACATTATAGTTACCAGTTGCTGTTAAAAACTATCGTATAATGTCAATTACCTTTGATGATCGGCTTATTTTGGATCAAGCACTCACTTAACGGCGTCATGGCAAACATTTTCCCTTAATATCTTGTTTCTCAAAGAACGGGCCACGATAGTTTCCCGGTGGTAGACCTTGTTCAAGAAGATATAAAAAGCCCTGAATCAATGGGCAGTAATTTCTTCACATATTTTATGAATCAATAATGGTGATAAAATTATTAAACAGCATCCAATTTTTCATAATAAGGAAAATTTGAAAATGCAATTTAGTATACGATATTATTTAATTTAATTATAATATCCCCACTACGCAAATTTAAAACCGAATATTGGAAAAGTATCAAAAGAATGTGACGTCAGTCTTTTATCTTAGACGATTTATAACAATCTATAAGTGTGATCCTTTTTAAGACCATAGAATGCTTGTCAATTGAAAAATCGTATTGTGGTAAGACCTGATCATCACTACAATAAAAATAAAGTAACATGAAATTTGGTTTTACCGTTGGCCGCTGATGATGATTTATAATTTGGTTAGCTCATCAAAGTTCTTTTTGAAAGTGCATTTCTAATTAACTCATATGATTATGACGATCCTGAAAATATTGTTTTGAACTGATTGGAGATTAAAGAAATTGGACGCATTCAAAAACGAAATGCCGAATGAAACCATTCCATAAATAATTGGTCGTAGTCTAAATGTCTCCTTTACGGCATAGCAATAAATCTAGTTCATTTAGCTGTAATCAGGGATTCATTGGGAATAGAGTGCGATGAATGGCTTTGAAGTGCTCGCGAATTATAATAGTCCAGAGAAAATACGGCATCGTTAGACAAAGATACACCAAACATGAGAATATACAATGCTCGCACGCAAGGTTATCCATGAATATAGCCTTTTGACAGAAGGGAATGACCCACTTGTATAATCAATAACCTGAATTGATGGAAAAACGTTTGCTAACTGTATAAGATGTGTTCCACGGAAAATTTGGCTTTTTCACGGGATAAATTTAATCTTTCTGCGTCATATCCATTACACCAAGACACGTCTTACAAAATAGAATTTAATTATTTTTGAATTGTCTCTGATTAGTTAATGTCTCTGAAATGCCTTCTTGCAATAGCGCTTGCCTTAGACCCCTTCAGAAGTTGCTTTTATTCCATTGTACTTTAATATTTCTCTTCGAGAAATATTGCTAATTAGAAAGAAAAAGTAACTCTGAAAAATGCAACTTGATTTGCCATTTCATTGAAAATTAGTCCAAAATGGAGATGTTTTTCGGAGAAATCTTCTTCGTCTCCATATTTCTCTTTTGTCTCTACAGCAGGACAATGAGTTTTGATGGGAAGGGAATTGTCCAGGAGACAAAACACCAATCTATTACTACACGTTGTGACACGCCCAATTTCCATAAGATAATGATAGTCATTGTAGTGGTCCCAAAAGTCTTCTTAATATATGCCCTCCTTCAGAGAAGATGCATCACAACGAAAGGGCCGAGTCATCAAGTCTAGGACGGAAATCTACGTCACCTTGTCGCACGCGATCTTTATCTTTCCAAACCCTAAGATGTCTCGGCCTCACGACGTCACCGCTGCTGTAGAATGAATGCGAATCGGCCGACCCCCTGACACTGTTCATCTTCCCATGAACCAGGCTGGATACACAGCTCACAACGCGCAAGTCTCTCAGCTCCACGACGCACTGCTGACACATTCAATTCATTCAAACGAAACTGGATCACAAAGAAGGTTTAGATCCTAATTTACAATCCTCACCGTTTCGAGCACAACCGAGTAAATTCCTTCCATTCATGGAGTAAACACTAGCTAGTTCCCATTGCTGCATTTGAACGACCTCGTCTCCCAGAGGGATGATCCAACTCAAAGATATAAAAATAAATCTTCATTGCAAAACATTTGCAGGATCAAATTATACCTTAAGGTCACCCAAATGGAAAATAATAAGCATTTCACAAACCTTTTCGCCAAGTTCTATAACAGTACATTTTATTTAACGCTCAAAATTGCTTATTGACCATTTTCTTGTGACAATTGTCTGATATTCCTAATATACCTACAAGCGTAGAGGGGTCAAATTCCTTTAATATAAACTTATTCATAGCAATTACTTAAGTAACTTTTTGCTCTATCAGGGATGCTTCAAATATCTGGGGCAGAGTGTGAGCGATGATTTTGTTAGTTTATTTTTGCGACTGTATTTAAACATTTCATTTATGCAAGTGCACCTCATTTTGCCCATATTTCATATAGAACTTAAGTTACGCTACATGGAAATTATTTCTTATCATTGCGGTAGTAAGCCACTTACGTCACAGAAAATTCCAAGGATATTACGTCATTTAGCTCTACAGACAATAAAATGCATAATCAAGGCGATAGAATTGATTTTCATCGCATTTATGCGGATAAAACCGAAGCATTTTTAAAAAGAACGTATTGCATGTGTGTGTGTATATATATATATATATATATATATATATATATATATATATATATATATATATATATATATATATATATATATATATATATATATATATACTTATTTATTTATTTATGTGTGTGTCTGTATACATTTATATATCCCTCCCGACTACAACCTTGACGCGGTGTGAGGGCTTGGGCGTTCCTATGACACCTAGAACTGTACTGGTGGGAGTAATAAAAATTGCTCCTGGTAGGGTCACCCATTCCAGATAGGTTGAAGGTTAGGAGCCAGACGAAAGGTAGTCCACGCAGCGTCTGTTCCTCAGTGAGGCGGCTGCAATGTCGTCTGACCCCAGTGGAGAGGCCAGTATTAAAAACTATTGAGGAAGATAACGGGAAAACACCTCAGTAATCATTCCCAAGATAAAAATGATGGTCACTACACACATTTTGAGTCCTGGTAACTACGGGGCGCGGCCGAATCGGCCGTGTGTCATGCCCTGCGGCGGGGGAGGCAAGGCTTCCGCGATGGCCATCCCACGATACAAGAGAGATGGAAGGAATATATATAAGATCTTTATTATAAAGAACTTATACCAAAACCGTTAGACATAGAAAAGGAACATGACGTAGAGAAGGATAGCTTAGGTCCAGGCATACTCTGCGATGAGACAGAAAGTGCATTAGAGGGGGTGAAAATATATTTGGCCGTGGGGGTAGATAAGGGCCGTGGAACTTTTAAAATGTTTAGGAAAATGTGTCTGGAAGAGGCTATATGGGCTGATTCGTAGTATCTATGAGGAGGGAATCTGGCCGGAAGACTTTGTGAGATCAGTTTTAGTTCCTATTCCGAAAAAGGTAAAGCCTACATTATGTGAGGACTACAGAAAGATTAGTTTCATATTCCACGCAGCTAAAGTTGTCCTTAGGATCATAAACAAAAGGATAGAGAGTAGGGCAAAGGATTACTTAGGGGATGATCAGTTTGGGTTTAGGAAGGGGAGAGGTACGCGTGATGCCATTGCAGTAATGAGATTATTAATCGAGAGGAATATAGAACACAACCAGGAGGTATTCGCCTGTTTCGTAGATTTCGAAAAAGCGTTTGATAGAGTGAATTGGGAAAAACTAATGAGTATATTGCAGAAAATAGGAATAGATTGGAGGGAAAGGAGGCTAATCCGCAACCTGAACATGTCTCAGACTGCTCAGGTGCGGGTGGGGAACGGGGAGTCCGGATGGGGTGTAAGGTAGGGTTGCCCATTATCACCATTGCTGTTCAACCTGTTGGCAGAGGAAATGATTTAAGAGGCATAGGTAGAACTGGAGGTAGGAATGAAAGTGGGCGGGGAATACGTAAAATCAGTTATGTTTGCTGATGATCAAGCTTTAGTTTGTCAGTCAGCCAAGGGGTTGCAAGCATTGCTGAGTGGACTGGAAAATCAGTGCGACAGGTATGGGATTGAGAATCAATATTAATAAAATAAAGGTTATGCGATTCTCTAGAAAGAAAAAGGCCAAGCTGAACATTAAAATAGGAGGGCAAAAACTAGAGCAGGTAGGACAGTTTACGTATCTCGGTAGTGCATTGGACCAACAGGGTCAAAGTAGTAGGGACGTAAGGAGAAGAATTGCGCTAGGCAAATAGGCTTTCACGAGGAGGAGGGGGTTGATGACGGCGACGTTGAGTGATGATGTTAAGAAAAGACTCGTAAGAACTTTGATATGGAGCGTACGGCGCGGAAACGTGGTCATTGAAGCAGGAAGATAGACGTAGACTGGAGGCTTTTGAAATGTGGGTGTGGAGAAGAATGGAGAAGGTGAAATGGACGGAGAAGAAAACAAATGAGGAAGTACTTGTTATGGTGGGCGAAGAGAGTGTTTTGTTGGGAGAAACCCTATGGAGGCAGGAAATAGGGATGAAGGGGGTATTGAACGGCAGTGGGATTTTAGGACGGTATTAGAGGGGTCAATGTTAGGCAAACGAAGAAAGGGAAGGAACAGGATAGGGATGTTGGACGGGATGAAGGAAGGAAGTAAATACTCAGAGAGAAAGAGTATACTGGATGTTGTGTTTTCTTTGGAGTCGCAAAATATTTACTTAGTGACTGTGTCCATCCAAAAACCTACCTTAACCGGTAGATCATCCAATAATATATATACATATATATGTATATATATATATATATATATATATATATTGCACTTTTTGAAAGGCTTACGGTCGTGAATTATAATGTATAACATTTAGCACTAGTGGACACAGACAAAAACACAGAAACACACAAAAAAGAGACTCACTATTTTTCGAATTTTCGGTGGTCGTAGCCACCTTCATCAAGGAAGAGAGGGTTGGAACCCTATATATATATATATATATATATATATATATATATATATATATATATATATATATATATATATATATAGGGTTCCATTACTAAACACAGTAATCAACCCGAAGGTCGGTTTAGTAGGTGATGGTAGAGTTCACCCAGTACTAAGCCCGACGGCGTGTGAAATTCACACAACAGGGTAGGGGGGCCAGTTCCATCCCCTGTGACGGTTATGGTTTCCCAGGAATATCTGGTACCGGAAAAATCACATAGCTTGCGTGGAGCTGCAGGTGCCCAAAGTGCCCTGCCTGGGAATCGAACCCGGGCCCCTCCGGTCAGCCAAAGCTCTACCCCCTGGACTATTGTGACCCATATAGTCGCCAGAGGCGATGGGGTTATATCCCTTTCAATTACCTCCCTTCCCGCCTTGCCTTAATATCAGAATGTGTTCTTATAGCCTCAGAAAATGCATGCTGTATTTGTTTGAGTAATTAATACCAAGAGGGTCATATTTCGTCACTTAAGTGATATATACATGGTCGTTCATGAAACTCGGGGCAGCGAGCCAAATTGATGATGTTGGAACCACGGCCATGATAGGGAAAGCTCCAAACATTATGAGATGAAATTCCACCATGTGAAAATTTGTTTCAACCTCTTTCCTTGCTCAAAAATTAAGTAGACCAATTTCGTTTCTAGATTTGTGAAAAACGCATAGAGCATTGATGAATAGAAATGTAAAATACACAAAACTATCAAGTGTGTACCAGTTTGTCTGGGCCGGCCCAAGTCGGACGTTTTGACACCAATGAATACGTAAACAATGTAAACATTTCATCCATTGTTAAATTAGAGCAGAAAATGCCTGTTACAGGGAATTTATATTTCAGATACATGCAACCATTATCAAAAGTGAAAAAATATTTCCTTTGCTGATTTTCTCAACCTGATAAAATTAACTCTTCCCTTGCATTAATTACACGCAATGCTAAAATAAAAAATTGCTCATAATATTTTCTAGGATCTGTTTTTTTGTTACCCACTGTTCCCGCAGATCTAAAAGACCCTTGGGGAAAACACAAATGCGACCATTTATAAAATCAATGAGATCAATTAACAAACAGTGAGATGAAAATTATCTGCTCCTACAAGTTTTAGGTTAGGTTCTTTCAAAAGTTAGTCTCTTTCAAACAAAGTGTTTCTAAAACGACCTTAAGCAAAGATTTGGCCTAAAAATTCAACGCAGATTAATTACCTTTAACCATGTCGCAAGTTTTATACTCATAAAAATTATTCACTACCACAAATATAACCACCGTTGCTCGAGTTTGCCTCACTTCGCCAGGCAACATAAGAGAGATTTTCAAAATTAACGACCAATCCCAAAAGTTCCGGAAATTTTTACTCGAAACCAAAACAGAAGTAACGATTAAGCTTCCACTCCTGTTTCAGTCAAGCATACGCATTACGGCGAAGAAAGCACATTGTTTACTGTCTGTTGTTTTCCGCTGAGTGGGTCACAATATGCGATGATCATAATAGTACGGGATTACGCTTTGGCTCCTGTTTCTTCGCCCCAGCCTCTTCATCCCACACCCAAAAGCATCGGGCCCTTTCCAAAGAGAGAGGGGAGGGCTCTCGTAGCCGGCGCAAGGGAGCCTCGCCAAAGTGGAGAGCCTCTTCGAGAAACTTATCGGGAGTTTTGAGAGGGGACACGAGAAAGGGTCTTTTGAATGGGGGAGTGGAAACGGCGGGGTTAAGGTTCCCCTAACGAAGGGAGCGCACCCCGGCAATTGCGCCCCTTTTGTCGTCATCATGCCTAGAATTTCGAATAAGAATTCAAAGACGCCACAAAACGGAAATGAACAGCAATCAAGCAAAGAGCAGGAAGTACTTTGTGAGATAATTAATAGCGGAGAGAGTGGCTTTTGCGGACGAGGAGAAAGAGCAAAGGCAAAGAGAGAAATACAATCTTCAAAAGTTTTATACTGTCGGGATTCACTGCAAATTAACACTAGGGCATGATTCGTAATGTTGGTTAGATTTCATATATCTTCATCATCACAATGAGAAACAGCTTTTTACCTGTATTTAGCAAGGATATCGAACAAGGGTATCTCCAAATAAAGACATGACAACCTTTCCTTAATTACTTCGCCGTTCGACGCATGATTTCTCCCTATCGGTTTCAAAGGGCGAAAACTGCTTTATTGAAAGATAAGAAGGCATTAGATGGAATGGGATAACTACGTTTGAGTGACACGTGCTACTTCAAAGACCCGCTCAACATACCCAGCGATTAAAATAACCCTCGGCACTCGTGATCCTGTCATATAAGTATAGTTTAATAAATTTATTATCAGCGGTATCACCTATGTACATTAACCAAAGCTTGTAATCGACAGTAGATTTGTATAAGACTAAATACCTAAGTCATGCAATATATGTAAAATAAATATGTTGTTCTACTCAGACAGCATCTTATTTATTATTCATTAAATGAAGAACACAATGTATTTTTCCACTCTTCTTGATTTTGGTTAAACTAGTGTCAACGATTAGGCTTCATCATCAGGTACAAAACGCCTAAGCGTTGAAACTGGTTGTACCAAAATCAAGACGAGTGGGAAAATACATTTTGTCCTTCATCTAATGAACAAGTAATTCTACAATCTATTTTTTTGCTAAAAGAAACAGACCGCTGTTTGCAGACTGTAATGGCTATTGGCTGTAAAGTACTGTAAAAAAAACAAATATTCAGGTGAGTAATATTGAGAACGCTTTATGAATTGGCATGCTGAATAACTGATTGAATAATCTACGATTAAAAAAGTCCTTCAAATCAATAATCCTGTCTTTCTTATGATGCTGAAAGAGCTGGAAGGAATCTATTAGATACGTCGCACTCGAGCACCTGAAATGGCGGAAAACCAAATTGAAGTGAAGACGTCATTTTAATTTTGACTACTCAGTCACCCTTTCTCAGAATACCTTCTCTTTAGAATCAATTTGGAATGCAATTAAAGGAAAAGTTTTTATATCTCTTCAATCTATTATTATTTATTTTATTATTTACACAATTACGTTGCAATTAGGCAAATTTCCTGGTGGCAACGGTTAGGTTAGGTCAAAGATAACTCTACAACGAAAATTACATACGAACACATAAAAACAGAAGAGATAAAATATTTTTACATAATGACACTTCCACATCACATACAAACAAACTTCCACATCACATACAATATGCCGTCCACATCACATACAAACAATATTTTCATGACTACAATGAAGGGTATCACCCAGTGGCTGCTTTACATTTCAACTTAAAACTTCTAAAATTGGATGGAAAGGGCTCAAACAAACCTCCAGGCAGCTGGTTCCAATCAATTATGGTTCTTTTTAAAAAAGAGTATTTTTTCTTATTTGTTTTTTGAGTCCTTATTTTTATTTTGAGGCTATGGTCGTTTTTTCCCTTAAAGTTAGGCTTTTCTATCCCTTTCCATAAATCTTCCCACGCTTCTTCCTTTTTAACAATTCTATACATCGCGCCTAACCTACTCCTTTTTCTTCTATTTTTCAAACTCTCCCATTTCAGTATATCTAACATTTCTGTGACCATGAAATTCAAGTAATGGATGTCCTTCAATAATCTACCTTCAGCTAATACTGATCCAAAAATCTTCCTCGCTGAGTTTTCAAACTTTTCAAGCCTCTTGCGAGGATAATTATCGGCTAAACATCTTTTTTAAGATTTAAACGATTCATTAACTCAAAGATAACATATTTCAAACCTTTGAAGTTTCCATCTCCTAACATATTTCTACCTCAATGCAACACTACTCTTAAACATTTTACATTTGATTATGCCTAATTATATGAACATACAGGTGGCTTCATTGATCTCATGGATGAAGAGCCTAGTCTTCCCATATTCTAATTAGATTTTCAACTTCCCTCAAACTAAGAGTTTAAATGAAATTTCATTCTCTAAATGAGATCCATTCATGGAGAATTATCGCTCATTAATAGGTTAGAGGACATGTCTCAGCACGACGCTCATTTACGAAAGGGCAGCTATGAATGTGTTGACCAATCCGGACGTCACGGTCCATGAGTCATACATTAAATAAATCGCTAGTGTTCTCCTCCTAACTTAATGCCTAGAATACTAAATATGCTCCCTTAAAACGATAATGAAAAAAGTCGGCTTGTATTAAAAGGTTGCAACGTTTTTTTTCCCATTCCAATCATGGAATTTTGAACGTGAAATGAATTTTTTCTGTATTTATTCTTTGTCCCGGAGGTTAAATAAAAGTTAAATTCTTGGACGCCATGATTAGGCAATAGAGAATAAGGGATTTAAAAATCAATTACGAACAAATTCAAAATAAAGAGCTCCGAATTCTTTCCAAATAAGTGGTTTTAACTGCAGAAAAAAATTTAATGAAGTTCATGAAGAAGAAGGTTTTCCAAGATTTCTGGATTAACAAAAGAAATATTTACTACGCATGTGCGATGAAAACTGCTCTAAAATAACTATCCATTCTCCGAAACTGTTAGGTATACAAACATGAATTGATTTTTTTGCAAGCAATCAGCAGGAAACGACCCACGGAATCCACCCACTGACTGACTTGAAATATGACCTGCGTAGTTTTATACTCGGTAGTCCGGCGGTAGAGCGTTGGACTACTGAACGGAGGGCCCGGGTTCGATTCCCAGGCAAACCACAATGGGCACCTGAGGCTCCACCCAAGCCATGTGATTTTTCGGGTACCAGATCTTCCTCGGAAACCATAATCGGCACAAGGTATTAAGGAACTGCGCCCCCTACCCTGACTTTTAAATTTCACACGCCGTATATGGCTTAGTCCTGGGTGAACTCCACCATCACCTACCAAACCGACCTTCGGGTTGATTACTGTGTTTATGTTTTTTCTTCATGGGAGGTTAGGGTGTTGCGTTCCGATTGAGTAAGATATTATAAACGGGAGTACAAAGCACCGTTTGAACTTCGTAAGCCAATAAATGACACTGGAATAGGAGAGAGAATATGCGAGATAGTACTTATTCAGCTAGCTGTATGAAGGTTTATTTGAGGATGTTATACCAATTACATGCCCTGGCTCTTTGGTTCCATCAGGCTGCTCTTTCCGTCGATTGCAGCGACCGTAAATCATAGAGCGATCCTGCGTTACTCTCGCATAAAATGTGGGTCGCTAGTGACTAGAGCCGGTCATTATGTCCAGCCATTAAGTCCGCCCTCCGTCACTTCCGACGCGATGAATAGCAGCAGATGCGGAGAGCGCATCCCCAAAAATATTCTGCGGCTCCCGGTGTTGAATTCCGCGCTTTGAAGAGTAATGCAGGAAGCATGTAATACTTCTTTCTAATAAAGAATTAATGCAATCGCATGTTCATTTCAACTACTTGTGTAAGTTTTGAGGTCCTGCTTTTTCCTTTTATAGTTTGTCATTGTTGGTTCAAAATCTTTTTTTACTAATGAAAGAGAGGCAACCATGATATACTTTTAAATAATTAGATAATTAATAAAAAATGAAAGTATGTAATAAAACGGATGTTACTGATAATGATATCCGTTCAAACCAATAGTTTGTAGCAGCAGCGTTACTTCTCAACCCATCACAAATATTTCATTCAAGTTGGAATTATTTGGCTGAATGTGAGGGGGGAGGGGGGGGAGGGTTATGTCCTCGAATTTAAATACACGTATATAGCACGCGGAAGAAATTGAAGTGAACAAATTTTCACATTCAACGCAGCACATGCGTGGATTTGGTTTTATATTTTATAAAATGAATGACAATTATGCCATGTACCTATATTTTTTAAAGGCCAACTGGAGTAGCTAAAATATGAGGTGGCATTGACAGATGAAGGAGCCTAGATAAATGACGAGAGGACGACTTAGAACTCGCATTACCTCGTGTCATAAATCGTTGCGTGAACTAGACCGAGTTCTTTTGAAGCTGTTAACCTAATAAAATGAAACCATGAAATCAATAAAAAGCAAAATTATTTGTTTCGCAAATAAATTAATTTTCCAAAATGCACTAATAGATATCATTACCATATATGTGGAATGAAAATATTATCACTTTCTTGACAACTGTGAATATACTTTGTAAAGCGGAATAAAGCCATTTATCTTTATAATTACATTTAATCATATATAAGAGTGATAACAGGATCTCGGTGCCAGACTTTTCATTAAAAATATTTCATAAATATTTGCATGCAATAAAGATATCTTATTGTGATCAAAACTTGCTCCCAAAATTGAGTATCCCTACTCTTTGCATACAGAAATTATTCATTATGTTTCCATGTCAAAGCATTGGTTGGAACGTATTCAGATCAATAGATGTACCTAATACCTAATGAATGTTATTTATAGCGTTGAACTTGTCATATTTCATCCTCTGCTTTCCAAATACATATACATTGATCACATTCAGATACATTGCTCTCTGCTCATAGAATGCAAGAAATTCAATGAACAAAGGCGTTATAAACCAGGAAAGAATTTTATACTTACATATTCCTTGATTTTTATTAATTCTAGGAGGTTTTGGCCCCTCAAAATACAGATTCCATTGCCTTCGACACCTCGATGTCTCAGAAGATGTATAAATGGCTGAAAAAGTTTTATTTACTTATGCTAAATAACATTACATATATTTGTTACCCAGACAAATTGAAGATACAATTGAAAAGGTTATTATTATTCATATGTCACATGGAAGGCCGATTGTTACACTGTTATGACTGTAGCCCGCCAAAAGCACTAGTTCATTTGCTGCTAATGCCGTATACAAATTAAGAAAGTTGTATGAAATGCATGTACTTATTGATTTTTTCGTAATCCTGTTGTTACTTAGCATGATTTATATGGTTACTTTCAATGGCATTAAACAAAGTCTCGAAACCTAATTGACATTTCATTATCCTTCAATAATGATATATATCATAGCATTTGCAATAAATATTAGAAACGGTAACATTTCAAAATAGATTCTGGTTCGTTTCTTCCCGGCTCATTGAGTTTGTCATTTGTAAACACCCAATATGTTCGGCAACACTACGTAATTACCAATGCTTATTTTATATACCTTATTTGCTTCCAGCAAATCGATTTTCAAACTAATAAGGGTTCAATAGTTATCGATATTGTAATTGGATTGTTAGCTGAGAATAGTTGTCAGTCGTACAAATCGCAATACCTCATTAAACATATAAATTAATTATCAGTGAGGGGGGTGAGTTTCTTCTCTTTGCCACCCCTGATTTCCCATTAGGTTTTGTTTTGCATTTTAATTGCATTAATTCATTTAAAATCGTCAATTCCCGAACAAGCAGGATGTTAACTACTGCCAAAGGGTTCTTTCTCAAAGCAAAAACAACCAGTTCCTCCATAATTTTGTTGAGATAATCGCGAACACTGAGAGAGGTGGGGTTGGGTGGGGTCCGCCTTGACCAATTGCCCTGAAACAGAAAAGGAATACGAAACTCGTGGAAGGGATGATTTTCGTTCACAAGATGACCGCCCGAGTCGGCTCGTTGGTGAAAGAAGAACAAAAAGATCGACTCTCGGACGTGACACTCTTCAATTAATACTTGAGCCAAGGCCTCCGCTCCCGCTTCCCTCGTGCACTTTACCCATGTCTCAATTAGGAATTCTTTCACAATTTCAGGAAAAAACACTCTGAGAGTATGTATTCAGATGCCACGGATTAGTACTTCCTCCCCTGTGAGAGTCTGCATTCCCATATAATAGTCAAATAATATAATTTCATATGCAACATCCAAATTACATGAAAAATGCATCACTGACTCCTAACGCACGTTGCGTTGGATGTCATAAGGTCATATATTAATAAACGATAATAAATAGTTTTACTGAAAAGTCAATAATAATAACTTTGCAAGTTCCACTGATTTTTATTTTCAAAATGACCGGTTTCGTCGAATAGTTGACATAATCAGGTGAATCATCTTTTAAAAATAAGTGGAATTTACAAATCGGAAAAGAAATACTTAGTTATTCCACTTATACTTTATTAAACACGACCTAGGTTTCGACTTATAAGGTCATCATTAGGTCAAACTTACAAAGACAAACATCAGAACAATAACAAACAAACTCAAACATCAGAACTTACAAAGTTGTTATTATTCATTTTCATCATGAAGTTCCATCAAGTTGAGCAGAAAACCATAGAATTCATAATAATTATACTATTAATTATTTGATAGCAGGCATGTCGCGATATGTTTTCGAAAGGCCCTAATCATTATCTAAAGCATACATACAGTCCTTGTGTCTTTTAAAATCAATATGCAGAGTATCGGTCAAAATTATCATAAAATACCTTTTAGAAAACTTATTGAAAATAGTCATTAATCCTCACTCGCTTTCCAAAATAATGCCTACATATTTGTTTCCTTCATGAATCAAAGAGAAGCATTTAATTTCTCATTTTACCTCTAATTTATTCCGTTACTATCTCAATCATACATTTATGCATACTTCTTCTCTTTTCCCAAACACCCATCTCAAAATTCCCAGTCCCATCGGTGGGTTCTCTTCTGTTATAGCCAGTATCTGCCTCACATTTACATACAAATCTGTTTCATGTGTTAATAATTTCAAGAACCTGATATTGGCCCAAGTTCCCGTTATAAGATTATATTTTAATTAGCTTCTGGGCTTTTCCAAAGCAATAGAATTGATGCATCTGTTCGTTCACTTCCAGCGGAACTAACAGCAACCTTTCTCTAAAATCCTTTGGCATCCCTCTAGGTAGGGCTCAATCCATTTGTTTCCACCTTCAAAATCGCTCATTCCACTTACTAAACCAACACGTATTGGCATCCATTTTATTCTGTCTAACGTAAAAAATACAAATATTACAACTTATATAACGAATTAAATTTTTATTTATCAGTTACATTAAAATAACTTTAAGCTAAAACCAAAACTTCAAGCGTGGAAAAATACAGATTATGGAGTTTAAAGAAACAATTGTTTTCCCATAACTAATACAAGAAAAAGAACACACCAGAAACGTGCGAATAGTCTCACAGAAAACTTAAACTTTAAATGTTCCTTTAAGGAGCATTACATTCCTCAGTAAGTTGATGAAACAAAATTTATTGCACATACGTATGGCATTCATGTCAGTAGTTTTGGCGACACAACCACGC
Organism: Hetaerina americana; assembly: GCF_022747635.1. Classification (NCBI taxonomy): domain Eukaryota; kingdom Metazoa; phylum Arthropoda; class Insecta; order Odonata; family Calopterygidae; genus Hetaerina; species Hetaerina americana. The sequence continues at coordinate 1,847,370 of NW_027286985.1, read as the reverse complement.
AGCACTAAACTAAGGCCTTGGCCAAAGCCTTGCATTTAGAACAACACTTAGAATAGGTTTTACGTGTAATCAATTCAATTTTTATTAAGAGTTACAGTTAAAAACATTTGTTCGTGGTATCCTTATACATATTTACTCAATAAACTTTCGCATTATATCAGTTTTATTGCGAGTTTTACACTGTGTGCATTGGTGAGAGAAAAGTACGTAAGGAAAGAGGTGTTCTCCATCATGAAGTACCCTCTATCACAATTACATTCCGAGAGGAATGATTACATCAAGTTTTTACGGGAAATGGCTGTAGTCGTTATTTTCTTCCACTTCGATATTAACCGAAAAGATAAGGAAAACAAGTTTGGGAGTATAATACTCATCGAAGGATAAACTTCCAAGCATTTTCTTAACCGTAATTAGTACTCCAAACAAAGTGGGAAGGGAGAAGTTCTTGTCTGCGCGTACTTCCACGTCCTCATTACCCAAGGGGGAATTGTTAGGGACGTAGGTACATAGGTTTATGCACGGCGCTGCCGGGCGGGGTTTTTTGTAGGCAGAAGAGGGCGCTGCAGTAATTACGTGGTGAAGGGGAGGAGAAAGGTTAACCAACCATCCCCTGGGAATGGCCGGTGGGTAAAAAAATAGAACGGGACGTAGTACTTGGGGTGGGTGAAAAGGAGAATGCCTGGAAAGTTAAAATTAATGCACAAAACCATTTTCTGAGAACAGGAGCAATATAGATGAGTGGAGAAAAATCTTAGTCCAGTTTTTTGAGGCGTACGGTAGTCACTTCTGCATTTGACTATGTTTTGCGGCATCTCTCTCCCTCCAGGGTTATACCTCACCACACAACCCTTACAATTAGAATACGACGTAAATTCAGGAGTGCATCCGTCGTCTACGTTAGTGTAGATTAATTATTGGTCGCATAAATCATATTTGTCTTCTTTAATCAAACGATTACATATATTGTAAAAAGAATTTGAAATTTCTTAGCATCCCAGTAGAAGAGAAATCTTCCCTTGAGAAGTAACACCCCGACTCGTGACTTACGTTGATTAAGTTTAGAAAATATAATGTCTCTTAGAAAATATTGAATTGAGAATTACACTATCCATACTAAAAAGAAAGACTTTTACTTTTCCCCAGATTTTATTACATAGTACCATATAATAAAATCTGCGGAAAAGTACAAGTCTTTCTTTTTAGTATGGATATTAAATACTTCCACGAAGTGAATCCTGAAACAATAGAATGAATTACGTTATGATTGTCATAGCAAAAAACTAGGAATTTAAATGTCCTACCCATGCAAAGGCTTTGTGCATGAATCACGACTTAGGAAAGTATTCTAAAAGCACCTTCCCTTTTTCTTATTTCACCATCATTTTGACTTTCTCATTACTATTTCCATGTGTTCCGTAAAATTTATAAAAACCCTTTCTTTTAGCTCACGCAATTGACCTAAATAACTAAAAACAGAACTACAGTGGCGGGAAAAATATTAAGGAACTAACATTCAGGTTGTTGCGATATTTCTGACTTTGATACACGTAGCGTGAGGCTAATAAAGAGTTAGCGTTAGCTAAGGGCCTAGATGCAGGGCAGAGTGTTGCCAAAATCTGGAATTAAAAATTAAATATGAGAAGTGTTCAAAAATCTTTCCTCTGACTTCACCATATGATTACTTTTCGGCATGTAGACCTGAACATTTACAAATTCCGCTGGTTCAGGTTTTACTCCTATCAACACCTAATAACTTAATAATTTACGTGCTCTATGATTACAACTCTTCTCTTTATCTAATCAATCAAAACTACGGTTATAACTAGCTGACATTCTTCCCCTCCACTGTATATTGTTCAATTACTACAGGTATCACTCCAGTAATCCCAGCTATCCTTCCATCTCACCTCGCTCTGCCCTTAAAGAGCCATATCTCTTATCTCCATCTCTCGCTTTATATTCTCCAATTTCCCCATCCCCAACAGCATCCTAACATTCCCAATTCCCTCTTTCAGCAATTTGGTCTTCTTCTCCTGCGACTTCATTATTGCTGCTACTGCTTTCGTTTTGCAAAATTTCATGAGGCGACAACCGCAGAAGTTTTTCCTTTCGCTCTGCCGAACACAACGCACGGGCGATTGGCCAAGTCTCTTAGTTGCCTGGACTCATAGCAATGTCTATGGCCATTTATTTACCCCGTAGTAGTGTGGGGCAAATAAATGATTTGGTTTCCCGTCGCCTTTCTCAATAGTGATTAACGCGACGCCATCACTCAAATGGCTCCTCCAGATAACTTTGCTGCCTCCTCACTGAAAAACAAACGCTGCGCAAACTTCCTTTAGTCTAGCTGCTATCAGGCGACCAATCTGGCATCGGGGATCCTGTTGGGAGCAATTAACATTACTGCTAATAGCACAGCCCTAAAAGTCAAACATCGTAGCTGCATCGAAGCTATGAGATCCTTTCATGTAGCAACACATTTTTTAGAATGCCAATTAGATATTTGCCTTAGTATACCCACAGAATGAATGAAAGTTCAAAAGTCGGGAGAAAGGAACAGTTCTACATGTTCGGATTTGTATTATTTTTTACTATCCTCCAGCCGCAAGTTTCGATGTTTCCATGAGCATGTTGCAGAGTAAAAATCAGAGTAAAGATCTAGAACTCCGACTTCAAATTGTAGCCAAAACAAACAAAGTGAAGCAGACAGAAGAAATGTTTGGATTAAAAAATTAAAATTCAATAATTGTACTACGAGCTGGAAGCTCTTTTTTTACCAGTGACAGTATTGCACTTACTAGGGTCTATGGAGTCATCAATTAAGTGACATTTTTTTATTCTAACGTGAAAACCTCCGCATTCCAGATTCCAGACTAATTTATCAAAATCCGATGACTATTTCTATTTTTTTAGGGGACAACACCACTGCAATAAATTGACAGGATTGACAGTTAATAACTGCCTTATCCGGAGTATGAAATTGGTGTTCTTCTATGCGTCGCCCGGCGAAGCAGTAAGTTCTGGTGACGATGTACCATATTGCTTGGGTTTAGCAAGAGAGGCGAGACGCATCGAATGGGTTAAACCACCGTCCTGTGGCCTGCCCAATGAGCTACCGCGGGACCCTGCAAGGCTATCCCAATTCACAGACATTCCCAGATATGTGATACAAGGTGTGTCCCAAAAGTAATATGGCTCATTTTTTCCCACATAGACGGACGGACGGGTGGCGGTTTCTCCGGCTGGGTTCAAGGGAGGAAAGTCTCAGTGAAGCCTAGAGGCCGGTGGCATTTGGCTCCCAGCCTTTGCGGAGTGCGGATCGTTCGTTTGCGAAACCTCAATAACGTGACCTCGTTACGCCTTAATCCAAGAGGCCCGAACGAATCTTGAGTTTACCTAAAAATGTCATAAGGAGGGGTGATTGTAAGAAAAACGGAATTGGTTAGCTCCGGTGAGGAAATATCATCAAGCGACTACGAACTGAAAGACTCGCAACGCCCTCCCACGCACGCCACGAGGAAGCGAACCAGACCGATGCGGAAGGAATGAATGGGCGGGATCAGAACGCGTGGGAGGGCAGTCGACGCAATCCAAATGGATATTTTGTGAGGAGAGAAGGAAGGATCGGGGCGTAATGGCGGGGGTGTCATTATTCAAGCCGGAGCGATTCCTCGAAGCGCTTCCGCCCGCGACCACGGAGCCAAGGGCGTCGGACACGAGCCCCCGGGGGGGGGGGCACCGACGCGGGGGTGGAAGAGGCCAGGGCCAAGTACGCAAGGAGCGGAGGACGAGGCGGGCGGTGGGCTCACCTCGCCTTGTCCGCCCTTAATACGGAATTCCATTAGGGAGCGGTGTCCCATGGTCGGAAAAACGTTTCGCCCGAAACAAACGAGTGACGGGTCCCGTAACAGGAACTCTGCTTGCCCACGCAGTTAGTGGGAGACTTCCGCCGATGAAATGCTAGCCTTTATGAGGAAGAAGGAAGATGGAGAGAAAGAGAGGGACGGAAAGTATATGAGAAAGAGGACGGTGAGGAAGAGGAGGTGAGAGAATCCTTTTATTTCAGAAAGTCACTTGGACGGAAGAACGAATAAAGGAATGTGGAGCCGGGTCCCGAGAGGAATTCTTGTATGTTGTCGATCGATAAAGGGATGGGTTGAAGGAGAGGGCGAGGGAGAAAGAGAAGGTAAACAGATGACGAAAGAATAAGTACGATTATTTCGTAGGATGCTTTACGGGAATTCCTATCGGTCCTCGTAATTTAGATTGAAAGATGGTGTTCAGTGGTCAGTCATGTTTGGTCATCCATAGTATCTGTATAAAAACGTTATGTCACGCGGGAGTCAACTGTAGAGTCAGCGGCTGGGCTTAGGGCACTGAGGTTGATTTAGGCTCGACTTATAACCAATGGTATGGTCTGAGAGAAATGAAACGAAAATTCAAATTATTGCATTTTATGCACGACGGAGATGTCAGAAAATATGAAAAATTAAATGATTTTCCTTGACCGGGAATGATTTGTACACTCTGAAAGTTGTTGCAAAGCAATGAGGTTTAGTGGATGACTCCGTTAAAATTCACTGTAGCGGTATCTCTCGCAGTTTACTTGAATATATATTTCTAATATTCCCTCGTGGCATCGCTAGGAATGGAAAGGAAAAATGGGGAGGAAAGAAATCATAAAAGAGGAATTTACAGCAGCTTATTCAAAGGAAGACTTGTAGCAGAAGTATTTTTAAATATGTGCTCGAATAGACATTAGTTACGTCAAACTACGAGGAGAACCACAAAAATAAAAGAATAAAAATCATTTAATTCCCCCTTGGGTACTTTTACAGCATACAATATCAACTCAATAGAATATAGTATATATTCAATTTTAATTACATCTTTACTGGCGCATCGATTAAACCGTTCGATTTTTTTGGCGTATCCATTTTGATTTAATGAAACAAAGATAAATTGCTAATTACGCTTTTAGCAAAGATATTTCACGACTTTAAGCACTTGCTGTTTTACAAAATAACTTTCCTCGGCCTATACTTGGTGGTTTCCTTATGTCCATTACATTATTATATTAATCCTAAAGTAAATGACAACAATAATCGAACGAAACAGCTGCCCGACTAATTTTCAAACCTAAGATTTGCATTCTGGTCAACTCGCACCCTTGAAAATCTCCATTTCAAATTTCCTCGCCGCCATTCCATGGTCTCTCATCCCGACTTCGCATCCCGCTGCGACGGATACCAGAGTAAACATCGAACACCACTCGTTTTCTGGAAGAATTTCGTAACGAAACCAAGTCCTAGTGAAGACACTCAAGGAAGTGGCGTAACTAAACACTAAGTCAGTAAACAATAAACTAAGTTGGTGAACTAAACACTAAGTCAGTTAACTTGACCCAAAGTCGGAAAATGCTATGAAATGGAAAATGAAAGACGGGTAGTCACTTAGAAGAGACTAGGACTTGGAAGAAAACTTAGCATTAAATTTTTGTAGTTGTATATTTCCACATTTAATTGGTATTTTTTTTGTTGGTTTGTCGCCCACTGTCAAGCCGGCAGTAACTAGCTTAGCGGGACTGGAATGAGTACCCAAATTTATATCATTCAATTTATACCACCATTGTATATGATGAAGATTGTCATTAAATTTCTTTGTATTGAAATTTTCTATCGCATATGATGGAAAAAGGAATGTTAAATCAAAAAAACATGTTTCCATGTGTAAAAAATAATGTTCATAGAAAAATTTCAAGTCAACCATAAATTTTAAAATAATTCTAAGCAAGACAGAGAATAAAAGAATTATTTTATAAGTATAAAAATACAAACCAAAGAATTTTTTGGCAACGGAGAACATAAAACACGAGCGATAAATTTAAAAAATTCACAATTGAAAGTTCATGATTTGCAATTATTTTTCGTGTTCCATTTCTATTCGTTCTCTTCCTTCACACCTACGCTTTATTTTATGTTAGAGGCTTCAAATTTCCTTTTGTTAATAACGAAGAATACCAGAGAGCAACTTTTACTATACGACCCCCTTCTTCAATATTTTTGTTTAATTTGTTTTTCTCCTGTGATTACTAGCAGATTGTTAATTTTCAGGTCATCTCATTTTTCATTTTCTTTAATAAAAATCTCATATTCTAAAATCCCTAATTTATTTATACTGGCTGAAAACACCCCCGAGGAAGGAATGAAGCTATGGAGACAAAGGATTTCATTTCAGAGCGGCGCATGGGTATAGATGAGTACAAATTTTAATCAAAAAATGAAAGTTTCATTTCAATCATAAGATATTTGTCAAAATGATTCAAATTGCTCCTTTTTTCTTACCATTCGGTTGATGACTTTTTTTAACGGTTTCTTGGGCGGAAATGTGATTTTTTTCGGGGAAGTATTCAGTCAAAAGCTAAAAGCTAAAAAAAACCTCTGCTATGTTGAATAAAACAGTCGCTCCTTCGTCTGAGTACGGAGTCATTGGTCTAAACAGAAAGGTGCGGAGACAGGAATCCGAGGGAGTGATTTGGGTGAAAAAGCGCGTGAGGGCAAGGCGCTGCCGAGAAATGAAGTGTCCTCTGAAGCGGAATGTAATTAAATCTGACCTTTCGCACGGCTTGAGTGGAGAAAAGGGATAATAATGAATTTGAACGCGCAAATATCTTCTGAGTCGCGAGGCGAAGCAGTCTTAATGGCGGCGACAGCGTGAGGAATGGACCGGGCGGAAAGACGTCCACGGCACGGAGGGAGTGCGGTCGGGAGAACGAGGGGAGGGCGGTGGTTGGCGAGGCGGATCACTTGCAGGGGGGAGGGCGGCGGAAGAGAACGTATCGCCCGGGGTAACGGCGTGAGCGGTTGCATGGCTAATTCCGGAGTTTCACGACCCCTGAAAATAATGAGTTAGCATGTGCTGTTCAGAAGGGCGTGGCGCAGGGGAAACTGGGGAATGAAAAAGGTGGAATGAATGTCGGCGTGACTTCCAGAATCACGCATATAGTGTATATGGTGGAGGTATTCGAGACGTTTTGCTCATTTAGAGTTGTCGATACCCTTCGCTGGAACAAATGAGATCAAAGGAGCTCGGTCAGATGTGGGTAACTCATGGAACTTGCTGCAGTAAAAATGGAATTAAGTCTTTTTATGCTCATACTCTACCCAAAATGGCCGATAGTCAGTTTGATGAATAAGTCGCTAAGGTTCAATCAAAAGCATTCTCATTCCGGCGCACTCTGTCCTTTCCTCCTCTTAAACCTTTCTTGTCTTCCTCCTGTCACGCACAGAGACTTAGAAACTATTTATTAGAGCTACCGTTTCCGACTCACATGTTTCCCAAGAAAAACTTCCCATTACCTGGAAAGAGTGGAATATTATTGACAGCCCTCAGGGAAAATAATTACGCTGATACACGCCTAATGGACCTTTCTAGGCTCGTTAGCAATTAACAGCTGATGACAATGTTTCACAGTTGGACGTAACTAATGTGGAATTAGCATTCAGGGTCGGTGCCTGAATAATGGAAGACACTACAATGTATCAGGTAAATCAAAATCTAATTATCCCCAAAATCTAATGTAATTATTTCTATGTGCACGAGAGACTTCATGCAACTTTAAATCGACGTTTCACTTGAATTGGAGATTTCCGAACCCATTCAAATGTACGTAATTGCTGAAAAAACTAAAAGGAAGGATTTTGATGTCCCCAAAATGAATTACTATTGGCTCCAGCTTTCATCATATATATTTTGAATAACCAGGGGAGCATTGAATCGTCGGCCCCCATCGCATAGAAAAGACCAATGTATAATATTCACCCCCTAGAGGTCGATCTCACGTCAAAAGAGGAACGGCGTCAGTTTCTTTAAGCCAATGGATCATCCCCAAAAATGCACATTAAGTTCGACGAACTTCTGATTTGAGATAACCAATAACCATAATTTAATGTCTATTGTACGAGTATTAAAAAATATTTAATACGACTTCTTCTGTTCAATATTCCTTATTTCACTGAATAAATAATCTTGTTTTTTTCGCGAAAAACTTTCTCATAATACTACAGATTTCGACGCATAGGCGACGACATCATGTATCAAGTAGGTGCTTACTTATAAATAAACTTACAAATGAACGACATGCCTTTTTCTTCAACAATATTTTTTTTTCTACGTGGTAATTTTTTTAAATCAATAAAATATTTCTATCAAAGCTTTACTTTTTTAACCTTTCCAAATAGCAGTATACGACTTTCTTTGCAAAATAAGCGTTTGGGTGTACGATAACCTCCTCGTCAAATGAAAGACTTTGTTCTCCAAGGTAAACTTTAAGGTTAGGAAAGAGGAGGAATTCGCTCGGGACCAAATCTGGTGAATGCGATGAGTGGTCAACCGATTCGAAGTTCAATTCGTGAATGCTAGCCATGGCGAACGCCGAAGGGTGAGCTGGTGTATTGTCGCGATGGAAAAGTATTTTCTTCTTCTTGAAATGCCGTCGTGTTTTGCAGTTTCTCCCTTCAGCTTGTCAAATAATGTTGCGTTATACGATCCCGTTTTTGTTTTATCTTTCTGAAGATAATTGATTTGCAAAATTCTGAGTACGATTCCTCGTATATCCCAAAAAATCATTCGTCATCACCTTTCCGGCCGATTAAACCGTCTTCGCCTTTTTCAGAGTAGGTTAACCCTTTTCGGTTCACTACTTCGAATGTTCATTCGTTTCAGATGTGTTGTCTGGATACAAGCTTCATCTGCAGTTATGAATCGACGTAAAAAAAATCTGACTCGCTTCGCTTGAATCACTCCAATACGGCCTTGGAAATGTTCATTCGAATGCGCTTTTGGTCCAAAGTGAGCAAACCCAGCAAACCGGCACCCAGCGACCGGAAAGCTTACGCATGTCCAATTCTTCATTCAAGAGATGACAAACGCGTTCTTACGAGATGACCATAGCCTCTGCTATCCCTCTAACCTTAATTTGACGATCGTCCAGTAACGTTTGGTGAACTTTTTTGATGTCATCGGTGGTTGTCGTAGTTTTTGACCGTCCCGAACGCTCATCATGAGCCAATCTGGTACAGTCACGTAGCTTCTCAGACAATCCTTGTATCTAGGGTAAAGGATTAATAACCAGCAAAAGAAGTCCTCGTATCATCAAGTACTGAAGGAAAGAGTAAAATACCAGTTATGCCAACGATATGATTAGTCAGAGTAGAAATTTATTGAAGGCAGTGTTAGTGCCGTCTAAGTTGAAATGCCACGCACCTGATCTCAATCATTCATACACGTTAAATGGACAAAGAGAAAGATCTTCACGTTGAGATGTCTTCATTTCAACCAAATACGTACGCCCCAACTACGTTTCAGGAATCGTTGGGAGAGATTCTCAAGCGGAGGGATAACTGGCAAAACCGCCACATACCATTTCAGTTGGTAATAACGGGAAAACGCATTTAAAAATTCACTCTGCGAGAGGATAAGCACTCATCCATCTAATATCACTAACATATAATTACATGAGAAAGAGCACCTTTAATTGCAAATACCTGCATGCATTAATTCTAGCCATGATTCTAAGCTCCCCAGCTCCTCATATATTTGGCAAATGCCGACGCAATTTGAAGGACTGCATGAAAAGACTTGAATCGCTGAAGACAATTTTCGGCTACCTACGTCCCGCTCTCACAGTAAAAGAGAAGATGAGAGGAGAGCGCGAAGCCATCAGCCCAGAACGGCAATAACCCAATAAATGACTCTCCTTGGGAGAGTTATCGGAAATGCCGCTCGCGAGCACAAATGCCCCCGGACTCCCAAAGCGTCGTAGGCTGATGGGAGGGGCGGAAACCGAGGGAAGTGCCCGCGTCCGATTGGTCGCGTGAGGCAGGTGGTAACCGCATTTGACGGTGAGGAAAGGAAGGGAGGTGCCCGATGTGGGGGCGAAGGGATGGAGGGAACTTTGGGAGACGGGAGAAAAAGATATCGCGGGAAGCCGTAGAGGAGGAGCGGAGAGAGATAAGCGAATTTCATTGCGGAGATCTCGAAGACATTAAAGGTTAATCCCGCCATTCAGTTAACCCCCTCCTTTCTCCTTGTCCTGCCGGCTTCTTACCTTTGCCCATTCCTCCCCCTTCCTCTTCCTCTCGCCGTCTTCCGTGAATTGGCAGTGTTGGGGTTGTGTGGGATAATGGACGGGCGGGATCGAGTTAGCATCACGGGAAATTCAGGTTTGCAAAGCAAAACTAATCCACTCAAGGGAGTGGTGGAGAGGGAGGAAGGGAGGGAGAAAGAGCATTGTGGCCCTCACTTCCCGTCGCTATTTAGGCTGATAAGCATCGGGAAAATTATTGAATTGAGCCAAATTTATAATATATATATATATATATATATATATATATATATATATATATATATATATATATATATATATATATACTACCTTGATCAAAAATTTCCCGGAATTTATTCAGAAAATTAAAATTACAAGTTTATTCATCTAAATCTATATTGTCCCCTTCAAAGTAATCCCCATCGACTGCAACACACTTATGCCAGCGCTTGATCCAATCCTCGAAACATTTTTTATATTCGGTTTTCGGTATGTCCATCAGTGCTTCCTGCGATTTTTCCATTACTTCCTCTCGGCTGCTAAAACGCGTTCCCCGTAATGGTTTTTTAACTCGATTGAACAGAAAGAAGTCACAGGGAGCCAAATCAGGTGAATTCGGTGGCTGTTGGATGTTATTTGTTGCATTTTTCGTCAAAAAATTACGAATAATGATAGCACTGTGCGACGGTGCGTTATCATGGTGCAAAATCCACGAGTTTTCTGCCCCCATTTCTGGTCTCTTTCGGCGAATTGCTTCACGCAAACGTCTCATAACGCCCAAATAATACTCTTTGTTTACTGTCTGGCCTTCTGGCAAAAATTCATGATGCACTACACCGTTGTAATCCATGAAAACCGTCAGCATTGCCTTCTTTTTTGACTGAAAACGACGTGGTTTTTTTGGTCTCGGCTCATTTGGTGAACGCCATTCACTTGCCTGATGTCTGGATTGCGTGTCGTACTCATAAACCCACGTCTCGTCTCCAGTAATGATCCTTTTGATGAATGTGGGATCGGATTCAGCCTCGCAAATCATGTCTTTTGCGACGTCAACACGGTCTCTTTTTTGCATGAAATTGAGGTCTTTCGGCATGCTACACGACGGAAACCCAAATCATTAACCACAATGTCTTGGGCGGATCCATAGGCAATGTTCAAGTCCTCCGCTATTTCTCTGATGGTTAATTTGCGGTTATTGACCAACATTTCTTTTACTTTATCAATTTTTTCACCGACTTTCGATGTCGATGGTCTGCCACTGCGTTCATCATCTTCGATTGACTCACGACCACTTCTGAACCGCTCGTGCCACTGGTAAACGACCGTTTTTTTAGAGAATCGTTGCCGAAACACTTTTCCAACATTTCCAACGTCCGTGCGCCACTAAATCCGTTTTTTACGCAAAATTTAATACAAGTTCATTGTTGCAAATTTAAATCCATTTCTGCAATTGTAAAAAATCGCCAACACACACAGAGATAGATGTACTCTTGGCTACGTAACTTTTGCAAATGTCAAGTTATGACACTAAGATTTAAAGGGAATATCAACAACAGATGTACCAATTTAACAAAAAAAACAGAACTCAAATCGGAACGATGGGAGCGCCACACGGTGGTTATTCCGGGAACTCTATGATCAAGGTAGTATATATATATATAACCTGGTGAAATAATGAAATTTGCGGATGGTATTAGCAGTTGTAGATCTTTTCGCTGCTAAAGCGGGACGGTAGCTCCTTTGTTTCCCTTCACTCGCAGATGTGAGGATCGAAGCCCAGCCTTGTTAACAAGTAGAAGGGATTGAACTGTGTAGGAATTTCTCTTCTTATTCGGTACACAGACGCACGTAACTTGAAACTAAGTTTTTATTGAATTGCATGGCTCCTCTTAAAACGGATATGAATTAGTAAAAATATGTACAAAAATTAATCGTTACGCTCAAGCAGAGAAATTAAAAAAAAAATATCTTCATCAAGGGGCAATGAGGAAAGAATTGAAAAACCTCCCTATCAACTCTTACTTGCAGCATTGCTTTGGTAACGATCCCTTAATTCGAAAAAATAAATACTAGGACAAATGAAAAATTTTAATTTTACGCGTCTGTAATAAATTGAGAAAGCCTTGAACCTAAGATTTTGATTCATTTAACGGATAGCAAATCAAATATGAAATATATTTTAAGCATACAGGTTTACCTGTACTATCAGGTTTAGGTTAAGCCTTATGAAACCCAGATTAAATTTCAAACATTCTGTCACGAATAGTGTAAAGCAAAGGAAGCATTCTGCGGGATAGTCCTAATGGATCAGTAGTTGAGCAAGAGAGTGAAACGCTAACTGCTAACTCCGACATACAGGTAAGAGAGAGATTGATTCTAGCAAAGCATCTGATTTCAAGTTTATCTAGAACATACAACAAGCCAATATTCATTCAGCGAGTGGGCTATCTCATTAAGGCCTTAGCATTATGCCTATGAATTTCTAAAGCGAAATGACTCCGAATCACGAAGTTTCTCGTAGAATGTGAAAACTCTACTCTAGTAAAATATTTCTTCAAAATTTCAATTTCTCAGTCCTTGTATATTTTATCAATCTCTTGAGAGCATTCTCTTGACCAAAAATCTATTTTAAAACTACTTCTAACCCTTATTCCCACCCGTAGCTTAGGCGCAAGTTTGAGAAACTATAATTAATTTTCTTTCGTGCTCTCTTCCGTCGCTCTAATTTCATGGCATCCTGCATCTCGGTGAGGGCCTGGGCGTTTACCCGCGAGGAGAAATTTCGTGCAAACGAGGTTCGTGATTCGTTTGACGTTGCGAATGAACGGCGAGCAACGTGACCCAACTTTAGTGCAATCGTGTCGACAGAAGTTTGCTAACACTGAATCTAGAATGAGATCCGGAAACTTGCGTCCATCTTAGCCTTCCTCCCGAAAATGAATCGTCACGACATCGTTGATATAAATTAATTTGGCCTTTGATAAACTAATTAAAGCTGCGGGACCAGAAACACACCCACTGAGAATTGTGATTGGCCACAACTGAGCCATGTAACTAATAAAGAGAAGGTTAAACTATCGACTAGACTTGAAACGCAGAAAACTCCAAATTTAGATGCTTTATGACACAACTGAATGAGCTTGATCTGTTGAATTGTTACCTGCCAGGATTAATATTTATTGTTTTATTTTTATTTCATATTTTTAATTCATCGTAGTGTGTAAGGTCGAACATAAGAATAGTAGTCCAGTATAGACGTCTTTTTAAAGAAGAAAACTACATGACACCCTGAAGAATCGGATATATAGTACGAAAAAAAGAGCAGAAACATAAGAGTAGTTCTGAAAAACGCATAAAAGGCGTGTCTTCTTGAATAACCGGTGTCGCTAGAATGCTTAGCTATATCCACGGAAAGAAGCTCCATCCTGAACAAAATGTAAATGGCAGAAATGGCTTGCAGCTCCACATTCCTTTTAAAGCAGGTGAGAAACGTCAATTAGCAATAGGCCATACATTTAGAGTCTGTATGCCCGTAACCATTCATCGCGGGTAATTTTCTCAGCCAAAAATCTGCAGCTCCCAGATAATCCTGTTCAGCATTGAAATTTGGCCATAAGATGATATTTCACATCTATTAAGACCTACCCAGGTTTATCATTAATTCAGACCTATTCTAACTCATTCATAAGTGTTTCCTAACATTACGTATACGTCTATTGGAAATGAAAATTAGTAACTTTGTGATTCCACTGATAATTTAATACGAGACCAACCGTGTTTCGACGTTATCTTCAGGTGACAACTCTGACGGATATCCATCCATATACATTACACTCTGGTGGGGGGCGGGGAGATGAGATGGTCGGAGGGTGGGTGGGGGAGGGAATTGAGCAATTATAGTCGGAGGGAAGGGGAGAAACATGAGGCACCCCATGAGGAGCGTTCCTCCTATTGGCGGAGAAAAGTGGGTGGTTTTTAACGGTAAACATAGACATGCAAATGCAAAAATCTTTCTCCCTTATCAAGGGAGGGTGTGTGGGAAGTAGAAGGGTCCTCCCTCTCCACAAAATAGGCGCCAAACGGAGGGTATATATATTGGACCAAAACCTGCATCGGCACTTCAGTGGACCTGAGGAAGCCAACTGGAACGTTGGCGAAATATTGTCCGGAAAATGGATACATGCGGAAGAAAACCCGAAAGAACCACTTCCTACTAAGCTGTCTTTCTCTACGCCATATTCTTTTTCAACGTCTAACTTTGTTGGTCTAAGTTCTTTACTATACAGTTCTTCTATATATTCCTTCTATCCCTCTTGGATCATTCCTGTGCCAACTATTGCCTTACCCACCTTATAACTGTTAGCATAGATCTCTCTTTCTTACTTCCCGATAAAGATTTAACTTTGCTGTACAGCGCACCGATTTCACCCTTCCTCTGCGGACTTTCCATATCCTCGCACTGCGTCTTCCACCATGCTTCTTTTGCTTTATATGTTGCCCGCCTCAATTTATTGTTTAATTCTTTATACTTCATTTTGCGTAAATCTGTATTTACATTCTTCCATTTTCTCCGCTCATCCATCTTTGTAATCATCTCATCCGTGATCCATGGTTTCCTAGTCCTTTTAGCGTTAACGGTTACAGTATATGATGTAAACTTAAAATAAAATGTAAAGCATCTAATATTTATTAGGTAGGCTTCGTAATAAGTGTTTCAATTTTCTTGCCATAAAATTTCCAAATGATTGAAGTTCCTAAGCGCCGAAATCAACCGAAAATACGTACCCTCCTGTGATTTATTCCTTAATAATCATAATGAATGTAATGCCTTAAAAACAGCACTAGGAGAAAATAAAATGCAAATAGAATCAACCAGCTACTCTTAAAGTTATGATTTTTGCTTAGAAAATAACGATAAGTATGCAGTAAAAATACACTTTTCTATTTTTTCAATGAAAATACGATGATTTTATAATTTTTAAGTTAATATTTAAGATTACGGATATCTAGGTCAAAACCAAGCGCTGATTAAACATCCTTATACATCTAATCGCACAGGTATTTTTATCCAAACATTGCTGAGAGAAGTGCACCTTCCAAAACTGCAAGTTAATGGCCATTATAAAAATTAATTCTGAAAATGAACGATGCTTAGATTGACAATAGGATAGAGGTATCTTTTAGATTTGTACTGTTATGAAATTACATCTGCTTTTTCATTCTACGAAACACCAACTTTAAGTATTTAAATGCATTTTCTCACACAAATTCCATGCTCGTGCAGCCACGTTATTTTATTTAAATATTTTGTAACTTAAGCTACGAAAAAGAGCCATTTTAATCACACAATACATAAACTACTATATTTTTAGTTAAACGTTCGTTTAGTAACATTATCATCCATGAGAATAAAGTACATAGACACTTAATAAATAACCTTGGTATTTTTTCACACACAGAAGAACGTTATTTTACTTCCGGTTTCGACGCTTAGGTGACATCATCACTTGATGATGTCACCTGTGCGTTGAAACCAAGTTCTGTTTAGGTAAGCAACCAAGAAAGTTTGTTTGAAACCAAGTTTTTTTTAAAAAAACACCAATTTTATTAATTGAGTGATCATGGATTTTTTCAAAAGTAGAGCATCAAACCACCGAATTCATAAAGTATTTCACCTTGAAGGAAGCGCCAAGTGCGTTCGGTAGAACCATAATTTGTGCATAGGCACCACGACACGTGTACGGAGCTAAAACGAATGCGAAGAAATGACAGCCTCGTCATAAATATGAAATTGGAGAGTTTACCCCAAAACGGATATCCGGTAAGTGTGGAGCTGAACGGAAAGTAGTAAAGCCATTAGGTGCATCTGCAGGAAATCAATTTTTTATAGCTATTTCCAAAAAATGTGTCACCTATGAACGAAAGTTGACCTATATTCCATATAATATTCCGAAAATGCATTGAGATGGCGGATGCAATTTTCTGCATTTCTTCGAAATCCGTCATTCGCATGAGCGCAATCGCATAGCGTTTCCCGCAGCGGCGCCCCAAGATTCGCCGCGGCCTCGCAGTCGCTCAACCGCATCGAATCTTGAAATGCAATCCTTCCCGCCGTGAAAATATGATAAACCTGAAAACTCCTACAAACATTATTAATTTAAAGTAAATAAAAATAAGGATATTGAGTTCAATCACTGACAATTTAAAGCTCATCGCTATGGCTCACTACATTATCTCGAAGTTAACATTTGAGGCAGGGAAAAAAATTAAGACATAAAATTTATCTCATCATGAACCAAAAACAGTCTAATTTAACAAGGGTTGAATCTGAATCTTACCTGTTTTAAATGAACTGTATTTTCACATAAAATTTTGCCAATGTAAATTATTAAAATTATTATTGAACACTTCGATTGAGCCGACCAGTTAACAATTTTAACTCTTGACATACATGTATATCCATACATTTCAATTTGGTTATCTGTGCCTGAGGATAAAATGCAGCTTAAAAAGTGGAAAACATGATAACATAAATGCGGTAGAAATACTGCTGAAAATTGATCAGCAGCGTAAAATAAAACGGACAAAAATCTAAAAGGGGCGGCATTAGAAAATTTCAGTGGATAGTTGAATTATATCCACCACTTTCCATACTGACATTCAAATTACGAGGGTAGGCTGAAAACTAATGCACGCATGCTTGTAGACCACAAATATAATGACCTTCAGAAGCATTGCAGGTGGCATGTGGAAGTAACATTCCCCCTCAACACGCATGCGCAGGTTTGAGGTCGTAACATTCATCCAGTGTATTTTGAGAATCGAAAATATGGAGACATGTTCTAGTGTTATGTCAAGGCGAGTTAAGCAGCGTGACTTAAAAAGTGACTCCTACTGAGAATGATCGTCGTTTAAAGGATTTTTATGGTAACGATGCTGTTGATAGGTCTACTGTTAATCGATGGGTAGTAAAATATCGTGGTTGCGACCTCCGAAAAGCCATAATTGTTGATGAAACACGCAGCGGACGTCCGATCACTGCTACAGACGATAAACATCGCAAAATTATCCAAGATTTGATTCAAAATGACTGGCGAATCACTCAAAAGCGTATCGCATAACATCTTGGAATATCCACGGAACGTTTAACGCAGCCCGGCGCCAATAATCTTACACCATGGCAACGCTCGTCCACACTCCTCGCGCGCAACTTGAGAGGCTCTGTAACACCTGAAATTTCAATCTATTTCACACCCTCCTTATTCTCCCGATCTTGCGCCTTGCGATTTTTATTTTTTCACTCAACTCGAGAGACACCTCAAGGGTAATCATTACACCTCGGACGATGAGGTGAAGGCAGCTGTCAAGTCCTGGATCCGAGAAAAGTCGGAAGAGTTTTTCAGTGACGGAATGAAAAAAATTGTTACACGTTGGGAGAAATGTGTTGGCCTTAGTGGTGACTATATTGAAAAATGAATATATAATTATGATACTTAAGAATTGCACGTTAATGTAATTTTCATCTAACCCTGCTTTTTGTTTTAGTTTGTGGTCTACAAGCATGTGTGCGTTACTCTTCAGCCTACCCACGTACAATGGACGGTTTGTAAATTTTAAACAGGATTTAACAGAGCAAGAGAATTTCAAAATGTAAAAGTTATTCACCACGACACTTCTTTGTATCCATTTAAAAAATGCAGAGGTTCAAGTGGCAATCTTATGTGAAGGATTTGCGACTATTTGTCAGTTAGTATATTTAGTTATCTGTTTAAGTTATCACCGAGGTCTTAAAAACTACCAGAATGGTTTCCAGTGAATATGCATTGAAATGAAAATAATAAACAATACTTTATTGGAAATTCAACCATTGCTTTTATGAATAGTTACGTCTCGCAACCATTGGACCACCAAAATAATGATCAAAATATTTTTTCTTAGAGCGTTATTACTTCGGATTAACTTCGGTAATTTGATATCTTTGGAATGCGGGTACTCGAGGACAACAGAGCACCATGATAAACAGCACATTCTGAAAGGTGAGGGAAAAAATTAATTTGAATTTTGACTGATAAAATTTTACTATACTATGTTTCCATTAAAATTGCAAGTTCTTAAATTTACAGAACGTCCAAGTATGACTCCGCAAAAATCCAGAATTTCAAGGTGTAAAGATTATTTGTGTTGATATGAACCATTTGGATTTTATGAAGGAACTCATCGTTTCAATTCAACCTAATCTATAACTACGTTCAGTGATATGACCCTGAATACAAAAATACAAATGTATGAATGGTTAAATATAATTATCGAACGCATCGAGGCTAAAGGTCTTATTTTAATTCAATTCCGTTAACGCCCTCAACTATCTTGGCATTAAGGAAGAATAAACCTAAACTTTTAGGCTCTAGGACCTCCGGCAGTCGAGCTAAATGGCATGCACCGCCGATTTTACCTGTGTGATTGATTGATTGATTGATTATCTGCCATTTAATCTCCGAATAACGAGGAGCGTAGTCAGCACTGTTTGCGATGCACCGCTGTCAAAACCTAGGGATTGTCGGGAGGGACCCATTTTTTGAATTTTATGGTCATAAGGCAGGTGCGGAATGTTTATTACTCGAGTGGGAATATGATTCTCACTATTTCTAGATCGAGTCACGGGATACGCGATTGCTCTTCTCCCCAAAGTGCCGAAAAATTCAATAAATACTTCTAACCTGCGTGATTAATCTCACGATTCTATGTTAAAAGTGAGTCATCTCTCCACTTTTGAATTTCACTGTGTATTACCCCACGGATGGCTCATGCCTATTGTATTATCCGATGTGTTATTTATTTCTCTTGCTGAAGAAATGGCGAGCATTCGGTGGGGTTTTGGTGCATGAAATCTCGGCGGATACGTCTGTTCTCTCAAAGTGAATTATTGGAAATATTGAAAAAATTGAAACGGAAGAGAAGCTGTTATTTTGGCGGATTTATTTTGACGCATGTTCAAAGATCTTGCTCCCTGGGGGTGTCCTCGGGTAGGCAATAGAAAAGTAAAATATAATAAGGAAGATATAGTGCCCGAAAACCAATCTAAGAAAACCTAAGGTAGATATACATAGATCTTGCATTTCAATAAAACCGTCAGAAAATTGTTTTCCTCCTTCTCTATAGTACCAAGTTGGAATTTTTCTTATCGCTGAGGATGAAATACACCATTTCATCGACTGTTCGGGTATATTTCAAGAGTTTTGCTCTTGATGAGATGAGTTCGTAGTTGAGTCTCTTCCCGGAGTTCAATGTTTTCATTTCATACGACGATTTATTTCAATCGGTCGAGGATTTTGACTGAGTCAAATATTTTTATTGAGGGCAAACTATGATTTCGAAAGTTCACCGTAGCCGTGTTGGAAGTAAGCTCTTTCATACTTCGACATCGCTTATGAATTGATCAGTGCATTGAATTATTAACTCCAAAAAACACGACTAAAAATGTCGCCCAAATAATCCAAATATTCTGCCATATCATCCCTTCGTCGGAGCTTTCATTCCGATTATCAAATGAACGTTTCAAAAAAGTGCTTACTCCTGCTTTGGTGACTTAAATTCCAGAGGTAGTACCCCTATTGTGGTAATTACAATTGCTTTATGATTGTTACAAGGAGCCTGTAACTGTCATAACATGGCAATTGCATTTAATGTAATATCTATTAAAACATTTCCCCTCATTAGTTTAACGTAATATTTTGTAGGAAGTTTAAAAATATTAATTATTATTAATTCATCGTTTTAGTTATAATTAGTTCCTCGAATAGTTGAGATAAAAATATAGTTATTCAATAATTACTTGTACTCGTCACTAATTAGTCGTTTCATAGAATACTTCCAATAAATTCATGCTCGGTCATTACAACAGTATTTACGTATTAAATCGTATTTTGAGATCTTTTCTTGTGTTTTATTTACCATATCAAGGTTCAAATAATTTTCCATATTCCACGTATTCCTCGATAAGATCATAAAAATATGGCTATCATAAAATATGGTAGATCATAAAACTGAGGATATCAAATGTAACGGTACCAAAGCCAACACGGATAATAATGAACACTTCTTGATTCACTCCAAGGCGAGAAAATCAAAATAAAACTACTAGCTAGATCTATTATACTGAGTATGTATACGGGCTCGACCCTCATAAAACCGTATTTGAACCTTGTCCATGGGAAAAATTCAATCTTTCTTCGTTAATTTTGGCATATTCCATTTTAGTACTCAACTCTATCCAAGTGTCACCGTGTATTTCATTCGAATATCTCAATTTTCACCCAAGGGCACTGAAGGGGATTTGACTACACTTTTCAAAGACTGCCTAACCTATATTTTGTTTACATTTATTCTCATCCCATACCTATCGCACAGACATTTTAAAGTACTTAGCAATGCTTGCAACGCATAAGTTGACTGACAAACTAAAGCTTGATGGTCAGCAAACACGACTGATTTTGCGAACTCCCCTCCGACTTTCATCCCTGTCTCCAGTTCTCCCCGTGTTTCTTGTGCGTGCATTGCTGGCAGGAAATGAATCGAGGCAGGAAAAGTGGCTGAAGGGGGTATTGACCGGCAGCGGGATGTTGAAGACTGTAATAGAGGGGAGAATGTTGGGCAAAAGAGGAAAGGGAAGGAACAGGATAGGGATGTTGGACGGGATGAAGGGAGGAAGAAAGTACTCAGAGATGGAGAGGGACCTGCTGTAGAGTAGGATATTGGATTTTTCTAGGGGTCACAAATTATTTAATTAGTAATTATGTTCATCCATAAACCTACCTTAACCGGTAGATTACCTAATAATAATAATAATCTTATTCTGTATATCGTATGTTTTGTTGGGAGTGGTAAGGGTGATGCCACAGTACCGTTTGTATCTCGCCTCCATCCAAAATCTACCTTCACCGATGACAATGGTAATTAATGTTTCGGAAAATTCCAAGAGTTTTTCAGTAAATTATGATGCACAAGTTATCTTCTATGTACATCTCTAAAATACCAAGAAACCGATGAACTCGACAGTTCATAGAGTGGTGCATAAATAAAAAGTTATATTCCAAAAAGAAACTAAAACGCCCCATATTAAATATTCACATTTACTTAGGGGTTTTTCTGAAATATTAAGTCATATCCTCAAGCATTAGAAGTTCAAATTCAATTAGCCAAAACCTTTTCTAAAAATAAATTCATTTATATCACCCCCGTAATCACCTCTTTCGTAACCATTTGAAGCAGTTCATTTATACGAAATCATTTAATAATAAGGTATTCAGTGGAATCAAGACAGTCTAAAAATACTCTAAATTAGAAAAACTCTTGACTGGTGGCATTTAAGAATTCAAACTTCCTTCAGTTTAAACTAATCAGTAACGCATTGATAATTCTTTCTCAAACTCACCGGCACTTCCCCATAATTAAGCCACAACATTGATCGCCGTTTTCCATTAATGGACTTTGCTTGTCCATTAGTATCCAATGTTCGAGTAACGCATGTAACTCATCATATAGTCATGAGTAAAGTGAAAATTCATTAGCGATCAATCATTCATTTAACCTTACTCAAAGTTATCCCCGGGCGTGGCAATTTTCTCGGGATATTTGCCATAAATTTCAACTTTAAGGGCTACTCCCACGAAATCTTGAAATATATTCATATACCTTTTATTGCGGTAATAATTAAGGAGATAAGATGAAGAAAATTTTAAAGCTGAAGGTTCACAGTATCCCTAAATATCACTGAATAGCTGAGTAAAATGAAAATTGAATGCATATATACACTAATATTATAAGGAAAATTGTACGCATTAGTGCTCAAGGTCAGAATAACTATGTAAATGATTATGAGCAACAGTTCAATGTCCAGAGGTAGACTTCGATGGACCCTAAAGCGTATGGCCTATTGCCATTCCAAAAGATATAGTACTTCTAAGCATGAAAAATCTTTAGCGCCAAACTAAATCTCCATTTCCATCTAATTAATTTCCTATTCCCCCTAACAAGGTCCTCAGTCCATCAACCATGTTTAACCAGAAATCTCGTATCGCTTTCATACTCAGTATCCCATTAACCTGCAATGTACTCTCCATCCACTTAGCCAGCCTTTTTTGAATTCCCTCAACTTCATTCTCGTTTACTCAGTCACGCCTGACCATTCTTCGTTTTCCATCTTTTCCGTCCATTGCTGTTTCTCCGCTCTTCTTTGCGCCGACATCGCAAAAATCTTCCAGGTGAATTATCAGTGGAAAGTCAGTAAGGAAAAGAAGAGAGTAGTTATTCCGAAATATTTGCAACTAACACAAATTGTGGAGAGGCATTTTATGAGTCTTTTGAAGGATCCATTCCAGGGTTTGGAGATTTGTGAAAGCGCATTGACGTTTGAAGTGCGTACCTATGGAAGTAAACTTCTGGGCAAACTAAACTCACCGTCGCATAACGCTATAAATCATGGCCTTCAAGAGCAGATACTTCTGCCAAGGAGTAGATCCGATTTCCAATATCTTCAGCACAATCCCTCGAGTTGCTATATAGAATTTTGCCGATGTCCAACCATCTGCAAGCAATCTTAGCTGTCCTAAACTTTCCACGAAAATTCCCGAAACTTTTAGTTACTAAAATACCCCCTGTAATAGAAGTTCGACATCTAATGAAGACGTATGAATTATTGGGAATGAGGGAAAGTACATATTATTAAATAGCTTTTGTATTTATTCATAGTTCAAGTCAATGTTAAGTGAGTTTAAGAGGCGAGTTTTGGCAAGTATAAGAACTAAATCAACTAATCAAGGTTTCAATCCGCTTCCGGGGAAAATTACCGTCTCGAAGATTGACTTGCCGAACAACAATTTCGCTCCCAGTCCTGTAGCCGTCGAAGTGTTCAGGTCGAAGTGCTCGAAGACAATTTCCGGAAGCAGCATGAAACTTTCATCAGAAAGACGTCGCGGAAGCTTTAAAAATAAATCAACTAATCTTTCGTCGGTGAATTTACCGCAAGTACAGTCAGATCCGTCAGATTACCAGCATTAAGTATTCTTCCGGTGTCTAGAGCCTTAATCAGTAAACTCTAATTTATTTATGCAATTTTCACGGCAGTCTCCAATTAATCCGAGATATATCTGATGACAGCTTTCATCGATGAAGATGATTGATTCTTGAAACTCTGCATACTATCACTTATATTCTTTCAGCTTTTCGTAATGCATCGTAATTTCACATATTTCAATGCCTGCTTCACACTATTCAATGTAAACACGTATCCAGCTACTATATTTCCTTTCATTTAATTTTTTATTCCATCGCGAGTAAAAATAAGGAAAAAATCTTTCTACTGGGAAGATTGTGAACAGCGTTCGGTTGCTGACTCTTTGGTTCCGTTATCATAACCTGACTGATGCCTTCGATTAATATCGTTTAAATTTCAAGCCGTGTGTTTTTCAATACGTGAAACTTCGTGAGCACGAGTCACAGGCACTTATGGTGGCGTTCACGTATGCACATTTAATGGTAATATTCTCAGATGGCTTTTTTACTCGTACATTCATTGAAGCCTTTATTCACGCGTTTCGGTTGATTTGGTCCGAATTTAGCGGGCATAATTTTTGCTCCCGTTATAAAAAGATGAAGGACTAGATGCGGGTGTTTTTCCCGTGGTGGCAATAGCCTGAAAGCACCTCCTGTGATGAAAGCGGTGTTTTTTAATCGAAAAATTCGAACGACGCAGAGAAAAACCGGGAATCGTTAATTTATGCAGCCTACAAGAAAGAAATGCGTGTGGACAATTGCGAAAAGCCCTCTCATTGATACACACACTTGCATTGCTTTCATTCCCACCATTCCTTCAAGGACTTTTGGCAATTGTAAAATTCGGTAATCCCTGCAGCCAAAGGATTAAAGTCTGACGACCAAGCACACCTCGCTTAAAATGCAGAGGGACGTGGCGTGCCGGTGGGAGCGAACGCGGGCCGAGGGAGTGGACCTGGAGAGGAGGAACCGTCGGGGAGGGGACAGCACACACGGCGGACCGGGCTGGGATTTATTCGCTTGCATGCGTTGCTGAGTGGGGAGCGCGTGTGCGCGGGAGCGCGTGCGAGATGACAGAAGGAGCGGCCGGGGTGGCGGAGGGGAGTCAAAGGGACGCGGTCGTGCGAGGCTGCACTTTGTTTGGGCAGGAGGGCAAGCGGACCACCTCTTCCTCTTCTCGACCTTAGGCTTGCCCCGCGCGACTGCGTGGCTTTGAAGGGAAAAAAATCGCTAAGGTTGGCGGCGAGAAAAATATATGCGTAACAAAGTGGAGGGCTCACTGAAAACATTCCCGGTGAAAAAACGCAAAGCGTGCAGGGTGGCTTAAAACCACAAAACGCTCGCGATGAAAGAAAAATATTTTACGCAGCAATTTATGAAAAATAATTCGTATTAATCAAGAGACAAACTTTCCACGGAATGCATGAAGTAGTATATTCTTGTCAAAAGGGGATTTAGAATAGAAAACGAGGCCTCAGGCAAACGCGGGCAGTAGCGAAGTAAACCTAACGGTCCACGCTGCTCCGAGTACGGTATAACCGAAAGAATGTGAGCGGGATCATGAATGAATTAGCTAATTTATGTAATGGTGAGTGTCAGAATTAGATTATAAGTGGAATTTGGAAGAGGAGAGACAACCAGAGAACACACAAATATGTCCATGCTTTCGGCAAAAAAATCGATTAAGCCCTATAATTCGATTTATTGACTTTTGTTTATATGCAAACATGAACGATATATGTCACTCTCTGATTGATTTAAACTCCAAAAGAATAGATACCATGAAAACTCAACTAAATGATAATTACGAAGTCATTTATATTTTTCTACGCAAACGAAGTCTACTAAAACTAATTCTCTTTACAAATGCCATCATCTTATAAAAGATATAAAACCAATAAAACTATAATGTTGTTACTTTCTCATCTTTCTTTCAAAAATCTCACTCCTCCCATGCATGAAATGAGATACGTTTCATTTGATCTTTTCAATTCGACCTACATAACCGTAGAAGGGTTAGTGCTTCAGAAATTATGGGAAACGTATACGTGAGAAACCTCAAGCCGGCAAACACCCTCACTCGACGATTGAAAGAGGAGGGCCGCCGATATCCTTAGAGACGGGGTGGTTAAAGGAAATGGAATTGGGTCAGAGGCGAAAAATAGATTTCGAGGAACGTGAAGAAGCCCGAAAATGACTAAGAAATAGATTATAGGGTGAGGAGAAAAAACAGGAAAAAGGAAGAGGTCATGTTTGCGGCTAACGTTATTGGAGAGAAGATGAAGGGAAGAAATGGAAGTTGAATTTACTCGATTGTACCAATAGAAGTAACCATAGAAACGTCTAAATTAGTAGAATGGTTTCAGGCGTCACGTTGTGGAAGCGATTCATTTCAGAAAATAAATAATTGGTTATTCCACATATATTTTTTATTAAACACGACCCGGGTTTCGACTTACAAATGACTTACAAATGCAAATTCGACTCACAAAACCACCTGATGATGACTTTGTAAGTCGACACCCGTCGTGTTTAATAAAAAATATTTGTGGAATAACCAAGTATTTTTTTTCCGAAAGAGTCTAAATAGGAACTTGAATTCGCTCATTATTTTACCAACAGAGAAAAAATTACTCAAGATGAATCTGATTGGATATTCGATTTGTATTAAATAGTGGCAAGCCACAAATTTGCATAGGACATTTCCGCATTTGTAACCGAATTAACATTATTACCGACGAATATTCCTTTGAATATCATTTCATAGAAGCAATATTCTCTTTAAAAGGGTGGAAAATATAATCAGATATTTATTCGGTTTGTTCGAAAATGAAGAGTTTAATCAACTCAATTGCAGCGATTAATTCGATACATTTCCAGATAGCGATGAGTTGACGGTAGAAGCTACCAAAAATGCAATCTTAATGTTTGAAATCACCCGCGGTGGCGAGTAGGAATCCCCTAAATGCCAATGCAATTTACATTTAGTTCTTAACTATCAACTTACATTTGAAAATAATAACTGTGCTATAATTTACCAGAGAATTAATTCAAGCATTATATACAATGACGTTAATTAATAGATGATAAACCCTTTCAACAGCGCTAACTCTTCCAGAGACAAATCCTGTTCCTAGTTCAAATTCTACTCCATCTAACAACCTTCCGAGGAGAGAAATCGAATTTTTTAGCATTTCGCATTCCGGTCGATCGAGAATACCACTGAGCTTCCAAGATTGTCTTACACCAACGTATTGTTATTAGCATTGAATAAGATTATTTAATGCATTGCACTCTGATAATCAAATAGAATATAAATATTCTTGCTTCGTCGCAAATCAAGTGTGTTGGCAATTTTGGTAACTACACAATTCACTCATTTTTCCGAAAGTTTAAGGCTACAAATCAAATGAAAACCATATATATATATATATATATATATATATATATATATATATATATATATATATATATATATATATATATATATATATATATATACACACACACGAGGGTCATCCGGAAAGTAGTACCCGTTCGTGAAATAAAGACACAAAAGTAAATATTAACAAACATAAAAAATTTTATTTGAAAGAGGATACTTTAAACTACTTCTCAACATAATCTCCAAGCAAATTAAGGCATTTGTCATAACGTGTGACAAGTTTCTGTATTCCTGCTGCATAGTCCTTCGCCGCCAGCTCATTGAGATACGCGAGGGACCCATCTTGCACAAATTTTTGCATAATGCAGATGGTGTTTAACAATTTCATGAACAATTGTTCGAGAAACATTGGGAAAATGCTCACAGATGTCATCAATTGTGACGCGCCGATCGTTCCTCACGAATTCGTCAACTGAGCTCACCAGTTGGTCTGTAATGACAGACGGTCTCCCCGAACGCTCATCGTCGTGTGTGTTCCCCCTCCCCATGTTGAAGTTGCGACACCACCGCCGAACAGACGACTCGTCCATTACATTGTCTCCATACACCTCCTTTAATTGGCGATGAATATCACATGGGCGAACGTTTCTTGCATTGAGGAATTTAATCACTGCCCTCACTTCACAACTGGCGGCGTTCTCAATTTTTTTAAACATTGTAAACAATCACAGAAACAACACAGGCAATGCTAGCGTCACGCAACTTGGCTCAGAGAAGGCAGACAAGCCACTGAAGCTATCTGACCTCGTCCAGCGGCTACTCGCGTCGTCAGCACTTCATGCGGCACGAACGGGTACTACTTTCCGGATGACCCTCGTATGTATGTATATATATATATAATGAGACTTGTCAGTAATGCACCATCCCGACAACATGCGAGACGAACAACGAACTAAGTAGGCAGATACATTATTTTTTCTATGTTTCGAAATAGTTTCAAGTATTTCATAGTATATATCCTGCCTAAAATATGGAACTATTATAATTGGACGGGTAATATCGTTTAAATTCCATCCGATGCATAGTCATGAAAGTCCATTTTATGTTAACTATGCCACAAGTTTGCTATCAACGTCGGAGGCCTGACGATGCCCGTCCCAAAAAAAAAGAGAAAATTGCATTCCTACTGGCAATGATAATGGCCACCAGAAGATTCTCGTCGGCTCTGAAAACAAGCAGCCATGCGTTATAACCGAGAAACTCTATGGAATACATTTGGGAGGGAGTGAGAGGTGCGAAAAGTTGCGCCGATAACGGGATGCGCCGCCGGACGGGAGAGCTAAGCGGGAAGGTGCAGGAGGGGTGGCCGGGATGGCGGCGGGCGGGCGAGGCAGGGAGAGAAGGGGGGAGCGGGAGCCAATAACATTAACCGCAACACCCGAACGCTGTTTCCTAAGCATCCACCATCACAAACCGCCGACACAGCGATGCGTGGTTATAATTTATTCAAAAAGGTATCCTTTTTAAAGAAAAAAATGATACATTTAAAGAAAAAAAGGGATTAAGGGTGGAGATTCAATTTTTCAGTCTAGTTTTCAACGTCTTGCGTGATTCTAAGGAAACCTATTTGACTTCAGGAATTATTTAATTTCTCTTTTGGCAAGGAACGCACTGTAATCGAATTCACACTCCTTTAATACATAAGAAAAAAGCGCTTCCAGCTCTGTGTAATGGAGTTCTAACATGTATCAACGTATTTTCGAAGATATTGCTAAAGTACTCATTTTATTTAACAAAAATAAATGATCTAATGGATTGTTAAACTTAAAAACAATCCAAACTTACGTTCAAACATAAGTGAAATACAATACAATGAAAGTAGTTTCATAATTTTGAGCAAGGTGATATGCAGTCCGACTATTCAGGGTCGCACCCAAAAGTGGTAGGACTGTTTTTTTACAAGAATTTTATTGACGATATACTTACATCGACTTAATAATCTTCAAAGTATGCTCCTTGAGCTGCTACACACTTAGTATAACGTTGCTCCCATTCCCCGTACGCCCGCTGGAAATTTTCTTTGGGGTTGCCGTTGATGACCCTCGTCAAAGCCTCTTGAACGGACTTTATCGAGTCAAAACGTCGTCCCTTGAGGTGCCTTTTCATCAGGGGGAAGAAGAAGAAGTCCGGTAGTGCCAGATCGGGAGAATAGGGCGGGTGCGGCAACGTGGCAACGCCGTATTTGGCCAGGAGCTGTCTGACGACGATCGCGCCATGGCACGGCGCGTTGTCATGATGAAGCACCCAGCAGTTTGCGATGGCCGGTCGGACTCTTTTCACGCGTTCTCGGAGGCGGGTGAGCACCTGCACGTAAAAGTTCGCATTCACAGTCTCCCCTGGTGGGACAAACTCCTTGTGAACCACTCCATGACGGTCGAAAAACACAATCAGCATCGTTTTGATTTTTGATTAGCTCATGCCAGCCTTTTTTGGACGTGGGGACGCGGAAGTGTGCCATTCCGCGGATTGTCTTTTCGTTTCGGGGTCATATTGAAAAACCCATGTTTCATCACCAGTTATCACATTGTCCAAACAATTTTCATCTCGGTGCAAATTGGCTAACACTTCTTCGGAAATGCGCACACGCGTTGCCTGTTGGTCGACACTCAGAATTTTCGGCACCATCTTGGCGTACACCTTGCGCATGGCCAAATCCTGTAAAATAATGCGTTGGACGTTGGATGCAGACGGACCCAACTGGTCTGTAATTTCTTCACTGGTTAAGCGTGGGTCTGTGTTCAGCAATGTCCTCACTCTGTCCACATTCGTGTCGGTTCTTGCCGTCGACGGCCGTCCGGAGCGATGGTCGTCTTCAACGAGCTCCCTACCCTCTTTAAACAACTTGTGCCACTCAAATACTGTGGAACGGCTTAAGGCAGTGTCCCCATAAGCATGCTTGATTATATGGAGGGTCTCCGTGGCCGTCTTCCCGAGTTTCGCACAGAATTTCATGGAATAACGTTGCTCTAAATTCAGATTCATTTTGTTTTTTGACGCGGACAAAAAACTTGCTTCACTAAAAACGGTGTCTTCACTCAACGACAGCCCGCAGGCGACTGAGGTTGGTGTTGGTCTGTTGCTAAGAGCCCCCTCCACCTTCCGTTCGCGCCAGAGAAAATCAGTCCTACCACTTTTGGGTGCAACCCTATACATACGGATAAGTTTCAATATATTCATTCATGTTTGTTTTCTATTGCATATAACTCTTTCCCAAATCCTCTCACTTACCCTGAATGAGATAAAAATAAAATCTCACAGAAAGAGATAAATATTTTAATATGGACTATTAATGCATGTAATACTTAGCTACAGGGTTTGACTGTTGTATTTCTTCCGCACGATGGAGGGATGGATGGATTGAATGCTATCGTGGTGGCAAACTTAATGTGTATACTTGTATGTCCATTTTTGGCTCTTTTTCAAACTCTAATTTGAGTTAACATAGCTCAGCAGGGATACGAGTCCACATCACGTACATATCAATATTTGTAATAAGTACAACAGCACCGTATCCACTGGCCAATAAAGGTTATCACCCAGTGGTTACTTTACACTTACCCTTTAAACTCCTAAAATTAGACGGAAAGGGCTAAAACAAACCTTCAGGCACCTGGTTCCATTCAAAAATAGTTATGTTTAAAAAAGAGTATTTTTTTCTAATTTATTTTTTGTATTCTCATTTTCATTTTAAAACAGTGGTCGTTTTTTCCCTTAAAGTTTGGTTTTTATATGATTTCCATAAATCTCCCCACGCATCGTCATTGTTAACAATTCTATGCATCGCGCCTGACCTACTCCCTTTCTTCTATTTTTCAAACTCTTCTATTTCAGTGCGTCCAACATTTCTTTGACTCTATCTATTGTTTTGTTCCTTCCGAGTATATATATATATATATATATATATATATATATATATATATATATATATATATATATATATATATATACATATATATATTGCTGCCTTTCTTTGAACTTTTTCTATTTTATTAATATGTCCCACCTCATACGGATCCCAATACAATGGACAGGCCTTAGGGGCAGGCCAGCCATGTATTCTTGTATTTGCACGCCAATAAAATTTTGGCCATTATTAAAATCCTAATGTTCTCAACATCACCAAAATAAAAATACTCATCAGTGTATAATAACGCAAGAGGGAAGAGGTTTTGACATACACTCATTTAAAATTGCATAAACGATGAGGGAAATAGGGACCTGGCTCGCTTCCTAACAGTGAGGTTTCCATTCACCCAATTCTAGGCTTCACTGGTAACTCCCACCTGGTGATAACATGTGATCCAGAAACGCCAAATTCTTCTTGAAAAGTCGTTTATTGGAAAGAAATCATTTCGCGAAAGAAAATATTCCGTTTTAGGGATTTCCTTGAAAATATTTTTCTGCGTGATTGCAATTCCAGATTTGTTATCATGAAGCTGAACTCTCACATACGAAGCATTTGTGAGGTAAATGAACAAGACGTTTAATCCTACAAAAAATCTCTTTCAGCCAACTGTGGAAAAGGTTAATGGATCAGTCATATTCTGAGCGGAGAGGTATCCGTTCCTGGGGAAAAAGGCGCTTTTGGTCTCGCGGGTTCAAAAGAAAAATCTTGAAACCTAAGCTTCCCTTAAATTAATTTTTATATTGCATGGCAGCAATTTTAAGCTACACTTATTTGAACGTATTAAATCTATCGCTAAACAAGTAGGAATAACTCCAAAATTAACCCGTTCACTTTATACGCAATAAACCTAACAAAAAGGTACGCTTCCAACGAATTCATTTCGCTTTCTAATGAGAGCAATTAAGTCCCTGTTGAAAGCGCCACTTTCAGCCGGGAACCATAATTTTTTTCTCAGAAAAGACTGCGCAATTTTCGTTTGAGGTGCATAAATAACACTAAATAAAATGATATGATATTTAAAACGGTATGCATATTATTCACGGTTAAATATGGTTATTTAACATTTAATCAACACGAACGGTTGTTTGACGGCACTTTAAACTCTGCCAACACATTCCGGATTTGGGGGCTCATTTCATTCTCGGTGCTGCACCGTTGCTGCGTAGTAAGCAAGTTTCCAAGGGGCGGTTAGGTCATAGAGCTACTACGGTTAGGGTTTTACCAAGATTCTCCAGTTACATTCGCATTCGAGCCGAGGTTGTCTAAGCATCTTAGGGACACCAAATCCACCAGGATAGCACCCCGCATCAATACTTATTCGGAACTTGTACTAATACTTCAGGAGTTGGAATATTGGTACCAATTATTCTTTATAAATCCTTACTCATTATTCTAATGAATCAAAAATAAATGAAACCTCACCACCCTCCACTATAGTCCTTAACTTCATCGATTTATTCTTCTTCGACGATTTTCACCTAAATTGCATTCACTAATTCCATCCAAAAGGTCTATTATCTTCCTCATTGTCTCTATTTATACTTTTTCTCAACTGGAACAGCCTTCACAACATCCTGGTACCTCTCCAGTTCGTTTTCCGTCGCACTCCCCCTATCCTATTCGTCTAGCTGTTTTCCCTGATGTTTCCACACATTCAGATTACTTTTAGCATGCCCCTTCGTATCAAATTCACAGAATTTTATCCTTTAATCCCTCTCCCTTTTATGAATTACTTTCATTTTGCATCATTACATGTAATTGAAAATGATTGTCTTATTATGGTACAGAAATTATTCCAGTGTGGGTGCGTTGAATAATGAATGTTTTAACTGCTAAAGCAGGCAAGGAGAGAAGAAGGTCAATGGCAGCACGCCCGCAATCAAGCGATTACACTTTCTCCACAGATAGTGGTGGTGGCCATTCACCGAAGAGTGAAAAGAATTCGCACGAAGAAAGGAACCTCAATTCACGAGGAACCTCAATTCAGCATTCCAAATGATTTCCAAACCAATGAATCTCATATCTTGAGACATAAAAAGCAGCACCAAACGTCATGCAATGAATGATCGTCTCCAATTGCCATAGTAACTCACTCGTAATTACGCGAATGCCCTTTCACACGCCTCCGCACTCCCTGAATTTTAATCTTTAATGGGCTCGTAATTTACCCGAGAGTTTAAATGGAATTACATCCCCCCCCCCCAGTGCCCGTCACGTCCCTCTGTCATAATCCCATGGCTTCATAGCGGGCTACCTCCCGGAGCGGATGCTTATAATTCCGGTCAAGTCAACCCCGCCGTGAGCCGGACTGTCGCGAGCAAATAGTGCAAAGCATTAATAGCCGGCAAAACGTTTTGGACCGGAACAATAACCATTTCCGGGCACGTTACGTGACGAATTTTCAAAATAAAATATTATTGTAAAAAATAAAATGGGAACCAATTTATCTAATGGGGAGGAATTTTTGAAAATACATTAAATATTAAGATTTCATTACCATCCCCCAACTTGAAAGCAGGGACCAGAGTTTTGTACTTTTGCACTCGCGGCACCAACTTCCTGCACACCTCTCTCTTTCTCATTGTTTTGGTCACAAGTTGATGCACATCAATTTTAGAGATGCTGAGTTCATCAGAAAACATGCACTTTGCCTGCGATCCCTGTGTCCAACAAAGCCTTCGATTTTCTTCACTTCTTCACGTCAAAGGGCGTCCTGACGTCTTCAGTATCTTCTCTGCCCTACCGAAGCAACTTGCGCCGCTCTAAAACAACCGTTATACACATGGCGTTATCACCATAAGCTGCCTTGAGCATGTCACGAGTCTCTTTTCCGGTTTTGCTCATTTTCCTGCAAATTTGGATGGCGTAGCCCTGTTCCAATAACCGGCTCATGACGGAGTGTAACAAGGTCACCTTATAGAAGCTTCGCAAACGAACTATCCACACTTCGCAAAGGCTAGGAGTCAATTGCCACCGGCCTTCAGCCTTTTCGGAGACTCCCCGCCTTCAAACCCAGCCTTCCCAAACCAGTCAGAAACCTCCGCCCGTCCGTCCACCTATCCGGGAAAAAATAAGTTTAAAAATAAGTAATACTACTTTTGGTGTGGACCTTGTAAATATTGAACAGTCATATTAACAATCCGATTACCGTTGTTCCTGCAGCTAATTATTTCATAGAAATAGCAGGAAGTCACGCGTTGTACAAATATAAATTTACTGGAGAATTTTAAACGGCAAAGTTTTTAACAAATTATGCAATATCATGTATGAGATTTTTTCCATTAAGCCGAAGAGGAAAATGCTTTGGTCATCTCAAACCAAGCGACTCGTATGCACCAAAAAACATATACACGTAAACACGTCCGTCGATAAAAATAATTAGGCTGTGTATAAACCAACAGTATGGCCTTTCACTTTCACAACTTCTATGGATTATTACGAAGAACTGAGGGTTAAAAATTATAAAACGTGCAATAAAACGTTCATCGCCCGTAAAACTGGTAAATCCTTAATGACTTATGCATGAAAATGGTGACCTTTTTAATGGGAGGGGCATCGTAAGCTTTTTATAAGATTGCTCTCGCGAATTTCGAGAGGAAACACAAACGTTTTCCATGAGAAGCTACCGGTCATGGAAATTCTCATGCAATAAAAACTGTGGGATTAAGATGGAAATCTACCCATCACGCATAAGAGACCAAAAATTGCACCACTTCCATCACAAATACGGATAATCCAACATAAACACCCAATTTTCACGTTTTAATAAAGTGAATACTTATACCACTAGCAACCACCATTACCAAACAGACCCCTGTCGGAGGCGGCCAAACAGGTCAGGAACGGCCAGGAACAAACCGACGTCACAATTATGGGGCACAAACATTAACGCGGCCGTTGTCGGTTGACTCGCTAGCGTTTTTTCCAAATCGAGGAAGCAGAAAACGTAAGTAATCCCTCGTGAATATATTTTCATTTGATGCCGCCATTGCCACGCTGTCCATGACTCATTTCAGTGAATTAAAAAAAAACTGGTGATGGCAGAAGCCAATCCCCTCCCCGCTCCAAGTCAATGCGGGACACATTTACGTCTATTGCGGACACCCCCCTCCCTCCCCCGGTGAGCCTCCCGACCTCCTCCCTTCAGGCTGCCCGGTCTCCCCCACGCGGCCTGGCGAACGAACCGTCCCGTAATCCGCCCTCGGGCGAGGGGGCACGTCCTCCCTAACTCTCTCCTCCCCCCCCTATGACCCCCCCCTCTGTCCCACCCCTCCCTGCCACTCGGCTTCCCCGAGTTCAGTTTTCATTCCTGTTGATAAGACAGATCAGCGCTTCTTATGAGCTTAAGCCATAAATGAAAGCTGAAAGCTGTTTGCAACAGCAGCAAAAGCGGCGCGTTGGTTGGGGCGTTTACGACGAAAACGTTTTCCTTGTTATACCCAACCACGGGGAAACATTTTATTTACAAATCGCCCACGGCTTACGAAAGTATATTAATTCCCCACCCGGTGGGGGAATGGTAATAAAAAAAGGGGGAGGGGAGGAAAAAGTTGAGAACAAATTCCTTTGGAGCGTAAAAACACTCTACTGGTCCCATTATTTTTACCACCCACCACGTCATCCCCTTCTCAATATGCTCCGCCCCCCACCCCCGCACATTCCTCCCAACTTCCTACCCCCTGCTCCTCCCTCCCTCGCCCCCCTCCTCCCACTTCACCCCCGGCTATCTTCTTGAATGGAATTTCCCAATATCTCCTTATCCAATAAGAGGATCAACCCTGAGTCTTAACCTGTCAGCGTGCCCAGGACTTGAGTGCCATCCCGAGTTAGGGTAACGGGCTTTCTGGGCAAATGGGAGAGGGTGGGCGAGGGGAGGGGGTGGGAGATGGGACGGGGGGAGGGGGTTGGGGGGAAAGCGGGGTTAATTTTTAAAGCTCCCGCCCGCTCCTATTTTCTCTCTCTCTTTTTACCGAGCGACCCCTCACTCCGATAACTTATTTATCCGAAAATGTTTCTCCAGCCGTGAAGAAAAGATCCATTAAAAATACGTATATACATACGATATACCTCCACCATTTACTTGGCCTCTCCCATCGCCCGGCCGCGCTCCTTCGTTCCGCGGATCGACCTTTTCTTCATTTTCTTTATTTATCGGGCTGAATCTTCATTCCAAAAGAATGAAAACAAAACACGATCTTTTTAAAAAACTTGGTTGGTTCCGCAGTCGAAACTTCGGACAGCAAGAAATCATATTGAATGAACGCCGAAATTATATCTGAAAAATTATCTCACGCAATGAGTGGAAAAGTTATGGGAAAACTTACTAAGTGCTCCAGAGTAAGTATTTAATTAAAATATTCTGCATGAGATAATAATGCTGGGATTTAGCGTGTAGAAACTTGATACTGATCATGAATACATTGTTTTTTGTTAGTTTTCTTGATTTTCATGTTCTGATGGAATTGATGGCGATTGAGGAATTAGAGCTAGGGATGAGTAACGATCAATGTGGGAGCATCCGGCACAAATCGAATGCACCAAATTGTATGTACATCTTAAAGTGGTGGAGGACAAGATTTGTCGAGTTATTCCAGCAGAAGCATCCGGCTGCTTTGTCGGCTATGGAGCATTAAACATCTCCCTCAAGCCCTTACTTATTTTTATCTCTTCCAATTACCGTTTTCACGTAACCATAGTTTGATATTCGTAATTCAAAAGATTAATGAGTTTCACATAAATACAAGGTTCAAACCTATCTAATCGCTCTTTTCCGTTTCTAAAAAATAAATAATATAACGACTATCAGAACCACGCAAGTGAATACAGGTATGTAAGCCAAAGCAAAAATCAATGGGTCTTTATATACGAGGGTCATCCGGAAAGTAGTACCCGTTTGTGAAATAAAGACACAAAAGTAAATATTAACAAACATAAAAAATTTTATTTGAAAGAGGATACTTTAAACTACTTCTCAACATAATCTCCAAGCAAATTAAGGCATTTGTCATAACGTGTGACAAGTTTCTGTATTCCTGCTGCATAGTCCTTCGCCGCCAGCTCATTGAGATACGCGAGGGACCCATCTTGCACAAATTTTTGCATAATGCAGATGGTGTTTAACAATTTCATGAACAATTGTTCGAGAAACATTGGGAAAATGCTCACAGATGTCATCAATTGTGACGCGCCGATCGTTCCTCACGAATTCGTCAACTGAGCTCACCAGTTGGTCTGTAATGACAGACGGTCTCCCCGAACGCTCATCGTCGTGTGTGTTCCCCCTCCCCATGTTGAAGTTGCGACACCACCGCCGAACAGACGACTCGTCCATTACATTGTCTCCATACACCTCCTTTAATTGGCGATGAATATCACATGGGCGAACGTTTCTTGCATTGAGGAATTTAATCACTGCCCTCACTTCACAACTGGCGGCGTTCTCAATTTTTTTAAACATTGTAAACAATCACAGAAACAACACAGGCAATGCTAGCGTCACGCAACTTGGCTCAGAGAAGGCAGACAAGCCACTGAAGCTATCTGACCTCGTCCAGCGGCTACTCGCGTCGTCAGCACTTCATGCGGCACGAACGGGTACTACTTTCCGGATGACCCTCGTATATAACTTCCAGTTTTATAGGTTTGTAGCCTTTCGTTTATTACTCTATACCTGCAGTATTAATAAGTTAAGGAAGCTCCTTGACGCTTAAAATGGAACGGTTTAGTTCCGTGTACGTTTGTAATAAGGGGATCCACGGCTTTTCTAGCTTAGACTATCCATTCAAAAATGACAGTTCAAATGAAGTTGTCTTCTTGTGATCACGGGAAGTTGTCTTGATCGGTCACAGGGTGGCAGTGGGTCAAAGTGCCATAGACCTCACGCCGGAACAGTCAATGAACTCAAGCTTATGGGAGTTGAAACTCAAGTCTACGAATTTATGAGAGAAAATCAAGGGAATTGCATGGGTAAGACCTAATCAGGTTTTCAACACTCACCCGAACAATTCATGGCCATTGTGGTTTCTCAACTGAGATTAAGATCGATACTAAAAGTTTCCGCGATATTACATTGGACCACACGATCTCCTTGACATCCTAATCTGGTTTGAAGTTCCTTCAGTAGCGTACACGATATTAGCCACTTCTGTCCAAATTTTAACTTTTAGGAAGAACTTTTATTTAATTACGGTCAAATTTGTGAAGAATAGAACTTATTTTCGAATATCAAGATAAAATCAGGAAATGATAAAGATGCAGCTAAATTCTGAGTCGCAGGGACACTTGGAATGCTGCAATGGTAGCAGTCGTTTATTGACGTAAAACTGCAATTATCAATTTTGTGGAGGTGATGCAAAACCTTTTCCTTACTTTTCCTCTTTCCATTCCCGTGGACGATGGATACTTTCCCATCCAGTTCAAAATTTCCTCACAACTCCCATTTGATTTTTTCAAGATTAAAATTGAACTACGACAAAGCTCGGAGTTCTTGATTAGTAACACACACGCGTCCGTTTAACCTTTAAACAGAAGGAAGAAGAGCGAGTTTCGATTATTCTCACGAACGAAACCATTCGTTTATTTTTATTACAGTTTGAAAAAGTGAAAAAATAAACGCGGATTTTTAATGCGTAGTTTTGCGACGTTGCCTCCATGACGCGAGGTGCCTACTTCTGTGCCAAAAAATTATACTCTACAAGGTGTTATCAAAAAAGGACAGAACTGATTTTCTAACTTGTTTATTTCGACAGATACAGCTTAAACGAACTTGTCGCCCTCAAATCACATGCCTTGGTCGAAGACACACCTTTGCCAATGTTTCTTCCAGCTGTCGAACTCAGCCTGGTAAGCTACCTTAGGGTTCGTCTTCAGTTCCACCGTACAATTAGTTTTAATGCCCGCAATAAAGTCGAATAGGCGCCCTTTTAAGGTTAATTTTAACTTTGGAAACAAAAAGAAGATTTTATGAAGCTCTGGGTCGGCATTGGCTCGATCTAGGAGTCCCTGAAAAATGTCCACACGTTTTTGTTTCTGTTCATCAGTCAGCACCCGCGGGACGAATTTTGATGCGACGCGCGTCATGCCAAAATGTCTGCCAAAATTGTCTGACAGGATCCAAAACTAATTTTCACTTCCTCAGGTTTCTCCCTAACAGTTAAATGGCGATATTCCCGCACCAAATCGTTCATCACTTTGACATGGTTGGTGTCTGTCGAAGTGGAAGGTGGCCCCGTTCGCGAATCTTCAACAGTCAAGGTACTGCCCGATTTAAAACGGCCTAGCCTCTCTCTCATAACACTGGCTTCGACTCATAGCCTCAATAGCAAGGGCTTGCTGAATCATTCCAAATGTATCCGCAGCACTTTTGCCGAGTTTGAAACAAAACCCACCCACGCTGTTCCTTTCGCTCCTTCATTGTTGCCGGCGAAGAACAGGTTGAGACACGTACCGCCGCTGCTGCGTGACGACTTGACGTAAACAAACACAAATTCTCGCGTCAGATGTGTTGCCAGTTGGCGCTTTGTGTCTCGTTTCTATCCGTTGAATGGTTTGCGCTGAATAAAAACAGTCCGGTCTTTATTTATATCACACCTTGTATGTAGAAATGGCCGACTGGGACCGCATCTCGCAAAATCAGAGCAATCTAGGAATTATGAGTGATTATTTAACATATTTATTCCGTGGACAATTGAATTATGTGGTGCGCCACCTGGTTTGAAGAAAGACCACTTGTCCGCATCGACCGGCCACCCAACATTCTCGCGGAGCAGTGCGTGCGGAAACTTACAAATACGCATTTCTAAATTAAGCATATCGGCGAGAAATTTCTTTCTTCTGTGGAGAGGGGAGAGGGAGGGGGTGGAGAGGGGAGAGGGAGGGGTTGGCGAGGAGCGCGGTGATTGTGCCTTCAACTAAAACTGGGGTCAGGGGCATGGGCTGGCTTGTTTTCTGAAGTGGGCCAGAAAGAACCTCACTATTCGCAAGGGAGAAGAGGGCAAATGTGGGGGCCGTTTCCCCAACACGCCAATAAGATTTCCGGCTCCTGAAAGGTTAATTGCGGGAGATGACTACTCTAAGAGGAGAAGTAAATGCCAGGGCCTAATCTTATGCGAAAGAAACTCCATCTGAATGGACCAGGAAATATGTATCCCCTATTTATGAAAAAACACAAACTGGCTGTTGAATCTTTGACCAGAATCTTCATTCAATCTTCACCCAAGCAGAATAGGGAATTTTTAAGAATAAATAAATGTATTGGTCAGAAGAGAGTTCAAAAACTTCACTATGTCACAGGATTGTGAATTCCAAAAGCAGCCACTCTGCTAGTTCCGAAACAAATTAGTTAGCATTCTGCAATATTATCGTTTTGTTGATCAAAAGCGAGTATAAGTAAAACATCAGAAGCCCGAGAAACTTCCAGAATACTGTCGCATTCCGTCATCCTCTCCAAGAATCCAACGCAACTGGCAAACCAATCGATCATACCATTTATTGGTTTCCAGAATAGCAATCCTTCGAGCTAAATCTTGTACAATTGGGATATTCTACGAAAACCTACGTCTAAGTCGCGAATATGACTGTAATAGGAGATTAGTTGAACAAAATGATTTACTATATTATTTTCATAGCGCAATAATTACTACCACTTTGGTAGGGATAATTAGAAATAATTCTTGATCCAACAAGAACATATAATTCTTTAGGTGGTACATGACACAACCAGGCAAACTCATCAAATGTAACTATCGATAAAAGAAATTTCAAGAAGACGCTGAAGAGTTCAAGTAGGAATAGTTAAATGTACGGCCAAAAACCTTGGAGAATATTGGAGGTGAGGTTGACGAAGAGAGAAAAAGAGGAAAGTAATAGGACGGATATGGACGATGGAGAACGATCGAAACAAGAAAACGAGATTTGACTGAGGTTGGATCAATAAAGGCTAAGGAGATAAAAATACCAATTGAATGATTAACCTCATAGTAACAGATATTGATGAAGCGGAATTTCCAATAGGTGAACATTCACAGACGGATCGTTCCAGAATATATGCTTGGGGGTATCATTTTAAATTATTTCTTACTTAAAAAATGAACGTATGTGGAGAAAATGTATCCTGATAATGTATTATTGATCTTTGTGTACTAAATGTCGTGCCTGACACCTCTTAATGTCGATTTGCTTTGTGTGAGGGAGGCGTTGATTGAACTAACTCACAGTATGGAGAATATAGAGGCTCGTTTAAACTCGATTACTTTCCTTCATTTGAAAGGTTAAAGTGCCTGGCAAGTCCACGATTAATTGGTCGAATTAAATGATAAACACCGGTTATACGGATAAAGACAAAGATTGGAATATTAAGCTAAAGCTGGAAACTAGCGAACAAAAGAAGCGTAATGAAGAACGCATCCCAAGGGCATGAGCAATTCACATACG
This sequence comes from Hetaerina americana, assembly GCF_022747635.1. NCBI lineage: Eukaryota > Metazoa > Arthropoda > Insecta > Odonata > Calopterygidae > Hetaerina > Hetaerina americana. The sequence continues at coordinate 1,806,432 of NW_027286985.1, read as the reverse complement.
GAGAGTGAAACTGGAAATGGCGCTGGACAGATCCCTCAGGAAGCAACAAACTATGAGGGAAGAATTTGTTCGGATGATTCCGTCAGAGTAATGCCATTTCCCGTCATTAAAAAGAGAAAGGCAGTAATATCAGGGTACACCAACTTTATATAATTATTTCTAAGAAGTAACCAAGATATCTGAATAAAATTATTGGTGCGAATTAGTTACTTATGTCCATAATAAGGCCAACTCTCATGAACGATACTGTCACAGTGGAGAGAGTGAAGGACTTTACCCTATTGGACCAAAGAGCAACCATTTAAATGATCAGTATTGAGACTGGTTTTAGTTACGGCGGTGTGTGGAAAACTTTGCGCGAAGAACTCCGCATGTCAACGGTGTCAATATTCTAGGTTCCACGAATACTGACTCCTTTTCAGAAGCAAAAATGACCCGACCTGTCAAGGGAGATGTTTTATCTTTAAGACCATAAGGAAGAGTTGTTTTTTGTTCGCCTGGCATCAACGGACGAATCTTCTGTCAGTACGGTCCAGAGAGCAAAGAGTTGAGCCATGAGTTAAATTTTTCAGACCCTTGAGCTGATTATTTCTCAAACGTCGCTAAGTAGCATATAACAGACGTCCAAGCTCAAATTCCATGGAGTGTTTTACGCTCCCTAGCACTGTCCATCCGGATTCCCCATGCGCTAATCCTACCCGTGCTGTCAGAGGCATGCACATGTTGTGGATTAGTCTCCTATTCCTCCAAAATACTCCTATTTTCTTCAATACATTCATTCCCTCCACCCATTTCACTCTATCAAATGCTTTCTCAAAATTTACGAAACACGAACATTTCGTTAATGTATTCTATCTTTCTACGTCTCTATGAGGAGCCACATTGACCTAGGCAAGAGAAAAAAATTGGGAAAAAGCGGAAATGTAGTGCATTCATAGAGTCAGTGCAAGTTAGAAAGGAACGATTACTATTTTTGATTCCATCCAGAGCCATTTCAACAGCATAGAGCTCCGCTGTGTAAGCAGCGCACATTGGACCGAGCTTTTCCAGCTGTTTAATTATAAGAGGATATCATGGCACAAACATAGACAATCAGAGTTCGCCTCGCCCGTGTATGCAAGGTTTGTATAAAAAACATAGTTAACAATTTGTTACTTACATGTTCGTGAAGTGCTGAATTCATACCGTCGGTTAAGTGTGTGCATGATAGCAGATCGTATTGGCATTAATAATATGACAATGCCCACACCATCATCACTGAAAATTTGGCGATGCGAAAGATCTGCGCTAAACTCAACCCAAAGGTGTTGGTGGACGACCAGAGTCAAGCATCTGGTTGCAAAGACCTGCAACGCGTTGAAGAAGACCCCAACGTTTTGGACAGTCCCGCCTTGGTGCCATTAGACTATTTGCTAATCCCAAAAGTGAGGTCTTTCCTCAAAGGCCACCACATTGAGACCCTTAGTGCCATCTAAGAAGCTTGAATGCGTACTCATAAGGACCATCCGGGGAGCCTTCGAGTTGTGGAAAAGCCTCTGACAAAAGTGTGTCGAAGCTCAAAAGATTATATTGAAGAATTTTGAGGCATTATCTCATTATCTAAAATAAACCAACTTTTCCAAAACTTTTCCCCATACTTTTTTTACAACCTTGACCGTATATGAAGTCTTTTGTCTTTTTTGACCGTCTTTTTGCTGACGATGCGGTGGGACATTCGAAGTCTTGAAGACAGAGTCGCGTTATCTAACGACCCAGATGCAATTCAGACTTAGTTCGATACATGGTAATTGGAATTAAATTTGAAAAAATGCGTGGTAATACATTTTTGGGAAAATAGTTTTTCCCTCCCATTTAGTTACAAACTGAAACGAACAGAAATTGCGAGGGTAGATTCCTTTAAATACTAGGGTGGAACAACTACTCACTATCTGTCCTGGGGAAAGCACATACGAGAAATATGCGGTCGTGCTAATAAAAAATTGCGATTTGTAAAAAGAGTGATGGGTAAATGTAACGAGAAAGTGAAGGAACGATGTTTTCTTGCCCTAGTCAGGCCCCACCTAGAGTATGCTGCCAGTATATGGGATTTTTAAAAGATATATTTGATTTTGGTAAAAGATCGAGTTCAACGGAGGGGGGATAGATTTGTCAAGCATTGTTATGAACAACGCAGTGCGTAACTAATTTGCTTGAAAATTTAGGCTGGGATTCCCAGCCTACATTTTACAGTGGCGTTTAGAATATAGAAACGTATTAAAAACATTTAAAGATGGGTCCTTTTCCGATGACATCAAGAACATAATACAAACCCCAACGTATTACGGGCGGAGGGATCACGAATATAAGATTAGAGAGATAGACTGCAAGACTGACAGGTTTAAATGGTCATTTTTTCCAAGAACAATAAGAGACCAGAATGCTTGTAGTTGAAATCACCCAGGAGTCTGCTCGACACAATAACACAATAAGTATTAAGCTACAAGGTAGGGACTGCGCATGGTTATACTAGTACATATATATATAAATATATATATATATATTTACTTTACTTATATGTATTTACATATTTACCTCTGCACTAAAATTTTTATACTGTACATTCCTATGAGCTGAAGGAATGAAACAGGGAAGACAAGAAAAAAACGCCAAGGTGATCAAATTCAAGAAGATTTTTCCAAGAAGAAAAATCTCGTTAAACATCAAAACCCTTAATTTACTCATGTTTTAAAACTTCTAGTTGCAGGAGTGGTTCCTAATTCATTAAAATCACCATTATCTAATTTGCGTTGAACTAACATTGCGTCCATTTCTAATATCCCTAAGAATCACTAAACTAAATCTTTTCCAAGAAGTGTTCCAGTTCCGTCCGAAACGTTAAAATATTTCAAATAAATTAACCACCATTAAAAATTATAGTTCTATGATACGTCAATCCAATGGGGCAATATAATATTGCTGACTTTAATGTCCGCACGAGATTAATTATTTTTGTTTTTGCATAAAAATATATTTTTGCGTGTTCAGAATATAAGCTTTGTACGTCATCGATATTCAACTCACGCATTTTAGGTTTTAAAAGGTTTTCGAATGACATTAAGCTATTTGGAATATTTTAAAATATTGTTTGTGCATTGAAACATGTGTACGCGACGTGATACAATGGAGAAGTGAAAAGCGGAATGAAATGTAAAATAAAAACATCTTGAAGATGAGCACTGCTCATCTCAAATTTTTGCTCTAAATTTACATGTACAAGTATCTGTTACTTAGGAAGTGATGGCTATGCTCGACACCAAAATTCGACACTGACATTAGCAATGTAATCTGTTATAAATTATTTTTTGGCCTCGTTCGTTTTTTAATGAAAAAGGCATGATTACTTGATGTAAATTACCTTTTTCTATCAAGGAGCATTGAGGTCATTCGGCGGTGAAATTATACCTCATGAAGCATTTTGTGAAATCTATTAGCTCAGGGAAGTCTTTTCTTGACATCATACATTTCTCAGCCGTCGTATCATTGTCCAGATAAACTACCTCCGGCCAGTTGGATGGGGTTTACTCTCTGCAATGAAAGCTAATATACCCATACTATTCCTCGAGTTAGGCGTACATTGCCTTCTAGATAGAGAGTGAGTGATAATATTTTAAAATATAAGGCCTTGACAGGAATTTAAAAAACCTAAATGTAGTCGAAATATGTCTATAAAAAATGACTTTTTCCGGACTTCAATGGAATTTCTAACTTTATTTTCAAGAGAAATAAAGAAGGACCGAGAAAACAACGAGTATTAGGAGGATAAATATACGAGGGAAGCGCTAAAAATCCAAGAAACCAAAGAATAAAATTAGAGAACAAGAAGACTAAGGGGAAGAAATAAGGCTAAAATGACTGAAAAAAGGAAGAATGTTTAAATAGCAAAGAAGAGGGTAGGAAAAGTGAAAATTTCATATTTTGGGCCTCGAACTGACTTTCCCTTGCCAATAACTCCTTTAATCTTAAGCATGAGAGCAAAGTGCGGCAGTATAAATTTTACCCCGAAAAAGGAACATTCCTCAAGACAAATAGGACAAAGTAATTTTTATCCTGTTGCCAATATTATCTTTCCAAAATTATCCGATATAATGTCTGTTGCTACGTAGATACAAGATATTTTATCCGTCGATTTTTCCGTGAGATGACGGTAATATGATCATGTCTGTAGTCGACTGGCCACAGTTGCGGATGGGAATCAAGAAAGGATTCCTGCCCCCTCAGTAGTCCCCATAGAATACAGTGAGTGCCCCATCCGTCTGACGGACGGAGGCGGAGCTATATTCTTTCGCCATCAGGAGGCGACAGGCGACCGCTATGAAAAATGGGAATGACTCTTCGGTCCATATGATTCCAGAAGCCAGGATACTTCTTTTGCACGAAATGACAAACATTCGCCTCCCTAAGTGGCTACTGATTTTCAAAATTATTTATGACTAATATCGCCCTTTTCCGTCCTTTAAGAGCGTGTACCGAATTATGCAAGTATATAAACATAAATACGGATGTAATATCGGCAGATAAACACTATAATAACAAAGCAGTGATTCCTTTATACAGGGTTCGTCCGGAAAATAAGTGTACTGAGCTCAGGAAAAAAAACTTATTACACTTTTACATATCTTAAGCTAATATTCCTCAAAATAGGACCCTTGTGAGTCGATACACTTGTTCGAGCGGCGTTCCCATTCCTGGAACGCTCCCGCGAAGGCATCATCGGGAACCTCTCGAAGACTCGTCGTCGACCTCTTCTCTGCCCTCCACGAACATCTTGTGCCACCGAAAGATCATGTTTCTGGACGCTCCCGCGAAGGCATCATCGGGAACCTCTCGAAGACTCGTCGTCGACCTCTTCTCTGCCCTCCACGAACATCTTGTGCCACCGAAAGATCATGTTTCTGGACGCTCCCGCGAAGGCATCATCGGGAACCTCTCGAAGACTCGTCGTCGACCTCTTCTCTGCCCTCCACGAACATCTTGTGCCACCGAAAGATCATGTTTCTGGACGTGGCTGACTCCCCGTAAGCCTGGTTAATTATACCGACAGTTTCGGTAGACGATTTCCCAAGCTTTACCGCAAATTTGATGGAATAACGCTGCTTCGGCATCGCGTTCCGTGACGTGGGTCGAGCGTGGAGGAACGCGTTAACAGAGCTCCTCACTACACCACAGCTCAGAGCCGACTGCCTTTTTCAGCGTCACTTGCCAACATACCCCCCTTCAATCGCAGCCCGTCAGAGCGGTGCTGGGCGCGCCCAGCCCAGGAGTCAGTACACTTATTTTCCGGACGAACCCTGTACGTGGTATTGACTTAGACAAGCATCTCAAAATAATGTTTTGCCTGTTTGCATGCCTGCATATAATTTCCCAATACACAGCATTAAATCAACGCCCTCCTTTCATTTCCCCCTAGTTCTCAGTTCACGTAGGATTCCATGGACCCCACCTTAACCTTTCACTTTAAGGAGCATACCATTTACGCCCACCTAAATCACTAATAACCCTCATCCCTTCGAAAGAGACCCCCAGCCTCCATGCTCCCCGTGTTTATGCCCCATTCCTTCTCATTTACATCTACACAATACCTCTCAAGCTGCCGCGAGCGTGTTTGGAAGGGATTTCGCATGCATCAAGACTCATGAGAAATATTACGAACTATAAGCCCTGTGAGATAAAAATAAAACATAACAAACGAAAAATTAGCCGAAATCTCTCAAAAAGAAAATATGAAGCTCAAAGTAAACGATGAATTCTCTCTCAACAAGTGCAATTTATTGTATATTCACATGACGTAAATTGATCAAGAACTTTATTAGTCATCATTTGTTATCAGTACGAGGATTTGTTTGTGCAAGCCGTGCTAACTGTCTTATCTCCTGCGAATCTCTTCATTTCCTTATTGCTCCTAGATAATTTTTTTCAACCAATACAATATAAAATATAAATGATGGCCGTTGGCAAGCATAGGCTTTTCGCTACGGTATGCGAAATATTTACTTAATATGTTGATATCATTCATAAGAAAAACTTCATTAAGAGGAGATATTTAATCAAAATATTCCTAAGCAAAGGAGTTCCCCATTTCATGCTTTTTGAGTTCCGAAATGTCTATTTCATTACACTGCATACATTTTGATGCTACTAAAATAAAACAGTTTAGAACCCGTAGTAACATACTTTTGAGGGAAAACTTATAATTGAAGCAGTCGATGAACGTACTGAAAAACTATTTTTCCCACTTAAAAACTGATATAGAGCTAATTGACGCTCCTTTTCTTTCTTGACGGTCCTTCTTTGGACCATACATGGCGGGTTTCCGTTTATCTCTAGTGCTGGTGAGCATAAAACCCAACCGCAGCCTTGGCCATGCATTGAATCGCAAGATAACCCATACTTACGGGTATTTATGCGCGTGATGACACCACCACCCCGCCCAGAAGAGCTCACTAGTCATTACACGAGTTCATCTAGCCTACATCATCTCAGGCACCGTATCGCTTCCATCGGAAAAACGATACCTGATCTCAGCGCTAGAAAAAAAACGGATACTTAGAACATATGGTCCAAAAAACAAACAAAAGGCGCTGACAGAAAATGGGATTCTGGCTAAGAAACAGTGCAAGGAGAAACCTGAAAAGGAAAAACCGACGTCATATGCTACTATCCCTTACGTCTCCGAAACGGCTGAAAAGAAAAGTAAGTTTCTACGGAAGCATAATGTAATAACTAAGTTCTCCACCGCAAGAAAAATTAGCGCCATTATCTTTAAGCCTAAGGACCGAATCCCCGATCTCATGCACGGCGTAGTATATGAGATCAAGTGTACATGTGGGAAGTCCTATATCGGCCAAAGAGGAAGGTCCATTAGATGCAGAATTAAGGAGCACCAAAATGTCACAAATTAGAAACAGTTCCGACTCTCGTCAATTGCTGTCGGAACCTGGACACAGGATTGAGTTTGACCAAGCAAAAGTGCTGGCAAGAGAGAAACATTATTTCCCGATACTCATAAGAGAAGCGGTAGAAATGATGAAAAATCCTAATAATTTCAACCGCGATGACGGCTACACCCTACTTCCAAGTGGATAAGAGCGATTCCTATTCGCCGCCAAGAAAGAGCCAATCAGGGAACTCCGGGGTAGCCAGTATCTCCTGCCACTTCTCTTTTCTCTGCAGTATGGCATAACAGAATAAAAACCTTAAAATTGGAATTCGACGCAAATGTTTCCGCCAACGTTTTTTGAAAAACTGTTACTCTCTTGTTGTTTCTTCAACCCCGAAGAGGAGTCATTCCTAAAAGGGGGTTTCTGTTATGTTATTTTTATTTATTAACTTAGATTATTGTTTCTTTCAAGGTACTTCCATAAGGGAAATAAAACCCTTTTAAATCCTAAAAGAAAACGTAATCAACGAGGATCACTTCGACCTGAGGACGCCTCCAGGGCTGGGGGCGAAACAGTTGTCCAAAAAGCCAACCTACGCGACGGTAAACCCCGGAAGCAGCAACGATCCTTCATCAAATAGGCGTCACGGAAGACTTCGGATTGATCTCACATTATTCTTTGAAAAAGAAAGATTTACTACCAATCCATTATTAGGAAGTCAATTCATTTCCCCTGGCAATTATTTATATCCGCGCTTAAAGTATTTAAGCCGTCACCTACATCATAGTCAGCAATTCTAAGGAACAAATGAATTACCATTTTTCGAATTATAAATATCTGTAAGTGAAATCTAGTTAATAATTTCTTAAATGACAACGCATGATAAATAAAATGCTTTCCTTTGGAGCAACTGAAGAGCGATCGGTTAAATAAATATTTTCAACTCTATTGCTGGTATTAAGAAAAGAAGTCTGAAACTTAAAAAACGAATGTATGGTAATTAAGTCTATGCATACAATATAATAATTCCGTGGTCATTATTTAAGATTAAACCGACTTAAAAAAGGACAAAGCGCTATTAGGTAAAACAAACCATCTGCTTTAAAGCAAAATTAATGCTTAGGGAAACCAGCGTTGTAATATTTCATGATATACAAGATATATACTTTATGAGTTGTGTAATGAGAACAATCTCAGTCGGTATTAATGAAAGAACGGTAATTAATGAACATCGAGTTTGGCAAATGAAGGTATTATTTTACGAGTTCACTTTAAGTGAATATTGCATAGGTACCTACATTTTAAATTGCATTTAAACTGTAAATATATGTACGTAGGTTTGCACTGAGAGGCTTGAATATTTGTACAAGAATATTCTGAGGCACTTACTTATTTTTCCAATGTAAATGTAAATTAAATTCCGAGTAAAGAGAGTTTGTTTTCACGAGAAATGTTTCTTTTCGCTGAAGAAAGCCCGCGCTATCTTCATAATTATGAATAAATGCATTGGTCGTGAGTTTTAGTACTCGAAATATCCTTACACGATATTTGGCTTTAAATTTTTTGTGTGAAAGGTGCGAGGCGAATGAAATATTAAAATCAAAACTTTACACATTGCGAATAAAAATTTGTCGCATTAAAGATGAAAGATATTACATGAGCGGTAAAAAGGATTCAAAGCTCCAAAGGGATAAGAATTGGTTAAATTAAAACTTCCTAGTTTTACATACATACGTACAGTCTATCAAAAAGCTGCAACACTCTGAATGATGTAGGTCAACTGAGGTGAAACGAATTCACATTTAGAGAGCGCAGCATTTTAGTTAGCAAAGTGTATATTGATCAACTGAAAACGCAAAGAAGCAAAATATAATGGTCAAGGAAAAACGAATTCAACATGTAGGCTGTAATGAAAAATTCGCCTGAGAAGGAATACTACGATGAACAGGTTTTATTTAAAAAATCTGGCTAATGCAATGGACACAGGGACAGTAATGAGAATAATCAACGCGTTGGGATATCCATAATTGCTTGGTTTCTCTACAGACGCAAATAACAAGCACACGTACAAGGGCTGAGCAGATAGTAACTTATGCTTCGACCCAGCGTGGCGGTGGGCAGAGCCAGAGCCACCATTTTGGTGTCTAAACGACCCTTCGCTCCTGTGCGCATCCTGTTGTGGTAGTGTGCACACCGCGATTCTTCTACTTTGCTCACTGAAGATGAAGTGGATTGGCGCTCTCGAGGTGAAGATGAGAAGGAGTATAGATTTGGGATGGAGGGGTGCTTAGGGAGCGGTGGGAGGGGATGTTGGCTATTAAAGTGTTCTGTTCTTAATATACATTAATGACTTAAGCACACACGTTAGTAGCAATCTAAGGTTATTTGCTGACGACACGGTGATATACAGGGAAATAAGGAGCCAACTAGATCGCGAGCTACTCTCTAGAGACTTAGACAATATCTCGGGATGGTGCAATAAATGGGGATTAACACTTAATATAGATAAATGCGCAGTTTTGAAATTTTGGAATAAAGGAAGCGGCGAACAGGATATACACTACGAAATAGAGGGTTCAGTACTGAGTACGGCCAATCAAGTTAAATATTTGGGGGTTGTTCTAACACCACGCCTTTCATGGGGAGCACATATCAGGACAATATGCGGATCCGCTTTAAATAAACTCGGCTTCATTAAACGGGTGGTAGGGAATGTAATGAAAAAGTTAAAGAGAGGTGTTATTTTGCTCTAGTTAGACCTCATTTGGAATATGCCGCAAGTATTTGGGATCCTTGGGAGAAAATTTGGCAAAAACAATTAGATAAAGTCCAGAGAAAATCCGCTAGATTTGTTAAAAATTGTTATGATCAGAACAGAAGTGTGACAGGTCTCTTTAGGCTGGGAGCCACTTGAAGGACGAAGAGGACAAGCGAGACTTTTAGAAAGGTTCAGAACAAACGAGTTTAACGATGACTTTAAAGGAATTATAATGGCCCCACACTACTTTTGTATGATATAAGACTGTGCTCGTAGGCTCCATCTGACATGAGAAATATACCTTTAAGCCCCATGATACACAGTTTAATAACTCGTGAATTAGATTTGCAGACTTATCTTCCTTGATCTGAAGCAAAATGTATATTCTCGTCATCCCTTTACCTCTCATTCCCATCATTCTCCACTCTATACATATATATCCATCTTCAGCATCCCCTTACCTCTCAGTATCTTCTGAATTAATTATCATAATATATATAACTAATTACTCTCTTCTAATACCTCGCAAAATTATGATGCCAAATTTGAACAATGAATATGTTAAATTTAAGAGAACATCTGATTATTTCAAGAAACTAATGGCTCTATTTCCTAAAATAATATATAGCTAAATTCAATAGCTCTACAAAATTCTCATGGGAGTTGAACTAGCGACAAAAACCGCTGTCTGATTTAGTATGAATAACATTTATCCTACTCGTGGAAAGACCAGAGCGCTTGCTGCGATTCTCAGTTACAAGACAGCAACCTTGTTCTGAGGAGTAGTTATAGAAATGCTTCCAAAATCATTAAGTCAAAAGAGAAACTCATTAAATAGGTGACATTTAGCCACAAAGTAGGGAAAAAGAACCGAAACTTCCTTTCCAGGACAGGATTAGAGAAAAAGAAGATATATTAATAAATAAAATTCAAGTGTCGATACGTAGGGAAGAATTGAATGAAACTTAAGACCAGACTAGCAAATTACATCCCTATTTTATAGATATAGCACAAAAGCTTCCATTATAATGAATAAACTAAAACTTTGGTACTTTTTTGGCCATAACTGAATTACAATAGAATTCGTCCTTGAGCGAGTTTCCTTTGTAAAATATTCCTTTGAGCATTTTACAAGAAAGAGCAACTCACCGAAGTATTTGTTTCACTATTACGCGAATGGGAATGCCTGTACTTAGTAATACGCGTCAAGTACATTTTCATTGACATTACATATATCTTGTTCAACGAAAAACATTGCTGGTCGATGCAAAATAAATTCTCAATGCATCAAATGAAGAAATGTTGGAATGGAAGCTTGAATGACCAAGATCAATTTCCGTGTCATAATTCAAGATCATTTTCCAGCGCAGATTTGACATAATCTGAAGAGAGGAGCCCATTTCCAATCTTACAAATTAGATATGAACCAAGAAAACTTGAACCTACGGGGAAAGTCACGCGGTTTCAAATGGACTCTGACGTTGACTGATAATCCCACTGTATTTGCATCTCTTAGGTTCACAGCGTCACTTTTAATTTTCATTTCATTTAAAACACTCGTGGGGCATAATGACATTCCCTAATACAAAAAGAGAGACAATAAGAGAAGCGGATAAAGATCAAAGTTGAACTGGCGGCGAGGTTTGTTGTGTCTTTTTTGGGATTCATCGCGTCAATAGTACTATAAACTGCCAATACAAAATATAATCGTCAATACACAAGTATAAGATTATTTTATATCCTCACAACTTTCATGGCGACTCAGGAGATTAGAATAATTGTAATTATTTAGCACCTAATAGGGACACGTAATCAACTCGTATTCTTTCTCGTTTGTGGGCCTGAAGGCGAAAGGCATTAACTAGACATTCCCTTCATTTCTACCTGTCCTCCACCATCCCTCGGTCATGACTCATCCCTTCTCTCGTCTCTTAAAATCCAAACCTCCTCCTTCCTCTCTTTCATTCCTATATCCCACGGTTGTTTTTGCACTATCCCAAGCGCGATGTCTTATTCTTCCGAATCATTTTTTACCTTTCTTTTTCTTCCCTCTGACATTCAACTTATTCTTATTTCTTAAAATCTATGCCATTTTTGCTACAGTTTTACATGGTCACATTTCAAAATTTTCCAAGCTTTCTCCGATTAATTTAACTGAAAGGATCACATTTCAGATCCACACCAATCCACAATTCATGCACTTACTAAGCTCTTCCTCAATCTTATTGTTATCATTTTCGTATTTAAGACCACATCTACCATCCCAATCGTTTTATTCTTTATTACTATGCTATTTCTTATTTATTTTGCTCAGCTCCAGCTCTACGTTATAAAATGATCCAAATGGGCCAAATATTTCCCCTGTTCGACCGCCCTACCACCTTCTATCCATCAATTTACTACCATCAGCATTATTATTTTAAAATGCCTCAGATTTGGAACGTATAGCAATAATGTTTATTAACAACTCTTTTTTTATGCCAACAATTTTTTCCATCAGAGATAGAAGTTTTTCTTCTGATTGGTCAATTGGGCTTGATTATCTGCTTACTTATTTATTTCTCCTTTTTTGAAAATGTCTGGGGCTTTCTAATTCTTTCACTACCGGTCTGGATCATCCACGAAAGAAGAAAAAGCTAAGTGTTGGATTCTTTTGGATTCTAATGTTGTGACTGCCCACCATGCTTATCAGACTTCAGTGAAAGAAGAGGTTGGCCGGCCCTTCTGCAGTCAGTGACACGGGTCAGCATCACAGGTAGGTATTTTGAGAAGGACGACGTATAGTAGGGCTGTCGTCTCAGAACGTGCTGTCGAAACGTCAAATAACAAATTGTGAGTGTCCTTTCTTTGTGTCTCTATATTCTAAAAATCTACATCTGTGTTTTTATATATTTGTGCGTCGCCGAAGAGCGTTCCATTTCGAAGATATTATATATATATATATATATATATATATATATATATATAATATATATTAATATTCTATATATATATATATAGAATATCTTCGAAATTGAACGCTCATCGGCGACACACAAATATATAAAAACACAGATGTAGATTTTTAGAATATAGAGACACAAAGAAAGGACACTCAAAATTTGTTATTTTACGTTTCGACAGCACGGCTGTCATCTTCAGAATGGCGTTCTCGGGGAAAAGCGGAGAGGATGTGCGGGGGAGAGGTGGGGGAAGGAGGGGTAAAGGGACCAATAGGAAATGAACAAGGGGGTGGGGGGGATATGTAGGCAGCCAATTGATGCATTCAGTGGGCTTGGTTCATCCCGGGCGGTTTGAATGATTGGGCCACCCAGATATGCGCCATCTCGCGGGTTCTCACCTCTATTATACTCGGAGATTTGGGAAGGATTTCAATCACCGAAACAGAGAAGCAGTCGTCAAAAGATTGGTTGTGGGAAGCGGTGTGAGTAGGGATGGGATAATTAAGAAAGGTGGGAGATTTGGTGGAATATCGGTGGTTATTCATGCGGAGGGAAAGTGCGGTCGTGCACGGACGCGAAACTTTATCCTCTTTCATTTCCTCTCTCAACTCCTCCTCAGTATCATTCACTTCTTCTATATCCGACTCGAATATTACCTTCCTAGATATCGACATTCACCTCCAAAACAATACGTTTCACACTTCAGTCCACATTAAACCTACCAATAAGCAACAATATCTTCATTTGGACAGCTGCCATCCTCCTCACACAAAGCGCTCCATCCCATTCTCACTCTCTATCCGTGGCTTCCGTCTCTGCAACAACACCCCCTCCCAACAGAAATACTTGGACCAGCTGCATGAATCCCTCAGAAAATGTGGGTACCCTGAAAAACTGCTAAACAGTAAAATCCTCAAACCGTCAACACAATACACTCCCCTCCCCAAACCAAACCGCCCAAAATGCCCTAATCTTATCACCACTTTCTTCCCCGGAACACACAAAATTAAACATCTAATCCGTGACCTCTTCCCAATTATCAATAACACTCAGTCCACATCACTTTTATTCCCACACTGTCCCTCTGTTTCGTTTAAACGCCCGTCGAACCTGCGAGACATCTTTAAGTCCACAAATCCAACTTCAAGCACCCCCGTCTCTCCCCCGCCCCTATCCGCACCATGCAACCGCCCACGCTGCAAATTCTGTCATCTTTTAAGACCCTCCCCCTCACTCAGTACCAACTCCCAACCACTCGCCACCTGTACCTCAAAAAATATTATATATCGCCTCTCCTGTAACTTCTGCCCTGCCTTCTACGTGGGCGAATGCACGACCGCACTTTCCCTCCGCATGAATAACCACCGATATTCCACCAAATCTCCCACCTTTCTTAATTAACCCATCCCTACTCACACCGCTTCCCACAACCAATCTTTTGACGACTGCTTCTCTGTTTCGGTGATTGAAATCCTTCCCAAATCTCCGAGTATAATAGAGGTGAGAACCCGCGAGATGGCGCATATCTGGGTGGCCCAATCATTCAAACCGCCCGGGCTGAACCAAGCCCACTGAATGCATCAATTGGCTGCCTACATATCCCCCCCACCCCCTTGTTCATTTCCTATTGGTCCCTTTACCTCTCCTTCCCCCACCCCTCCCCCGCACATCCTCTCCGCTCTTCCCCGAGAACGCCATTCTGAAGACGACAGCCGTGCTGTCGAAACGTAAAATAACAAATTCTGAGTGTCCTTTCTTTGTCTCTCTATATTCTAAAAATCTACATCTGTGTTTTTATGTATTTTTGTGTCGCCGATGAACGTTCCATTTCGAAGATATTATATATATATATATATATATATATATATATATATATATATATATATATATATACAGGTATATATATATGACTAACCATGAGTAGATATACATATATCCAGGGAAATGAATTGGCCCCCCTACCCAGATGTGTGAATTTCACACGCTGTCATAGGGCTTAGTACTGGGTGAACTCTACCATCACCTACTAAACCGACCTTCGGGTTGATTACTGTGTTTATGGTTTTTTCATGTATATATAAACATGTATATATATATATATATATATATATATATATATATATATATATATATATATATATATATATATATATATACTAATATATATATACTAATATATACATACATATATATACATTATATATATACATATATATACATACATATATATACATTATTTATATATATATATATATATATTTATACATATACATATATTTACATATATTTCTTAATAATTACAGGGTCGCACCCAAAAGTGGTAGGACTGATTTTCTCTGGCGCGAACGGAAGGTGGAGGGGCGTCTGCCTGGCAGGGTAAGGTGGAGGGGGCTCTTAGCAACAGACTAACACCAACCTCAGTCGCCTGCGGGCTGTCGTTGAGTGAGGACACCGTTTTTAGTGAAGCAAGTTTTTTGTCCGCGTCGAAAAACAAAATGAATCTGAATTTAGAGCAACGTTATTCCGTGAAGTTTTGTGCGAAACTCGGGAAGACGGCAACTGAGACCCTCGATATGATCAAGCAGGCTTATGGGGACACTGCCTTAAGCCGTTCCACAGTATTTGAGTGGCACAAGTTGTTTAAAGAGGGTAGGGAGCTCGTTGAAGACGACCATCGCTCCGGACGGCCGTCGACGGCAAGAACCGACATGAATGTGGACAGAGTGAGGACACTGCTGAACACAGACCGACGCTTAACCAGTGAAGAAATTGCAGACCAGTTGGGTCTGTCTGCATCCAACGTCCTACGCATTATTTCACAGGATTTGGCCATGCGCAAGGTGTGCGCCAAGATGGTGCCGAAAATTCTGCCATGGCGCGCTCGTCGTCAGACAGCTCCTGGCCAAATATGGCGTTGCCACGTTGCCGCACCCGCCCTATTCTCCCGATCTGGCACCACCGGACTTCTTCTTCTTTCTTCCCCCTGATGAAAAGACAGCTCAAGGGACGACGTTTTGACTCGATAAAGGCCGTTCAAGAGGCTTCGACGAGGGTCATCAACGGCATCCCCAAAGAAAATTTCCAGCGGGCGTACGGGGAATGAGAGCAACGTTATACTAAAGTGTGTAGCAGCTCAAGGAGCATACTTTGAAGATTATTAAGTCGATGTAAGTATATCGTCAATACAATTCTTGTAAAAAAAATCAGTCCTACCACTTTTGGGTGCGACCCTGTATTTTTTTTAGTATTTTTTAAGACTGGGAACTTCGTAAATTTGTGAAAATATTTTTGTCAAAAATACTAATTATATTAATCTAAACAGCAACCCTTTTTCAAAAAAAATTCTTACTATAAAAAATGTTCACTTTTAAAAATTTTCCTCCACAATATCGTTTGCTCTTTAAATTTTATTCTTTTTCCCAGGAGCTAATGGGGGAGAAAAAAATTATTAAACATATTGAAGTGGCATAGATGGTCAGAGGATGGAGCATTCGAATGCTCGCCGGAGGGTCCCAAGTTCTACACTCTAATAATCAAGCATGATTATGACGCATGATAAGTCGGTCGGTCAGAATGACAAAACAAAATACTGCATTACCTCGGAAAACATCAGGGTCCTATCATGAGATTTTTTGCTCTTTGTTCTTCACCATGGTCTTTTGTAAACAAAAAATGAAAATTTAGATAAAATTTGCTACAGAAATAAATAAACTCAAGTAAAAGCCTATGGCCAATTTATTCGCCAATATTTTGCTCACGTCGGCTCATCAGTACGCAAAAAGATAAACTCCCAAATATCGTTTTAATTTGAAAATCACTCGTATGATTATTATGAATAAAATAATTACTAATTTTGGGGAAATATTTTACCTTTGATAAGGCTTGTCCTTCTGTTGATCAGTATCTATGATAACGCAGAGGCAGTTAGTTATTCAACTGTAGAAAATTACTATGACAACTCAGCTCTAATGTATGTATTTAGTACGAAAATGTCCTATGCATTTTTGCACTAAAAGTAAAGTTTCAAATATCCATTGATTTATATGAAAGCATTCCAAATGCGATGAATCTACATCATATATTTCGCATATATATATATATATATATATATATATATATATATATATATATATATATATATATATATATATATATATACGACGCGGACAGAGTCCACGTCGTTGTCAGAATAGTGCACAATTTATTCTTGAAATAACGTAAAAGATATATATATATATATCTTTTACGTTATTTCAAGAATAAATTGTGCACTATTCTGACAACGACGTGGACTCTGTCCGCTGTAAGTACAGCCTCCCGCCGGCCGAGCAGAGATCATGCCTCTGTGGCTGCGACATCTAATCCGCCGCGTCCGTCCTTCAAGGAGGGAGTTATTGCCAAGCTTCGAAAGCAGCTGACTCAGGGCTTGCGGAGGCAAGCGAGGGAGAGATCGCAGAGTTGGGAGTTTCTGAGAAGCCAGCTGGATCGAGAAGGAAGAGCTTCAGGATTGGAAACTCTCACGCCGACAATTGGAGTAAATACGAAATAAGTAACGGAAGACAAGCCTCGTTAAGGATTATCCTCCCCCCCCCCCGCTATTCTGGGCTTACGTTCTTACTTTTAAATGTTCCCCCTTCGGTAAAACTATCCACGGATGGGTAGTTTACAATTAATTCAGAAACAAATTTCAAAATGCATTCGGAAAAGAGTTCCTTTAGATAATGCAAAAACATTATTTCACAAATGTATTCAACTTAATGATGCAGCAAGTCGCTATTTCATTGCTTTAAAAAAATTAAAAATTACTTAATAGTTTAATTTTGATAGCAGGAACGAAAGACAATATTATTTCCGAGATTATAAAATAATGTTTGGATGAAAAATAAATCCTGTATTACTGCACCCGTTAACGAAATAGTATGGATTCGAGTACACAATTTTTATATTGATAATTTTCACAGCTAATTTCATGTGTTGACGCTAAATTTTTACCTTATTCACGTATTATAATGCCTAATCAGTCTAGGAACTCCATTAATCACGTAACATAAATTAATATATATTAATAGTATTTTGATAGAATCCAGGAGCCATTGTAGAGATAGATAGTGTAAATGAATTTCTCTACTCCAGTAGAGTTATATGACAGCTGTCTTAAATCTCAGGAGCTGCAGATCAAAACTTTTTGCATAGGATAATGACCCTTAAATGATATTTAATAATAAATTTAATTACAGCATAAAGCTAACTTTTATTAAAAAATCTTAAGTATTCATGCCTCACTGCATCGATTCAGAAATAACTTTTATCTAGCACACGTCTGGAGATAATGGTAAATGTTCTCGAACGTAAAATAATTGAAACCTGTGTAACTCTTAGAAGACCACGCACTCTTGCTAGATCAAAGCGTTTGGATCGGCAAATAATGCACAGCGTAATAAATAAATCCTGCGCAGCCATCAGAAATCCCATTTTCTTGAGAATACGGGAATAATTGAACACTTATGCTCTCTAATGGCACTAATTTTCCGGATAAGGGCGAATCTACCACTAGAACGTATTTTGAGGGATAAGTCACGACTCATAAATCAAACTAAAAATGCCAATGACCAATATATAATTCATAATAAATCTCTTTCGAATATATTTAAAATTTCTCCTTACCTTTGAATGTTACTTATCAAAAAATAGATATCTGTCGGTTGCAATCGTTGAATTCGTTAAAATGATAATTTACTTGATTCTCGAAGATATATCGTACGTATTGACCCATGCATCGCGTGATTTTAATAAAGAAATAGAAAATATTTTCAGCAGCAATGTAAACAGTTAGGGTGGGGCGAAAACCCGATTTTGTTCCTGAATTAATCCTATGCGGAAAGTTGCAAACGGATATCAAAATAAACCGCGGAGTCGCGGTGTTTGGGATGCAGGCACCCCGTCCTTCCTCCCTCTGACATTCCGACGTCAACCTCTCCACCTTCTATCCCGCCCGCCAATCGTCATCGCCATTCACAACCCCCACCCCGTCCACCGAGAGACATTAGTAAACACATGCACTGATTGGGCACCTGGAGATGACGCTGCGTGTTGAAACCTCGATCGCTTGAATTAATATTTTATGTCGAAATTTAATTTGAAACATTTGACTCATAGATCACATTCACAAAGCAACACTGGAAACTACATATATCGTATATCTGAGTTTGAATTGTTTTGATAAATCAAGCCGAATTTACCATAAACCCTCGCATAGATGACGCCATCTACTCGAGTCTCGTATAGACGCCATTTCCAGCACAATCAACCAGCAAGCAACCACTTTATAAACAGATAGCACGAGTCATCTCTATCCAGTTCAATTTTGAGCCAGAGGTTCCCGCACGCAATCGTCCTTACCCAGTACAGTGTGTCAACGATCAAATATTTCAATTTTCGAGTCAATTTGTGGGACAAATTGTTTCTATAATTTACTAATTTGCCAAATAAATACGCGAACTGAGGCCATAGAAACTTTATTTTGCAAAATTTAGTCTACATCAAATTTGTCACCTATTCAAAGTGCTCTCCATTCGTTGCCATGCACTCATTCCGTCTTCTTTTCATGCACTGTTTAAAGCACCCTTGGAAGTCCTCGGCAGTTAGGATTTTTAGTTTTCTCGTCGCTTCTTGCTTTATTGCGTCCGCATCTTCCCAGTAATGTCCCCTCATCAAATTTTTACAAATTGGGAATAGGAAGAGGTCTCAGGAGGCGAGATCTGGCGAATAAGGAGTATGATCAAGGATGGTGATTGAATTTTTTGCCAGAAACTGGCGTTCAATCAATAATGCTGAATGTGCAGACGCATTGTCATGGGGAAGGATCCATCCATCATGCTCGGTTAAAATAGTGTGCACTGTTGATTTTCCTAAATCCAGTTCATCAGCTATCATTCGGACAGTTTTACGACGATTGTTAAGGACAATGGACCGCACACGATCAATGTTGTCGTCAACACAGGTGATTGAAGGTCGTCCCGGCCTTGCATCATCCTTAGTCTTGTCGGCCATCTTTAAAACGCTCAATCCACTTGAAAACGGATGTTTCCTCCATTACATTATCACCGTAAACAGCTGTTAATATTTCCGTAATTTTTACAAATTTTGATATATTTTACCGCACTTATCGAAAAAACGTATGACTGATTCGCTGATTTTGTCAATTTCCATTTTCTTCAAACACTAAAAACAAGGACAATAATAAATAACATAACTGGCACCATGCGCACAGCTTGACAATCCGCCAACAGCACAGACGGCTCATTGGGTCTCAGGTAACTAGCGCCGCCAGTGGGAAGGACTATAGTCCGCGTAATGGTCTTTAGATCACACCAGTTCGCGCTTTTATTGCACAGACCACGCATATATTCTTATTAGGATGTCAGCCAATCTTCCAAACTACTGTACCGCGATATATTCAATATAAAATCAATTAAAATCAATAAGATTACGAAGTAAACAAATCTTAGTAAAACCAAAGATAAACGCGTCTTTTGATTTCAGAACTTCAAAAAGTCTCGTAATAGGTTGGAGATGGATGTAGCGGCTGTAGATATACTCACAAATGGGTTCGATTACTAGCTTTCTTTTGTCGCATATCTCATGTTGGATCAATTATAAAAATTATAACTTGATTGCCAATTCGCATTTTCATTTCGAACACAGCTATTCTCTTAAAAACGACGAATTCCACGGCAGCAATTTGGATTCAAGCTCATTTGAATGACATCACACCCGGTTGTTAAAAAAATCTACCGCTGTGCAAGATTCAATTAACAGCTTAACGTGGATAGTTGGATAAGAATAAATATTTATAAAACAAAATGTGAGTATAACTGAAAATAAACGACGACCCGCTCAATTTTGATCGGCGCGGCCTAATCCACGGAGGAGGTCATAATGACGAAGGGACATCATTTCTGTTTGTGCATCCGCGCCATAATCAAGCATGGATGGGAAAGCAGCGCACGGGGGACAAACCGTTGCCAAATGGCTTCGTCGCAGAAGGACAATTGCGACCATCAAACAGTCAACGCCTCGCAGAGAGGCGCCAGGGACACGCACACAGCTTTTAACTAAATTCATTACCCCGAGAACCCCGATTTTTTTTTAGCTCTTCGTCGCCAAAAACAACCAATTTCAAAAAGACTTTCACCGAGTCCATCTAGCGGGAACTCCATCAAACGAAACTAATTACGCGGAATTAAGCGATTTGAGTTCTCTGAGCTGAATCTATGCTTTAGGCGTTTGATCCCGCGAAAATTTCACGCGATAACATCATTCGGGGGGGGGGGTGACGGGGGGGAGAGCAATCGCCCTCCGCCGACACCGGAAAATGGAGCGAACGACATGAGTCACCTTTTGTTGGAAAGCATTGTCCTGTTCCTCGTCGTAATTCCCATCGCTCGCTTGATTGCCGAGGAGTGAGAGATGTGGACTTGGCGGGAGGAGAGGAGGGGGGAGGAAGTGGGGTGGAGAAACAATGCCCTGGAATTTAGGCTCCCCCCCACCCCCCGCCTCCATTCGGGAGGGGGTTTCACCACACGGAAAGGGCTCCACACATGCCCACATGTATTCTTGTATAAATGACGTGGCGAGGGGAGAGAAAGGGAACGCGATCGGATCACGTGGGTCGCCGTGCACTGGAGAAACCTTGACACGACTCCTGCTGTCGTTTTCCTTTTATTTTCCGATCATTTTCCCACAATCCTCCCCGTCTCACGATCCCCCCACTCCTCCGACCTCGTCCGGAGTAAAGTGGTAATGGCTTAATGTAATAGCGTAAATGATGCATGCGTTATGATCCCCGGGAGGCTGGAAAATTTCATCATTAGGGTCAAGCAGGGTCAAGAAGCAGGAGGGGAGGGGAGGGGGGGGGAGTGGAACTGAATGAGGAGAGGGATGAGAATGGGGGAATGAACAATGGGACGCTAAAAGGGAGGGAATGAGAAAGGTGGTGGTTGAGGCGCCGATGCCGTAGTAGCGGAAGTAGCGAGGGAGCAGCGTGAATTCCAACTTAACGTTAAAGAAAAGGTTTCCCACCAAATTAACGTACTTTTCATTAAAGCGCGTACTCAAATGTGAAAAAAATGTGACGAGTATGAAAGAAATTCAACGGTTGTAATTTATGCTTATGCATTACAAAAAAATAATAGAAACTGATCCATTTTGAAACACCAAAGTTTGGTGAATACTCTTAAGAGGGGGAAAAGGAGAATGAGGATGCAATTTTTTTCAAAATTCAGTCGATGTGTTCGTCATTAGCTATAATGCAAGCTTGTAATTTGGTTTCTATGAATTCTATGATTTCACAAGACGGCCCCCAGATTAGTAGGCCTGTAAGATAAGCATCCGCGCAGGCGCAGATTGAAGTAGTCACTCCTGGAGGGTATTTTATTTAAAAATCGAGAGAAATGCACCTTTCGCCTATTCACATTTAGTTATATCTAAACGTGAATGTGCGGGGAAACTAATGTTATTAATACTCATAGTATTGTAAGTCAGCATGGATTTAACGGCAGGAAGTGTTCCATGATGTGACTATGAAATGGGTGCCATATATTGGCGCAGGCGCTCCCAAACGCCCACTGCAATAGGAACGCCGAAATTGAAAGTGTGGACTCGATTAAATACTTGAACTTTACCCTCACTCACGACCTCTCCTGAGTGAATCACATACGGGTATTATGTGCTATGTACAACCTAACAAAAAAATAGGATTTATTGGAAGAGTAGTGGGTACATGCGATTAAAGAACTAAAGAGAAATGTTATCTTTCGCTGCTTCATTTAGAATATGCTGCAAGTAAATGGGATCCTCACGAAGGTGGATTGATTTCCGAATCGGATTTCGTGTAGCGTAGAGGGGCTGGATTTGTAAAACGTTGTTATTTCAACCTGAATAGCGAATAGAAATTTTAAGAGGATCTAGGGTGGGGATCACACCTTGAGCGAAGGTTAACTGACAGGTTAAAGAATTGCATAAATTGGAAGGATGTCTCTTTAGCGATGATGCTGAAAATATAATATTAGCCCCATCCTGCTACAGTAAGCGAGGTTATATCCCTGATAACAATATTATAAAGTGTAGGTCAATTAGTGGGTCTCACAATACTAGGTTGCCTAAAGAGATTTCTCGAAGTACGTACAGTGCTAATGAAACAAAAGAAAGAATAACTAATCAGAATATAGACCGATCGTGTATTAAGACACCCAAAAGATTAAATAGCATCACCAGAAAGCAGACCGCAACGAACACAAAGAAGGTTCTAGCCGAAGAAATAATTTCCGTAGTAGTAGTTAACTGCCAATGTTTAAAAACTTAGATACTGGAATTTCACCACCTAATTCATAACACAGAGTCAGATATCATTATAGAAACTGAAAGTTGGGTAAAAAATGATATCGCAGATAGCGAAATATTTCCTAAGTCCTTCACAGTTTATAGAAACGACAGGCAGAATAGAGCCGGAGGAGGTATGTTTATCGCGGTTAAAAACTCTACCGTAAGTAGGGCTGAGTTTTTTCCTGAAAACTGTATAGAAAGTGTCTGGTGCTCAGTAAAAATGCCCAGTGCGAAAAGAATATATGTCTGTGCGTATTATAGACCACCCCATGCTGGTGTTAACTCAATACTAGATCTAGAAAGGCAGATAGAAAGCTTTACATCCCAAAACAATGAGCATAGATTAATTATCGGTGGCAATTTTAATGTTCCCACAATAGATTGGAATTCGCACAGTTTTATAAATGGAGGTAATGACAAGGATATATGCGAGTCCCTCTTATTGACGTTCACTTCAAATTCCCTACATCAATTAGTCACTTCGCCAACAAAGAACATTGTTGATCTATTAGCTACTAATATACCCGAAAGGGTCTTAATGTTGGAGTTATTGATGGAATCAGTGATCATAGGGCTGTAAACTTTTCCCTAAGCGTAGAAAAAGTTAACAAACCTAAGAGAAAAATTTATTTATTCAATAAAGCTGACTATGATGCCTTAAAATTTGAGTTAAACTGTTCCTTTCTTAGATTTGACGAATTAAGCAAAACCAGGAGTGTCAAGGATGCCTGGATTAATTTTCTTGCGATAACACGTTCAGCAATACAGAGATTCATACCTAGTAAATATATAAGAGAGAATAAGGACATATATAATATAATAAGGACATAATAATATTATATATATATAATAAGGACATAATAATAAGTTGGTACAACTCTGAAGTTCGGGAATCACTAAGACGGCGAAGGGCGTGCCATGCCAGAATGAAAAACGCGGTTTAAGATTCCTCCCCCGATAGAATCAACGAAACTATACAGAATTACAAAGCATCTAGGTCCACTGCCAAGAAGGCCTTCCGGAAGGCGCTAGCGGAATTCAAAAGGAAAAAATTAGGTGAACATTTAAACGATTACCCAAAGATGTTTTGGTCCTACGTCAGGGAAGTGCAGGGACAAAGTCCACCGTAAACTCATTGAACAACGAAAAGGGGGATAAAGTAACAAGTAGTTTAGATAAAGCCAACATATTAAACTCATTCTTCCACAGTGTTTTCAACAAACGCTCCCAGAATATACCAGAGAATCTTCCGAAAACATTTCTACAGCCAGTGCATGCAATCGACTTTTCCACCCGCGGAATAGAGTTACTCCTTAAAACATCGACCCCAACAAATCTCCGGGACCTGATGAGATACCGGCTCACGTGTATAAAGAACTGTTGTCTGAAATTGCCCCTTATCTTAATATAATATTTAAGAAATCACTAGCAGAAGAAAGCGTGCCAAGCGGATGGAAGATACCCATATGACACCCATATTTAAAAATGGAGACCGGGAGGACACCGGTAATTATAGGCCAATATCGCTTACCTCCCTCTCCTGTAAGATTCTTGAGCACATCATTGTTAGTTCCATAATGAGGTACCTCGATAGCCAAGATTTATTGATTAATAACCAACACGGGTTCCGTAAAGGTAGATCCTGCGAAACTCAACTCGCACTATTTGTTCATGATATAATGCATTCCGGTGAAAGTAATATTCCAGTTGATGCGATATTTCTAGATTTTAAAAAAGCTTTTGATAAAGTCCTTCATTTCAAGTTACTCGCAAAATTGGAAACTTATGGA
The DNA here is from genome assembly GCF_022747635.1 of Hetaerina americana. Classification (NCBI taxonomy): domain Eukaryota; kingdom Metazoa; phylum Arthropoda; class Insecta; order Odonata; family Calopterygidae; genus Hetaerina; species Hetaerina americana. The sequence continues at coordinate 1,781,642 of NW_027286985.1, read as the reverse complement.
ATACACGGGGGTATTATACGCTGGATTGGACAATTTTTTAAAAATCTCGTTCAAACAGTCGCCCTGGACGGTGAATCATCCGATACTGTCAACGTCACGTCGGGTGTACTACAGGGAAGTGTCATGGGCCCCCTCTTGTTTCTTATTTACATAAATGACCTCAGCGCCGTGGTTAATAGCAGGCTCCGTCTTTTTGCTGACGATGCGGTGATTAATGTGGACATTCGAAGTCGCGAAGACAGAGTTAAGTTAGCTAACGACCTAAATGCAATCCAGACTTGGTGCGATGCATGGCAATTGGAATTAAATTTGAAAAAATGCGTAGAAATACATTTTCGGGAAAAGAGTAACACCCCCCCATTTAGTTAGAAAGTGAAACAAACAGAAATCGCGAGGGTAGATTCCTTTAAATACTTGGGTGTAACAATTACTCACGATCTGTCCTGGGAAAGCATATCCGGGAAATATGCGGTCGTGCTAATAAAAAATTGGGATTTGATAAAAGAGTGATGGGTAAATGTAACGAGAAAGTGAAGGAACGATGTTTTCTTGCCCTAGTCAGGCCCCACCTAAAGTATGCTGCCAGTATATGGGATCCTCAAGACATAAATTTAATTCCGGAATTGTGACAAGTTCAGCAAAGGGGGGCTAGATTTGTCAAACATTGTTATGACCAACGCAGTAGCGTAGCTATTTGGCTGGAAAATTTAGACTAAGATTCCCTTACACAGCGGCGCTTACAATATAGATTAAACTTATTAAAAACATTTAAAGATGGGTCCTTTTCCGATGAATTCCAGAACATAATACACCCCAACGTATTGCGGGTGGAGAGATCACGAATATAAGATTAGAGAGATTGTCTGCATGACTGACAGGTTTAAATAGTCATTTTTTCCAAGAACAATAAAAGACCAGAATGCTTACAATCTAAATACCCCCGGAGCCGGCTCGACATAATAACTATTAACCTACAAGTTAGCGACTGCGCATGATTATACAATTATATTAATATATTTTTTTTGAAGGTTCCCCTCACCTTTCCTCATCCATTTGAAAAACCATAACCCCCTCATCCCTTACCATTTCCTCATCGTGCCGCAACCCCCGCCACACACCTTTTTGGTGGCTCGTAGGGTATTGATGTAGATGTAGTAGATATAGACAACATCCTACTCTATATCAGGTCCCTCTCCATCTCTGAGTACCTTCTTCCTCCCTTTATCCCGTCCAACATTCCTATCCTGTTCCTTCCCTTACCTCGTTTGCCTAACAATCTCCCCTCAATTACAGTCTTCAACATCCACTGCCGGTCAATACCCACTCATCCACTTTTCCTGCCTCCATAGGATTGCTCCCAACAAACCCCTCTCTTCGCCCACCATACCAAGTACTTCCTCATCTGTTTTCTTCTCTGTCCATTTCACCTTCTCCATCCCCAAGCTTTCAAAAGCCTCCAGTCTACGTCTATCCTCCTGCTTCAATGACCACGTTTCCGCGCCGTATATAGCTACGCTCCTTATCAACGTTTTTACAAAGTTGGTCCAAAACACTTCTGAGATACGTAAACTGTTCTACCTGCTCTAGTTTTTGCCCTCCTATTTTAATGTTTAACTTAGCCTTTTTCTTTCCAGAAAAATGCATAACCTTTGTGTTATTAATATTGATTCTCATCCCATACCTGTCGCACTGAATTTCCTTTTCACTCAGCAATGCTTGCTACCCATTGGCTGACTGACAAAATAAAGCTTGGTCTTCAGCAAACCTAACTGATTTAATGAATTCCCCGCCCACTTTCATTCCTACCTCCAGTTCTTCCGATGCCTCTTTAATCATTTCCTCTGCATACAGGTTGAACAGCAACGGTGATAATGGGTAACCCTGCCTTACACCTCTGCCTAGCACTGCCCATCCGGGCTCCCCGTTCCCAACTCGCACCTGAGCGGTCTGAGACATGTACAGGTTGTGGATTAGCCTCCTTTCCCTCCAATCTATTCCTATTGTCTTCAATATACTCTAGTTTTTCCTAATTCACTCTATCAAACTCCTTTTCGAAATCTACGAAACAGGAAAATACCTCCTGGTTGTATCCTATATTCCTCTCGATTAATAATATCATAACTGCAATGGCATCACGCGTACCTCTCCCCTTCCTAAACCCAAACTGATCATCCCCTAAGTAATCATTTGCCCTACTCTCTATCCTTTTGTTTATGATCCTTAGAACAACTTTAACTGCGTGTCATATCAAACTTATCGTCCTGTAGTCCTCACAAGACGTAGCCTTTACCTTTTCCGGAATAGGAACTAAAACTGATCTCACAAGGTCTTCAGGCCAGATTCCTTCCTTATAAATACTACGGATCAGCCAATATAGCCTCTTCCTCCCACATTTTCCTAAACATCTCAATAGTTCCGCGGGAATGTTATCCACCCCCACGGCCTTATTTAGTTTCATCTCCCTTAATGCTCTTTCTATCTCATCGTCTAGTAGGCCTGGACCTAAGCTATCTTCCCCTACGTCGTATTCTTTTTCAATGTCTAACTTTGTTGGTCGAAGTTCTTTACTATACAGTTCTTCTATATATTCCTTCCATCACTCTTAGATCAACTATTATCTTTTCCGCTTTATCTCGAACTGTTAGCATAGATCTTCCTTTCTTACTTCCCGATAAAGATTTAACTTTGACTCAAATTATACCGACCAATGATATTTTCCCCTTTCTTAACCCACCTTCCATTCCCCCCCACTCAGTAACGCTTTTCCTGGTGTTTCCTACCCTCTCCCACATTCCTTCGTACCTACCCCCGTACTCCCCTCCCCGCCCCCTCTTCCCACAACTCCCCCACCCTTTCCAGAAGAGGGTATATATACAATGATGGTGACTTTAAATTTTGTACCTGAGGATGACGCCGTAGCGTCGAAACTAGTCGTACCTGAAATAAAGTGGTGGATTGGAAAAAAGAGTTTCTTTTTAATTTATTACATGCAGTAATGTCTACCCTTGTAAATGCTTAGTGTGATTTCATGAAGGGTTTTTTGGACAATTTGAGTGAAAGTTCTAAATCGCGATACTATTTAGAAATAATGGCGAATGCATGCATGTCGAAGAGAAGGAACATACTCGCTTTCAATTGGCATATTTCTGTACAGATATTTCTCTGACATTTTATGAAATACCTATTCGATGATACCCATGATGATTATGATACCCATTCGAAATACCCATCGCAAATTATTTCTGATATAAACGATGATTGGCATTATAATTTCATCGCAAATTAAAGCAGTTTCCATAACAATTAAAACTAGAGCTCATTCAAGCCGTTTTTGGCAGTTAACAGAAATAAAAGTATGACCTTGGATATTGGCGCCGACGATAGAATCCAAACAGAATTCAAAGTATTAGTGTCGTAGGTACTAATATCTTTATGTGCCAGCAATCTGAATTTGAAGTGCGTAAATGTTACGAGTTATTTGAAAAAATACGGGAATCCTCTTTAGCGCGTAATGATTTAAGCTCAGTATTTGCTGAAGGGTGAAGCTTCGTGGGAAAACGAAAGGTGGTTAAGGGAAAGGAGCCGGCCCCTGCCGTTGATGGGTTAATGTAACAGGACTTGCAGCTTGAGTTCAGCGTGAATTCAACCCTCGCCCATCAAAAACAACCATCGGGTTTACTGCTCTAGATGTATTTTATTATATCAAATATTAATGGCTGCATTAATCTTATGATATAATTAATTGCAAATTATTTCTGATATAAACGATGATTGGCATTATAATTTCATCGCAAATTAAAGCAGTTTCCATAACAATTAAAACTACCTACGTCGTTTTCATGGAAGAGTTATTTTAGTATAGTTATAAAAGACTGTGGGTCATTATCCAGTCAAATTAAAGGACTTTGGCGTCATATCCTTTTCAGTTTTGTTCTTGAAATGAAATTTCAGGAAGGTCTGTCGGACATCCCGAAAAACTGTTCGCCACATCACTAGAGAAGGCATTATTTAACAGTTCGCCTTCGTTTTTCATTGCCCCGTTCTTATACAATGTTCTCAATGGCTGTATTGTCTAAATACGATGTGAATTACAAAAAATATTCTGCAACTTAAGAAACAGTTTTAATTCCATGTCGACTGCTAAATTAATTCCATAGTTTTCGTAGGATTGATGAAGTTATCACGAAAAATACGATTTCAAAGGCTTCGGGTTGGAAGGGATGAATAAAAATAGCGAAATCAAGTAATAACGTTTTAAAATACCCTTAGAATGCATTAAAGGATTGTCTCCACAAAGTTAAACTGAATATAAATCAAATAAAATGATTAATATTTTGATTACCCGAAATTATTTATAATAATACAAATACTTTACTTTGAATTTTAATGTAATATTAGTTTGCCAGTTATCAAACGATCACAAAATATCATCAGTAAAGTGATGATCTGTGTGAACGATCGCATTGCATAATAAACTAAGTCCTGGTTTAAGTTGCCATTAAATTCGGAATGCTGAATGCATATACTCATATAATAAACATATAATAGGGATAGATTATTTGCCATAAGTAAATATATGAATTTAATGCTAATTTATTGAATGGCAAACCTAAAAATTAGATTGGAATTAATACGCGCCACTAATTTCGGAAGAGACTGATAAAGGCGTGTGGTTGATATTTTACCCCAAATATTAGATAGTGTGCAAGAGACAGTAAATCATGCCATTGTATGGAATATCAAAAGAAATATTTCGGAAGTATTTAAAAATATTTAGGCATGATTGTTTCTAAAATAAACTTAAATCTTTAGGGATAACGCTCATTTTTGATCTAATATTGTGCGTGGAAGCAAAATCCAACGATATGGCAGGCTGCGGAGAATTAATCTCAAACGGAAAAGCTATCGGAAATAATGATTGCTGTTGCATTAATAAATCAGGAAAAAGCAACCTTTATCTAAATTACTAGTCATATTCTATTGTTACAATTACGGTGTTTTCAGCCACCCTAAACGTCCTCTTCCCATATCGTCAGACAAAAGCAAAATTATCGTACTAAAATAACAGCATATTCCGACCAGAGCCATTTTCTTAAATGTTCATGAAATTCTCGCCACCTTTATGGTTAAAATCGTGACTTCCCTATTAGTCTTATTTCTATAAATTAATTAACATTTGTCGCATACAAACAAATATGCACTGACATGACACTTTAATCTTGTCCAAAGAAATAATGAAAAACAACGAGCATTTACGATTTAAGGGCGGAGAAGTAATGTGGTGGAAATCAAAAATTTAGGTAAGATTAGGAAAATTCAGTCAGCATTAAAAACACTCGTTAATAGTGTGTAAGTTGAATGATCGTAAAATGGAAGTTCGTAATTATAAATTACTCTCATTGAGCAGAATTTGCGTGATGGGAAACAAAGAATTTTTTTATATCACCGATGATATCTATGCCAGTGCGAAGAATTACCACTTAAGTCACGGTCACGGAGCAGTGGTCATCAATAGGACGAAGAGCTGTGGTCATTTATTTACATCAATCTATAACAATCAAAAACGAAATGTAATGAAACTAACCAGATGAGCATATGTTGTCGAAATAAATATGTACAATGTTGAGGATTCATGCTGCTACCGGGAATTACCGCCACGTAGGTTGATTGTTAGACAACTGTTTCACCCCCTGCCTTGGAGGAAGACGCTAGCCGGCTCGGAGTGCTCTGATTGGCCCTTTCTTGGCGGCGAATAGGAATCGTCCTTATCCACGTGGAAGTCAGGGTTCAGCCGCCCTCACGGTGGGAATTATTAGGACTTTTCATTATTCAAACCGCTTCTCTTATGAGTCTCGGAAAATAAAAAAGTCAACCTACACGACGGTAATTCCCGGAAGCAAAATGCTACTATTAAAAAGGTTAGTAATGTAGCCATCAATGGGTCGAAAAAAAGCAATGAAAATAGATATTCTTTTAAAAATTTAGAAATGCATGATATTCATGAAAATAGGAAGGCAAATGCAGTAATGTTTATGGAACACGGCAACATTTAAATGCTTTAAACAGGCAAAAACTATTTTTAATTCACAATATATTTTTTAAATGTACTATCATTAAATGTGCTGGTTGAGGAAAATATTATTTAATATTTATGATATATTATATTTTTTCAATATTTGGCGCTTTGTGTTGTAGTGGTCCACTTTTGTCAATTTTTAAAACGCGAAAACGCTCGTTTTCTGCTGAATTTTGCCGTAATATCGAGAAAATCTCTCTTAATATTTATGCCTCTCCATCGTTAATCGGCACCATCACTCCTAAATAATTAATTTACCAATCTCATGTGCATAACATTTAGCTGACTGCGACTATTTTTCAGTCTACCCACTCGTCGTTGCCCCATTTGCCACCAGTGTAACTGCCGATGACGACTGACTGACATTCGTGGAATTTTGAATGTTTAAAATCAGCACAACATCTGACATGCTGTTACCTCTTCCCTACTCAACGCTACAATGATAATAGGTGGTTATCACTATCGAACCTCGAATTGGAATCGCAAGATACTGGAGAACGTGGCGTCCTCAACCATAAAGATTTGAGTATGGTGAATTTCGAAGTACCAAGTTTCAAGAGAAATGCGGGGAAAATAATTAAAGATATCATATGCTTGGTTCAGAGTGGATATGACAGGTAGGGATAACTTGAAAAATTCTACGACCTTCCTCCCCACTTCAGGGCGTATTGGATGGAATGGAAGAGAGTGAAAGTACCCCAGGGAAACACTGAGACCGTTCATGGCGCGTCCTTACTCATCGTGGCCTATTTCCTTAATCATCGACCACCTTCGAGAGAATGGTGGCCCTGTGTCAAAGCATGCTTTTCTCAACTCAGAATTCTATGCACGCATTTTTTCAGAATGTTTCTACGCACAACTAAAGGGTAATAAACCTCATTTTGCAATTATTTCATGGAAGAATTATGCTGAACCACATTGATAAAGATGGAGAAAGGCCAAAATAAAACTGTTGAAACCTTAAAAAAATTATCATTATAGGTGATTACCAAAGCAGGTATGTTTTGGATACGCTTAGACGTCGGTACAATGATAAATCCCCTCCTCTCCCACATCCCATACTATATTAAGACCCTGTTCAATTCAGCGTACTTCCTCCCTCGCGTCATTCGTCCGAAATCCCTATCCTAATACTTCCCCTTCCTTGTTCACCATCTCCTCTTTCACAGTTTTCAACATCCCATTGCAAGTCAAACCGCCCTGCATCCATTCCCGCTGCCTCCTTTCGATTTCTCCCGGCAATCCTCTCTCCTCCCAGTACTGCCACTATGCCTAGCACTTTCTCGTTTGCTTTTCTTTCTATCCTATTCCCCTTGCCCTTACTTCACATTCCAAAGGCTTTCAATCTACGTTCATCATCCTGCTTCAATGACTATGCTTCCGCGCCCTAAAAAAAACTTGCCCCATATTAAAGTATTGACGAACCTTTCCTTAACGCCCCTGTCATCACTTCAATTGTATAATACTATTTGCGCTTTACAATTCTCCTTATTATGACCCACTACTTTGACCATTTTCTAAAGGACACTTTTGAGATGTGTTAAATACACCACATACTCCAGCTAATGAAATCCAGTTCAAATATTAAACTTAGCCATTCATATTCTCGAAAACCGCATAGCCTTGGTTTTGTTTACATTTATTTTCATCCCATATCTATCACCGTGAATTTCCGATTCACTCAACAATGCTTGCAACACCTAGGCTGACTGGAAAACTAAAGTTTGATCATCCGCAAACCTAACTGATTTAACGAATTCCCAACCGACTTCCATTCCTATCTCCAGTTCTTCTCATGTCCCTTTAACTGTTTCCCCCACGTACATAACGAACAGGTGATCCCTGCCTCAATCCTCTTCCTAACACTGCCCATCCGAACTTTCCATGTTGCGGATGTCTCGTATCCCCCAATATATGCACTCTTATTTTCTGAAATAAATTCATGAATTTTATAAAAGTCTCTCTTTCAAATACCTTTTCTAAATCCACGCAAGAAAAACATTTACGATATAATTGCTGATTATATACTATGCGTATGTTCCTCTCTATTAGTGACCTCATTAAGGGTGTTGGCCCCGCGCATATCTCTCCCCCTTAAGAAACCCAAACTGATCATGCCTGGGGAAATCATTTGCCATCTTTTTATCCTCTTATTGATGGCCCCAAGTAGCATTTTGGCTCCTTTTGAAATTATTATTATTTACATTTCGTTACAAGCAGGCAAGATACCTGTTGGCAACGGTCCAGTGATGCACCCTTATCCCTAGAGCGGTAACGCTATTTTTTTCAACCTATTTTGGTAACGTGGGGTGACAATTTTCAAAAAGTCGTATCTCACACCAATTATGACTATGAGAGTCTTATGGGGGCTCATATTTTAGTTTTTTAATGGAAAATCACGTGGCACATTGATTGACGTGATTTATGTTAAAGACCCCGAGTCGCTAACGTAAGCCGTTTTCGTTTGGCGCGAGGTTTCAACCCGCTCTGGGGTGTTTTTTCACCCCCATTACCGTTCTAGTTATAATGCACAAGAAGAACGTATATAAAATAATATACATTTAAAAGTAATATGATCTATAAAATCAATCATATGCTTCTACAGTCCTCACATTTGACTTCATTTCTATTTTTTTAGAAACCCACCATCTCTGATATGACAAAGTCTTCCGGCCATATTCCTCCCTACGAATTGGTCGTCGCAGTTCACAAGTGTGTGAAGTCCACAATTAGGGTGGTCATTATGAAGGATTTGAAGCTCGGAAAGAGCTGCAAGTACAAGGTGATCAGATTTATATCGGTAATGGCACCACCACTGAACAAGTCCCAGGTTTTATAGATCTTTTTCAGAGATTACCATTCTCTGAGTTTGTCGTCGCAGCCAAGGATCAGATGCGCGACGTTGTCTATTCGACCGCATGACGGACAAAGGGGCGAATCGTTTAGCTGTAGGTGATGCCTCCCTTCCTTCGTCATGACTGTGTTCGCGATTAGGTTAAACATTCCACTACGTGCCTCATCGCTCGCCCTGTTGGTCGCCCTGTTGGTCGCCCTGTTGGTCGCCCTGTTGGTCGCCCAGTTTTTCCAAGAAACCGTCCTTTTTTATGACTTTAGTCGCTGCTCGGTAAGCGCTCTGACATACAGGGTCTTGACCCTAATTGCTTCTCCCTCTCGCAGGAGAGAAGCGACCTTTTTCGTTTCATCAAATGCCCTCCGGTGGCATTCGTCGCGCGCGAGTTCCTGTCACGCGTCCTTGAGGAGTGCCTTGCGCCACGCGTCGTCACCGCCGGGGACGCGCAGGCTGAGCTTCGCGTAGACCACCTTCGCCTTTAGAGCTGTATCGGTTAAATTGAGACCACCCTGCTCAAACGGGCCATAGAGCTGGTTGCGGGACAATTTCTTAACGTAGCCATTCGAGATCATTTGGTTGGTCGCTCTAATAAAGTATGTACAGGGTTCGTTCGTTCTGCCTAGTGTCATCCATGTAGTAAACTTCACCGATAGGTTTTGTGAGTCGCAAAATAAGAGTGGCCATGAACTTCTTGCCTCGCCAAGATGCTGACCCGTCCTCACCCCGCCTTGAAATTCCGTCATTCGTTTCCTTTCTCTTGAGCGCTGTTCCTCTTTGACATGAGAAATGAGTAAGTCCCGCGGTAACACAATTCAGTTCATTCGCCACCGAAGGTAAGGGGATATTTTTTCCTCTTCCCCCGACTCCTTTGCTCATTTCATCACTTCGACAGTCGCTCCTCGCCCGTTGCTTGGAAATCGATACAGCAAGCGCCTTCGCATTCGCAAGGCGATCAACGAGCCCCGAAACTCCCATCGCCCCAATCGTTGACCGCGCGTTACACTTCCCAGACGGCCCCGGAATGATTGGGGATTCTTCTGGAACGGCGAGGGCCGATTGGGCCATGAGGACGAGGGGCGTCAGGGGCGAGGAAAGGCTAGCAGGGCCGCGCGATACCCGAATTTGAGCAGTGCGGTAGTGCGACGCTAGCTGAATAAATATTCATCTGCACTTACATGGTTAAGCTGCCGCTAGAAACTGATGTAGGGGGCCTTGGGTGATTCCACGCCTATCATTTGGGTTTTATTTTACACATTAATTAAATGTCTGGGAACTGAGAAGTTTTATACTCCAAATTATGGAAGTAACAGTGGCACAAAACTCTTTCCTGGTACACACTGCAAACATGCAAGAGACGAGACTAGTAAAGCTTATTTATACATACATTAAGAGCAATTTAGAACAACGACTGCAAGCAAAGAACCTTAGTCCAAAACAACATTTTGGCTCCTCATATGATGAATATTCTTCTCCTTCCTGTTGGCGGAAAAAGTAAAAATTTCGAGCTGTTCCTTATGATATCCCTCACGTGTTTGATTTACTATCCCTCCTTATGAACGACTATGTTGTTGTTACTTAAGTTGTTGGTGACAACGGGAAAAAAATGTATTCAAACATTCATAAAGAAATACAGTTTTATTTTTAGTATTTAGTTGGATCTATTTCAATACTAACTCTTCTAGTAATGTACAATCTTGACTATGTTTATCATAAAACTTATCATAAAGAAGGCGGTTTATACAAAGCGAACGGTAACTACGGCCGTATAAATATAATGGGAAGAGTTCACCCCAGCCGTACTCTTATAAATGGGCAAAGGATGGGTGGGGGATATTGGAGAAAATAGAAACAGTAAATCGATAAAAATTATAAAATTAAATAATTAACTGAAAATAAGACTAACAATAAATATAGTAAAAAACTGAAAATAATTGAAATATTTAAATACCGCAAACGGTTAGAACAATGAAATGGAGGACTGCAAATAAATCACGTACTATCTAGCTTGGATATACTATACAGCATTGATCTATGCTAGTCTCAAGCACTCAAACGCACGTAGTAAAATTAGAATAATACAAAAAAAAAATAATTTTTTGAATACTCAAAAAGTGAAAATTAATCACGTATTCTCTAGCTTGGATGTACTATGCAGCAGTGATCCTTGCTAGTCGCATACACTCTCACTCTATCAGGGCTTACGAGAGGTTTCCCTCTGCGTCAGGGGCCCACCAATCACACGTATTGAAATAAAATTAAGAAATATAATAAACGAAAAATGATCACGCGCTCTCTAGCTCGGATGTACTATATAGCATTGATCCTTGCTAGTCACAGGCACTCACCTTCAATCAGGGCTTAGGAGAGGTTCCCTCTGCGCCAGTGGCCCGTCAGTCACACGTATAATAATAAAGGCAAAATAATCACGCACTCTCTAGCTTGGATGTACTAAGCAGCATTGATCCTTGCTAGTCGCATGCACTCACACTCTATCAGGGCTTACGAGAGGTTTCCCTCTGCGGCAGTGGCCCGCCAATCACTCACTTGCTTGGGTATGCGAAGACGCCTTAACCCTAGCAAAACTCACTCACTCACTCACAGGTCTACCGTGGAATTTCTTCCGACGTTAGTACTGTGACTCGCACTTGGTGGAAGGGTAAAGGGAGTGCCCAGAAGCTGACACAAGTGTTTCGACTGCAAAGCAGTCCTCTTCAGAGAAGGAATGATTTCGTCTCATGTGCGGTTTCTCAACACTCTGTCGATCTAAATCCACAATTGAATCGACCTCTTGGAGTCAATCTTCATTTATATCTACATCTACTAAATACCCCGCAAGCCGCCGCAAGGGCGTGTGGCGGGGGGTTTAAGGGTACGACCCGTAATTAAGAAAAAAACCGCATGCAAGAACCACAACTTCATACATTCCACAAACAAAACATGGTATACCGCATGTTTCAGCACCGAGGTCTCGCAAATTATTCGTACTCCTACATACATTAGTCGCTTGGATCATGCATATAAAATTCGGGAAATAGATGCCAGAACTAGCCGACTCAAGGACTCCTTCTTCCCACGGACAATACGGGATAGCAACTGCAGGGTTATAGATAGCAAAAATTCTACTTGCCACCCTCAGCGTCTAAAAAATAATTAGTTGTATTTAAATGCATGCTCTTCCACTAACCTTATGTGTTTTGTTATAATAACCCATTCTTTCCGAATGACCTCATTCATGTTCTGTTCATCTGTTTTTAAGTTTCCCTTTCAATCCCTCGTCCCTCTCCGCGGGGGCAAATTCCTGCAACCTGCAACGTTCAACGTTGGGTCGCATTCCCTGCCTTTTAGAGACTCTTTGGGGGTAGAGTGTTTCGTGGTGCATTTTCATGTGGTGTTTCAATTTCTTGCTTGTTGTGTCCTGGCTTCCGTGTTGTAGGATGGCTTTCGTGCTGCATCATGGGGTGCAGTTTTTTAGTTGTTTTGCGGTATATGTTTTTGCATGAGTATTGGATGAAGGGATTTTTGCATGAGTGTGTGCGCTGCTGTGGGTGTAATTTTCCGTGTTGTTTTTTTGCATGTGGTATTTTTCTTTTTTACGGTTGGTGACCTAACACCCCCCGCCACACGCCCTTGCGGCGGCTTGCGGGGTATTATGTAGATGTAGATGTAGATGTATACATTCATGCAAGAACACTTACACCCCACATCTATGCAAACACTCAAGCTACCAATTAACATACACATGCACCTGAAAGTATACCTGACATCTTTGCAATGTCTAATTTTGTTCCGACTTGTAAATTCAATGTTTTTAATATTTCTAAGTTGACTTCGGTTTCCTACTATTATGATTTCTGATATTTCGGGGAAAGAATGAGTTATTGTATCTATCTATACTGGAATCCGTCTCCCTCATTTTATCTTATCTTATGTTACGATTGCTCGTATATAAACACATTTAGAGTAAGGCTGAACAATAATCTATATATTTTTTATTGATTGCAAAATAACTATCTGAAAACATCGCTAGGTAAAGAAATGGACAACGACGCATAACTCATTCAAGCCAAATGCAAGAACTGCACCGTAACTCCGTGGGATAATTTACGATGCATCGACTTGAACATAATGATGGCTATACGAATTTTAAGGGATAATTTAATACAGCTTCTGCTCTTTTTTCTCTCTGTTATTCTCGTCACTGTTGGAATTCAAAATCCAATTTTATATAGCGTATATGTCAAATTACGAGTAAAGAGACATGGGATTTCAATCATTGCAAGAGATCTGCTTGGTAACTCACGCCAGATTGTCGCAGTTGATATGTTGCAATTTTGCCCAAGCATAAGGGAAGTATGAGGAAACTTAGGAGAGATAGAGAGAGAAATTTAAGCAGAGACTTTCAATGGAAAGAGCAGAAGATACGTGGTCTGTCTAGAGAAGAGGGAGGAAAAGAGAAGCCAATCCTCTCATACTACGGTTCCCTCGGGGAATCGTTGCCCAGGATAGCGACGCAAAACTAGCTAAAACTTCAAATATTTCCCCTTTTTTACCCTCAAGAATGTGAGGGAAAAAATGCGTGAGAGACGGAGGGAGACGGACAGGAGAGTACAAACTGCAGTAAAAATATATGGATGAGAAAGAGAGAGAGCGAAGCGAATAGAGGGGGCTCCTGAAAACGGTTGACGGTGGAAGGGCGAACGATCCGGTTGGCAAATCCTTCTCCTAAAGACCTGTCGACACTCTCTTCCGCTGGTTACGTTTTCAGCTACATTGCTTTCATTTGAAGGAATTTCGATTCCTTCTTCGCCATGAGTTACGCATTCAGGAAAAACATTTCTCGCCTTAATCTCAATTAGGAGTCCCATTTCTGGGTTCGGATTGCGGCTGTGACTGGTGCGATTTCCACGCCAAGAGCCGGCCGGCGCTCCGCAAGCCGGCATTGATAAGTTTTTCATAGCAACATTACAGTGTATTGCAACCTCTAATTGAAAAGAATTCCAACTGACCTAGTTTGTCCGTCCGATGGGACATAATACGGTTGCCCCACCTCGGCTCCTTCTAATAAATAGTAGGCTTATCTCATAGTGGATTTCTCGCCGCCATTTCTTTGCTGTCTGGAATTCCACTGACCTACAATTACCAACAAATACACAATGGCTGCAAATGATCTCACCTTAAGATCGTCTCCGCTGATATAGAGACACTGCTAACACATACATTATAACTTAAAAAAAGGGATAAAAATCCATAGGAACCTTTTACTTTAGACATAAATGGAACTCGAAAAAATTCCGAAGGAATAACCAGTAGTCTAATAATATTTTAAGATAATCAACGTAGCTGAATAATTTAATTTGGTATTTGTTCCCAAAAAAATTTGTTACACTGCTACGGATTTCGACCCATAGTCGACATCATCAGGTATAGATGGATATGGCCCATGCGTTAACAGCAGCAGTAGGAAAATAAAGATTTTGTGAACAAACATCATGTTTATTCTTCATTGATCATGACTTTCCACAAAATAGAGCCTAAACCTTCAAATTCATTATCAACACCATTTAGCACTGCAAAAGATCTTCGAAAGCAGCTGAGCAGTCCGTTCCAATACAGTGTCTAACGAGAATTAGCTCAATGTTTAAGTGAGCGTAAATGATAACATGATCTAGCTTACACCCATACAACATTAAACCTAGACCGTGAAGAATATCACTAAGAATTGCGTGAATTAGTTAAAACTATAGTTCCATGAAAATATCCCACCTCTTAAAATCTCTTGCCAGTGAAGTCGTAAAATAAAGGCCATTCTAAAAAAGTTTCCATTTCAAAAAGATAACGGTAGATAGGCATCTAAATATATATATATATATATATATATATATATATATATATATATATATAAATATATATATATATATATGTATGTATGTATATATATATATATATATATATATATATATATATATATAAATAAATATATATATATATATATATATATATATAACGATTGTACGGAAAAACTCACACGAGCGGCACAATAATGGGCTGACACAATATAACACAAATAGAATAGAATAGCAACATTTAAAAGGACACTCACACGGTAAATTGTTCGAGCTTTCGGCCCTCTCAGAGGCCTTCTTCAAGTTAGATTGAAAATATGCTATAGCTGTGGAGAGGGGAAAAAGGTATGGGCGGGGAGGGGAGGTGTGGAGGGTATGCTGGGAGGGAAATTAAAGGTGGCGGTTAACGGTGGGAATTTTGAAAGAACGGAAAGCTAATATGTAGGCGGATTCACGAGTTCTCACCTCTATGTTGGTGGCTGAATCAGGTAGGGATTCTAGGATGCTTAGAGCAAAACACTGGTCGAATGAAAGGTTGTGGGAATTGGCGTGTGAAGGGATAGGAAGAGAAGAGAGTGAGGCAGAATTGCAGGAGTACCGGTGATTATTCATTCGGATGGATAAGGGGGTAATGCATTCGCCTATGTAAAAGGAAGTGCAATGTTTGCATGATAAAAGATAAATAATATTTTTTGAGAGGCAATTAGCGTGGGAACGAGGTGAGGGGGCAATGAGGGGATGTAGGGAGAGGGGATTAGGCATAATAAGAGGACAGGTTTTTCATCGGGGGCGGTTGCAAGTTGGGGAAATATTGGGAAATTTGTCACGGGGGGGCGGCAAAGGGTTGTTGGATTTCAGAAGGTTTTTGAGATTGGCGGGTCGTCTGTATGCGATAGATGGGTATTGGGGTAGTAAGCATGAGGTCGCGTCATTGTCATGTAAAATTGGAAACAGTTCTTTATGGAGGGTTTTCAGTCTGTGTGTTCCGGTGAAATAGGTGGTGCAAAGGTTGAGTCCTGCGTCAGACGTGGGCTTGTTATTGTGTGGTGTGTTTGGTCGGGTGGAGCCTTGGATTTTATTTTGTAGTAACTTTTCTGGGTAACCGCGTCTGAGGAGTGCAAGATGTAGATTGTCAAGGTATTTGTTGAGAGTGGCTGTGGCGTCGCAAATTCGGTGTCCGCGGATAGAGAGAGAGTTAGGAATCGAGCGTTTCGTGTGTTGAGGATGACAGCTAGTGTGGTGTAGGTATTGCTGATGGTTAGTGGCTTTGATGTGTCCTGAAGTGGTGAATTTGTTGTTTTGAAGTGAGATGTCTGTGACAAGAAAGGTGATGGTGGAGTCTGAAATGGAAGAGGTGAATTTAACAGTGAAAGATGAATTTAACGCGGATAAGAAATTGTTGAGAGAATCAACACCTCATTCTCTTTCTCATACACCTCATTCTCTTACCACCCCTGGGTGATAGAGTTTTCCCTTTTTTCTTTAAGTACCCCCCCCCCCTCACGTTTTCATTTACAAATACCAATACCAATGTGAGATGTGACTGGAGCAAGGGAAATATATTATATACTTACGAGTATTTAATAGAAATATTATATATATATATAATATATAATTAATTTCTATTAAATACTCGTAAGTATATAATATATTTCCCTTGCTCCAGTCACATCTCACATTGGTATTGGTATTTGTAAATAAAAACGTGAGGGGGGGGTGACTTAAAGAAAAAAGGGAAAACTCTATCATCCAGGGGTGGAAAGAGAATGAGGTGTAATCGGAACAAGACAGAATATTTTGGTTAAATACATTTTCTTAAATAATGACTGACGGACAATTTCTCCGATAACATCTACAGGTGAAAGAGACAGTGGTAAATCCTAGAAACCGCGGGAGATGCAGCGGGAGTAGCTTTTAACACAGAGTGTGGCAGCTGAGAAACGCCGCTCTTTTCTCGAAAGCGGGACCTGGGAGGTGGAAAATATGACAGCATTGGAAAATAAACTACAAACAAAAGAGGGCGAATAAGCAGTCAAAAAGTGGCGAAAAAATGACACTTTAACGGAAAGCAGATTCTGAATATTTATTCTTCTTCTTTGTGCTCAATCCACCTCGTATCATCTTTATTTTAATTGTTATACATTAAAGTTATCTGTTTCTCAACCTATTACATCCATTTCAATGGAAATTTTATCTAGTCCCATCTATCCAGCAATAAATTCCTATACAATAATTATTGCACATAGATCTTGCTTTCAATAAAGCTTACCAATATTTTACCTATTTAAAGTACATTCTTAAAATATAGACTCTTGAAGAGTAATGATAATGCCTCATTCATAATTCTCTTTACAGGGTTCGTCCGGAAAATAAGTGTACTGACTCCTGGGCTGGGCGCGCCGCTCCCAGCCATGTCCAGAAACATGATCTTTCGGTGGCACAAGATGTTCGTGGAGGGCAGAGAAGAGGTCGACGACGAGTCTTCGAGAGGTTCCCGATGATGCCTTCGCGGGAGCGTTCCAGGAATGGGAACGCCGCTGGAACAAGTGTATCGACTCACAAGGGTCCTATTTTGAGGAATATTAGCTTAAGATATGTAAAAGTGTAATACATTTTTTTTCCTGAGCTCAGTACACTTATTTTCCGGACGAACCCTGTATGCTTGATGCTTTTTCTCCAACGTATAAATTGGCTAGTGTTCCGAATATCGAGTCTTATGTTTTCACTTCCACAGGTTCTTAGACCGAAAAACAACCTTACTTTCCCGCTTCTCTTCCCTCGATGGCAAACTTACTATTCCACTACCTCAGCAGGACGGCGAGACGGATTACGTCTGTTAGAAGGGAAAATAAGGATCAAGAGATAGATGGAGGAGGAGGTGGAGAAAAGAAAGGGAGGAGTGGGGAAGAAAGTAAAAGTCGCGAAGAATTTTCGTGAGTAGGTCGCAATAGTAGCGAAAGCGTGGAGAAGAGAGGAAACAAAAGAAAAGAAGCCACTCTGAGCCGCCTGAGGGGGCATTTCCCTTCATTCCTTCAGTGGGACGGAGCCGGGGGGGCGAGAAGGATGGGAAGGGAGTCGGGAAAAGAAACGGCGGTGCAAGCGAGGAGGAAGTTCGGGAGGTGCCACACGAGATGAGTAAAGTGAGCACAAAGGGCCAGATAGGACGGACGCAAGAATGTGAAGGGACGAGAAGGGACAAAGTTGGAAGAAGAGACCAAGCGAGAACCCTCCTTGCAACGTAATTGAATAAATACGCTTACCTGACTTTAATGCCACGTCATAACTTAGCCTCACCACATTGTTCTTCGGGACAAGCATGCACTATTTCCATTGTCTCATCAAAATGAACTCAAGGTTATCACTGTATCTTAGACAGCATTCTGCGCGGTAACTCCTGGCCACCATTAATTCAAGTATAGCTAAAAAGTAATTCCGTTCCGTTACACACGCTTCAATTAAATCTATGTCTCAAAGAGAGGAATATTGTACGAATTTCCGTTAAATTTAAAAAAGATTAGTTTATAGATAAATAGGTTTTAAAATGGTATATTAAATGAGGTATTTCTATCACCTCCTATAAACTCCTAAATCATTACAGTTTGCTTTGACAAAAGTATTACGTTCACTTAATGGCAGGGGCCATTTTCAAGGAACATAATAGGCGTAAGTTAAACGTTATCATTCTTGAAATCTGGGCTGTGCGGTCTAAACCACATAATTACGTTACGGAAAATTCACGCGCGCCACTCAACTCTACCATGAATGTGTACGTGGCCATTCTAACAGTAGGCGCGTAATCTCATTTTTCTCAAGAATTCCTGTCAAGGATATGAGGAAGAATCTTGCTGAAACGTTGAGTTCCCCCTCGAGGGAATAATTTTACCTATCCAGGGCTAGAGTCTTGAGTTTTAAATTACACCATCATTCCAACGAAGCGGAGAGCAGGCTGGATACGGTCGCATTTTGGAAAAAGTTCGTAGCTCGAATTTGCGAATCTTTCCCTTTTGTGTGCCAAGTGTACATAAATGGAAGCAAAAAAATCTTTGCACTTAATCTAGATCCCTAAGGGTTCTCGGGGGTCATCTCAGAGAGGCAAAACATAGCGTTCCCCAGCGTCGTTGGGGCTCAACTCCATTTGAAATTTTGTGCGAAAGAAACAACTCTTTCTCCTCGAATAAATTAGGTTTTTTCCGCAATAAGTTGACATTTCAGGAGAGCGATGCAGCGGAGGCCTACAAATTGGAGCCCAGCTAAAGGCGTGGATTCCTTGCTCCAAATGAAACACGAATTTCTCTGACGAAATGAATTTCTGAGACTTTGTCAAATATGTATTTAAGTTTGTACTTGCTTGGATTTCAATTGGACGATGCGACGCCATAAACTTAATTTATAAGGTTTCAGAGCCTACGTGGAGACAAAATGAAGGTATTATAAAAAAAGAGATGTTTAAAAACATTAATTTGAAAATCATCCTTTGCATTTTTAAAATTTAATTTTTCTGAGCAATCACGAAAACTTTTTTTAATACTATTGAATTAATTCACTATTTGGAATTAAAAATCTATGAAAAGTAATTTGAGAAATTTTCATTGCTGCTTACACGAATGATATTTATTTACGTTTATTCATATATCACTTTTAAGGAAATAACAATGTTGTAATATTGTAATATACTACTAAAAGTAAATAAATGCCTTACATAAATCATTCTGACTTTACAAATCGAGTTGTATATAACTTGATAATCATGAATAAAAAATATTCGTAGGTTAGCATGATTACCATCAATATTTACCAATGTATTTTACAACGAAAGCCTAGCACCCAAGGCAATTGCAAAAATCAAGTGTATGGTATGCTTAAGCGAAAAGAGCCGTAGCAATATAATACAACGGTAGTTTAGTTTAAGTATCTTTAGGTGAACGACCGCATTTTGGTTTGTGTATTTGGTAAATAATTTTCGAACAAATATAAAACAAATGTTGAAGAAAAAACTTAACAACACATCCAAAACAATGGAATTAGGCGATATATCAACGCCGGGCAGCCCGTTTTGTAAAAAATTCTTACGATAAAATGCAAAGCGTCACTGAAATACTTATGGAGTTGCGGTGGGAATGATTTTAAGAAAGACGATTTAATGCTAGGTGCAACTTACTAACTAAATTCAGATCCGCATGTTTCAGCACCGAGGTCTCGCAAATTATCCGCACTCCTACATACATTGGTCGCTTGGATCATGCATATAAAATTCGGGAAATCGATGCCAGAACTAGCCGACTCAAGGACTCCTTTTTCCCAGGGACAATACGGGATAGCAACTTCAGGGTTATAGAGAGCGAAAATTCCACTTGCCACCCTCAGCGTCTAAAAAATAATTAGTTCTACTTAAATGCATGCTCTTCCACTAACCTCATGAGTTTTTCTGTCAAAAACCTTTCTTTCCGCATGACCGCATTAGAATGCCATTGAATAATTCAATGCTCTTTGCAGTCTTGCTTACTCCGCCTTGTCTGTTTTTAAGTTTCCCCTTCCATCCCACGTCCTCTCTTCCTTTCCGCTCCCTGAAGCGTTGGGTCACATTCCCTACCTGTGTCCTTGGGGAGGAGACCGTTGTATATTGCATGTTCATGTGCCAGTGGAATTTCGCCTCCTTGGTTACCAAATTCTAGCTTGCACGTTATTGGATGAATTTATTACTGCATTCTAAGGTGCAATTATTTGTTATATGATAGTACATGTATTTTCATGAATGAGAAATGAAAGGAATTTCGCATGAATGTATGGGCCACTGTGGGTATGGGTTTGCATGCATGTGTTGGTTTTGAATTTGGTTTTGTTCCCTTTTACGGGTGTTGACCTAACACCCCCCGCCACACGCCCTTGGTGCGGCTTGCGGGGAATTATGTAAATCTAGGTGCAGATATTGATAGGTTTCTCTGGCAAGGCAATTAATACAACAACACTAAATATTCTTTTTGCTCATGTTAATTGCCACTCAATAGGTGCTATACTGAGGGATTTAACCCGTCCTATGATTTTACAGTTTCTTTTTCCATTCACGCAACGACAAAAAATATCATTCTATTTAAACCGCATAGTATTCATTTATTGTAGGATTCAATTGTTTCAATATATTGTTCCAAGAATCTGAGCTAAGTAAATGATGGGACTCCGCACTGGCATCATGGTGTTCTTTCTATTCGAATTTTTTTCTATTCCTAAGCACAAGTTCCAACACAGGTCAATAAATCCACATTTTTAAGAGTAAGAAGTAAATTAACTCGTCCAAGGGCTGTGCTTAAATAAACTGAATACTATGCAATACGGCAAATAAAATTTAGGATTTGATAACATGTTTAGAACTCATTTTTTTAGTTAAAAAATAGTTTTAATTTTCCTACTTTAGCCTCAAACTTCACACTTGACAATGGTAGGCTCAAAACCTGGGTTGATAAATTCAAAAAAACGTGGTCGACTCTGCAAAATGGTTCTTATATTTGAAATAACAAGGACATGCGCAGGCACCCATGCTGTAGCTGTACGAATACCCGCCTGTGTGCGAATCGAACGTGGCGCCCCCGTTCCACGTTTCGCCGATGCCGCCCAAGTCTCCAGAATTGCACCCCATTGGGTTAGCTTCAAATTAGTCAACCATTCTGGGTATTGCATTTTAAAATGATTTAAGGGGAGTCAAATCGATCCGAAAATTGGATATGATGGTCCGTGGTCTACTTCTGCACTATTGGCGGTATTCATAATTCCCGTATTTGTTTTGTCATGATAGGAGAAAGAAATATATTTTACAGAAAACAACTAGAGCCTTTCATTACTTGAGTAAAATAATTCAGGAATGGAATTGTAGCCAAAATTCAAAGTTCAAAAATCGCCAATCTACGATTAAAAAATGAAGAGATTGCCTCTCCACTACTGGAAAACCGTCTTTCAACTTGCTGACCTGGACCATTCGGATAATAACCTCCATTATGAGTAGTGGTATAATAGACGAATGGGATCAGTTAAATAGGGCATACTTTGACATGGAAGAGACCTTTGAAAGCGCCCGATGGAACAGATTTGTTCGACCTTCTGCGAACATGTGCCATTGGCTTTGGCAGATAACATGGCAATCAACTCCGCAGGAAGCGAGTCATCAGGATGCGAATATATGAAAAAAGAGCAAAATCAAAAAAGCAAAGAAATCCCAACCGTAATATCTTGCATGTGTGCACTTGAATTAGGGAGAAACAAAATGACGAGCAACGGGCTTCGCCGAAATGTGAATCGAAAAGTATATCTTAATTTTACCGGGCAATCGATCCAACAGGAATTTAGCAATGCAACGGAAGGTGCTTCCACGATGCAACATACGCATTTCAACGGGAATCTAAATCCAAATATGCGGAAAAGAGAAGCTGAAAGCAGAATTGAGACAAATTTCAGGGAAGTGGAATCTTTCACCCAACTCGGAAAAAAGCAGAGGATTGGATGATAGAACCTTGGCAGGCGTAGAGGTGATAAATCTCGATCTGAGAAGGCGCATTCGAAGAACAGATAGCTACATTGCCCAGAACTGCTGCTTAGGCGGGTGGTCGAGACTCTTGGTTCAAACAGTCCGCGGACTCAATCCTCAGGATGGGAGCGAATGAAAGAACTGCAGGCGCTCTCCCGGCGACAGCGAGGGACTCGATCCTCAGCGCCAGCACTGGCACCACGAGTCCCAGCTGAAGAGTTGAGCACTGTGAATCAGACGGACGAAAGCCATTACCATTCGGTTCGCGGTGCGTTTGTGGTGGCTGCAGAGATTGTGTGAGGGGAGGGAGATGAGGAAGAGACCGCTTGGAGGCGGTTGACGCCGGATATTCACTATCCGAATCAACAAAAGAACATATCATTTTTTGAGCAACAGGACCAGCAAAAATGAAGAAATTATCCAGAAAATGAACAGTGGGGCATGTTTTCCAAGATTATTCGGGTCTCCCACCGGGTCCACGTTCGTAGGGTTGCCGACGTTTCGATGGCCGAGTCGTCCATCGTCTTCAGGGCTTTCATGCCCTGAAGACGATGGACGACTCGGCCATCGAAACGTCGGCAACCCTACGAACGTGGACCCGGTGGGAGACCCGAATAATCTTGGAAAACATTATTCGCCGGGAAAGTACCAGATCATTCTTCAGTGGGGCATATTTATTCCCTGCAAAGAATTAGGATGGAACAAGTTTCGCTTTTTACGTTTCGAAGCGATTCCCGTTCGTGTAAACGAGGCAACTACTTCTGTTCTATGTTGTATTGGGAATTTAAATGCACACTTCTTCAATGTACATCTGAATCCACACAAATGCCCCGCGATCCACCGAAGAGGCGTGCGGCAGGGGTTGGAGGCACCTGGGGGGTAAGGAAAAGGAAGAGTGCTTATTGATTTTGCTCTATTCTGAAGACAGCACTTACATCGAACATTTAACAATCATATACAATGGAAACAACTACAAACATTCAAGCCCTAGCTAGGGGAAACCCACCCAGGGGGGAATGGATCCGGATACATCTGGGTTAGCCGGAGAGGGTGCTACCCCGCAGCCACCGGTACAAATGTCTGGAAAAAAGAGAATCAAATTCACTAAAAAAACGAAAAATGTGCAAATTTATGTTTGCCGGTGAAAACCTTGTTCCAAACAGTGTTGATTTAACCCATTGAAAAGATCTTTGGTGCAAAAAAATGGAGGCAATAAAATATACAAAGGACCTCAACCACACGAAGACATCAAGCAGAACTGGAAAGTAGGAGGTGGAACAATTTTTTAAAGGGTAATTTTTTTTAAATTTTGCAACCATTTGAACAATGGTCCCTGGATCCACTTTCTATATTACTTCACAGTGAGTTGGGGATTCCTTTGAATCCTACTTCCCCTTTTTTTCAAGAACATTATTTAAATAATAAAGCATTTTACATGCACAGTAAGTACACTATGCTTTAGATTTTAAGATACAAACATTATGGGTAAATGTATTTCATTAAGTTCCCAATTCTTTAGGTGAGATGAAATGAGTAGCTATTTCTAAATTAATTCCACCGGGTATTGATGCATGCCATATCAGTGGGACAATTGCTGCGGGAAAAGTGAACGCCTTGAGTAATAAAATGAAGGGTACCCACATTTTCTGAGGGATTCATGCAGCTGGTCCAAGTATTTCTGTTGGGAGGGGGTGTTGTTGCAGAGACGGAACAGATGCATTCAGTGGGCTGAACCAAGCCCACTGAATGCATCAATTGGCTGGCTGCCTACATATCCCCCCCATCCCCTTGCTCATTTCCTATTGGTCCCTTTACCTCTCCTTCCCCCACCTCTCCCCCGCACATCCTCTCCGCTCTTCCCCGAGAACGCCATTCTGAAGACGACAGCCGTGCTGTCGAAACGTAAAATAACAAATTGTGAGTGTCCTTTCTTTGTGTCTCTATATTCTAAAAATCTACACCTGTGTTTATATATATATATATATATATATATATATATATATATATATATATATATATGCTTTCGTAGAAGTAACACGGAAGTGCCGAATAGTACAATACACAGTAACACACAATATAGAAACACAAAAAAAAGAACACTCATTACTTCTATACCTTCAGAGGAAGACGGATTGTTTCCGTCGAAATATCAAGAAAATACGTGTGTGTTCTTTTTTTTGTGTTTCTATATTGTGTGTTACTGTGTATTGTAGTATATATATATATATATATATATATATATATATATATATATATATATATATATATATATATATATATATAATTATATATATATATAATTATATATATATAATTATTTATATATATATATATATATATATATATATCTTCGAAATGGAGCGCTCTTCGGCGACGCACAAGTAAAACACAGATGTAGATTTTAAGAATATAGAGACACAAAGCTAGCTGAAGACGACAGCCGAGCTGTCGAAACGTCAAGTAACAAATTGTGAGTGTCCTTGATTTGTGTCTCTATGTTCTAAAAATCTACATCTGTGTTTATATATATATATATATATATATATATATATATATATATATATATATATATATATATGTACAGGTATATATAATGGGAATAAGGAAGAGGTTGTATTTGATAACTTCCCTCTTCCTTTCCCGTTTCGTTCAATCCCCACAGATTCCTCCGATCGACCACTTCCCTCTCACCGTCTGTGGGTGGGCGCCTCCGTTGCCCCCCTCCCACTCCTCCCCTATACGCTCTTGATCCAATTTCCCTGCTTCCCCTCTGTTTTTTCCAACAGCCAACCATCCACCCTTCCTTATTGCCCTCTCTCTCGTTCTCCCTTCAATCGTCCTTCCGCCAGCCCCAGGGCCTCCTCAAATACCCCTCCCTCCCCCTCGCACACCTTCCCTTTATTTGTATTCCATTTCGGAGGCCCTTCCAAGCTATCCCCGCCTCCCCCCTTGTTCACACACCCCCTTCCGCCACCCTCGGGTCCTCCTTCCGCTAGCCGTGTGAGGTCCCCCCTGGCCCTTGCCACTCGTCCTTACATTCCACCCCTCCCTTTCCGCCCGTCCCTCATCGCTTCCCGAACTCACCGCGTTGTGCTTGGGGTATTCGATTTCATTCCAGAAAGGGCGCTAATGTGTTATTTTTTCTCTCCCCTATAGTCTTTCCCTCCCCCTTGTCCCTTTAGAGCCTAACTTTTTTCTACGTCTTGGAAATTTCTGCGGAATCCTTCTCGGAATCAAAGCTGGGCGAGCACATTTCGGAATGAAGTCACCCCACGGGGAATTTTCCCCGCGGCGTCGAAAGTCTGAGGCTTACCGAGCACTGGTTCTCAGCGCATCAGCCGTCCGTATGCGCTTGTGATGACGTTTTCATTATGAGTTGCTATACTATATTTCGTTGCCCATCCCTCCAAAGCTCCTTTCCATTAAGTTGAGTCTCATAAAGCTTTAATTATCTCTGATGAAATTATCTTTAATTTTTACGAAATATCTAATGGTCGCTTAATCCTCATACGTAATAACATTAGTGATTATATCTTGCATATTTGTTGGTAATAGGTGAACCATACTCTGGAGTCTTAGTTTTCTCTTCTTCTTGGAATAACTTCTCTCCGATATATTTTTAAACTGTTGAGCCAGTCGTTCGGATTCGATCCATATTATCGATGGGGACATGTAATAGTTGCGACTATTTTGATATCATAGCAATCTGATTGTCACGTTCATTACAAGTTTGTTTGAAACAAATACTTTACAGAACCCGTTCAAGGAATCAAAGTTCATGACTATGACCGTATTCATTGATGGGAAATTGATAGCTCCGACATCTGTTGTTTATCAATTATTTGATAATTTGTATCAGACGTGAAACATCAATAGAACATGCTGGAGCGTCGGGTGTCAAACTAAATGATTTCTACATAATTGTCTTTAAATACTGGTGAGACCTGAATTTTGCTGTAATGAATATTCTCCGGCTGAATCAATTATGAGTACCATTAGTTTGTATATCATGTAACCAATTGTAAGTAATGTTTGCGATATTTTCGGTATATCAATTTTGGTTCAAATCACATTACGCCTTGCGTTTCGAAAAATATATTCCAGGTTCGATCTCTTAATTTATGCTGTGGTAATTCAGTGGATGAATATTTATCGTCGTAGATATTAACCTCGAAGATTATAGTCGGAGTCGGACCATCGGTTAACACATCTATTTCCTTTATTGCATAGGGGTTTTTATAAATCTATGCGAATTCTGAAAAGTATTTATATTTCGTATTTGCAAATTTGCATATTTATAAAATATTATATATACTGCCGTAGGCATCTGAATTAATTTTTGCGAATACGCTTTAAAAAGTAATGAGACCAAAAGAACAGTATGCCTTCAGGGCTTCATTCTAATACCATTAGAAGTGGACAGAATAAAATAATTTGCGTGTATTCTGTATAGAAAACATTAGAGTGAAAGCTATTACCATATTAATTATAAGTTGTATTACGTGAATATATTTTACTCCTAAAAAGTGCAGCAAAAACGAAACTGAATAGCAATCTAAGATAAAAACTTTAAAACCATACATTATAGAAAAATCATTGGATGGACACGAAAGAGAGTAAATATCCCATCAAGTAAAAACACATTGAAATGCCCTAGGATTCCTACCAAGGTCTTATTATAAATACTGATTCTTCTGCATATTACAAACAAAACTGGTAAACAACCTTAACTGCACGTGATATGAAACTATTCCACGCAATTAAATTATCAACAAATGGTTTTAGGTAATAAAATAAAATAAAACAATTCTATTACAGTAAGATTCCAATCATTCCGTTGGGCAGTCGTTTCGAAACTATATTTCGGCTGCCAAAGCAAAAACAATGCCCATATGCGTATAACGCTCATGTTTTTATTGTCTTTTCTGACCCTTAATCTCACAATATACTCGTTTTATAAAACTATATGTTATTCCTCAACTTTTAGTCAAAATTATAGCCAATAATTTGGAAAAAAGACCAATGTTTCATATAATTCAGACTTTTTTGGCTACAATTATTATTTTAATAATAGCAATAGAATACGGAAATCCAGGCTAAGTGTATATGTACTCGTATATACCCACTTAATACGATGGCATTTCATTCTCATTATTTACTAGTCAAAATAAAATCATAATTATTTTAAGTCCAAATATTGGCTGCCTGTAACACTCATTCTTCAATTTATAATAAAAATATCGGTCACTTCCAGATAGATATTTCGTTTGACATCCCTCCATACTTGGAGTTCTTATTTTACACAGTCTTTTTGTGGAACCGTAACCTTCCCTGTGTTCTTCTACATAACACTCCTGGGAAATCCATTTTGTGTGTGGTGTGAGG
Organism: Hetaerina americana; assembly: GCF_022747635.1. Lineage (NCBI taxonomy): Eukaryota > Metazoa > Arthropoda > Insecta > Odonata > Calopterygidae > Hetaerina > Hetaerina americana. Next base: position 1,753,974 of record NW_027286985.1, on the reverse strand, counting down.
AATCCCACCGGTTCTTTTTCACTTGGAGTGCTCCATATGTCTCTCATACTCTCGAAAGAATTTCCTCCCTCTCTCTCCCCATTTCATATTCCACACCCATCTAAAAGCACAAGGTTTCGATGGCAGTTATTCCTCTACAATCTACTATTTCAATGAATCGTGTCTTTGATACATAGACTACCGAACTCGACACGAATATTTTCCCTTTCTTATCGTTTTTGTTTCTCACATGGAGACCTGTAAATCGCCCTTCCTCGACTCTATGACGAAGCTTACCTAGGGTGGCCCGAGTTAAAGGCGCGCGTTTCCTCGTCACTAGTGATTTGAAAAGCATTCGCCGGGAAAAACGCAAATAAAATCCCCAAGAAGCACGTGGTTCTATTTAATTGAATCGGTTTAGTATACGCGTGATTATAGAAAACAATATGTATTTTTTTAAGGTAATCAACCGGTTAAGGTAGGTTTTTGGATGGACACAACTACCAAACAAATATTTTATTACTCCTAACAAAACACAAAATCCATCATCCTACTCTATATCAGGTCCCTCTTCATCTCTGAGTACTTTCTTCATCGTCCAACATCCCTATCCTGTTCCTTCCCTTTCCTCTTTTGCCCAACATTCTACCCTCTATCACAGTCTTCAACATCCCACTGCCGGTCAACACCCCCTTCATCCACTTTTCCTGCCTCCATAGGATTGCTCCCAACAAACCCCTCTCTTCGCCCGACATACCAAGTATTTCCTCGTTTGTTTTCTTCTCTGTCCATTTCACCTTCTCCATTCTTCTCCACACTCACATTTCAAAAGCCTCCAATCTACGTCTATCCTCCTGCTTCAATGACCACGTTTCCGCGCCGCACATAGCTACGCTCCATATCAAAGTTTTTACGAGTCTTTTCTTAACATCCTTACTCAAAGTCCCTGTCATTAACTCCCTCCTCCTTCTGAAAGCCTCTTTGCCTAGCGCAATTCTTCCGATAGAACGTTACCATGGCTCGGTGGAAGCGTTACAACAGGGCGTGACGAGGGAGCCTAGCATTATTCCGGACACCGCCTTCCAGAAGACGTACGAGGCGTGGAAAACTCACCGTTAGTTGTGATTTGACGCATAAGGGTGTACTCCTTATACTTTTGAGTTAATGCATTAATTCCGAATTTTTTTATCGAATTGGTCCAACTACTTGCGGGATAGAGCTAGTACGTAGGCTAGTCTTGAGTATTGCGTCTTATAACGAGGATGAACTGAAAGAGGGCAAGGAGAAACGAATACTGAATACTTTTTCTCCCTCGAGGGGTCATGACCTATAATCAGGGTCCACCTTAGGGTTGTACGATCAGTCTTTTACTTACACTTACCATCTACCATTCTGTTCGGTTAACTTGTGAAATCTTCTTACCTATCATTTTAATAGTATTTATTGGAATATAAATTCTCAGAAAATATAATTCCTAGAAGTGATACTTGCAAATACTTAGGTGTATATTTAACTAAGGACTAAGGGTGGGGGCTAAATGTGGAGTACATCTTTAAGAAAGCTTTCAAAACTCTTCATTGGGTGATGAGAAACCTCAAAGGGATCGTTAGAGCAACCAAGGAGAAGGCTTATCAGACCCTAGTAAGACCAATGTTATAGTACGCTTCTCTTGTATGGGACCCTCATGAAGAAGGTCATATTAAAAAACTGGAAAGGGTACAAAGAAAGGCTGCCCGATATGTACTGGGGAAGCATAGGAGGATGGAGAGTGTGTCTGACATGCTAGAAACGCTGGGCTGGGAACCTCTACAAACTAGAAGGAAAGTAAGCAGACTTTGTGGAATGTTCCGCATTCTGAAGGGGGAGAAAGCTTGGGCAGATCTTAGGAAAGAGGTGGGGAACCCAAATTTTATAGGCAGAAATGATCACAAATTTAAGGTAAAATGCCGGGCACAGAGAACAAATTAAAAAAAATGTCTTTTCTAAATAGAACAATTGTTGACTGGAACACCTTACCTGCAAAAATATTCGAGCCCTTTCCTAACAGAGTGTATACTTTTAAGAATAGATGTAAGGCATATATGTCATAATTTGATTGATGTGTGGTGTATTGCATTATATGTAATAGCTTAATTTTCTTTTTAATTTATCTATTTTTTCTTGCTGATTAATGGCTGTAAATGGGATGGGGATTCACTTGTTTTGTTAAAGAGATTTGTGTTTTGAAGTCTTGGTTTTATCTATTATCTTTTGCGATTATTTGGGACTTGTGTGCCACCTGACAATGTCTATCAGCACATGTGTATTTTTAATAATAATAATTGCTCAACACTTTGAACTAATATATGAATATCAGCAATTGTATTCCTCCATATTCAACATACCAATTGCCCCTTCTCCGTCTAATACCTCATCTTTATATTATTTAATATAATAATGTAATTAAAGAAAACTGTACCTTAAGAGTGTACTTTGAGCCACTTGAAGTATAACAAGAAAATTAGGGAGAGGAGAGAAAAAGAGAGAGAAGGTAGGTTTCACGTTCGTTCCACCGAAGACTTTAAGGGCCAACAGTACTCCTTCGATCGACGGTGATGGCGTCTCAGTGCCATAAACTTTCAAGAAAACCCAGTAGCCGCGGCGGAGGAAGGGTTTAACAATATTCTCGGAAGGTTTCGGAAGAGAGGGAGAGACTCCTGAGATGAAGGCACCTTAGGGAGTGGTGGGTTTCAGCGAATTCGGGGATAGTGAAGGCGGCGAAGCTGAAAGTGAGATGGATGACTCTGTTTATGGGAAGGTCTAATGCGATCGGTGGAAGGAAAATGACTGGGGATCGGAGGAATGCAGAAGGGTGGGGAGTAACAGCCAGGGGAGGTTGTTCACAGCGGGCGCGAGGTAATGGTCTCAGGGCCGGCCATTCGCATTCAGTTAGGCCTGTCCTGATCCTGCCCCGTTCCCCATTCATCGCCCGTCATTCCTGGGGCAGTTGGTGTTGCGTCACTGCGATGGAAATAAACATATCACCACGTGACAGAGCAACTGGAAGAAATCGCATTCATATTAGCGCAATGTAGTTTGCTGGTCGCTTACGGCATTCCCACCCCAAGTCTCAATGCCTATTGAGTTAATCGACGCCATTATGGCTAACTGATGTATACGCTCACTAATTCGATATTTCATTTCAAGATCGATATGAAATATTTCGTTTGTCGATCTTTCACAACTGCGAGTGGCATTTATATCGTAAATCCAGGTATCGCGTATCTAGTTCGACTCGAAATTCAACGCGATAATCCACGGCATCAGGATAGAGAAGTAAAATATACCACAGAGCCACTCAATAACGCTTCTATACTTCTTCTTGCATACAGCTTGCGTTTCTTAAGAGCAATTCTCACTTTACATCATTGCATTAAAGCGAGGTTTTCTCGTTCACTACAATTGTAAACCATATTGAATGCTCTACCACTTAAAGGTAACAGTTGAGGTGATCAAAATCGAAGTTTCTTTTGGAAGTTCATAAGATGGGCACCGGATTTTTGAAATCTGAGGTTGAGATTATTTCTGAACGAAACTTCCTTATCTTACCTTACTTTCCTTTTTCCCTTTTACTGGATCGTATTTTCTTTATTTCCTGGATAGTTTCAAAAGGACAGAGGACACGAAATTGTATCTAGAAATTAGGTCAACCTTAAAAATCTTGGAGGGACATCACTTCTCCGATGATATAAAAAATACAAACACGCCTGCACGATTTTGGCGTCATTATATTTTTTAGGATAAAGAAAAACCTTTCTAAACTTGATCATTAAGCTAAAATCAACTGAGGCTTAAAGGAGAGTGTACTCCCTTTGAAATACGTAAATAAAAACCATTGATATTTTGGGAAAATTTTGAACTTAGGAGAAAAAAACACAATTTTATCTTTGCTTTTCTACAGAATAGACTTTACTCGTCGACTAGTTTCGTTTACACAATAAACATCATCAGGACTAGTGTTTCAGAGATGTTTATTGTGTAAACGAAACTAGTCGACGAGTAAAGTCTATTCTGTAGAAAAGCAAAGATAAAATTGTGTTTTTTTCTCCTAAGTTAATAATGGAATTCTACAAAGTTAAGGCCTCAACCATTCAGTGCAAAATTTTGAACTCATGTAAGTCTAACGACGCGTCCTTCAACGATGAAAAGTGCTATTGAACTACAAATTGGAACTAATAAAAAATTCAAAATATGGAACTAAACATTCAGAAGAGGAGAGGAAGTGTGTGTTATTTGACCGTCAGACACACTGCCACTCAACCCCTCAATACGGTTGGCAGGGAATGCCGTAGACACGGAAGGAGACAAGCTGAATAAAGACGATCCCATAATGGATGAAAGAAGTGCGGTGCGGCGTCGAAATCCTTCGAAAATCCTCTTAGATGCCATCGCCGCCTTGGCGTCAGAGCTAAATGAACCCGGACCCATTAGCTCACGAGACACTGGGAAGAGCAGCACACTCGACTACCGCGGCCCTTTCGCACTCAGAGCGGCCATTCGCCCCTAATCGCCCGGCATTCATCTTCACGCCTCACGCAGGGAGGTCGTTGGACCCCTTAAGCGTGTTTCACGTCCAAGTGTCATAGAGTGTCCAGCACTTATCACTCGCTTCCCATCGCTCGGCTGCGATTTAAAAACCGGTCGAGCATAACATATTAAGGAGATGAACGGGAGGGTAATAAATCAGGTGCCTCACAGTTGCAAGGGAAGGGACGTTCAATCGTTTTGATTTGCAGCTCAATGTAAATATCAACACTCTACTGTGTAGGAAATGAAAATCTTTCTTCCTTATATTTGCATCGAATAAAAGTTGAAGCCGACACTTTGTGTAGTTCCATTATAATAACTTTTCAGAATAATAATTCTTTTCTCTTCCATCCATTTCCATTGTAATAATCCTTTTCATTTAAATATAGAATTAAGTCGTCTGCCTAAAATCACAGGGCACCAGTTCGTCACTGTACTTATAATGTTTTATTAATGTTATCGGGTAGTTCACGTGATTATAATGACGCATGATGGCTTAAAAGAACTTTAAAAACAGAATTTCTTTTATATTATCAAACAGATACATGCTGTCACGTCTTTAGCAATACTTGATAAGTGACGAAAATAATCTTTCCCGTTTAAAAATCCAATCATCGATTGTTCTTTCCACGATGTCATTTAATGCACTACATTATTTAACGTCAATTTCAGGCGTATTTTTCACATGATGATAAAACCAGCTTATTTCGGTAAAATATTACCTCAACGGATTATTCTTACTCGTCCCAGTACATTTAAACGCTTAATATCCACTAAATACGAGGGTCATCCGGAAAGTAGTACCCGTTCGTGAAATAAAGACACAAAAGTAAATATTAACAAACATAAAAAATTTTATTTGAAAGAGGATACTTTAAACTACTTCTCAACATAATCTCCAAGCAAATTAAGGCATTTGTCATAACGTGTGACAAGTTTCTGTATTCCTGCTGCATAGTCCTTCGCCGCCAGCTCATTGAGATACGCGAGGGACCCATCTTGCACAAATTTTTGCATAATGCAGATGGTGTTTAACAATTTCATGAACAATTGTTCGAGAAACATTGGGAAAATGCTCACAGATGTCATCAATTGTGACGCGCCGATCGTTCCTCACGAATTCGTCAACTGAGCTCACCAGTTGGTCTGTAATGACAGACGGTCTCCCCGAACGCTCATCGTCGTGTGTGTTCCCCCTCCCCATGTTGAAGTTGCGACACCACCGCCGAACAGACGACTCGTCCATTACATTGTCTCCATACACCTCCTTTAATTGGCGATGAATATCACATGGGCGAACGTTTCTTGCATTGAGGAATTTAATCACTGCCCTCACTTCACAACTGGCGGCGTTCTCAATTTTTTTAAACATTGTAAACAATCACAGAAACAACACAGGCAATGCTAGCGTCACGCAACTTGGCTCAGAGAAGGCAGACAAGCCACTGAAGCTATCTGACCTCGTCCAGCGGCTACTCGCGTCGTCAGCACTTCATGCGGCACGAACGGGTACTACTTTCCGGATGACCCTCGTAATTATCTTTCATTATTCTGATTCAGTTTTTTGCAAGGATTTCTCCATGATTATATGCATGAGGAACAAGACGTTTACAAATCTCGAGAAACAATAATTGTCACAAAAAGAGTGCAAGATCTGGCGGCTGCATCACGACAATGCGCCGTCTCACACCGCGCTTGTCGTGTCGGACTTCTTGGCCAAGCACGGCGTGGCAACGCTGCCGCACCCGCCCTACAGCCCGGACTTGGCACCACCGGACTTCTTTCTGTTCCCGAAGATAAAGAGGAGTTTGAAAGGAACGCGATACGGGACTTTGGACGCCGTCAAAGAGGCCGTGACGACGTGTCTTCGAGAGGTTCCCGATAATGCCTTCGCGGGAGCGTTCCAGGAATGGGAACGCCGCTGGAACAATGTATCGACTCACAAGGGTCCTATTTTGAGGAATATTAGCTTAAGATATGTAAAAGTGTAATAAATTTTTTTTCCTGAGCTCAGTACACTTATTTTCCGGACGAACCGCAAGCTAAGAATTCATTTGAAAAAGCAATAACTTTTGACTCCCCTCAGAAATAAACGAAAATTATGGAAATTTGAAAACATTTTGGGGAGAGAATATTCTGTAAAATTTGAGAATGAAAGTGTGAGGAGAAGGAGCGGGGAATAAAATCAGCCAAGAAACTGGAAGTTACACATCGCCTCACTGAATTATTAAGATAAGGTATAAAATCATTTCACGCTGCAGGTTTCTTCACAGACATCCGCGACCTTGAAAATTAAATTGTCACGGACGAAGCCAAAAAGCGTAAGAGGCCACGACGACGTGAATCAATTGCAATTGCCACGCACTATAAACTTCCCCTCGATGGAATCGCCACGGGGTCGGAGGGACATAAGGGCCCCTCTGCGCTGCATCCGACGCGAAGGGGACAATTCATCAGATGGGCCCCATTTAAATTACCAGCTCAGAATCCTTCGGAAAAGACTGACACTCAGTGCGACGACCCATAGCGCGTAGACTCCACTGGTCAAGAAAAGGGAGAGAATAGGGAGGCTTCGTCCGCGTGTCTCCGAAGAAATAAAATCCAGAAAACTATTGGTTTTCTGAGGAGAGCAGTGTTGCCAAAAATATTAAAGCATAGTCATGCCTCGTGAGGGAGGAAATCAAAACTTTCTTGCATCTCGCAATCCCTAAACATTGTATAAGGCCCCTCTCGAATTTTCGGCCTTGTAAAAGTTTTGGCTTTTATCTCCGAGTTACGTCTAGGGCAGATTAATGTGTTATACTCACCTATCGTTAAAACCTAAGTAAACGCCAAATAATTGATCCACACTCCTAATTTACCGAGTAATTAATTATCTGTAGCAGCCAGCAGGTTGCAGAACCCCTTTTCTCCCAATATTCAACTCATTAGCCCCCAGATTTCAATAAAATTTACTTTATAGCCCGTTTCCTCGGATGAATAGAGCGTTTTGTATGGAAGGCATCAGTAATTATCGAGAATCCTGAAAAATATCGACATTTCTTATGTTTAATAAAGATATTCTTGCTCATTTTTAATACTTCATGCACCACTCTGTTGCTATATAAAAGCCTCTAAAATTATTTGAAAAATTATTGCAGATTTCGAAAAATTTATATTGTATAAAAATCGAGAGTAATTTGGAAATTCTAGACGATTCCGTAAATCAGCGGAAATAGCACATCTTAAACCATAAAATGTTTTATCGTAAAAAACCTCTGTCATTTCTCATTTTCTCGTGCGAAGAAATAGATCATTGATCATTTTTTACTGGATTAAATAGGTATAATAAGAAAACGAAGGTGATGATTTTCTCAAGAAATAGGCTTAAATAAACATTTACTATGGAGAAACTCAACTGGTGTAAAAGAAATGATTGAACCAATTAGGAAGTTTAAGAGAACGTATCGACAGCTTAGCTAGCTAAGTACTCGGCCGAACATCGAGAGATTCGCGTTCGAACCCCGGTCAAGGTGAATGATTTTTACACTCTGAAATTGTTGCACTTGTAATGCGAATGACTCTGTTAACAGCTACTGTTGCGGCATCTCCCGCTGTTTCTTGGCTTTAATTAGGAAGTGTTTTGGAAGGCGAGCAGAGCGGTGACAACATTAAAAGAACATTTGTATTGGAAAGGAAGCCTTAACATAAAGTCGGGATTTGATGGAAGTGAATACAAATAAAATGTTCATATATTGATATTCAAAACTTAAGTATGTAGCTTAGTTTTGTATTGCTCGAAAACTTTGACCTTGAGTCAAGAAGATAAGCGCATGTTGGAGGATTTCGAAATGTGTGCTGAGAAAAATGAAAACATAGAATGGATGGAAAAGTAAACCAACGACAATATATGCACATACAAGTACTAGGGGAAGAGAGACTGCTGACGGAAGAAATTTGGAGAATTAGGCGAAGGGGATACAGGGGAGAAATAGGAAGCTGAATACGAGGAGGAATATAAATAGGGAAAAGGGGAGGATTTTGGGTAAACGAGGCATAAGGAGGTCTTATGTGTAATTTCGGTTTATAAGTATATCAGTGCATAGTGGCTGGGTGTAAAAGCCAGACCCTAAGCCGATATACTGCAAGTGATAGCTTTATAAACTCAGTGCGTTCACGGCGACAAATGAGGAATTTGTGAAGCTGTTTGCAAATCTTATATTTTTGGTTAAACAACTATAGTAGAACATAAATTAGCTTCAGCTTTGTAAAATCGCAATTTTTTCCGATTTTAATTATTTCTTAATTTTCCACCATGTGAGAAAGGACAATGATGCAAATAGAAAGAGACGGTATTTCGTTACGCCCGTTTAAATTGGGTCCAATTTTTTTAAAAGGTATCTCATATTTCTACCGGACCCATGAACGCCATATGCCTCCTTTTCTTGGACAGTAAAAATTAGTTATAGTTCAGTAGCTAACAGAAATATTATCGTTAACTAATGTCTACATCGTTTTACTAGAAACTCAACGAATTTTAATGAAAATATTCTTCTAAAAGTGGACAAAAGGGTTTAATGCAGTCCTTTCAAAATTATTCCGTCAATGTTCAAAAATTTAAACTACGGATTAAATTTGGAAATAGAAGAGAGGAGAAACTATAATTTTTTTCATTCTAAGTAAAGAAAATGATTCGTACAAAATCACTATTATTATTATAATTATAAGGTAATATATTAAGGTAAGTTTTTGGATGGACAAAATTACTAATTTATTTTATCTATTTATTTTATTTTTATTTTATTTATTCAGTATTAGTCCGAAAACAGCACATTTTGGCTTTTACATCGAACTATTAACAACGATAACAATGGTCATATTTACAAACACCCAGGCCCTAGATGGAGGCAAACTCACTCAGGCGGGAATCGAACCCGCGACCCTTGGAATGGCAGACGAGGACGTTACCCCACCGCCACCAGGGTCGGCAATTAAATAATTTGTGGCCCCTAGCAAAACACAACATCCTACTTTACATCAGGTCCCTCTTCAGCTCTGAGTACTTTCTTCCTCCCTTCATCCCGTCCAACATCCCTATCCTGTTCCTTCCCTTTCCTCGTTTTCCTAACATTTTCCCCTCAATTACAGTCTTCAACATCCCGCTACCGGTCAAAACCCCCTTCATCCACTTTTCCTGCCTCCATAGGATTTCTCCCAAGACACCCCTCTCTTCGCCCACCATACCAAGTACTTCCTCGTTTGTTTTCTTCTCAGTCCATTTTACCTTCTCCATTCTTCTCCACACCCACATTTCAAAAGCCTCCAGTCAACGTCTATCCTCCTGCTTCAATGACCACGTTTCCGCGCCGCACATAGCTACGCTCCATATCAAAGTTTTTACGAGTCTTTTCTTAACATCCTTACTCAACGTCCCGGACATCAACTCCCTCCTCCTTGTGAAAGCCTCTTTGCCTAGGGCAATTCTTCTCCATACGTCCCTACTACTTTGACCGTGTTGGTCCGAAAACTATCGAGATACGTAAACTATTTTACCTGCAATAGTTCTTGCCCTCCTATTGTAATGTTTAGCTTAGCCGTTTTCTTTCTAGAAAATCCCATAATATTTGTTTTATTAATATTGATTTTCATCCCATGCCTGTCGCACTGAATTTCCAATTCACTCAGTAATGCTTGCAGCCCCTTGGTTGAATGACAAACTAAAGCTTGGTCATCAGCGAACCTAACTGATTTTACGAATTCCCCGCCCACTTTCATTCATCTTCCAGTTCTTCCGATGCCTCTTAAAAAATTTCCTCTGAATACAGGTTGAACAGCAACGGTGATTATGGGCAACCCTGTCTTACACCTCTTCCTAACACTGCCCAACCGGACTCCCCGTTCCCCACCCGCACCTGAGCGGTCTGAGACATGTACAGGTTGCAGATTAGCCTTCTTTCCCTCCAATCTATTCCTATTTTCTGCAATATACTCATTAATTTTTCCCAATTCACTCTATCAAACGCTTTATCAAAGTTTTTACGAGTCTTTTCTTAATATCCTTACTCAACGTCCCTGTCATTAACTACCTCCTCCTTGTGAAAGCCTCTTTGCCTTGCGCTATTCTTCTCCTCAATAATAATAATAACTATAAGCATAGAATATTACTACCGGTAACTAACGGTACACAGAAGCTCCCGGCGACGCAAGCCAAGTTCACTCCCCACCAGCGGTTACAATTACAACCTATCAAATAATTCCAGCGCTCAATAAACAAATCCAAAAAGAACCTGCAATGTAAAAAATATACTAACGCAGCTAGATTCAGAACCCGATACCCTTGGTCCAACAATTGGCCCTGACCGTCGCGTAATTATCAGCATCCGCCGCGAGCACCTGAAGTCCCTCTTTAATGGGTCTCCCAATCCCACCTCATCATTGGTCAATTTCACGGTTCGCAGTCGTGTGAATAACATCGGGATGGACCCTTCCCCATCCCCACCCTCCCTTCCTCTCAAACGTACAACCACGCACACCGAGGCTCACGTGCGATATTCACTCACGACTGCTGATTAAACGGGCGCATTCCGGGTGACGGGCGGGTGACACGCCTGTTCGCACGCCCCCTTTCCCACATCCTGCCCCGCTAAACGCTGTTCTGCTAATCTCCGGGCGTTTGATGAAACATTTCGCGGTCAATCGAATCCAGAACCGATGCGAGACGCCACGGAGATGCTGGGAGGGGGGGGGGAGAGAGGAAGGAATCTGCTTGGTCAGTGGGGGGATTTCTCTTCCTGTCCTCAAAAGCCTGCCAAAGAGTTAATATGGGGTAGTATGGAGAAGAAGTGGATTTCCGTTCTCTAAAATTTATTCTTGCTATTGTTCACCATTCGACCGTCTCTGCGGCTAGTTTTCGCTATTGCTCTGCACACGTTTTGCTCTGCGGGCATTCTGTTTGTTTCAGCCCTTCCAAATCTTCGTTCACTCTTCCATTTTCCAGCCAGCGGACGCGAAGAGAGAGAGTCAATATTTTGGCTGGCCATGCTAGACGTTCGATTTTTGTGTGCGCAAAACCATAGAGCTCACGTGTTTGATTTCAACCCGCCCGATGGCAGTCAAATAACACGGCATCAAACAAAAATGACGTCGTCAAACTCATCATAGAGTATGTCGCCCACCGTGAAACTGGAATAACGAAACGAAACCGCCGTTCCGTCGCTCATATGCGATGCCCCAACGCGCCCATTGCAAGTATTTCAACCCAAGATCCTTAGTGAGTGTTTCATTAATAATAACCAATGTAATTATACGACTAATTACACAACTGAGAACTTAAATTTGAGAGAGTTTATTAATAAACGCAGGGTAATTTTCCTGCTTCTTTTCCTTGACAGTAATGTTGTTAAATTGGTACCGAACTGTTGATAAGTTTAGACTTTCTGGCGGAAATACTTCGAGAATCGTCTAAGGGCAGAAAAATTCAATTCTTTGTATCATGATTGCCTATTGCCTATGCATTATGTTACTTCCATCGACATAAATTTTATTAAACTTCTGAAAAATATTCTCGCTAAACAATTTTTCATCAAAGAGATCCATTGACAATTAAATAAAAATCAAATGAACCACTTTTAGATCGCTCATGATACTTACAATAATTATGTGCCTTTATACCTGGCAATGCTCCAGAGACACACACCACCTTATGGTAGGGTTCGGACTGTATGCTGGCTATTAAGGTATTTATTCCATTAAGGAAGGTTGTTACTATGACGTTTAGAACGCTGAAACCAAGACTGCGGCTACCTGACTTTGCTTTTGCGAGTGACCTGCAGGAGAAAATATTTCAAAAATGACCTGTAGAGAAATCGGGCTGGTAGCAGAGAAAGCTTCAAGTAGAACTGGTTCCGCAAATTCCGGGAAGATTGGCAGAACTTATCTGCATGATTCCTATTTTCAAGTCCCAATCCACTTCTCAGGGGGTCCCCTTTATTATCACATTTAATTCTTCTTGGTTATTGTAATTTTCCCCTTCCAAGCCTCCTCTATCTATCGTAATAATTTATTTCTTTGAGCTATTTCTCTTCTCCATGACTTCCTAGGCCATCCACGTTTCCTTCTTCCTGGTAGTGATCATTCTAAAAAAAACATTGGCAGCCTTTCGTCGTCCAATCTCCGAAAATGGTCATACCATTAGAGATTTCGTCCCTGGATTCTCTTATTCCACTGATTCCTTCATGCCCATTACTTGGCTAATTTCTTTAGTTTTTCTCTTTCTCTCGCAGATCTTCTGGCCCCTCTTTTTATCACCTCCATATCCACGGCTCGTCTTTTATTTTTTTAGGAGTTCATTCAAAGCCAAGAAAAACGCCGTTATTTATAAAAGCCAATATATTATTTCAAAATATCGATGCCCCAATGGGATACGGACAGGATGCACACGAACTAGGAGAATCAAGAGTGTGAACCATTGATATTTGGATTGGAAGAGGAGAGCAGGGAAAAGAACGATGTTCGGTGATTGACGTCATGACGAGGAGACTGGATGTACTGGCGTCTATGGACAAGGAATTAGGTGTGTCTGAAATGAAATTTGTAGCCGCGCTTTGGTATGACGTCATGATAGGGGAAAAGGTTTTCATAATGTCATTGCTTCCCAATTACCCAAATTGTTGGTATATGAATGTACACCCCTCTCCCGTCACATACACTAGATGAGGTCCTGCAGGTTAATATGGAGACAAAATGATATCAGCATAATGTTGTCTCCGGAAGAGGAGAAGTAGCGTTCAAGATCACCATCAACAATGTGAAGATAAACCCTAGTCTTCTCATTCATTTATAACTTAGAAAAATTGTTGAGGGCTATATCAATCACTCGGAAACATAGTGAATTCACAACTTAGGAAAAGACCATGATGTATTTATTGCCTATTTTTGAGCACATGAAGGAAGGACTTGTGATACTGTACTCATATCATGATAAACAGGAGAAACGTTTCGCAGGAAGACAATACATTGGAGACGTATTTTAGCCTTTTGGTCACTTCTGGTGGCACACACACCAGACTGATCTGCCTTTTAGTTATCCCTATTTATCCCTATGCTAAATTAGTTTCTTCATATGGTTTTGCAGTGGCGAATCAGAATTTTATGACACACTATTTCCCGAGAAAAGATTAGAACCCACGGTTAGACGTTTCCCATCAAATTGATTCACCGAGGGTATGGTTGAGAGATTTAAATATGACATTGATTTGTCAAAAAGTAAGTTAAAAGCACAATAAAGCAGATTTAACCGAAGGAGGGTACGAAATAGTTGCATTCTGATTATCTGATAATTTTGCCAATCATTGTTAATTTTATGAAAGGCTAAAAGTTGAGTTTAAAATGTTTTAATCTATATTTACAAGCTTTTACTAAAACTTCTGAAATGTCATTTGATATATGGAAGGAAGTTATGGCATTTTTATTGCAATTTCAAACTAAAATGTAATATATTTTTAATGGTATTTTATCAAGATTGCTAATTTCCTTTCTCTTTGCCAATTATTTTCCATCCATATGAAGGTGAACCTCTGGCTTCGAGTAAGCGGAAGTAAAGGAAGATTATCCACCGACTGACCATGGAGCGGGATGCTCAGTATGGCACGTACATCTCCTCCCAACGCGCAGGGCAATTTAAACTAGTCTCTATCGAATGAGTCCAATCAGATGCCGATGATTGACATTAATATTACGATAGCTGTGACTACACATCGCAATTCGATTTGCACCTCATAATTCGATTTGCACATGTCTCAAAAATTGTTTCATGGAATCGCAGTCCTGTATATGGCAAAAAAAAACAGTTGAAGTCAATATGTGATCAATCAAGCAACAACATAAGTCAATTCCAATCCAACCATGTTTTCGAATAATATGATAGCGTTTTGCAAGTAAATCTGAGTCAACAATAAAAACAAAATAAAAATTCAGTACATGGACTCCCCGAAAGAAAAAAAACTGAAGCCAGCTAATCATACCGAACAGCAAATACCACTAAAATCCAATTAGAATGTTCGAAACGATTTCAAAATTCAAGCAATCATAAAAAGAACAAACAGGACGTCAGAAGCAAATGCGGAATCCGTGGACCGAAAGCCCCAAAAAGTAGAACATGAATGAAAACGTGATGACGAGGAGAGAGTATTGGTGGGAGGGAGGGGCAGGGTGTCGTGCGGGGCGATGGGTCACACAAGAGGAATGCGCGAATCCAGGGCTCGGGGTCTTTGGAACGCACAATCAATGAGAATATTTTCATTGATATAAAATGCGCAAAACCGATGGCAGCTCTCTATTATCGCGTCTGTGACTAAAATTGCGGCATGCTTTGATTCTATCTCAGAACAGAAAGATGCTGGAAAAGTTTTGCTATGATTCAAGAAAAAACATATTTAAGAGGGCAAATAGGTATGACGTGCTAAATTCATGCGCCATAAATGTCAAATTATAAATGCCTCCGAAACCAAAAGGTTGAAAATTGTTTTATCTCATTTCATTAACGTCCTGATAATTGTAAAAAAACAGCTATAATTTACTTAGAACATCTTGTAATCACAACTTCCTAAACGATTTCCCACATAAGCGGATCAATGCGTCAGTACCAGGAATGGAAGTAAATTTAAATGAAAGTCCCTACGGTCGTGAAGCAATGGAAAACGAAATAGCCTTGGTTATGTCAGGAATGGAAGATTGACGAACTCCCCTTCAAATTAATACCAATACATGTTGGTAACCACAGCACAGAGTTTCCAAATTTAAATATAAAATGCACATTACGTTTTTTTTAAATTTGGCATAGATCCGGTGAGAATTCTAAATACCACGCAGAATGTAAAAAATACCCCAGTCAATTATATTTCCTCACTGCTCTTAAGTAAAACGAAATGTCTTATTTTTAACGCGCTTAGGACTCCCATATCTACTTGCCTGGCCACTTACGTCACGCCGTCTGTTGGATGCAAAGTGAGTTTCCAGTAACTTGGGCCATTCGATAATATGAGAATACTGTGGTTGAGACTAGCGCGCCCACCGGGACTACATACATACTATCTCGACATGTGACGGTCAGAGAGCGCTGCAATATCCGCTGTCGTCTAAACGAGTAGTAGACTACATGACTCGGGTGCCCCATTGCCCCACACTGCATTCGAAAGTTAATGATACTCCAACGCTCGCCTGGGATAGACAAGAATAACTCGAGATTCTTCGTGCGTCCCTCTTCTCTGCTCTCATTTCACAAATGTTTAAATACATTGCAACAGCACATGTATGGTAGGTCACATATAACAAGTTGCATGCAGCATATAAAATGTGATATGACCTTATAATAAATATTTTCCATGATATTTTAAATATTGAGGAGGATATTTATGTTTTAAGCTCAATTAAAATTGGCATATTAGTTAAAGAAAAGGTAAACAATGACTCTAAGTATTATCATCAATCTCCGTTTTCGTTCACGGCTGAATTTCCTACTCAACTTACTAAATCGTAACGTTCGTCCCAATACTACTGTAACCCTGCGTTCAACATGAAAATCGTTTTCCTCAATTTTCTTCCTGCATTTTATGTAAGTTTACAATTGAATCTTTTTCATGATGCACGCAATACTATAAATTATCAAGCAAGCGCTATTTATTTAAAGTATTTTATGGAGTTAAATAGCATACTTAAATATTCTAATATTAAGTATTCATAAAAAGAAACGGTTCATATTCATGATATGGTGGAGTATCGTGATTAATTAAAAATTGGCAATTTTTAATTGATTAAGTATTGGTTTAGTTCATTAACTGTATTTAACAAAACTCTAGCCTTTTCCTCTAACTTGTACGTTGTGCTGTAATTATTTTCGAATAATATGCTCAAAATATCACTTACAGGTATATGCGTTCAAAAATGATTTCCCAATGATTAAAAACATTTTTTCAGCATAATAGGGAAACGGTGCTCACTTTTCAGGCTATTGATGTCGGAGAACACCATTCTGCAGTTAAAATTGGGCAAATACGACCAAATAATTTAATAAAACTCTATAGAATCATCTAATAGACGTAAACGCGGGTCAAAAGAGTCATTCAGTATAATATCGAACTAATTATGCAATGCTTTTGCCTAAGGGTCCTCAAAATGTGGTGCAATGTATTATATTTGAATCCGTATTCATGACAAAGACCATATTATACGATTTCTGTGACGAATAGAAGAGAAATTAACCTAGAAATGCAAAAATATCAACATTCAATTTTATTAACTCAAAGGAGAGATTTTACGCGGCTCTTCAAGGCTGCAGAAGGTATCATGGAGTCTCGGCATCATTCACGTAATTCATATTTCATTAGCGTCATAAGGTGCTATATTTTTTTGCATTGAAGTAAAATAGGTCAGAGGTACCTAATTGCTCTTTATTATTCCCGAGAAGAAAAAAGTTACTTTCATGGCATGCTCCTTTCTGAGTCTGGCAACGATGATGCATCCATCATTTCATTATTAAAATCTTTTACATTAATTGACAAATATTAAAGAATGTCTCTTCATTGTTAAATAAAATGTAAAACAAACTATTTATTTCAAAAATATCTCCATTTAAAATAATATTTGAGGCAAATCTATGTTAGTAATACTACGTACCATGATGCCATAATTTTTTTGTAAAAAGAGCAATTCCCATCCGAAAGCCCACTGCATTAAAAATACCTATATGGAATGTGTAGACTCAATTAAATAATTAGGTGTTGCCCTCACTCACGATCACTCCTGGGTGAAACATAAACGGGGAATATGTGGACAAACTAACAAAAAGTTAGGATTTATTAGAAGAGCACGGGGTAAATGTGATGAAAAGGTCGAGGATAAATGCTATCTGTCGCTGGTGAGGCCTAATTTAGAATATGCTGTAAGTATATGGTATCCTCACGAAGTTGGATTTATTGCCGAATTGGATCGCGTGCAGTGTAGAGGAGCTAGATTTGTAAAACGTCGTCATGATGAACTTAGTATCCAAAATATGAGAGCAGCTAGGCTGGGAATCACTCACGGAGCGAAGGTTCAATTGCAGATTGAAGCTCATGTATTAATTGGGAGTCTCATAACCAGTGAGGTTGAAAATGTGTTGTGTCGTCCTACGGTAGGAGTGATCATTTCAATAAAAAGAGACTTGAGGGTAGTACAGATAGATTCCAAATGCCATTTTTTCCACAAACGATAAGGGATATTGATTACATTGTTCGACCGCGGTAGAGTGATGGTGGGGTTAAATTTATTCTTTGTATATCAATCCCCTGCCACATACCCTGGCGGTGGCTTGCAGGATAAACACTAATAAATAAATATTATTTTTTTACATTTTCTTATTTGTAGTGGTATATAATTCCATATCACTCTCGAATTGCACCGATGGCCAATCAATTTAATTCACTCATGACTTCAGCTAATCTATAGGCAGGGGCTAAGCTACTCATGCAAAGCAATCTCCGGCTTTAGAAGAATTTACTTGTCATTTATTTGGACTCATTTATTTATTAAATAAATGCTTCAGATGAACAATATTTAAGCAATAAGCTAATTCTGAATATCATCACTAGCTCGGTGAGAGACAACACTAGCCTAGGTGGCAATGATTAAAGGTCTCTCTCGGAAGCATATTACAAAGCTAACCGAGGCGCCATTTAAAACTTTTGAGTAGACTGTTTGGATAACGAGCGGAGGGTTTCAGATTCGATGTCGGGTGGAGCTGCTATAAATCCCCAGTTTCACCCCAGGCTCTATGATTTTCCGGCACTCCAAGAAATCTTACAGAAATGTAGCGGATAAGAGCCGATCCCCGTGCCTTGATGTGTGAGTGTGACACCTCACGTTATAAGGTTTTGTGCGATGTGAGCTGAGCTGACCTGAGCATTCGAGACAAACACCTACAGGCTGATTACCGCAATTATATCATAGGCCACGAGTGTCATTCGTTTCGACCACGTGACAGATTTTCATTGAAAGAACGGATAAAAATCAGAAAAGTACATAGTGATCAGCACAAGCTCGATTCACTAATTTTGAAAAGAAAGCGTTCAAATTCATATAAAATATTTATATACGTAGGAACGAAGTTAACCAGGGTTTACTGAGGCATGAAAAACAATCGGTTGAATGGTAGAAGACAAGAAAGTCTCGTCCAAAACAGGGGAAATTTTCAAACAATGAAAGTGCGCCAAAATAAAGACTGGTGAAGACAAAATGCCTGAAAGAAGTAATTAATGGAAAACACTCTAAAGAAAACGGAGTAGATGAAAAGAATTGCCTTCCCTCATGAAAACCAATATGGATGAAACAGGAAGAGTTACCGTGGAAAATCCTTAAATAAAAGGTTAAAGAAATAAAAAGTAGCAATTTTGAAAGCGAATGAGTATGGAACGGGTAAGCCGATAGAAAATTAAACGGCTAAGATACTATTATACATATACAGGGTCGCACCCAAAAGTGGTAGGACTAATTTTTTTACAAGAATTTTATTGACGATATACTTACATCGACTTAATAATCTTCAAAGTATGCTCCTTGAGCTGCTACACACTTAGTATAACGTTGCTCCCATTCCCCGTACGCCCGCTGGAAATTTTCTTTGGGGATGCCGTTGATGACCCTCGTCGAAGCCTCTTGAACGGCCTTTATCGAGTCAAAACGTCGTCCCTTGAGCTGTCTTTTCATCAGGGGGAAGAAGAAAAAGTCCGGTGGCGCCAGATCGGGAGAATAGGGCGGGTGCGGCAACGTGGCTACGCCGTATTTGGCCAGGAGTTGTCTGACGACGAGCGCGACATGGCAGAATTTTCGGCACCTTCTTGGCGCACACCTTGCGCATGGCCAAATCCTGTGAAATAATGCGTAGGACGTTGGATGCAGACAGACCCAACTGGTCTGCAATTTCTTCGCTGGTCAAGCGTCGGTCTGTGTTCAGCAGTGTCCTCACTCTGTCCACGTTCGTGTCGGTTCTAGCCGTTGACGGCCGTCCGGAGCGATGGTCGTCTTCAACGAGCTCCCTACCCTCTTTAAACAACTTGTGCCACTCAAATACTGTGGAACGGCTTAAGGCAGTGTCCCCATGAGCCTGCTTGATCATATCGAGGGTCTCAGTCGCCGTCTTCCTGAGTTTCGCACAAAACTTCACGGAATAACGTTGCTCTAAATTCAGATTCATTTTGTTTTTCGACGCGGACAAAAAACTTGCTTCACTAAAAACGGTATCCACACTCAACGACAGCCCACAGGCGACTGAGGTTGGTTTCGGTCTGTTGCTAAGAGCCCCGTCCACCTTACCCTGCCAGGCAGACCCCCCTCCGCCGCTCCGTTCGCGCCAGAGAAAATCAGTCCTACCACTTTTGGCTGCGACCCTGTATACTCCGTAGCATCGCCAAATTGCCAACAATTTACGCCATAGAACCCCTAGTCTCATAAATCGTGGCTGTTTGAAATTTTAGCTTTCATTAGCTTTTAGAGTTCAAAAAACACGAATCAAGATAGTAGGTTACGGTTTTCGAATCGCACTAACAGCAAGCAAGGAAGAGCCTCCAGGATAATATGAGCAGAACTCGCATTATTTCGTAGACTAAACAGAGCAGCACCCAGACATCTTTAGTAACATCAAAGCTGCTCTGAGAGCAACTGAAATTTAAAAGTGCTTATTTTCGTAAGATCAATATTGTTTACTTTTCCCACTCACGTCCCCTGCCCCCGCGACCCCTCTCACCCCTCCGCTGCCCTTCTATCCTTCCGGGCCCCGTTTTCTCAACAGAAACCTCGAGGGGGTGCTTATGGGGGGGGGGGCGTCCTCGCTAGGGGAAGAGGGCTCCCTCCTTGGTTCTCTTCGCCATGCCCATAGCACCCTTTGACCTTCCCCAATGCCCGAACCTTCCCCCCCCCCTTCCCCGCTCCTCCTCCCACCTTTTTTTATAAAACTACTCATAAAATTTCAATTCCTACAACTTCGGCAGGTTGATTGATTCAATGGCCTCAGGGACAAGTTTCCCATAAAAGTACTTCGGGAACACGTTTGAAGATTTTTCCAAGTTTAACCATTTGAAAGCTCCTGCTGGAGAGCAATCAAACGTGATGAAATACGCTTTTTTAAATCAGCATAAATTAAGAAAAAGGAAACTGCAAGATATTCACCAATGAAACAAGACGCCATTAAAGAGACTCATGCAAAAGAAAATCACAACTGGGAAAAATAGAAACGTGTTTGCGGTTTTATCCCATAGGATTGTGAATGATTCACTTCCATTGACTGGAAAATAATTAAAGCTCCACTTGCCTTTAAGAACAATTCCTTATCTTGTCCCATATTTCTTGATATATCTTTGCCCCCTGCAATAAAACTGTGTCAGGATTTGAACGACCTACTTGAACTAAGTGCTCTCAGTGGCTATGAGATAATGGAAAAGGCGTCTGAATTATCGAAAGTCGAGTAAAGCCTAGCCCGATACATACCGTCACGTTCGCATGAAGAAGAGATGTAGAGAATGATAGCTTAGGTCCAAGCACACTCGACGATGAAAAATAAATGGCATTAAGGGAAATGAAACTCAATAAGGCCGTAGGGGTGGATACCATCTTTGCGGAGCTATTGAAATGTTTAGCAAAATGTGGGAAGAAGAGGATTCGTATTTTCTATGAGGAGGGAATCTGACCGGAAGACTTTGTGAGATCAGTTTTAGTTCCTATCCCGAAAAAGGTAAAGGCTACATCTTGTGAGGACTACAGGACGATAGGTTTGATGTCACACGCAGTTAAAGCTGTTCTCAGGATCATAAACAAAAGGATAGAGAGTAGGGCAAATGATTACTTAGGGGATGATCAGTTTGGGTTTAGGAAGGGGAGAGGTACGCGTGATGCCATTGCAGTTATGAGATTATTAATCGAGAGGAATATAGGATACAACCAGGAGGTATTTGCCTGTTTCGTAGATTTCGAAAAGGAGTTTGATAGAGTGAATTAGGAAAAACTAAAGTATATTGAAGACAATAGGAATAGATTGGAGGGAAAGGAGGCTAATCCACAACCTGTACATGTCTCAGACTGCTCAGGTGCGAGTGGGGAACGGGGAGTCCGGTTGGGCAGTGTTAGGAAGAGGTGTAAGACAGGGTTGCCCATTATCACCGTTGCTGTTCAACCTCTATGCTAAGGAATTTTTTTAAGAGGCATCGGAAGAACTGGAAGAGGAATGAAAGGGCCCGGGCATTCGTAAAATCAGTTAGGTTCACTGATGACCAAGTTGTAGTTTGTCAGGCAGCCAAGGGTTTGCAAGCATTGCTGAGTGAATTGGATATTCAGTGCGACAGGTATGGGATGAGCATCAATATTAATAAAACAATGGTAATGCGATTTTCAATGCGAACGTATATATATATATATATATATATAATATATATGTTAAATCGTTATCGGGAAGTAAGAAAGGAATATGTATTATAACAGTTAGAGATAAGGCGGGTAAGGTCATAGTTGATGCAGGAAAGATCCAAGAGATGGAAGGAGTATATAGAAAAACTGTATAGTAAAGAACTTAGACCGACAAAGTTAGAAATTGAAAAAGTAAATGACGTAGAGGAAGACAGCTTAGTTCCAGGCTTACTCGATGAGCAGATAGAGAGGGTATTAAGGGAGATGAAACTAAATAAGGCCGTGGGGGTGGATAACATTCCCGCGGAACTATTGAAATGTTTAGGAAAAAGTGGGAGGAAGAGGCTATATGGGCTGATTCGTAGTATTTATGAGGAAGGAATCTGGCCTGAAGACCTTGTGAGATCAGTTTTAGTTCCTATTCCGGAAAAGGTAAAGGCTACGTCTTGTGAGGACTACAGGATGATAAGTTTGATATGACACGCAGTTAAAGTTGTTCTAAGGATCATAAACAAAAGGATAGAGAGTAGGGCAAATGATTACTTAGGGGATGATCAGTTTGGGTTTAGGAAGGGGAGAGGTACGCGTGATGCCATTGCAGTTATGAGATTATTAATCGAGAGGAATATAGGATACAACCAGGAGGTATTTGCCTGTTTCGTAGATTTCGAAAAGGAGTTTGATAGAGTGAATTAGGAAAAACTAAAGTATATTGAAGACAATAGGAATAGATTGGAGGGAAAGGAGGCTAATCCACAACCTGTACATGTCTCAGACTGCTCAGGTGCGAGTGGGGAACGGGGAGTCCGGTTGGGCAGTGTTAGGAAGAGGTGTAAGACAGGGTTGCCCATTATCACCGTTGCTGTTCAACCTGTATGCAGAGGAAATGATTAAGAGGCATGGGAAGAACTGGAGGTAGGAATGAAAGTGGGCGGGGAATTCGTAAAATCAGTTAGGTCCACTGATGACCAAGCTTTAGTTTGTCAGTCAGCCAAGGGTTTGTAAGCATTGCTGAGTGAATTGGATATTCAGTGCGACAGGTATGGGATGAGCATCAATATTAATAAAACAAAGGTTATGCGATTTTCTAGAAAGAAAAAGGCCAAGCTTAACATTAAAATAGGAGGGCAAAAACTAGAGCAGGTACAACAGTTTACGTATCTCGGTAGTGTTTTGGACCAACACGGCCAAAGTAGTAGGGACGTAAGGAGAAGAATTGCGCTAGGCAAAGAGGCTTTCAGAAGGAGGAGGGAGTTAATGACAGGGACTTTGAGTAAGGATGTTAAGAAAAGACTCGTAAAAACTTTGATATGGAGCGTAGCTATGTACGGTGCGGAAACGTGGTCATAGAAACTGGAGGATAAACGTAGACTGGAGGCTTTTGAAATGTGGGTTTGGAGAAGAATGGAGAAGGTGAAATGGACAGAGAAGAAAACAAATGAGGAAGTACTTGGTATGGTGGGCGAAGAGAGGGGTTTGTTGGGAGAAATCATATGGAGGCAGGAAAAGTGGATGAAGGGGGTATTGACCGGCAGTGGTATGTTGAAGACTGTGATCGAGGGGAGAATGTTGGGCAAAAGAGGAAAGGGAAGGAACAGGATAGGAATGTTGGACATGGTGAAGGAAGAAAGTACTCCGAGATGAAGAGGGACCTGATATAGAGTAGGATGATGGATTTTGTGTTTTGTTAGGGGTAATAAAATGTTTGTTTGGTAGTTGTGTCCATCCAAAAACCTACCTTAATCGGTAGGTTACCTTAAAATCTATATGTATGTATATATATATATATATATATAT
Organism: Hetaerina americana; assembly: GCF_022747635.1. Lineage (NCBI taxonomy): Eukaryota > Metazoa > Arthropoda > Insecta > Odonata > Calopterygidae > Hetaerina > Hetaerina americana. Next base: position 1,730,226 of record NW_027286985.1, on the reverse strand, counting down.
ATATATATATATATATATATATATATATATATATATATATATATATTACTACTATTGTAATTATTTTGTAAGGTGGTTCGGATATGGAGAGTAAGAATATCGTCGAGATGAGGGTTCTCTCTTCTTCCAAGGTTCGGTAGTATTATGTCTTTTTCAAACCTTTAATTTGGCAAAAAAATATTATTTGAGAACTGGTTTTAAATTAATGGTTCTATATTGCGTGTGTTATAAAATAAACCTCCGTATCATTCTTCGTTTGAATTGATTCGACAAAGCATAATCCATGTAATAATTAAGCCAACCGCTTTAGAAGAATTTTTTATAATAATTTATATGATTTACATATTTTATATAAATTCATATGATCAAGGGAAACCTTTTACGGCAAGCTTGACTGAAGAAAGACTAAATTAGTAGATTCTACCATTGTTTTGTTGCAAGGCACAATCGTCATTTAATGATTTTGCCTAGCAATTAAACCATGGTCTTAAAAATGAAAAATTCTTGTGGAATCTGCCAAGTTAAACGTTTAATCCAGCCATACATCGAGTTAACCAATTTCAAATATAGAAGCGTAAAGAGAAATAGTACTTATGTGATTCTATTTAGGATATTGTTAAATTTGAATTTCCCATAAAATCAGTCACCAGGATGAAAAATGTTCTACTCAGCAAAGAAATTTATTGCTAACACTACCGTTAAGTTTTATTCGTCATTTCAGAATACGCCGAAGAAACTGAATTTGGTTATTTTATCCATTCAGAATAAGTAATGAATTATAAACTCTTATTGCTTTAACCTTCAATCTTGACTTTCATGATAATGAATATCTATGTACTTTTTTATTTTCTCGAATAACTTAATTTTTAAATGAAATAACACATTGCCGAAAACATTGTTTATACTTTGGATACGGGATAGTGTATTTGCGTCACCAATCCAACCGAAACTGCAACTTTGTCGACTTTGACCACTTGTTAGTACATTCTTTTTACTTCATCCTGTTGTTAGTGAAGAAAAACAAATGACTACCTTAGCGCGGGGAAGCCAAAAGATACTACACCAAAAGAGGAGCCTCTTGTTTCGTTACGAAGATCGAGAAAAAGAAAATTTGCTGGCGCTTAGCACACACGGGGAGGCGAAAGCGTCCACTACCGCAAAGTCGCCTCAGAATCCGCTGCCTCGGAAGCACGCCCCTGCCGCCACAAGGCAGGCAGGGAGGGGAATGCCGGGGCACTCCTCTCTCCCCACCCGTTCAAAGATGGAGCCACATTCCAAAAGTGTGTCTGGAGGAAGGGGAGCATCATCTCCCGCAATAAAGGTGTCCTCGGATGCTTTAAAACCGCGAGGAGTTCAGATAACGAGGGCGGTCGTCGGTGGAGGAGGGCGCGGCACAATAGAGGCGAGAGGGAGATAAAAAGGAGACAACAGCAGGGATGACGAACGGTTCAAGAGAAGAGGGAAATCCTAAAAGGACCTTCAGATGCCCTCCCGAAGCGAGCAGCGAAGAAAAATAGAAGGAGAGGATTGGCCGCATTTCGTTATAATTTCAAAAACTCAGGAACCACCGACATCCAAGTTTCACCCTTACGGGCTCTCCCGCGGAATTTAACATGGATAGTAATTGGAATTCATATCTTTCGAAGGAGTTTTTCAGCACGAACAACGGAACATTACGATATAATTTTTTAGAAGTTTTTCAGCATTAATAGTTGGCAAAAGTATATCAAAAATATCTTCTTGCGCAGTTGATGGCTCTTTACCAATTGTTCTTTGGTGTGTGTTGAGATGTGCGCTGGTCTTCCGATAAACTATTTCACATTCTTCACGCCTTCACTCAATACTTGTTTATTCGGAACATCATTACACACACAAAAATAGGGAGTCAAAATTGTTATTTAAAATTATTAAACACTTCTAGAAGGATTGCAAGGGCCCAATGGTTAGAGTGCCAGGTCACTACTCAACCGTAGGCCAACCGTAGGTCAACCTTTCAATCCCTCGTCCCTCTCCGCGGGGGGAAATTCCTGCTACCTGCAACGTTGGGTCGCATTCCATTCCTTTTACAGACTCTTTGGGGGTAGAGTGTTTTGTGGTGCATTTTCATGTGGTAGTGATGTTTCAATTTCTTGCTTGTTGTGTCCTGGCTTCCGTGTTGTAGGATGGCTTTCGTGCTGCATCATGGGATGCAGTTTTTTAGTTGTTTTGCGGTATATGTGTTTGCATGAGTGTTGGATGAAGGGATTTTTGCATGAGTGTGTGCGCTGCTGTGGGTGTAATTTTCCGTGTTGTTTTTTTGCATGTGGTATTTTTCATTTTACGGTTGGTGACCAAACACCCCCCGCCACACGCCCTTGCGGCGGCTTGCGGGGTATTATGTAGATGTAGATGTAGGGCAGGAATTCGATTTCGGGTGATAGCTTCAGCCGAGATCTTTTGGGTACCAGAAACCGCAAGCGTCGCAGAGGATGGAATTTGCCGCCATGGCATAATACATGGATTCTACTCGCCGTTCGGATTAATGCTAAGGAGCTCAACCTATCAAACCAGCCTTCTGGGGGATTGATGTATTTTGAGGGATTGCTAGAATAATGGTAACGTCAATCTAACGAAATAGTTCTCTCAAATTGAAATATTCCTCTTAGATGTTTTGGATCACTAAAATTTTTGAATATTTTTATATTAGTTATCATTATAAAAATTACCATAATATTTGTTTGTATAAATAAACTCTTTTGGTGCATCTTGAATGGAAAAATATTAGCGTGCATGAAACTTACTAGAAATGCTAGCAAGTCACCCGTTGGTCATCAAAGTAAAAATCGTTTGCAAAAATGATAATTTGAAATTTTATCTTAATGACTTTTCTAACTAACTGACATTCTTTTCTTTTTTCATGTTATTCCAAGTAGATAAATTAATTTATTTTTTCAAAAATAATTTTTAGTGGGATTTTTGAATTCAGATTAGATACAAATGATGAAGAGTTTACTTAAAATATCAAATTGAAACAGGTTTTTGGGAAAATACGTATATTGCAGCTAGAACGAAATAAAGTTGAATTCACGAGGAAAACGCTACAACTATTATTTCGGAGGGGTGTGTCTACGCACACACAATACTCCGGGAGCCGCTGCAAGGACGCCACCCGTAAAATAGAATGAGACCACGTCTGCTCGAATAGAGTAGTGTGATGAGCAAATAAAGGCTTGCCACTAATACAGAAATCTCTTTCAGAATGTTAGTTCTGAAGACCATTATTCTCTTCCTGTATCAAGGCATATAATTACTAATAATAACAGTATCGATGAGGGAAATAAATGCGAATTTCATTGAATATTCTAGATGGGCATGAAGGAACTTGTCTAAAAAGCCGGAAAGGAGTGAAGGCGTATCACCATGCCTACACGAAGATCCTGAGTTTCCCGCGACTTCATAAATATGCACTCCCATTTGCTCCTTCGCAGACTAGTTGGACGTCGCTCTCTCACTTAAACATCGTCCGTAGTTTTCCCTAATTCTCATTTGACCTCAGCCTCGAACGCTTTCGCGAGCTCCTGCATGCAAATGAATAGGAGTGACAGGGATCCTCTCATCTGTCTATACTATGCTGTGTTTCAAGTCAGCGTCTTCACGCACGGATTAATGAGTCGGTAGTCAGTTGTTTATTCGCTTCAGTCAGAAAGGCGATACATTTAAAATGGTAACTCGTATGACCTTAATTCATGAATGATGAAGGGACGCTTCGTGGCATTAGCGAGCGTTTTGCGTTTTCTCACGGGGAGGCCGGTTTGCCATATTTGTATTGCTAACCAGGACCGCCTTTGTCCATGAGAATGGAAACATCTTTGACTTTTTTTCAGTACATTTCACCCTAGAAACGACGCCCGGTCCTGGAGTCGCCGATACAATACGGAATCAAATGAAGTACAGATTAAATCAGGGCTATTATTTCTGTATGAGGCGTAAAAATAATAACTGAAAATGATTAAATGACTAAAATGTAAGTTACTAAAGTATACAAATATTTATTTGAATAGTCGTTAACATTATGCATTCTTACCACCCGATAGCACTTGCCTAATTAGTAAATAACTATAATTAAAAGCATAAATGTCGCTATACGTAGTGAGCTTTCGGTAAATGATGAGTGATTGTGGTAATAATTGGAGAGCTAGGGTGAGGAATAGGCGCAGAATCGGAGGGAGTGATATACAAAAATGTGGACTGCAAAGCAACAAAATTTCATTGACTGCCCAAGCGGGCAAGTATAAACCATCCCGGTGAGTGAAGTCCCACCTTTACCGGTCATTGTACATAAGAAACGCATGGCATTGAAGAAAGAAACATGGCTGAGGTGGAAGTGCGGTTTGCGAGAAAGTGAAACTTAAAACTAGGAGTAAAATATGAATTCTTAATCTATCAAAGAAAGGAAAGCCGACAGGGAACGGCTTTTTACAAAAAAGAAAAAAAAAGTACGTCACTGACAGCACTAACTGCCCACCGGCACACTCTGAGCATAGAGCGGTACAAAAAGGAAGCGGAGGCGAGGGTCGCCCATTTCCCACGGCGGGAAATTACACTTGGGAAAGAGGAAGCGGGTGACAGCAGGACCGTGAAGCGGAGAAAATGATACTGAAATAACTTAGAGGACGGAGGAAGAGATCCGTCCGGCCGTGAAGCGGCTTAATACTGTGAATAAAATTTAACATTAAAAGACATAGAAAAGACTCATAGGCGAGTAATATCTTTAGGCAGTGTATAAGTGTGTCTCTCTCCGGGATCGTAGTCCCAGATGGTAGCTACGGATTTCCAGACGGTTCGAGGCGGGATTTGAAAGACGCGACCTGCGAGCGAATAAACTCCGCGACTGATGGGAGTTTATGCGCCGCTCGCATGTCGGCCATCCTAGTGAAACGACTCACTTGGAGTAACGATCGAACAGCCTTGTTTTGGGTAGTTTCAAGGTAACGCCAGAGCGTTTTCCGAATGGCAAACACGGGGCAAGCGTACAGAAACTGCGGGCGAATGATCGACCTGTAAAGTCGCATCCTGTCGGCGTGATTCAGGGGAGAAATCACGGAGGAAAGGCAGCCGAGCCGGCTCCTTGCGACCATTGCCTTCCGACGGCAAAAGTCGAGGTGCGGCTGAAAAGTGAGCTGGTTGTCTAAAATGACACCAAGAAATCGGTGCGAAGAAGCCCTCGGTATAATGTGTTGGTGGAAGAAAAGAGGAACGTGGGGTGTGCGTTTTCGTCTGCGGGAAAAGTGAATATGTGTGCTTTTGTCAGGATTGATTCGTATTTTCCAAGTCCGTGTCCACCGGTGCAGTTTGTCAAGGTGTGCTGTAAGTCGTCTGATGTTCACGGAGCGTGTTCGAGATGTGGCGGCGATGGCAGTGTCATCGGCGTACATGTAAAGGGAAGTGTGAGGTGTAGAAGGCAGATCGTTGACGTACAAGTTGAATAACTGAGGACTGATAGGAGAGCCCCGCGGCACGCCCGCCTCGGCTCTCTTTACAGAAGAGAAGGAATCACCCAACGACACGCGGAACGTACGATTGGAGAGGTAATTTCGAACGAGGAGGAGAAAGGAAGGGGAAAGTCGAGGATATGCATTTTGTAAATGAGGTCCTTGTGCCAAACGCGGTCGAAAGCACGGGTGACGTCCAGGAAGACGGCGTCCGTCGTGCGGCGAAGATTGAAGCCGTGCGAAATACGTTGACTGAGGCGAAGGATCTGATGACACGCGGACACGCGCGAACGAAAGACAAGCTGCTCGGGACGGAGAATACCGCGGTCGCGGACGTGGGTTTCTAGGGGGGTCAGAAGGGCCCTCTCGAAAATTTTCGAGACGTTTGAAAGAAGAGTAATTGGACGACTATTTCCCGGGATGTCGGCATATTTTCCTGGTTTCGGTAGGAGAATAACTTCCCCTGACTTCCAAGGGAAAGGAAAATGGGAGGAGAGGTAGCAGGGATTAATTAAATCTGAAAGGATGAGAGAAAAAGCGGGGACAGAGGCGGCTAGCTTAAGCTCGCCATTTGAAACATTATCACATCCTGGCGCCTTATAGTTTGGGATCGAGGTGAGGATAACCTTAATTTCGGGAGGGAATGTGGATTCGGGGGCATATTGGAAAGGAATTTACGAATTTTCCGGTCAGCAGGAGAGGGAGCGGGATCGGCGGCCATGATTGACTGCAGGTGGGTCGCCTGTATCTTCGTTTTGCGGCTAGGATCGAAGATTAGAATCATTAAATTGGAGTGTGGGGTTGGTGCGCTTGGGGTAGAGGCCTGAAAGATCACTGTTTGTCAAATAATACGCCTTGCCTATGCGTTGGTAGATGGATAATATGTTAAGGTCACCCTGTGTGGTATGGACTGTAATACCGAGAGCGGAAGATCGCGGTGAACTAGAACAGCAACCCCTCCGCCATGTGTGTTACTATCGAGTCTGTGTGTGAAGTAATGCGGTGAATTGATGAGAGGTGGAATTTGAGTAATGTTTCCTGCAGACGTATGACGTCAATATGGTGCTAGCGGCGTAGTAAAAAAGTTCATTTTTTGTTCGCAATGCCATGGCAGTTCCATGCAAGGACTTTAAGAGTGTCAGGTGTGTAAGTATGTGCTGTATTAGACATAAATACGAAAGAGCTGCTCAAGGATAAAAAATTTTTTGTCTTCAATGGTAGGAGCCTTCTGTATCTCCACCATTATGCTACGAAATCATTGCAAAAGTTCCGGGACGTCCGCAGGAGAAGGATGGAATGGAGAGGGCGGAGGGCGAGTAGGCAACGGCTGGACAGCTTGCGGCTGGGAAGAGGGTGTCTGTGGGAGGGGAGGAAACTCAACAGATGGGTTTACCACCGCGGCAAAGGAACGGGTGAGGAGGGGAGGGTTTGGGCTTGTCGCCGGAGAAGGGTGAGATGTCACGACCTTTTTTCTGTCAAACCGCAGTCTCTTTGCCTCCTTGTGGACTTCGCAGCCCGGATGCACGTCACCACATAGAAAGCATTTTGCGGGCTCAGTCGGATATTTGGTGCATGAGCTGCTTATGTGGTCACCACCACAGCTGACGCAATTTCGGTTGAGAAAACAGTGGTTCTTGGTTTGGCCTATACGTTGGCATCGGTGGCATTGCACCGGCTCATTTGGTTTTTTTGAACAGTGGCAGAGACACGGAGATCCGCGAGAGAAGAGATCGCGAGGAAAGCCTCGCAGTCAATAGTGCTCTCCGCCATGATGTGGCACGTGCGGGTCGGATATCGGGGAACTTCGCGAGTGCCAGCAGCACGCTCAATCTCGGAGGGACGAGTGGAAGTTATACGGCGAACCGATATCACTGGAAAGCCAAGAGACTGGAGGTCTGACAGGATCTCCGATTTAGGGATGGAAAGAAGGACGCCTCGGAGAGCGAATTCGCGTCGCCGATTTTCTGGGAGTTGGTATGTTACGAACGGTACCTCCAATTCGCGTAAAATAGAGGAGACGGCCCGATATTCCTCCGGATTACTGCACCGAATCACCGCGGTATGGCAGCCGGTGGAATGCGCAATCGGAGGAGTATTACAGGCCCAGGTCATCCGCACGTGGATCTCCGTCCGCCTGGATGTGTCTGCCAAGCGGAAAGGCGGTATCCGGCCTTTGCCGGTACCCGGAGAAGAAGCCGGGGCCAAAGATGATGGGCGCGGGGGATGCACAGACGGAATCTGAGCCCTCGCCACAGTGGGAGGCGGCGCAGCTGCATCGGATAGCAGCGTGTACCGATTGTGAATGCTCACTAAGGGGGGAGGAATCGCCGAGACAGCGCCAGACGCCATGTGACGGCGACGTCTCCCCGTCACCAACTGGAAATCACCGGAATCAATACCAGCGGAGTCATGCGTAACGGGGCGTTCATCGCCCGTACAATTTATTTCTGCGACGGAAAAATGACCGGCAGGGTGAGACACACTCACCAAAGGCACAGATGCAGCAGCGGCCGGTGTGCTGATGTCCATCGGCTCCGGGCGGGAAGGAGGAAAGCAGGTCGGGCCGGATGCTGATGGGGAGGCGGCTGTGTCCGGCGTAGGCGTCGCAGTGGAAGTAGAGGAGTTCCGATGGGAGGCAAGGGTACCAGACGTCGAAGCACGAGGCGTCGGCGCACGAGGGGGAGGCTTAGCCGTCACAGAAGTTGTGGCCGCGGATCCGCGAAAATCCGCGAAAATGGCATCGCGTTCACTCACCGAGAGCGCGGCAAGTGCCGCTCTCACTGCCGCCAGCGAAGATTCCACGGCATTCGCCATGCTAGTGACGGAAGGTTCGCACCGAGGAAGCACTGTCGGTGGCTGGGGAGATTTAGTGGGTGGAGAACAGGACGAAATCACACGTTTCACGACTGCAGGGTCAGATGCGCTGCACCGTGGATTCACATGTGGATGCTGGGGAGATGTCGGGAGTCCAGAACTGGAGCGACGCATAGTGCTGTGACGCAGTTTAGAAGCACCATGGTCCAATACAGAGTCGCGCGAGCTCCAGGTATGCAGGTAAGGACCGGCGACAGGATGCTCACGAATTGGCAGTCTATAGCGCATCGCCAATTGGTGATACTTCCATGGAGATGGCACGGCTTAGACGAAACGGGGAAACAGGGGAAGGGGGGAGAGACGCCCAGTCGGGTGGCCTGGGAGCACAGCCGGACAGGCGACGCTCTGGTCGGGCCCAGGGAAGGGAGAGTAGTTTCACGCGAACGGCCCTGCTCGGCGATCGGTCGGACGGAGGCGGTGACCGCCGGGGTAAGAGACCCGACCGGCGGCACAGAGAAGAGCAGAAAGGCGGCTCGGGAGCCGCGTAAAACCGAAGGGACACGTCGGCGAGCATGGCAAAAGACAACCTTCTCGGTCGACAGCTGCACGAAGAGTCTGAATGTGGACTGGATGCATAAAGAGTAAATGAGTCTTGGGAGTTAGGAAAATTATTAGTCTCTGACCATTAGATCATGTATGAATCGATGTATTGCATTGACGGAAGTGAACATGCCTGAAGATCAGTATTAAAAAAATATGAAATCGGTGTATTAGTCATGAAATAACCTAAATCGAGGTTTAGTTATTTTAAGTCTACCCCAAAATGAAGCGGCATAAAGTGTATTTATTTCGTATTTTAATAGGTGTGCCTGCATCTAAAGCATGACCCACGCGTGGTATATTTCCATTCATTGTGATTTTGTTTTCAACAAGGAAAAACCTAAATGACGCCATATTGTTAATGCAAATTAAAATTTAACAATAGTATGTACCAGATAGTGCAGTGTAGATCGACCCTTTCCACCAAAATAGACGAACCTTGCATGCATGTACTGTAATCTCTTGCTTTTGGAAAGGGTGGGAGTTGGAAAAACTATTTATTAAGCGCAAAAGCCACTAACAATTGATAAAAACGAACAAAAACATGAATAAATCTTAAGTGAAAGAGAATCAAAATACGATCTTAGTACAATTCACTGAAATGTCATCCATAACAAGAATATCCGTACTTCACTGAGGCGTTGCGCCAGAACGAGATAGCCATCATCCTTCGGAGAAAAATGCACTTTCGCTTCCATGACTGTCTTTGCCTCCCACTCGCTCAACAGGAAGTATTTATTGAAATGTTACAGGTTTAGAATTTTCACGTCATAAATACTCAATGTGAGTAACATCGCTGGTTTTACTGGCGCGCTCACTATTCGTAATGCTGAACGCCAGCAGCTCACTTCTGCCAAAGCAAAACTCGGAGTAAATGCAAAAGTCATGACCCCGTGATATTATTAAATATAATGTGCCTTGATTTAACTCGTTGTTATGCCCAATGAGTGTAAAAAAAACGCGAGGAACGCAAAATAAATCGTCCTCCCTACCCGACTTGAAAATTTGAATATGACTGCGAAAAGAAAAAATGAATTCGCCGCATTCCCTGCAGTGTCTGAAACAAATAGAGAACGAAATCTCAATTCGGTCGAAAAGTGGGTGGCAGCATTATTTGGGTGAAGTGTGTTGAAATTTTGAGGTCGAGGATACGGCAGCGCATGACAAACCAAATGTGAAAGCACTCAAAGGGGTGGAGAGGCCGGGCATAGGAATGGAACATAGTCGGAGGAAGAATAAAGAAGAAGTAAATTTGGACGGATCAATGTGGTTGCTCCAAAGGGAGGCTTTGGCATTGCCTAGCTGCTCAATTGTGAGGAAAAAAGGCATAGAGGGAATGAACGAATTATTGTCGATGCTCAATTTTTAAATGTCTTAGTCTAATTCCGTCATTCGAATGAAATGCTTATCGGTTTCAATTTGTCTGAAGGCTTTTCTGTCTGTTCGAAAGGCAAATCTAAGAAAACAGGATAAACCTAGGAGTTAAATCAAATATTCCTGAAATCCCGAGCGTTTTCTGGAAGCCCATGGCAAAGAATTGCCTTCCAAAAAGTAGTCTGAAAAAACATTGATTACAGATAGAATAAATAAAAAACTTCAATACTCCGTAAACAGTTTACCTTTCAAAACTGAGCACAAATGAGGTTAGATGGCTAACGCCACAAGTCAGAGGGTGGGGTAAAGGGGAAATAAGGAAAGAGATAAGAAAGGTTAATACGAATACGCGTATTTTGGCCATGGAGTAGCCCTCTTCGGCGTAAGAAGGTGAATTGTCACGACACAAGTTGAAGTGAGAAAGGGTTGATGGCTATTTATGGTTATTGCATTCATTTAATTTAACCAATACTCTTAGCCGTAAGAGCTCAATTCAATCAATATTGATTACAGAATTGAATAGGGTACAGAAAAAGGCCGCTAGGTTCATGAAAAATTCGTTAATCCATACAAAGAATAAAACATTTAATACAGAATCTGGGAAGGAAAGCTTTAGAAATGCGAAGGCGCAGGGCTAGGTTAACCTTATTAAAAAGATTTAAAGTGTCTTGTTTTGCATCCGGCATTAGGGGTATTATTAGGCCCCCTAATTACATTGGAAGGACTGACAGTTGACGCAAAATTAGAGAGTTAGACTGTCGATCGGATAAATTCAAGTATTCATTGTTCCCGCACACTATTCACGACAACAATAAAAGGGGAGAATACTTAGGAAATTAACAGGTACACATTTTCTAAAATAGGGGTTTACAGGATTTGATTAAAGGAATACCGTAGTATCCTGATCCTTTCCATGACTACGTGAAATTGAATTTCAAAATATGATGGAGAATATAATGTATGAAATAAGGTTGGGGAAGGAAAGCTTTTTTATTCATTGGTGACCTTCTGCCACAAATCTATCGCTTAAAAGGTATCGATGGTTGTATCTTAATCCGTAAAAAAATCGCAATTTAATCATAACCGTGGTGGCATTTGTATCTGCTGGTGTATTGAGAAAGGTTTTAATTCATTTGACCGTGCTTTTGGCTCACGCCATCAAACGTGGAAGTGATAACATTTGAGTTCCGTTCAAAATCAATTTAAATTAATAGAATTAAGAAATACTTCCATAACAATCACTTTTCCCAGATATTCACGAATAATGACTATAACAGGGAAATTTTATGCATATTTCATCAACATTTCACGCTCTTACCATCATCCTTTACTTTTTTGTATCGCATCGGTAAAGGTCAAGTCAGTTTCCTGACACGTATCATTATTTTTTTAGATAAAGATATGTGAAATGCGTAACCTCTCTCGTATTTCTGAAATGCAGAAACTTACGGTACACAATTCCAGTAATATACATGGTTTTCTGTTTTTTTTCAAATAAATCGATCAACTTCAACGGACATTTCTTTACAAATTCCTGATTTTCAATAAATGAAACAATTGATTTTGATCTTAACATACCAAAAATAATTTTTCCCGCAAGCAATTATTACTTGTAGCGTTTTAATATGCCTTGTTATGGCTAAATCGCTGTGGCTTCATTAACTTTTCATGAACTTTCACAAAATCTCGATTATTTCACTCGAACCGAAGCAAAAAAATTTTCCCCGAAATAGACGCACTCTTTTCATTTGTATCATATACTGTAAACAAATAACATACCACATGTATATTGGTGCTTCTTTCGTGGGTATATTGCCAATTCTCATTACTTATTTTCTTTTGGATTATCGAGAGATAAATGCATGCACCTAAAGGGTATGCATTTTTGAGCAAAATTTGAGCACGGTAAAATGTTCACTCTCAAGTAATTCGCTGGCGTTCAGGGAAAACATTTTGAGTTTGGAGCAGGAGTCAAAGTCGATGCAGACGCGAAAGTTAACTCAGCCCCGATGGGAGAACAGTTGGTTTATGTGGTGACCAGCGGCAGCCTCGGGTGACTGACTAAGGCGAGGGCCTCTTAGGGATGGAGGACGGTGAGATAGGAGGGGGAGGGATGAGGATCGAGGGAGCTTACGAGAGGACATGGGACGGCTGACGAGATGGGGGAGCTGTTAGCGCCCAGTGTCCCGAGGAGTAATGCCACGCCGTGGGCAGGTTGGGTCTGCGAGGCGAGGGAGTGGAGAAGCGGGGCGCAAACGATTCCCTGCGGGATGACCCACAAAAGGTTACGGGGTCGTAGGCCTGCACGGAGAATGATGGCGTGGATCCGATCCCACGGAAGCGATGAGGGAGCCAGCAGAGATTTAGCCTGGATGGACCGTGAAGCTCGAAAGAAAACAGACCTCCGATTAAAATAAAAGTTGGACAAAATGTCTGCGAAGTGTGTATCAAAACGGGACGAAAGTGAACATGAAAGGGAAACCACCCTTATTTTGGAAGGGAAACCACACCACATATATGAGCCCTAATAAATAATGGCGAATAAGTGGAGGAATAAAATTAGTCATTTGTCGCTAATATAGAGCCCAAATCCAAACCCAATATTTCTCAAGGAGCCGTCCGTTCATAACTAACTATAAACAAGAGAATTTAAAATGTGTTTTCTGGAATGGAAGGAAGGGTGCGTGCAATCAACAGCAAAATTTGGAGATATAATGATATACTTTAGTGCATCAAAGTCTCCCATTCTCGCAGAATTCTTTAAATTAAAAAAGCAGGTCACCGTTTGAACACCGAAAGTAAAAAATATTTTCAAGCCCACGGGATTATAACACGAAGAAACTAAATAATTATATTTTAAAGTTTAATCGCATCATGAAAGCAATTGTGGAAGAAATCATTTTACGAAATTAAAAATACAAAAGAACAAGTAGGGATAATTAAATCAAGAAACACTGGTGAGGTGTACACCATAGTGTGTACATATAGGGTTCGTCCGGAAAATAAGTGTACTGACTCCTGGGCTGGGCGCCCCGCTCCAGGCGCGCCCAGCACCACTCTGACGGGCTGCGATTGGAGGGGGGTATGTTGGCAAGCGACGCTGAAAAAGGCAGTCGGCTCTGAGCTGTGGTGTAGTGAGGAGCTCTGTTAACGCGAACCTCCACGCTCGACCCACGTCACGGAACGCGATGCCGAAGTTTTTGGAGCAGCGTTATTCCATCAGATTTGCGGTAAAGCTTGGGAAATCGTCTACCGAAACTGTCGGTATGATTAACCAGGCTTACGGGGAGTCAGCCATGTCCAGAAACATGATCTTTCGGTGGCACAAGATGTTCGTGGAGGGCAGAGAAGAGGTCGACGACGAGTCTTCGAGAGGTTCCCGATGATGCCTTCGCGGGAGCGTTCCAGGAATGGGAACGCCGCTGGAACAAGTGTATCGACTCACAAGGGTCCTATTTTGAGGAATATTAGCTTAAGATATGTAAAAGTGTAATAAATTTTTTTTCCCGAGCTCAGTACACTTATTTTCCGGACGAACCCTGTATTTGGTGGAGGTCTACTTCAGAGAGTTTAGGTTATTCACACTTATCCACGTACCATTCCTATCGAAATTACTTTTCGATACGCTCAGCAATGCTTGCAACCCCTTAGCTGACTGGTAAACTAAAGCTTGATCATCAGCAAACCCAAATAATTTTATGAATTTACCTCCGACTTTCATTTCTATCTCCAGTTCTTCAAATAATCATTGATGAAAATAACTTGAAGCGTCGAGGTTATATTTATAAAAGCATGCCTTAACATCTTATATATGTTGCATCAAAATTCTGAAATACTCGTAAACCCCACAAGATGTCGTGGCTGTCAACAGCAGAGAAAAGGCATCCTCAGACGTCACCTTAGGAAATTCCTCCACAGGCAATTGAAGAACAGAAGACAGGAAAGAAAATATGAGGACGGTATTAATAGATACTTGACAGGGTAAGATCCTGTTCAGAATACGGATTTTAAAAACCACCTAAAGTAAAGCGGTGAAAAAATCATGGACATTAAAGTGAGATTGAGTGGGGTGAGGATGGGAGTCAGGGCAAGGCGGAGAGGCGGATGGGAAAAGAAACCTCTAAGTAACCAACTTGAAGCAGAAAATGAGGAAGAGAGATAGACATTTAGATCATGCATAGTTATACATTAATATGAGTGAATAATAAAGACAAAATTGTTGTTAAAATAAACTACAAATATCAAATACATTTCCACAATTCCTAGAGAGTTAATTCACGCAGAATGAAAGAGATGTAGTAGTAGTAGTTTTTAGGGGAGGCGACCGACAGCTAAGGTCATTTGCGCCATAGGGGATGGACAGGAAAGGATGAAGGGTGGAGAGAAACCCGGCGTCGGCCCGGCACGGTACTGCGGCACGACCCTTACCACTCCCAACAAAACATACGATATACAGAATAAGATTATTATTACAATTATTATTAGGCAAACTACCGGTTAAGGTAGGTTTTTGGATGGACACAGTCACTAAATAAATATTTTGCGACTCCAAAGAAAACACAACATCCAGCATGCTCTTTCTCTCTGAGTACTTACTTCCTCCCTTCATCCCGTCCAACATCCCTATCCTGTTCCTTCCCTTTCCTCGTAGTAGTAGTAGTTTTTAGGGGAGGCGACCGACAGCTATGGTCATTTGCGCCATAGGGGATGGACAGGAAAGGATGAAGGGTGGAGAGAAACCCGGCGTCGGCATTAGCCTACTCTTTACGAAAGGCGCCAAGGGGTCCGCAGCTTAACGTCCCATCCGACGGACGCCGTACTCACTCAAAGTGCCCTCCACAAAGCACCTCAAGTAGGGATCGAGATACCTCTGAAAAATATTCAACACCGCTGGGATTTGAACCCGGGCCCTCAGGGTGGGAAGCCAGTACGTTAGCCCCCGCACCATCTCGATCCCCGGAAGAGATGTTTCAGCATCAGTTTTTAAAATAGCGTCGGTGATTGCTACGGAGATATTGAACCAATCGGTGTATATCATTCATTCTCTCTCTCCCTCTCTCTGGTACCGTACGTTTAGAATGATTTCAGCCTTTGTGGAAGCAAGGATTAATTTCAGAAAAGAAATACTTGGTTATTCCACATATATTTTTTTACTAAACACGACCCGGATTTCGACTTACAAAGTCATCATCATCACCTGATGACTTTGTAAGTCCAAACCCGGGTCGTTTTTAATAAAAAAATATATGTGGAACAACCAAGTATTTAAGAGGTTCTCTCGGGTTTCCCAGCGGGTTAAGGTGCAGTACACCGACGTTTCGAAGGCTGACTCTGCCATCGCCTTTAAGGTGAAGTTCAGAGCATAAAAAAGGCCTGGTATTTATACTCATCGCCAAGGATCAGGTGTGCCCTGATTGGTCGGAAGCGTTAATGTGCTCCGCTTCGGCCAATCGGGTGCGTTCCCGTGGATTTTTTATTTTCTTTAGCACTGGCTTCCAAGTGTTACTGATTTGGAATCCGTTGTCAATGTTGAAAGTATTGTTGTCTAATCGGATTTCAACGGCTTCTTTCATCACGCGATCCCAGTAGCCGTTGGCGTGGCATAGCCTCTTCGTGCCGGTAAAGTTGATTCTGTGGTCGCTATTGAGGCAATGTTCGGCGACCGCACTCGCTGGGTATATTAATCTGATGCACATCTCGTGTTCCTTTAGGCGTGTTTCTATGGTGCGGCCGGTCTCCCCAATGTATGCTTGGCCGCACTCGCAAGGAATCCGGTACACTCCTGAGGTCTTCAATCCCCGCTTGTCTTTATCCGTGTCCAGGACTGATTGCAGCTTCCTTATCGGTTTGTGGATAGTTTCCACCTTGTACTTCCTTAATATTCTTGAGATTTTATTAGAAATCGTGGAGGCAAACGGGATGCAGGCTCTTGCAACAGGTTTTTCTGCCTCTTCTCTCCGGTGGAGAGAAGAAGCAGAAAAGGAAGGTCTTCCGACAAATCAGGGCACACCTGAGCCTTTGCAGAGAGTATAAATACCAGGCCTTTTATATGCTCTGAACTTCACCCTGAAGACGATGGCAGAGTCAGGCTTCGGAACGTTGGTGTACTGCAACCTGACCCGGTGGGAAACCCGAGAGAACTTCTTGAATACCATACGCCGGAAAAACCTGAAATCCTTCATAACCAAGTATTTATTTTCTGACCCTGAGTTTATTAAAAGAGGTGCGGAGTACGGCAACTCGTGTTCGCATGCTTCCACAATGCTAACAGGACTTATCAGCCAAAGAGCAGGAGGAGGGAGGAAATTAACAATATATCAAAAAACCAATTCAAACTCGGGAGAAGAGTAAGATGGGAGCTTGGTGGTATAAAAAGGAACACCTCAATAAGTTTCCGCGTAAAGTGGTCGTGAATTTGGAAAAAGACTTTGAAATTTTGAGAGGAACAATAAGTTTTTTCTTGGAAAAACTCGGGGGTGTTTAAAAAAATAATAATATAGCAACTCAACAGGAGCAAAATTGCCTCAGTGCATACAAAAGAAGAAAGAAAAACAGCGACAAAAATAAATAAATTGGTTAGAAAAGGATTCATTGTCCCCAGCGCCATTCAACAAATACCTGGAAAAGGTAATAAAAGAAGAACAAGGCAAGGAAACAATGGAGAAGAAATTTTCATACTTCCTTTCTCCGACGGCGTAACAGTTGTAAGCGGAAATTGAAAACACTTGTGGACATTTATTTAACGAAATGGTGAGTGCTTTAAGGATATGACACGAGTAGTGGAGAAGAAAACTAAAGTTCTATGCTCAAGGAAAATGCTAAATGAGGAACAAACTCTGGGCAAACTGATATTTCGCTACAGGATGACAATTAGAGCAGAGAATCCTTCATCTTCCTTGAAATTGGTATGGGATGGAAGAAAATTAAGAAAAAATAAGGGAAGAATAACTCACCTTAAGAAGAAGAGACAACCACTTTAACAATAAGTAACATGATGCCCAAACAAGGTAGCAGACCTTGCTACACATTCGTCTGAACTGCGGAACTTTGGACCGTAGACGTGGGCAATTTAAATTATTGAATAAATAATGATAGAAGTCTTTCTATTCTGGTACTTGAGATGTATGAAGATCCTTTGAGCAGATAATGCAATCAACAAGTAATTATACTGAACTAGAATAAGAATAGAGAATTTGGAGCGCCCTAAGGATAACTAGAACAAGGATTCTGCACGCGTTTAAGCATTATGGATCCCTAAGGAAACCCTAAGAATCCCTAAGGAATGTAACAGATGGGAAAGAAGGAGTATACGCCCATGATGAAGAGCAAGTGAATAGCTTTTCCAAACAGATAAGACCGTACAATGGATATGATGCGAGGGTGGAAAAGATTTGGAATTCATTCATTTCATGTACCTATTAAAGGTATGTTTTGGACGATCCCAGCAACTATTTACTTCCGCTTACGTACCATGAGGACTTCCTTATGTTAGCCCTCCATTATTTTCTTCTCAATTTCTTCGTCAATTCTACGAGAAAGAATTGGGAAGGAAAATGGTGGGCGGAGTTCAAACAATCATCGGATATAAGTTCTAACGACGATGATCCTCCTCTTTCCGTTTCCCACCAAGCCGCACGAAATTCCCAACGGAAGACCTTGGGGCAATTAAAACTGTCCTCACTCCCCGATCCATTCTAGGAGGGGACTTAAACGCCAAACACATGGCCTGGGGATGCAGACTTAACTCGAGTCGTGGCCTCTCCCTGCGCCGTCTTCAAATTTCGGCCAACTTTTCTATTATGGCTCCAGCCCTACCCACTCATTTCCCCCCAAACCCAAACTCCTCTGACATCCTTGATATTGTTCTCACCTCCCTCGCTCCAACTTTCGATATCCTGAATGTAAATAATGCAGCTTCAGATCACTGCCCACTCACATTCACTGTACCTCTAAATCCCACCATCCCTACTGTAATTACTGGAAAAATAAGCTGGAAAACATTCCATACGACCTGCTGTACCACCGCTCTACCCCAACTGCAGCTCTCTAACTGCCACCAAATAGACTCGGCCATAAACCAGTTCACGTCCCTTCTAACCACTGTAGCAAACTCCTCTCCCCTACGTCAGGATCCGACTAAAATCACTGGCCCCTCTCTCCCTACCGACATACTCCGTCTCATAAAAGTTAGGAACCAGGCCAGGCGGCTCTGGCAAAGATCCCGCCTTCTCCTAGACGGTCGCAAATACAGGGCCATACGTAATCTAGTAACCTCGTCGCTTAGAAACCACAAGGAGTCCCTCTGGGCTAAAAAGATTAGTTCTCTGTCCCACGTGGACTACTCAGTCTGGCCACTGGCCCGATCCCTACGTAAACGGTCTACTCCCAAAGCTCCTCTCCTCCTAAACGGGAAACTATCCTACTCAGACGACGACAAAGCTCACACCTTTGCCAATGTCCTAGAATCTGTCTTCCAAAACCCGAATACCTCTGACCTTGACTCCCTTGCATCCACTAACTCCGATTCAATTGCACTCACCCCCTCTCCGGCTATTCCTCACGCATCCCTCTCCGAACTGATGGCTATTATTAACAAAAGCAAATCAAAATCCGCTCCCGGCCCAGACCTCATTTCCTACACCCACCTTAACAACCTACCAAAACCCTTCCTCCTACACCTCCTCTCAATATTGAACTCCTGCCTTTCCCTTTGCTACTTCCCCTCAGCCTGGAAAAAAGCAAAAATCATCCTTTCACCCAAACCTGGCAAAGACCCCAAAGACCCACCTAACCACAGACCCATTAGCCTCCTTCCCTGCATGGGAAAAATCCTAGAACGGTTAATTCTAGCCCGTTTGCAAGAGGAACTCTTTGCTCTGGAACTGATACGCCCTGAACAGACTGGATTCCAAAAGAAAACGGCTACCAACCACCAAAGTCTCCGGCTAGTTGAACTGATCACCTTTGGTTTCAACATCCATAAACATACCCAGGTTGCCTTTCTCGATATAAAACGTGCATTTGACCGCGTATGGGTAAAAGGTCTAATTTTTAAACTCAGCCAAACAGACATCTCCTTTTCGCTCGTAAAAATAGTCACTTCCTTCCTCTCCAACAGAACATTCTTCGCCTCAGTCAACTCAAGCAAATCAAATCTCAGACCAATCCTGGCCGGTGTCCCACAAGGTGCCGTCCTATCCCCAACTCTCTTCAACCTATATATAAACGACCTGCCTTCACATCCCAAAACACACACTTTTCTTTACGCCGATGACACCGCAATAGCCTCCCAATCTTTCAACCCCGACACCGCTGCAGAACACGTCCAAGAACACCTGGACCTGGTAGAGTAGTGGATGGACACCTGGAAACTACAGATCCACTCGGATAAATGTGAAACTGTAAATTTTGCCCGAAAATGGAAAAAACCCTGTTCCACCGCCCTCTTCTATGGCAAGGCGAAAATCCCGTCCAAAAATTCCGCAAAATTTCTAGGTGTCGTCCTCGACCAAAAACTTACCTGGCATGAACATGCCACTTATGCCTTAAATAAAGCGAATGCGGCCAGAGCCTCCCTTTTTCCCCTGCTAAATCACAAAAGTCCACTCCATTTAACAACCAAACTGTCCTTATACACTTCAATGATCAGACCCATCCTGACGTACGGCTATCCAGCATGGGGGGCAATCGCAACGTCCCACCTTAACAAACTCTGTATATTCCAAAACAAAACAATCCGCCAAATTCTGCGAGCTCCTTGGTTCATCCGTAATAACTCCCTCCACAAGGATTTACAACTACCACCCTTAAGCACCTATCTCCAAACAATAGCAGCCACTTTTTCCAAATCTCTGCCCCTTACACAAAACACCCTGATAGAAAACCTATGGTCATACGTTGTAAACCCCCATTTCAAACACAATCGCCCTAAGCACTCCTCCATGACAGCCAGTATTTAACGCTCCTTAAAACATAAACACGCCCTAAGTAAATACCAAAGTCAAAACACCGATCATCAGCAGTAGCTGGAAATTGGATACAGATGCGCTGTGCGCAGTCACAAACGTCTTGGTTTTGGTCCTCTTTCCGTTAAGTTCTTTGAAACTACGTCACATAAAAGAATCCTCAAGTCAAATTGATCTTTCTGATCGCCAGGCTCTCTCTTTTTCTCTGTGTCTTAGTGAATTTTTTCAATATTTTGAGTGAAAGGTGAGGTTTTATTTGAGAGGCCCTCATCCTAGGTCGCATGGTAAATATGGGTCACACTCAAGATAGCGAAGACAATATTTTCAAATGTATCTTCGGAAATAGAAAATCACCACTCAATTGTTATGTGATTTTTTTCCTGTGAATTTGAAGTTTTGCATACGTTAATTGGCAACTCAATGCACCGATTCTAAGAAAAATTAAATACAACCATTCTCACGCATTTATTAAAATGTTTCCAAAAGTTTGCCTTCGCTCGAATAACCGACTGCCCGGGCTAATGGAGATTAGTTCATCGCCAATTACTGCCCTTCTCTCTCATAAGCTAAATGCGTTGGAAAGGAGAAAGGCAATCGAAATTGAATGATCAAGGTATTTTTCCTCAAAGAGCAGGTTAACGCTCAATGATCATTGAAACCATGAAAGTTAATCGTTAAGAGCTGTTGAATTAATTCGAGCCAAAGGAAATATAATGATAATCGGATATTCACTAATTCTCTCAGTATATATATTCATAAATTCCAAGACGTAAAAAAATTTAAGCTACCAGGTTAAATCCAATTCATAACACTATCTATTTGCATTTTAACATTCTCCCACCACTATAATTGCAGTTTGCCAAAATTAATCGAAAATGCCCGTTATGCGGCGCGAAGAAAGCAGTCCAATGCCAAGATAAACAAAACCGCTTTGTTTTATTT
The DNA here is from genome assembly GCF_022747635.1 of Hetaerina americana. NCBI lineage: Eukaryota > Metazoa > Arthropoda > Insecta > Odonata > Calopterygidae > Hetaerina > Hetaerina americana. Next base: position 1,709,060 of record NW_027286985.1, on the reverse strand, counting down.
TGTTTTATATAATATATCATTTTCTTTCTGAAACTACATAATTTACCATTTTTTTGACGCAATCAAATTTAATGTTCATGCTTCTTCGCCCTTGGAAAACATTTTAATCACATTGAGAGAAAATCTTTTTCAGATAATAATTTCATTCCCAGCAGCAGGCAATTCTTTACAATATTGGCAGAGTTAGCTATTTAAATTTCCATTGTCGTCTCATCGCTCCATCACAATAACAGCAGAGCCTACTTGTTAAAACATGCCACTAAATTTCTCCTGATTATCTTTGAACGAATGCTTTAGATAAAAAATACTGAATGGCTACGTTTCTTCTACAAGCGACAATTCAAATCCAACAACTAAATTAGAAAATTCTAATCTTTTAGTGACACGAGTATGAAATGATTTAGTGCAATGAAAAATCACAATAACGGTAGACATTAATTAATCTACAAGCTCTATTTCCCCATAATTCCACACTTTTGTGATATTTCGTTTTTGCTCGTTCATATGAGATTATTTTGTATTTAGTCTTGATGTTTCGTAGCAACCATGAGTGCATACGCGCTCAGCCTCCGCCTTAATTCCACGTCGTGTTCAGTTAACTACGGACTTACCCTTGATACCTGTCCTGGGGTTTTATTCTGTTCCCTGACTGAAGAGTTCTGAGCACACCGCTGCCTATTCAAAAGGGTTTCGGCCCTTGTTTATACCAATATGGTTCGGTAAAATGTCATTCTCAAAAGACCCCCGGTACTTTATTTAACCGTGCAGCGATACGATCACCTATCCATGCATTTCTTCATCTCTAAATTTGCCTCTAATTGTTCGCCACCTTTTTTCCGTCACCATTTATAATATGATTTATTTACTTTCTACCATTCCCAAGGTTTCGCTAGATGCGGGTCATTTCAAGAAGAGAGTCCAATTTTGTTAAAACCTTTAATTTCGGAAAAAAACCATAAACGGCAATTACGGCTTTAGTAGTTTTTCTTTAATTTGTTACTTTACTTTCGACTTCAAACACTTTGCTGGATAGTCCCTAGGAAAATTGAACAGAGAAATTTGAAAGATAAATAAGCCAATTAGACTGCTTTCAGAATAATGATCGAAAAAAAAAACAAATTTGCCGGCCCCGGTGGCGGCGGGGTAACGTCCTCGTCTGCCAATCCATGGGTCGCGGGTTCGATTCCCGCCTGGGTGGCTTTCTTCCACCTAGGGCTTGGGTGTTTGTAATCGTCCCCATTATTATTCTTTGTTAATAGTCCGTTGTAAAGGCCAGAGTGCTGTTTTAGGACTAAGGCTAAATAAATAAATAATTCAAAAGCTCCTTTGGCAACCACTCTGTCAAATCTATAGGTATTGTGAAAGGTGCGATGTAGATTCAAAGTTCAGGGGTGGCCACACATCGGATCACATGCATCTGGAGTGCAGTTTCCAAGAATGAGTCATTGTGCGGAGACAATATTTTTACAGTCGAATGTATCAGTTAGGGAAATGATTACATTCTGCCTAAAGAACAACAATAACCTGCTCGGAAAATTTGCAATAAGAAAACCAGCAAATAGTGAACCACAACAAGCGAACTAACTGGGAAATATTTTGTGTAAAATTTTGTGTAAAATCTAGCAATGTATTCTATATGTCTATTGAGTGATTTTTTTTTCTTTTCTTGAATTTTTTATCATTAGTTTAACTCCCAACATATATAAGCACCTGTAGATGTTAAAATTTTAGAAAAACTTTCCTTATGTCTGATTATGTTTGTCTTTTTGTCTGTTTTGTTATGTATGTTGTTTCCTTATGTCTCATTATTGTTTGTAAAAAGGGGAACTAAGATTCAAAGGAATCCCCAACTAACTGTGAAGTAAAATAAAAGTGGACCCAGGAAACCATTGGTCAAATGGGTCCAAAAATTAAAATTAAAATTAATTATGCCTACCAACGTTCAAAAGTGTTCAACAGAACTTCCAATTAAAATTAACATAGTCGCACACGGATCGACAATTTATGACACTCAAATACCTTACGGAAAGAAAGCTTTCCTAAGGAGAGCTAGAGGCGCATTTTGATTTTGGTGGAGCTATTTGAAAACGACAGGGCACTACTCCTATGGGTCCTCATACATCGGGAGAAGTCAATTAGAACATACGTATTTGGATTAGGGAATGCCAGGAATACAAGGAACGGGTTACGCAATGGCAAAATAGAATTTCGCAAACAAAATTGCAATTTCACGATTAAATTAAATAGGCAGCATTTAACTGTGCAACGCATGCTCTTCCCCGATGCAACATGAACATGTATACGGGAGCCTAAATCCAAGTATGCGGAAAAGAGAAGCTGAAGGCAGAATATTGCTGAAAGAGACAAATTAAGGCAAGAGGAATCTCTCACCTAACTCGGAAAAAAGCAGAGAATTGGATTGGAGAAGCTTAAATCAATTCAAACAGTCCGCGGACTCAATCCTCAGGATGGGAGCGAATGAAGGAACTGCAGCCGCTCTCCCGGCGACAGCGAGGGACTCGATCCTCAGCGCCAACACAGTCACCACGAGTCCCAGCTGAAGAGTTGAGCACTGTGGAACAGACGGACGAAAGCCATTACAATTCGGTGCGCGGTGCATTTGTGGTGGCTGCAGAGATTGTGTGAGGGGAGGGAGATGAGGAAGAGACCACTTATTCCGTCCGGATATTCACGTCCGGATTAACAAAAGAACATATCATTTTTTGAGCAACAGGACCAGCAAAAATGAAGAAATTATCCAGAAAATGAACATTGGGGCATATTTATTCCCTGCAAAGAATTAGGATGGAACAAGTTTCGCTTTTTATGTTTCGAAGCGATTCCAGTTCGTGTAAACGAGGCAACTACTATTTTTTATATTTAGCGGATATAATCGTGAATGTCCGAGGAAGTCTGGCAGTAATGGGGGATGGTTGTAATATAGTGCTGGGCGAAAGAAATGATTGGATAAGAGGTATATGAGTTTGGAAAAAAAGACTGAATGCAGCATTAATAAAATAAAGTTTTTTTGTGAGATCGATATTAATACCATCTCATACCAATTTTGAGAAATCATCAATCATACACCGAATAAAATGGAAATACAGAACGAAATTGATTAAATTATATTTTGGTAAGACAGAGAACGGCGTAATTAGAGCATCGCCTACAATTGATGCAGCTTACTATGGAGTTACTGGACTTGATCAAAATGTATTATTTTGATATGAAGCATGCAAGAAAATCAAAAAAAAAAAGAATTGTATTAATATGTTATGTTGAAGTTTTAATTGGAAAACGAAAATATAGCTCCCAAGAATTAGTGGAAAAAAATATAAATCAAGGAGGGTAATGTGAGAATTCAAGGAAAGGTGGAGAATATTTATCGAGCAAGAGGATTACACCAGCATCTGAGCGAACAATGGGGACGGAGAATAAGAGAAGAATTACGAAGCCGTGGATTACAGGAGAGGCTTTTCATGAATGGAAAAGAGAAGATAATGGGAGAGCACGAAAAATGAATTGGCAAAAAATAATGTATAGGTAAAAGATTTAATTATAAATACAAACAAAAATTACATAACGGTAAAAAATAATAAATGCCATAAAAACGAGGGGAGAATCATCCGAAGACGAAAGTAGATTGGAAACTCATTAAACTCGCGGGAAATTGCACATGTTATACATGAGGATGAAAAAGATAAATCTCCTTAGTTAGTTTAGTACCCATTGGACTGTGAAAGTAAATCTAGCCGATGAAGAAAAGAGATGAGTAGCGAAAGCAAGGGAAAATTGATTGTAACCAAAGTAGAAGTGGTACAGTTAAGCATTATTATGTGAATTATGTACAGGGTCACACCTGAAAGTGGTAGGACTGATTTTTTTACAAGAATTTTATTGACAATTTACTTGCATCGACTTAATAATCTTCAAAGTATGCTCCTTGAGCTGCTACACACTTAGTATAACGTTGATCCCATTCCCCGTACACCCGCTGGACATTTTCTTTGGGGATGCCGTTGATGACCCTCGTCGAAGCCTCTTGAACGGCCTTTATCGAGTCAAAACGTCGTCCCTTGACCTGTCTTTTCATCAGAGGGTAGAAGAAGAAGTCCGGTGGTGCCAGATCGGGAGAATAGGGCGGGTGTGGCAACGTGGCAACGCCGTATTTGGCCAGGAGCTGTCGGTCGACACTCAGAATTTTCGGCACCATCTAGGCGCACACCTTGCGCATGGCCAAATCCTGTGAAATAATGCGTAGGACGTTGGATGCAGACAGACCCAACTAGTCTGCAATTTCTTCACTGGTTAAGCGTCGGTCTGTGTTCAGCAGTGTCCTCACTCTGTCCACATTCGTGTCGGTTCTTGCCGTCGACGGCCGTCCGGAGCGATGGTCGTCTTCAACGAGCTCCCCACCCTCTTTAAACAACTTGTGCCACTCAAATACTGTGGAACGGCTTAAGGCAGTGTCCCCATAAGCCTGCTTGATCATATCGAGGGTCTCAGTCGCCGTCTTCCTGAGTTTCGCACAAAACTTCACGGAATAACGTTGCTCTAAATTCAGATTCATTTTGTTTTTCGACGCGGACAAAAAACTTGCTTCAGTAAAAACGGTATCCTCACTCAACGACAGCCCGCAGGCGACTGAGGTTGGTGTCAGTCTGTTGCTAAGAGCCCCCTCCACCTTACCCTGCCAGGCAGACCCCCGTCCACCGCTCCCTGTAGCTTTTCTTATTCAAGAAATTTATCATTTTTCACTATTAGAAGGAAAAAACCAAAACGTTTTCATTACAAAGTATCTCATTCGTATAGGACCAGAGTGTAGACCTTCTGCGTCATCTGCATGTTGGTTTTTTTCCACCGATCAATTTTCCAGTTTCACACAGAATCGGTGAGCTTATATTGGCGTGGGTATTAATTATAAAACCGTAAAAATTGATAGAAAATAATGACATAAAAATCGTGAAAATGACAAAATTCCGAAAAAAGAAGAGAGTTGAACCAGAATAGTTTTATCAGTGAAGGTATAATAGCAAGTGTCACCGTAAAATAACATGGACAAAAATGGTCATCCATCGTCCCAATAACTGATACCAATTGTGTTAGCCAAGACGGATTTTCGAAAAAGACACGAGGCAAAGGCTATGGAAAAGGAAAGACAAATCTTTGATAAAAATTGCAGTGTTTAATTGGCCTGGAGCATCTAGGCAAGAAGGTGAGCGTTGGCTGGAGTCTACCGAGTCAATACGAGGGTTAACCCAAAAATAACAGGAATGTTGTTATAGATTCTTTAGTTCTCAATGTATTTACATTAAATTTTGTTCATCTTCAAAGTATTCCCCATTGACCACAATGCACTTCTATAAATGATGCTTCCATTGTTCGAAACATTTCGGAAATTCATTGAACGGAATGTCCTTTAGGCCTTCATGCGATTTTTGTTTTACCTCCTCCTAAGTGTCAAAACGCTTTCCTTTTATGTCCCTTTTAAGTCTGGGGAACAAAAAGAAGTCACAGGGAGCTAAGTCCGGTGAGTAGGGAGGGTGGAAAATGCCGTTTTTGTCAAAAACTGCATGACGGAGAGGGCAGTATGAGTCGGCGCGTTGTCATGATGGAAGAACCAGTCGCCCGTGTGCCAAAGATCTGCTCTTAAATCCTCTGAATTGAACTCCTTGACACTCCAGACATCTCATAAAGTTGATCAATGTATCTGCGACGGTTTTCACGAATGTGGACATTGATTTTGTCGACGTTTTCGTCAGTTCATGATGTTGAAGGGCGGCCTGTACGGTGTTGTCTTCAATTGACATATCACCATTTTTAAAACGTGTAAACTACTCATAGACTCTGGTTTTGCTTATGGCAGCTTCCCCATAAGCAGTCTTTAGCATTATAATAGTTTCCGTGGCTGATTTCCCCAACAGGAAACAAACTTTCACTGCAGCGCGTTGCTCTTGATAATCCGCCATCACGTTTTTCGCCGAAATGAAAAAAGTTGTTTCACTGAAACAGTTCTCACGGACGGACCGATCCAGTCACAGCGACGGCGCTGCGCATACTGACGCAGGTGGCGTGAGCCTGACGTACGACCGGCCGAACAAAGGCTTCCCCCACTCTCGCTCCCCACCGCAGCCCAATATCCGCTACTTTTGGGTCCCCCCTCGTAGAAATGTGAGGAAGGGGAAAGTAAATTGAAAGGTGAAATTAATATAGAAATATGGGATGAAAGCAAGTTGAATAGAGAATGACCAAGAACAAAGGTTAAATTTGAAGAGAAGGGAGTTTAGTCTTGGGAGGTCAAAATTATGTATAGGAACAAACGTTGAAAGCCATGGAACTTTTTAAGGATTTTGACAAAGAAAATATCATGGATAAGTGTGGAGTAGATTGGAAATTAAAAGGTATGTGAGGGGACAGCAGCTGTGAATAACTGCAGCATATGGTGCCCCACAAATAATGTCTTCTTTTTGCGGAAATGGAGTAGAACTTCATGACATTGTACACAATACGAGGGGCACACTTGGGTAAGGTTGAAAGTTTTCCACCTGATGGAGAGATGGCGTTCCAATCAGCAAAAATTTATGAGTCCTGCCTGGGTGCACGTGTCATTAGTTCGTAAGACAAGTTTCAACTTGTTCTCTCGAGTGGTTTGTGTACACGTATTTTTGCAGTAGACATCTTTCGCCTTTTTCGTTAAAATGGAAAAACTTGGATTTCGTGCGGTCATAATATTCTTCGTTGTGGATGGATTGACCCCCCCTAAGTAAGGAAATGCATCCGAAATTGGCCAAAGTGTAAGGGGGACTCTGGTCCTTCAACGTCCACCGTTAGAAAGTGGACAGCTGAATTGAAACGTGGTCGCACATCCTCAAGAAGATGACCCAGCTGAAGGACGGGAAAAAACCGCAACCACACGAGAAACCATCGAAAAGGTGCACCATATTGTGTTGGACGATGGGCGAGTGAAGGTGAGGCAGCTAAGGCCGTGGGGGGGATATCCGAAGAAAGGGTGCGGAGCATCTTGCGCAAAGAATTAGTGGTGCGAAAGCTCTGGAGCAAGGTGGGTGCCGCATCTCCTGAATGCCAATCGAAAGCAAATGCGCGAACGATTTTCGCGGCAATGTTTGGACCGATTCAAGAAGGAACCGAACGATTTTGTGCGGAGATTTGTCGCCATGGATGAGAAATGGGTCCACCACTACTCGCCAGAAACGAAACAGCAGTCGAAGGAGCAGTGGGTGGTAGCCGATGGTTCAGCGCCGAAGAAAGCGAGAATTCGACCGCATCTGCCGGAAAGGTCATGGCCGGGGTGTTTTTGGGTGCGATGGGGATCCTGTCCATTTATTTCCTTAAAGAAGGCAGAACTATTACAGGCAAATAGTACTCCAATCTTCTTGACCAGATGAATGCCGAAATTTGCGAGAAGAGGTGTGGTTTGAGGACAAAAAAGGTCACCTCTTTCACTAGGACAACGCACCTGCTCACAAATGTGCGTTGGCGATGGACAAACTACGGGATTAGGGGTGAGATTTCCTCGGCCACCCCCCGTGTTCTCCTGATTTAGCCCCCTCAGACTTCCGTCTGATCTGACTCCATCTGCTCCCAAACATGAAGGCATTTGTTTCTGGGAAGCGCTTCGCGTCCAATGGAGAAGTTTAGATGGCCATATTTTCACAGCCTTCCAGACTTTCACTTCCGGGAAGGATTACCGATGTTGGAGATTGGCTTTACCAAGTATTTATAAGTCAAGGGAGATTATAAAATATTTTTTAATTGAAAATCGCAGTCTTTCATAGTTAGGCGGAGAACTTTCAATCTTACCCTCGTATTATAGCGCCATCTAATTGCGAACACTCTAGATCAGTGTTTCCCAAACTTTTTCGAGCCAAAGCCTCCTTTAATCCAAGAAACCTACACTCAACGCACCCTTATCGGTAGCTTTAAAATAATAATCAAAATCATAAAACGAAATTGCCAAGTGAGGAACATTGAAAGAATTAAATTCAAAACAACGACTTATCAAATGTTTATTTAGAATCCAATGATGCATAGTTTTAGCATCACATTTATGCAAAAGACTTAATACTCAATAAAAGGATCTTAGGTGAGAATACACTTTTTGCATAAAAATATCAATGATCAAAACAAATAATTTTAAGAAAGCTTTTTTAGAAGCATGGAATTTTATAAAAATATTAAGAAATGACATAAAATAAACATTTTAAATTTATGAAAATAGAATAACCAACTGTATTTTGTTAAAATTAGTTTAACAATTAAGTGACTACTGATTATAGTTATTTTATGGTCTAGAAGTCATTTAAAGAGATTCTATTGCCTAATTTAATAACATATTTCCATCAAATGAAATTTTAATGGGATGGATGGGCTTGATGGATGGATGGACCGGATACCAGTTTTATAACGTCCGGTTTAATGCAGCTTAGCAGGAGTCTTAGATCACCGCGTTCACAAACCTGAAGTCTGTTTCTCTGCTTGGAAATAAGCAGGATGACTGCGCTGAAACCACCTCCAACCAAATATGAAATCGGAAATGCAAGGAGTTTATAACCACCATCCATTATGCAGGGTAACGATCGGAAACCTCCTTCTGTAACCAAAACCCTTCATAATTTACCATAAACTTTGGTTTCAATTCAACATCATTTTGCAGTCCAATTAATTCTTCCCCTAACACTCCAACTCCCTCAATATCTGCAAAGGGATTTATCACCCAGTCTGGAATTTCCAGCAAAATAAGATCCTCAAATCACTGCGTCTTATTTGTATGCAAGGTGGCTAAATGGTCTCAATAGACCCAAATCATGATACCTCATTAAACTGAACAAAACTAGAAAACTGTAAATATTAACGCGGTTTATTTATTTTTAATAAATATTGTACATTGCATGTACAAATGTAATACATATATCACGTGAGTGCGAATTTGAAAATGGTGCTTGAGGAGTTTGTGCCGGAGGTCTATACATGCACCTTTGCCGTCTTTCATAGAGAAACCAAACACTTTTGGCTTCTGTTTCAATTTTTGGATACTTGTGTATGCGTTGGTTCAACTAGAGTTTATTCAAGGTTCATAGCAAGGCCATCTTTTCATTTGATGATATATTATGAAGAGGAATTTCGTGAAGATGTATGTTTACGACTCAATTTACTCGCGAAGGCCACATATTTCCAAATTATTCTTTTTATTTAAAGAATAATTGTGAATATTACCCATTGTTTGAAAAAAGTTATGCTTCAAGGAAATGCACAATGTCAGTAAAACTGTGAGTTAGATCAGTGAACCGGGAATTTATTTAATTGATATCTAGTCTGCAAAGGGAAAGTTCAATCGTATACTATACACGAAGCATGAGGGAAAAGGTCCTCCTTTTGAACTAACTATTACCAATTCATGAAAACGTAAATAATATACTGGCATGTTTGTTTTCGTAAAATAAAATAATGCAAAAATTATATAATAGTACTAAAACAAGAATTATAACTAACTGGAGATGTACAAGATACACTGGAGATACAAGGCTGTATTACAAGCGATGAATGAAAAATAACTAACCAATACAGCCTTGATAATATGGTTGGAACCAAATGGTTTGGAAAATGATTATTCAGGTGAATATTTGATATAAAACCACCGAATCTAACTATCGGATGAGCTCATTCTTCTCCGGATCCACACCTGTTTTATTAACACTGGACCTTACTGCCGAAGTACTCAGTGTCATGAAGTTGGGCCAACGATAGACCAAATGAGATTAAACCCCTCCAAAAATAATTCTTGCGGGAGACAAACTTGGAAATATTTTTCAACCGTTCATACTTTTAAAAGAAAGGAAACACATGGATTAAATTACTTTTAGATTCGGGAAACAATGCAAACTTTAAAAGCGGAGACATAAGGAAGGATACTGAGCCTTCGCAAATGCCACATCGTCAGGACCCTCAAGCGCTCCAGCCGCCCCCCTAGACAAGAGAACCACCCCAAAGGGGGGGGGGGGGGCGCCAACTTTGGGAACCACTGCTCTAGATGAATGAAGTCGAAATTAATTTTTGCTTATCAGATCATGAGGGAAACGTAATAATGAAATAGTCAACTGCTAAGTGCGCTCTCAGAGTTATTGCCATCTGACATACTATATTGATTCCATTAAATCATATCTTGCGCAAAAATGTCAAATGTTTATGTATTCAATCTCACACTTTGCGCCGGCTTGCTTTTGGGCAAGTTGGTGATAGAGAAAATTAGCTGCTGCGATTGCCAAGTTTAAAACAGATGAAAAACATGGGACAAAACGTCTTTAGCCCATTTCATCGAATGGAACAGAGTTTTTAATCAAACATGCAACGGTCCTTTACGTTACGTGGTCTCATTTAAACCATTCTCTCTCGTATAAAATTCCATTTTTTAAACAATATTATTAAGAGAACATTTATTCTATAATCCCAAACAAGATTAACCAAAGTATGGACATATCAATTGAATATAATTAATTCAATGGATATTATTGACAACCTTCTCTAAGCAAACTCGTGGATGTAAACATACGACGAAAATAATGTTATACATATTAACTTTTTAGTACAGAACACACGGACACAGGGAAACCGGAACACCGGCACAGGGAAAGGAATTGGCCCCCCTACCCTGATGTGTGAATTTCACTCGCCGTCGGGCTCATTACTGGGTGAACTCCACCATCACCTACAAAAACGACCTTCGGGTTGATGACTGTGTTTATATATATATATATATATATATATATATATATATATATATATATATATATATATATAATGTATAACACTTAGCACTAGTGGACTCAGACAAAAGCACAGAAACACACGAAAAAGAGACTCACTATTTTTCGAATTTTCGGTGGTCGTGACCACCTTTATCAAGGAAGAGAGGGACAGAACTGTCCACTAGTGCTAAGTGTTATACATTATTATTCACGTCCGTGAGACTTTCAAAATATATATATATATATGTATATATATATATGTATATATATACTATATATATATATATATATATACATATATGTTTCTCTCTCTAGCCCTCAACCTGAGCGGACCTGCCTACTGAGCGCTCCTGGTAACCGGTTTGACCCACCAGAGACTACCTGCCTGCCACCTCGATTCTTGGTGCTTTTGGTTTTAGTGAAGTGCAGTGTAGTGTCAACGTATACGTTGCTTCGTTTATATAGTTTTCGTTTTGTGTGTGGTTTGTTAACCTGTGTGTGGTAGTAGTAATTTATTTAGTGGATTGTGGTGGTTTTTGTCCTTCGACTCTGATTGGTGACCGGTGAGTGCTTTCCTTTTTCTTTCTTTTGGTCCTCTGAAAACCAGACCTTACTCAAACATCGTTTTTTCCACTTAGGCTTCATATTCAATTCCAAATCGTAACTTATTGTTTGAGCTAAAGTTAGCTAACCCCTTCTAGAAATTTTAGCATAGTGTATACAGGTTAGCTTTTGTTGGGAACTTGGTAATTAAATTAGGATGGCTTCATCCAGGTCCCCTGTTGCTATGCTCGAAGGCACTGGCGAATGCGCGGCTTTAAGGGCCCGTATCGTCATGCTGGAGAGAATGGTGCGGGAGCTTCGATCGGAGATCGCCGGCCGGAGGGCTCCCCTCGGGAGAGATGGTGCTCAGGGTGGGAATTCGAAAACCCGCCACGCCCATAGGGGTGCACGGATTCGTCCGAATGCAACACGTGGCTGGGCGATTAGAGACCTACCCCGTGTCCCATCTCTCAACGAGGGAGTGTCTCACGTCCGTAGGTCACAATATTCACAAAACACTCCTTCCGGACATATATTCACAAAACACTCCTTAGAACAAATAGTTACATCACCAACACGGGGCCAAAGCATACTAGACATCTTTGCGACTTCTATGCCCGAAATCATTACTAACATTGAAATAATAGACGGAATCAGTGACCATAAGGCTATTCTTGTGGAGTTAAAAACTAAGTTCGTCAAAATAAACAAAGAAAAGCGTAAAATATACCTATACAACAAGGCAAATTTAAACGGACTAAGAGAATATTTAAAGATAAAATTACCGGAATACAAGACAAAAACACTGACAACAAATACAGAGAACACTTGGAATTATTTCTTAAATATTTTACGCGAAGGAATAAAGACGTACATCCCGTCCAAACTCAAATGCGACAGTAAGGAACCTAGATGGTACAACGGGGAAGTCAGATCGGCATTAAGAAGGCAAAGAAAGCTACAGTCAAATTTCAAAAAGAGTTTAAAAAGTGACGATATAAGTTTTGTGAATACAACCAAACAGCTACTAAAAGAATGTCGTAGTAAGACGAAAAGTATTATGCGCACAGCACTACACTCTTTTAAATCTAAAATGCTAAGCGAATATCTTGAGGAAAATCCAAAGTCATTCTGGTCCTATGTTAGGGAAATACAGGGTAAACGTCCCACTGTTCACTCTTTGAAGACGGAAAATGGAGAAATCATTACAGATAGCGTGAAAAAGGCAAATATTTTAAACCATTTTTTCCAGAGCGTCTACAACAAAAACACAAACGCACCAAACGATCCTCCACACCCACCCGGGGAACACATGAGCGATCTTACACTGACCAAGCAGGGAATAGTACATCTGCTCCGTAGTATCAAAGCACACAAGGCACCTGGTCCGGAAGAAATACCTGCTAGAATATTAAAGGAATTAGCTGACGACATTGCCCCATTTTTACATATTGTTTTTCTAAAATCGATAGAAGAAGGCTCAGTGCCTCGCGACTGGAAGCTAGCCCATATAACTCCCATCTATAAAGGCGGCGATAGGGATAAACCAACCAATTACCGACCCATTTCTTTAACATCGATCTCTTGTAAAATATTGGAACACGTTATTGTCACTAACATTATGAAATTTCTTGATAGTAGGAAAATACTAATCCACAACCAGCACGGATTTAGGAAAAGCAGATCTTGCGAAACACAACTTGGTCTCTTCATTCACGATATACTTAGATCGGGAGAAAACAACACCCAAGTCGATGCAGTATTCCTGGATTTCAAAAAAGCCTTCGACAAAGTCCCACACAATAAATTGTTACACAAACTTAAATACTATGGGATCAATGAGAAAATAATTAATTGGATTAGGGACTTCTTGTCAAACCGCAAACAAATAGTAGTCATAGATGGGTTGTGCTCAACGGAGAGAGATGTTACTTCGGGCGTCCCCCAGGGAAGTGTAATAGGGCCTCTTCTGTTCTTAATATACATAAATGACTTAAGCACACACGTTAGTAGCAATCTAAGGTTATTTGCTGACGACACGGTGATATACAGGGAAATAAGGAGCCAACTAGATCGCGAGCTACTCTCTAGAGACTTAGACAATATCTCGGGATGGTGCAATAAATGGGGATTAACACTTAATATAGATAAATGTGCAGTTTTGAAATTTTGGAATAAAGGAAGCGAGGAACAGGATATAAACTACAAAATAGAGGGTTCAGTATTGACTACGGCAAATCAAGTTAAATATTTGGGGGTTGTTCTAACACCACGCCTTTCATGGGGAGCACATATCAGGACAATATGCGGATCAGCTTTAAAGAAACTTGGCTTCATAAAACGGGTGGTGGGGAAATGTAATGAAAAAGTTAAAGAGAGGTGTTATTTTGCTCTAGTTAGACCTCATTTGGAATATGCCGCAAGTATTTGGGATCCGTGGGAGAAAATTTGGCAAAAAGAATTAGATAAAGTCCAGAGAAAATCCGCTAGATTTGTTAAAAATTGTTATGATAAAAACACAAGTGTGACAGGTCTCTTAGGGGATTTAGGCTGGGAACCACTTGAAGTGCGGAGAGAACAAGCGAGGCTTAGACTTTTAGAAAGGTTCAGAACAAACGAGTTTAAATATGACACTGAAGGAATTATAATGGCCCCACACTACTTAGGTAGATCAGACCACAAAGATAAACTAAGGGAGATAGATTCCAAGACAGATAGGTTCAAATACTCATTCTTTCCCCGAACAATCAGTAATCATAATAGCAAGAAACCGAAGTCACTTTAGAAATATTAAAAACTTTGAATTTACAAGTCGGAACAAAATTAAACACTATAGAGATGTTAGGTATACTTTCAGGTGCATGTGTATGTTAGTTGGTAGTTTGAGTGTTTGCATGTGTGTGGGGTGTAAGTGTTCATGCATGAATGTATGCCATGTTTTTTTTTTACATATGATTTTGTCGTTATTGCATGCGATTTTTTTTTATTATTTTTCTTTTCTAATTTATGGGTGGTGTCCTAGCACCCCCCGCCACACGCCCTTGCGGCGGCTTGCGGGGTATTGAGTAGATGTAGATGTAGATGTAGGTCGGACGATTGGAGGGTCGTCTCTCGGGGCAAGGGGAAGGTAACGCTGCGGCGAGGATTGGACTCTGCGGAGGCAGATACCATCCCCGTCTCCAACAGGTACCAGGTGCTGTCGGATGACAGCACCACCGTACCTGCAGCCCCTATCCCTACTCCGAGGGCACTGCCTAGGGTAAGGCATCAGCGGTCGGGGAGGGAGGGAACCGTTATATTAGGTAGTTCAAATGTCCGGCGTATAATGAACCCGCTGCGCCGCAGAGTCCAACAGGAGGGAGGTGTTGGATTCTTGTCGTCCTGGTGTATACCGGGCGGCGGGGTACCCCAGGCGACGCTGGCGGTGAAGGCGGCCGTCAGTAATACGGGCTGCTCCAAGCTACGCATTGTGGCTCATGTCGGGACAAACGACGCCTCGGAACGTGGATCTGAAGAGATCCTGCGCTCCTTTAAGGAGATGCACTCGGAGGTGAAACGAGTCGAGGCAGAGTTTAAGGTCCCAATTAAATTAAGTATATGTAGTATTGTGCCGCGTTCAGACCGCGGAAGGCTCGTTTGGAGCCGCATTGAGGGTTTAAATGAGAGATTGCTGGGATTTTGCCGGGGAATCGGAGCGGACTTCGTTGATCTGAGGCCCGTCCTCTCATCGTGTCGGGTACCCCTTAATCGCTCCGGGGTCCATTATACTGCCGAGGCATCGCAGTTGGTAGCGCGTAGGTTACACGAACACGTGTCGAGGGTTTAGCATAGCTGGTAGGCAAGAGCGTAGGTCATATATTGGGAAAAATAAAGTAGAATCCAGCGCTTTTTGTCAATTCAGTTCAGGTAATGCCTCTCAAATCCCCAAAAATATTGAACAAACAAGCACTTGCGTTAAAACAACATATAACCCACGTAAATTTAATAAAATTGGTGCCTCTACATACATAACAGATAGCAATGCAAGTGAATGTAATTCTTTTGTCTCTGTTCACCACGAATCGTCTCAAAACAGTTTTGTTAGCGTACATAAAACCGAAAAACAAGAAGTTATTAGCCATATTAAAATTATAACATTAAATTGCCGTAGCATTAGAAACAAAATATCGGATATTGAACATATTTTTGTCAGTACAAACGCAGACATAGTAGTTGGAACAGAAAGTTGGCTCACGGGAGATATAGCAAACAATGAGGTTTTTCCAAACGGCTTCACAATTTACAGAAGGGACAGACCAAATAGGTTGGGTGGGGGAGTATTCATTGCAGTAAAGTCACATCTTAGTAGCCAACGATATGAATGCGACGTAGATGACATAGAAAGCGTTTGGTGCAACATTAAGGACTACAACGGCAGAAGCCTATACGTGTGTTCATTTTATAGACCCCCAGATTCTAACACAGATGTCCTACACAAGCTCGACGAACAAATATCCACTATCAGCAGCAGACAAAGCAACAGTATTACTATAATCGCTGGTGACACAAATCTACCGTCAATTGACTGGGAAAACTACTGCGTGGGAAAATCTGCCAAAAACAGAGATTCATGCCAAGAACTCCTTCATATATTCACAAAACACTCCTTAGAACAAATAGTTACATCACCAACACGGGGCCAAAGCATACTAGACATCTTTGCGACTTCTATGCCCGAAATCATTACTAACATTGAAATAATAGACGGAATCAGTGACCATAAGGCTATTCTTGTGGAGTTAAAAACTAAGTTCGTCAAAATAAACAAAGAAAAGCGTAAAATATACCTATACAACAAGGCAAATTTTAACGGACTAAGAGAATATTTAAAGATAAAATTACCGGAATACAAGACAAAAACACTGACAACAAATACAGAGAACACTTGTAATTATTTCTTAAATATTTTACGCGAAGGAATAAAGACGTACATCCCGTCCAAACTCAAATGCGACAGTAAGGAACCTAGATGGTACAACGGGGAAGTCAGATCGGCATTAAGAAGGCAAAGAAAGCTACAGTCAAATTTCAAAGAGAGTTTAAAAAGTGACGATATAAGTTTTGTGAATACAACCAAACAGCTACTAAAAGAATGTCGTAGTAAGACGAAAAGTATTATGCGCACAGCACTACACTCTTTTAAATCTAAAATGCTAAGCGAATATCTTGAGGAAAATCCAAAGTCATTCTGGTCCTATGTTAGGGAAATACAGGGTAAACGTCCCACTGTTCACTCTTTGAAGACGGAAAATGGAGAAATCATTACAGATAGCGTGAAAAAGGCAAATATTTTAAACCATTTTTTCCAGAGCGTCTACAACAAAAACACAAACGCACCAAACGATCCTCCACACCCACCCGGGGAACACATGAGCGATCTTACACTGACCAAGCAGGGAATAGTACATCTGCTCCGTAGTATCAAAGCACACAAGGCACCTGGTCCGGAAGAAATACCTGCTAGAATATTAAAGGAATTAGCTGACGACATTGCCCCATTTTTACATATTGTTTTTCTAAAATCGATAGAAGAAGGCTCAGTGCCTCGCGACTGGAAGCTAGCCCATATAACTCCCATCTATAAAGGCGGCGATAGGGATAAACCAACCAATTACCGACCCATTTCTTTAACATCGATCTCTTGTAAAATATTGGAACACGTTATTGTCACTAACATTATGAAATTTCTTGATAGTAGGAAAATACTAATCCACAACCAGCACGGATTTAGGAAAAGCAGATCTTGCGAAACACAACTTGGTCTCTTCATTCACGATATACTTAGATCGGGAGAAAACAACACCCAAGTCGATGCAGTATTCCTGGATTTCAAAAAAGCCTTCGACAAAGTCCCACACAATAAATTGTTACACAAACTTAAATACTATGCGATCAATGAGAAAATAATTAATTGGATTAGGGACTTCTTGTCAAACCGCAAACAAATAGTAGTCATAGATGGGTTGTGCTCAACGGAGAGAGATGTTACTTCGGGCGTCCCCCAGGGAAGTGTAATAGGGCCTCTTCTGTTCTTAATATACATAAATGACTTAAGCACACACGTTAGTAGCAATCTAAGGTTATTTGCTGACGACACGGTGATATACAGGGAAATAAGGAGCCAACTAGATCGCGAGCTACTCTCTAGAGACTTAGACAATATCTCGGGATGGTGCAATAAATGGGGATTAACACTTAATATAGATAAATGTGCAGTTTTGAAATTTTGGAATAAAGGAAGCGAGGAACAGGATATAAACTACAAAATAGAGGGTTCAGTATTGACTACGGCAAATCAAGTTAAATATTTGGGGGTTGTTCTAACACCACGCCTTTCATGGGGAGCACATATCAGGACAATATGCGGATCAGCTTTAAAGAAACTTGGCTTCATAAAACGGGTGGTGGGGAAATGTAATGAAAAAGTTAAAGAGAGGTGTTATTTTGCTCTAGTTAGACCTCATTTGGAATATGCCGCAAGTATTTGGGATCCGTGGGAGAAAATTTGGCAAAAAGAATTAGATAAAGTCCAGAGAAAATCCGCTAGATTTGTTAAAAATTGTTATGATAAAAACACAAGTGTGACAGGTCTCTTAGGGGATTTAGGCTGGGAACCACTTGAAGTGCGGAGAGAACAAGCGAGGCTTAGACTTTTAGAAAGGTTCAGAACAAACGAGTTTAAATATGACACTGAAGGAATTATAATGGCCCCACACTACTTAGGTAGATCAGACCACAAAGATAAACTAAGGGAGATAGATTCCAAGACAGATAGGTTCAAATACTCATTCTTTCCCCGAACAATCAGTAATCATAATAGCAAGAAACCGAAGTCACTTTAGAAATATTAAAAACTTTGAATTTACAAGTCGGAACAAAATTAAACACTATAGAGATGTTAGGTATACTTTCAGGTGCATGTGTATGTTAGTTGGTAGTTTGAGTGTTTGCATGTGTGTGGGGTGTAAGTGTTCATGCATGAATGTATGCCATGTTTTTTTTTTACATATGATTTTGTCGTTATTGCATGCGATTTTTTTTTATTATTTTTCTTTTCTAATTTATGGGTGGTGTCCTAGCACCCCCCGCCACACGCCCTTGCGGCGGCTTGCGGGGTATTGAGTAGATGTAGATGTAGATGTAGGTCGGACGATTGGAGGGTCGTCTCTCGGGGCAAGGGGAAGGTAACGCTGCGGCGAGGATTGGACTCTGCGGAGGCAGATACCATCCCCGTCTCCAACAGGTACCAGGTGCTGTCGGATGACAGCACCACCGTACCTGCAGCCCCTATCCCTACTCCGAGGGCACTGCCTAGGGTAAGGCATCAGCGGTCGGGGAGGGAGGGAACCGTTATATTAGGTAGTTCAAATGTCCGGCGTATAATGAACCCGCTGCGCCGCAGAGTCCAACAGGAGGGAGGTGTTGGATTCTTGTCGTCCTGGTGTATACCGGGCGGCGGGGTACCCCAGGCGACGCTGGCGGTGAAGGCGGCCGTCAGTAATACGGGCTGCTCCAAGCTACGCATTGTGGCTCATGTCGGGACAAACGACGCCTCGGAACGTGGATCTGAAGAGATCCTGCGCTCCTTTAAGGAGATGCACTCGGAGGTGAAACGAGTCGAGGCAGAGTTTAAGGTCCCAATTAAATTAAGTATATGTAGTATTGTGCCGCGTTCAGACCGCGGAAGGCTCGTTTGGAGCCGCATTGAGGGTTTAAATGAGAGATTGCTGGGATTTTGCCGGGGAATCGGAGCGGACTTCGTTGATCTGAGGCCCGTCCTCTCATCGTGTCGGGTACCCCTTAATCGCTCCGGGGTCCATTATACTGCCGAGGCATCGCAGTTGGTAGCGCGTAGGTTACACGAACACGTGTCGAGGGTTTAGCATAGCTGGTAGGCAAGAGCGTAGGTCATATATTGGGAAAAATAAAGTAGAATCCAGCGCTTTTTGTCAATTCAGTTCAGGTAATGCCTCTCAAATCCCCAAAAATATTGAACAAACAAGCACTTGCGTTAAAACAACATATAACCCACGTAAATTTAATAAAATTGGTGCCTCTACATACATAACAGATAGCAATGCAAGTGAATGTAATTCTTTTGTCTCTGTTCACCACGAATCGTCTCAAAACAGTTTTGTTAGCGTACATAAAACCGAAAAACAAGAAGTTATTAGCCATATTAAAATTATAACATTAAATTGCCGTAGCATTAGAAACAAAATATCGGATATTGAACATATTTTTGTCAGTACAAACGCAGACATAGTAGTTGGAACAGAAAGTTGGCTCACGGGAGATATAGCAAACAATGAGGTTTTTCCAAACGGCTTCACAATTTACAGAAGGGACAGACCAAATAGGTTGGGTGGGGGAGTATTCATTGCAGTAAAGTCACATCTTAGTAGCCAACGATATGAATGCGACGTAGATGACATAGAAAGCGTTTGGTGCAACATTAAGGACTACAACGGCAGAAGCCTATACGTGTGTTCATTTTATAGACCCCCAGATTCTAACACAGATGTCCTACACAAGCTCGACGAACAAATATCCACTATCAGCAGCAGACAAAGCAACAGTATTACTATAATCGCTGGTGACACAAATCTACCGTCAATTGACTGGGAAAACTACTGCGTGGGAAAATCTGCCAAAAACAGAGATTCATGCCAAGAACTCCTTCATATATTCACAAAACACTCCTTAGAACAAATAGTTACATCACCAACACGGGGCCAAAGCATACTAGACATCTTTGCGACTTCTATGCCCGAAATCATTACTAACATTGAAATAATAGACGGAATCAGTGACCATAAGGCTATTCTTGTGGAGTTAAAAACTAAGTTCGTCAAAATAAACAAAGAAAAGCGTAAAATATACCTATACAACAAGGCAAATTTTAACGGACTAAGAGAATATTTAAAGATAAAATTACCGGAATACAAGACAAAAACACTGACAACAAATACAGAGAACACTTGTAATTATTTCTTAAATATTTTACGCGAAGGAATAAAGACGTACATCCCGTCCAAACTCAAATGCGACAGTAAGGAACCTAGATGGTACAACGGGGAAGTCAGATCGGCATTAAGAAGGCAAAGAAAGCTACAGTCAAATTTCAAAGAGAGTTTAAAAAGTGACGATATAAGTTTTGTGAATACAACCAAACAGCTACTAAAAGAATGTCGTAGTAAGACGAAAAGTATTATGCGCACAGCACTACACTCTTTTAAATCTAAAATGCTAAGCGAATATCTTGAGGAAAATCCAAAGTCATTCTGGTCCTATGTTAGGGAAATACAGGGTAAACGTCCCACTGTTCACTCTTTGAAGACGGAAAATGGAGAAATCATTACAGATAGCGTGAAAAAGGCAAATATTTTAAACCATTTTTTCCAGAGCGTCTACAACAAAAACACAAACGCACCAAACGATCCTCCACACCCACCCGGGGAACACATGAGCGATCTTACACTGACCAAGCAGGGAATAGTACATCTGCTCCGTAGTATCAAAGCACACAAGGCACCTGGTCCGGAAGAAATACCTGCTAGAATATTAAAGGAATTAGCTGACGACATTGCCCCATTTTTACATATTGTTTTTCTAAAATCGATAGAAGAAGGCTCAGTGCCTCGCGACTGGAAGCTAGCCCATATAACTCCCATCTATAAAGGCGGCGATAGGGATAAACCAACCAATTACCGACCCATTTCTTTAACATCGATCTCTTGTAAAATATTGGAACACGTTATTGTCACTAACATTATGAAATTTCTTGATAGTAGGAAAATACTAATCCACAACCAGCACGGATTTAGGAAAAGCAGATCTTGCGAAACACAACTTGGTCTCTTCATTCACGATATACTTAGATCGGGAGAAAACAACACCCAAGTCGATGCAGTATTCCTGGATTTCAAAAAAGCCTTCGACAAAGTCCCACACAATAAATTGTTACACAAACTTAAATACTATGCGATCAATGAGAAAATAATTAATTGGATTAGGGACTTCTTGTCAAACCGCAAACAAATAGTAGTCATAGATGGGTTGTGCTCAACGGAGAGAGATGTTACTTCGGGCGTCCCCCAGGGAAGTGTAATAGGGCCTCTTCTGTTCTTAATATACATAAATGACTTAAGCACACACGTTAGTAGCAATCTAAGGTTATTTGCTGACGACACGGTGATATACAGGGAAATAAGGAGCCAACTAGATCGCGAGCTACTCTCTAGAGACTTAGACAATATCTCGGGATGGTGCAATAAATGGGGATTAACACTTAATATAGATAAATGTGCAGTTTTGAAATTTTGGAATAAAGGAAGCGAGGAACAGGATATAAACTACAAAATAGAGGGTTCAGTATTGACTACGGCAAATCAAGTTAAATATTTGGGGGTTGTTCTAACACCACGCCTTTCATGGGGAGCACATATCAGGACAATATGCGGATCAGCTTTAAAGAAACTTGGCTTCATAAAACGGGTGGTGGGGAAATGTAATGAAAAAGTTAAAGAGAGGTGTTATTTTGCTCTAGTTAGACCTCATTTGGAATATGCCGCAAGTATTTGGGATCCGTGGGAGAAAATTTGGCAAAAAGAATTAGATAAAGTCCAGAGAAAATCCGCTAGATTTGTTAAAAATTGTTATGATAAAAACACAAGTGTGACAGGTCTCTTAGGGGATTTAGGCTGGGAACCACTTGAAGTGCGGAGAGAACAAGCGAGGCTTAGACTTTTAGAAAGGTTCAGAACAAACGAGTTTAAATATGACACTGAAGGAATTATAATGGCCCCACACTACTTAGGTAGATCAGACCACAAAGATAAACTAAGGGAGATAGATTCCAAGACAGATAGGTTCAAATACTCATTCTTTCCCCGAACAATCAGTAATCATAATAGCAAGAAACCGAAGTCACTTTAGAAATATTAAAAACTTTGAATTTACAAGTCGGAACAAAATTAAACACTATAGAGATGTTAGGTATACTTTCAGGTGCATGTGTATGTTAGTTGGTAGTTTGAGTGTTTGCATGTGTGTGGGGTGTAAGTGTTCATGCATGAATGTATGCCATGTTTTTTTTTATATATGATTTTGTCGTTATTGCATGCGATTTTTTTTTTTAATTATTTTTCTTTTCTAAATTATGGGTGGTGTCCTAGCACCCCCCGCCACACGCCCTTGCGGCGGCTTGCGGGGTATTGAGTAGATGTAGATGTAGATACATATATATATATATAAATACGTGTGAGTGTTCTCTTTTTTTGTGTTTCTATATTATGTGTTACTGTGTATTGTACTATATATATATATATATATATATATATATATATATATATATATATATATATATATATATATATATATATATATATATATATATTGATAAATTGTCTGAAGTCTGAAAACCTATATCACTCAATTTTTTCAACGAAACGAATTCGTACTCATTAAATAGAAAAAGTATTACTGAAAATCCATGAGCTCAAGACTGACTTTCAAAGTTACAATTTCAAATATTCTAATAAATTTTTATTGAACTGGCAAATATTTTTTATATACGAATGCTCATCTTAGGAACTTCAACTCTTACTCTAGTCGCATGGGAGAATGACACTTATAACATTTCATGAGGCATATTTTAATTTGCCCATGGATTGCGACCGAGAGTCGTATAATGTACGCAACAATTTCCACGCATTAAAGTTTTACAACGCGTGCGAGGCGAGAATATTTGAATTTCGGTGGAAATTTGCAATTTTGGCCCAATTCCCTGACGTAAGACAATTTTTTATAGAGAAGCCGATAGTATAAATGTGGTTAACAAATGATCGATGAAGTTATAACCGTTACTCTTCTAAATACCGCCACTCAGAACACAAAATAAATACTCTTATGTTACGATCATCCATTATTAAATTACACAATCATTGAGAGGCAAAGCTTTTTCTGCTACTACCTTTTCTAAGTTTACCTTGCTTACGCAGCATTCTTCACTTTATCACAATACCCAATGTTAAATTGCAATATTATATGCCGCACATTCATTTTTATCGGCGCTTTAAAATCTCTCACCACACCCCTCTACTCTCCCACCGTGCCTAGAATTTCTCTTGCCTTTGTTTTCTTTGAATTTCACTTTTATTATCCCCTTCCGCAACCGCCTCTCAAGAGCCTCCACTCCACGCGTTTGCTCTTCGACTCGATGGCGAAGGCTCCGAGCCCTGCAATTCTACGTTTTATTAGTCTAATCCATACCTTCCACATCTTCGTTTTAAGTCCCTGTCATGGACCCATTCCTTCTATTTAACTTTCTATAACTGAATGAATCATTTAAACTCCGAACAACTTTTCCCATCATTGGAGAACATAATAAATAGGTGAAATTTTGTAAATGCTATGATGCATAAGACCAAATACAATTAAAATTCGTTGTCTCCGGCATAGTTTATGGAATTTGCACTACATGTTGAAATGAAATAAGAACTTTTGTAATTCCAAGCACTGTTTAGAACACCGCCTAGGTTTCAACATAGGACGCCATCATTCTGATGATGCCGTTCAACGTTGAAACCTCGGTCGAATTTGAAATAAAGTGCAAGCAGAACTACAAAGTTACTTGTTTAATGTCAATACATGTTACAATTTTTCTCTCAGCTTCCCTAGTTCTCTAGAACAAAATTAGCTTAGCTTTCCTCTCATTTTGTCTCACACACTAATTCAGCAATGCGCTAAGCAGTGATTGAAAAGCCTTGTTTGATCAGCTGACCAAAGCCTGACCTTGCAGAGATACAATGTATTTATCCGTTCCCCACCCACCCACATTCCTCCCCTTCCCAAGTCTCTCCCACCATTTAGTCTAGGTATGCGTCGAAAAAAAGAGGTGACAATTCCCTAGGTTATTGCCTCCTACTGCATTACTCTGCCAATTCCAGGACTTCATTTGGCATGCGCACCTTTGTGGTATCCAGGGGTTTCGGGTGTCACCTACCACTCTAGTCGACTCCTATCCTACCAGTTTTGCTCAATAAATACTTTGATCCCTGTCGAATGCCTTTTTGAAATCTATGAAGAAAGCCAGTATTACTTGGTGGTATTCTGTATTTCCTCCTTTATTTATTTTTATTAATATATAACCTGACAGCCAGAATCCACACAACACCAGGGTGTGTGGCAGAGGGTGAAAGCACGCCAGAATAAATTTACCCGAAGATGACCCTACCGCGGTAGAACAAATAGCAACCCCATTACTGATCCGGCATCAAGCATACCTCTCGCCTTTCTGAACTCAAACGTTCTCTACCATGAAATCATTTTCCCTCTTCGTCAACCTTTTACTGATAATCTCGAATACAAGCTTAGCCTAATTTAAAAATCAAACTTATGAGTTGGGCACATTGGATGGCATCTCTACTGAAACAACGAAATAAGCACGCCGACTGCCTCCCTCATTCATGATAATCCATGAAAAAAATTTCCTTCATCATTTTTCTGGAACCTTGATTAGTTCTGCGGGCATATTCTATCTTTACAAACTTGTTCGTTGCCATTACCTTTACGGCCTGTCCTTTCCATTTCATTCATTGCTTTCTCTTTCTCTTGCAATCAAACACTCCTGGACATAAGGCCATTCTTCAACATCATAATCGCAGGCAGCTTTTACAATTTTTGAAAATGTTTAATGTTTAGTTTAAATTTCAAAAGCAAACATTCGAACCATAATTATGTTTTTCTTTGATAACTAAATGCCTTAAGCTCACACACAAATATAATTCCCAAGGTTTTCATTATATTCAGAATCTGAGCATGGACATTTTTGCAAATCGTATCGTTTACTCCGGTTGGTTCAAACGATTATACAAAAATAATATGCAAATATACCCACCCTTTGAGCTCCCTCGATATTCTTATTACCTACAAATTGTTTTGTTTTTCCAGAGTATTGAATTTAAAAAAGTACTGGTTTGTTTACATTTTATCAATGCCTTAATTGAATATTCCATAATTTTCCCCATCATATGGTAAACCTTTGTGAAAGAGTAAAGCGAATGGAAAAGAAAGGATAGCACGGAGTGGTCGTACAAACTAATTAAATGATTAACAACCTTTGCAATGAATTCTTCGTTTTTAAACGAAGCTGCTGCACAAAGATTACCATTGGAATTGAGGCGTTGAAACATCGCCTAAGTGGATTGACTTTGCCCGATTACTCCGGTGGATCATGTGGCAGCTTGTTAACCCAAAGGTCGCAGGTCAGATTTCCGCCTCGGCGATGGATGTCGCTTAATCCTCGTGCTTCTACCCCAAAGTAAACCTGATAAAGAGTCAATTGTGGTTCATCGGGATCACACAGGTAGCAGCACAAAGATTATCGGCAGGGAGGAAAGGCCAAAGGAAAAATCGTAAAATATATGAAAAAAGGCTTAAAGGCTTCCGAAATTCTACGAAAATACACAGAGAAGTGGAAAACGGAGCAACAGAGCATCGCGGGAGACGTTCAGGGCCGCTCGAGGGTTGGGAGCAGGGCATGTCACGTCCCCCTAACCCATACGTCGAGGTGACAATTTTTTTTAATCGGTAATCTACCGGTTAAGTTAGGTTTTTGGATGGACGCAGCTATTAAATAAATATTTTAAGACTCCTAACAAAACACAAAAATCCAGCATCCTACTTTACATCAGGTCCCTCTTCATCTCTGAGTACTTTCTTCCTTCACCCCGTCCAACATTCCTATCCTGTTCCTTCCCTTTCCTCATTTTCCTAACATTCTCCTCTCTATCACAGTCTTCAACATCCCACTGTCGGTCAATATCCCCTTCATTTACTTTCCCTGCCTCCATAGGATTTCTCCCAACAAACCCCTGTCCTCGCCCACCATACCAAGTACTTCCTCATTTGTTTTCTTCTCTGTCCATTTCACCAAGTACTTCCTCATTTGTTTTCTTCTCTGTCCATTTCACCTTCTCCATTCTTCTCCAAACCCACATTTCCAAAGCCTCCAGTCTACGTCTATCCTCCTGCTTCAATGACCACGTTTCCGCGCCGCACATAGCTACGCTCCATATCAAAGTTTTTACGAGTCTTTTCTTAATATCCTTACTCAACGTCCCCGTAATCAACCTCCTTGTGAAAACCTCCTGTGTTTCCTCCTTGTGAAAGCCTCTTTGCCTAGTGCAATTCTTCTCGTTACGCCCCTACTACTTTGACCGTGTTGGTCCAAAACACACAACCGAGATACGTAAACTGTTCTACCTGCTCTAGTTTTTGCCCTCCTATTTTAATGTTAAGCTTAGCCTTTTTTTCTAGAAAGTCGCATAACGTTTGTTTTATTAATATTGATTCTCATTTCATACCTGTCGCACTGAATTCCCAATTCACTCAGCAATTCTTGCAACCCACTGGCTGACTGACACACTAAAGCTTGGTCATCAGCAAACCTAACTGATTTTACGAATTCCCCGCCCACTTTCATTCCTACCCCAGTTCTTCCCATGCCCCTTTAATCACTTCCTCAGCATACAGGTTGAACAGCAACGGTGATGATGGGCAGCCATGCCTTACGCCTCTTCCTAACACTGCCCAACCGGACTTTACGTTCCCCACTCGCATCTGAGCAGTCTGACACATGTACAGGTTGCGGATTAGCCTCCTTTCACTCCAATCTACTCCTGTTTTCTGCAATATACTCATTAGTTTTTCCCAATTCACTCTATCAAACGCTTTTTCGAAATCTACGAAACAGGCAAATACCTCCTGGTTGTGTTCTATATTCATCTCGATTAATAATCTCATTACTGCAATAGAATCACGTACCTCTCCCCTTCCTAAACCCAAACTGATCATCCCTTGAGTAATCATTTGCCCTACTCTCTATCCTTTTGTTTATGATCCTGAGAGCAACTTCAGCTGCGTGGGATATCAAACTTATTGTCCTGCAATCCTCACATGATGTAGCCTTTACCTTTTTCGGAATAGGAACTAAAACCGATCTCAAAAAGTCTTCCGGCCAGATTCCTTCCTCATAGATACTACGAATCAGCCCGTATAGCCTCTTCCTCTCACATTTTCCTAAACATTTCAGTATTTCCCCAGGAATGTTATCGCCCCCCACGGTCTTATTTAGCTTGATCTCCCATAATGCCCTTTCTATCTCCTCGCCGAGTATGCCTGGACCTAAGCTATCTTTATCGTTCCTTTTCTATGCATAACTCTGTTGGCCTAAGTTCTTTACTATAGAGCTCTTCTTTGTATTCCTTCCCTCTATTTGGATCTTTCCTGCGTCAAGTATTATCTTACCCACGTTATCTCTAACTGTTAGCATATATCTTTCTTTCTTACTTTCCGATAAAGATTTAACTTTTCTGTACAGCGCACCAATTTCAGCCTTCCTCTGCAAACTTTCCATATCCTCACACTGCGTCTTCGGCCATGCTTCTTTTGCTTTATTTGTTGCCCGCCTCAATTTATTGTATAACTCTTTGTACTTCATTTTGCCTAACTCAGTGTGTACATTCTTCTATTTTCTCCGCTCATCCATCTTGGTAATCATCTCAATTGTCATCCATGGTTTCCTAGTTCTTTTGGCGTTAACGGTTCCAAAAGTGTCTTTTGCGGCTTTAGAGAACCCTTTCTTGAAACTTTCCCATTTTTCTGCGATAGTACACAGCTCTTTACCATCCTCCATGATTTCCTCTAGAGCCTGTGTGTACACCTTCTTTTTCATCCATTTAATGCTTCTACATTCCATTTTCTAACTCGCGGCCCCTGCCTTATCATTTTGAAACACACAACGCCACATTTCATAACAACGAAATTGTGGCCAGAGTCCGCATCCGCTCCCGAGAAGCTGTGCGAATTTATCACACTGTTCCTAATCCTGTGTCTAACCAGGATATAATCTATCTGATACCTTTCTCAGTCACCTGGCATTTTCCATGTATACCTGCATCTTTTGTGGTGTCTAAACCAAGTGTTGGTGATGACTAACCCCTGTCTCCTGCAGAACTCAACTGCTTTCTCCCCGCGGTCATTCCTCGTGCCTAAACCGTATTCCCCGACCTCATCACCATCTCTTCCTTCGCCTACTGTCGCATTCCAGTTCCCCATCAGTATCAAATGTTTCCCTGTTGGAACACACGCGATTATGTCCTCTGACTGATCGTATATCCTATCGACCTCTTCTTCCTTATGGTTGCTCGGTGGCATGTATACCTGAATAATAACTAAGTTCGTCGGTTCTGCTTTTATCTCCACTAGTAGTATTCTATCCGTTACCTGCTATATGTTGACTACGCTTCTTCCTACCTCTTCATTTAATACTATGGCAACCCCTCGTTGGCTCTCGTCCCCGTCACTGTATATTATTCTATACTTATCACTCCAATAATCTCCGCTATCCTTCCATCTCATCTTGCATAGGCCTAAAATATCAATATTTCCCCTTTCCATCTCTCGCTTAATATTCTCCAATTTCCCTGTCCTCATCATTGTCCTAACATTCCACGTTCCTATTCTAACTAATTTGGTCTTCTTCTCCTACGTCTTACAGGGTTCGTCCGGAAATTAAGTGTACTGATTTTTTCCCGCCGCTCCAGGCGCGCCCAACA
Organism: Hetaerina americana; assembly: GCF_022747635.1. Taxonomy (NCBI): domain Eukaryota; kingdom Metazoa; phylum Arthropoda; class Insecta; order Odonata; family Calopterygidae; genus Hetaerina; species Hetaerina americana. The sequence goes on along the minus strand of NW_027286985.1, from coordinate 1,680,094 downwards.
CCGCTCTGAGTGGCTGCGATTGGAGGGGGGTATGTTGGCAAGCGACGCTGAAAAAGGCAGTCGGCTCCGAGCTGTGGTGTAGTGAGGAGCTCTGTTAACGCGAACCTCCACGCTCGACCCACGTCACGGAACGCGATGCCGAAGCAGCGTTATTCCATCAAATTTGCGGTAAAGCTTGAGAAATCGTCTACCGAAACTGTCGGTATGATTAACCAGGCTTACAGGGAGTCAGCCATGTCCAGAAACATGATCTTTCGGTGGCACAAGATGTTCGTGGGGGGCAGAGAAGAGGTCGACGACGAACCACGGCCTGGACGCCCATCAACGACACTCACCGACGAAAATGTGCGAAAAGTTCGCGATGTACTGAGCTCTGATCGTCGTCTTAGTGTTCGGATGATAGCAGAGCAGTGTAATCTTCGAAAACGAGTCGCCCGCGTCCGGCCAGCGATCAAAAACATCTGGCGGCTGCATCACGACAATTCGCCGTCTCACACCGCGCTTGTCGTGTCGGACTTCTTGGCCAAGCACGGCGTGGCAACGCTGCCGCACCCGCCCTACAGCCCGGACTTGGCACCACCGGACTTCTTTCTGTTCCCGAAGATAAAGAGGAGTTTGAAAGGAACGCGATACGGGACACTGGACGCCGTCAAATAGGCCGTGACGACGTGTCTTCGAGAGGTTCCCGATGATGCCTTCGCGGGAGCGTTCCAGGAATGGGAACGCCGCTGGAACAAGTGTATCGACTCACAAGGGTCCTATTTTGAGGAATATTAGCTTAATATATTTAAAAGTGTAATAAAGTTTTTTTCCTGAGCTCAGTACACTTATTTTCCGGACGAACCCTGTATGTCCTGCTGCTGTCGTCTTTCCCTTGCAAGGGTTTCGTGGGTTGACGACTTCGGAAGCCTTGCCTCCCTTACTGCCGGGCACGACACACGGCCGATTGGGCCGACCCCAGTAGTTGCCAGGACTCAAAATCTCATTATTATTCATCATATAAATCTTGGGAATAATAATTTAGGTGGTTTCCCGTTGGCTTCCTCAATTTTGTTTTTTACGTGACACCATCACTTACTGGCCGCCCCACCGGGGTCAGACGCCATTGCAGCCGCCTCACTGAGGAACAGACGCTGCGTGGACTACCTTTCGCCTGGCTCCTAACCTTCGACCTATCTGGCATGGGTGACCCTACCAGGAGAAATTGTTATTACTCCCGCCAGCACAGCTCTAGGGGTCATCGGAATACACAAGCCCTTCCACCACGTCAAGGTTTTAGCTCGGGGAGGGCGAGGTAGCAATAGGTCGGTTAAATTGTACAGGGACTGCTTGTAGTGGCAATAGGACGGTCGCCGATTCCCGTTTTACTACCGCCACGAAAAAGATCTAGTCGGATGGATCGAGGGAAAGGTATGGAATGAGTTTCTGTTTGAGATCCACACACGAACGGTGCCGAGCTGAATCCATTCCTCGTGGGATGGTTATTGGGAGGGTTCCGGGGTCAAACAGCAGATGACCACGCAGGGCGAGAGGGTTATCGAAGTACCTATCTCAAGAATAAGACATTTGACTAATTTCTGTAATTACAGATTGGTTAGACACGGAAGGATGTCGCGGACGTGAATACTTCCCATTGAGACTCATCCTTTCACCTTCTTCCAGAGATATATCTTTTGGGGCATTTCATTTACCTGTAAATGTTCACCAAATCATGTAATTTAATAGTTGCATCTACCCACACACACGTGTAAATATTAACTATCAAAATTATGTTTTTTTCGATGCTTTCACAGTTTTCATTTTTAAGAGTGTATGTTAGTGTCTCTTTTTGTCGCATTCCTATCCCGGTTTCGTGAATATGTTATTGTTTGACTTGAACAATTGGATTACCGAAAAGAATCATTTACTCCATGCATTTAATAGCACCAAAATCATTACGAAAACGTTTTACGGTGAGTATACGTCGAGCTTACCTCATACGTAGTCACTCGGCGTGTGAAATTCGTACATCAAGGTCGTGATGGGACCATTTCTTTCTCCCCCTCCCCTTTTTTCCCTGACTTTATAGAGAAGAATATGTAATTAATACGATAAGCAAAGTCTATATGCCCTTTTTATGTGTGGCAACAAGATAACAATTTATTTAACCCGACCATGAAAGATGCAATCAATGAAACAAAAGTGATTCAACTAATTACTGCTAGGAATGAGAATCACTGCTTCGTAGAATATGATGATTTTACATCGTCAAACATCCCGAACGTCACGCATGCGGAATAATACCAAGTAGAATTAACGAAGCAGTGAATAGAAATGAGGTTTTTTTATTTCAATTAACACTTCCACCGTAACCAACATTGAAAGACTGAATATCTTTACGAAAAAAATTTTGCTATTTAGAGGTATTTGGGGTAAATTTAAAAAGAAAAAAAGCTTAAAACAATTTATTTGATTTTGAAACCCTTTCAATTTCCGGTATTCAAATGTGTAAAACATTTCGAAACGTTTCGTTCATACCATGAGGAGATACCATGTAAATTATATTGGAATAATTTAAATTCAAACTAACTAGGTAATCACCGAAAAAGTGAATACATTCAGATCATCGCAAGAATATTATATGAAGGATTTTATTTACCTAATATATCATTGGATCACTTAAGTTCAGAGACTTTAAACTAGGAAATTAGCACCATTTCTTTCGTAAGCGTACAATCTCGAATAATAGAAGAGATAAAATTTTGATTTTCCTCAAATTAAACAGCTAATTTGTCTTTTAATTTTATTTATTTCCTTCATACCTCTGGGGGTCTGTATTCGCCATTATCTTAAAAAGTTTTCGTTTTTCATACGAACTGAGGTACACATATGCACAACCCAGCAAGATCAGAGGCAGAGTTCCTAGCTGGAAAATTTGATAAGATGTATGGGAGTACTTAAATTATAATCCAGTATTCAAGTTAGGCATTTGATGAATTTATGCTTTAATGATAAGAAAAGTAATAGGGCTTCCCGTTCAAAAGCACTTAGTGACATATGCAACAAAAGTTTACGGTTTGAAATGAGATAAATAAACTTGCTAGATTCAAATTAATGAATGAAAAAACCACCTAACTCCGTTTCGAATGCCAATTTTTACTGTCGTAATTCCTGTCTCACAAACATCAGCTCACTTCGTGTCATAACGAGTTGCAAATTATCGACGCCAGTGACAAAGAGCGAATCATCGAAAAATGACGAAAGGCACGTGATGCGACGTCACAGAACTATTTATGCCAAAAGAAACTACAGCGCAAAAGAGATCAAAGGAAGTTGCACACGGGAAGAACATCCTTCGTTTCTTTTGGATTGGGTCACGGAGGAACGCCACCGGTTTCTTGCGAGGAGAGTGAAGGTTTTGAATTGAAGGCTGAAGGTCGAGAGAGCCACGTTGAGCAGGTGACTAGAGGCTAGATGAATGTAGGGGGCGTGATAGAGAGGGAGAGAGGACGGGAGGATGAGAAATCTGCAGAGGACAGGAGAGAAAGGAAGTGAGCGGAACTCAGGACGGCGGAGTGGAGACGGAAAGGTTTCACACAAAGTTAGCGCTCTTTTAAAAAGCGAGTTCATTTCCGAACTAAATTCACGTGGGCCTCCCGATACTTGATTCCCTCCAAAACCCATGATAAGAGACGAATTCAGGCATGAGTTAATTGAACTGCGATTAAAGCCGTATCTAATGAATACTGACGTTCCTATGAAAGAGATGCCTATCGCGATATTATATCTCTGCTCAACCGCGAAATACAAGAAAGACTATATTACCCTAAACCAAGAGGACTTTTTACTATAAAAAACGTGAGATTTCACGCAAGCCGGTGCCGGTGTTAAAAAAACGTGTTATAGCACTAATTAAAACGTCACATCTTTAAATGATTGCAATTTAATCGATTTCCAATACCATTAGAGAAGTTCATTCCAATTTCGGTATGGCAATACATTACCATTATCCATTGATATCTTTAATGTCCTTATACGGGAAAGTTGGCGCAAGCATGTTGGCAAAGACTAGTCTTCGCAATTAAGTTAATGCTGATTTAGCATCGAGTGGTCTTTCTGAGAAGCTTTCAAATTAATGGCTGGATATATTACCCGAAATTCATTCCCTAATAAGGTCACGTGGATGTCAACGCCCCATGTTGAAAATGCGTTTACCTCTTAATGGATTAAAGCCAGTCGCGTATAGAAGAGGAAAGTACAAGGTGCTCGCGGGGAGACACTCTGAATCCATCTTATTCTAACAATATACTCAGTAGAAAATTGAGTCTTTTTTATTTCCATAGCTACCCAGATAGTCTCATACCAGCACAACTAAAAATAAAATAATTATGACGTACGTCCTTGATTTTCGCAGATCGGAGAGCCCCAATACATTGAGAAACATCAGAAGAATATAATACGCGGACATCCGGGACCAAAAATCGTACCGTTTTAACATTTCACTCTGAAGAAAGAGGCAGAAGAGTCTCGGGTATACAGGACATCTCCCGTTAAAACTCCACTGTTTACTGTGCTAATTTTTGAGCATATATAATTTGAGAATTCATATGTGTTTTAGAATATAACTATCCGGAAACTCCAAAGAGAACTACAGTTGCAGAACTACATTATTCCAAACAATGGAAAGAGAAAGCCAGGCTTCATTTTTTCATTCTTCCAACTTTTACAATTTTATTACCATTTGGGGATATAATCATCCATTAAGGGACTCGACTTTTATGCAAAATGAAATGAGCGATGGAAAATTTTTCTCACTCCTTTAGTATAATAATTAAAAGTGGCTGAAGGGGGTATTGACCGGTAGCGGGATGTTGAAGACTGTAATTGAGGGGAGAATGTTTGGCAAACGAGGAAAGGGAAGGAACAGGATAGGGTTGTTGGACGGGATGAAGGGAGGAAGAAAGTACTCAGAGCTGAAGAGCGGCCTGATGTAGAGTAGGATGTTGTGTTTTGCTAGGGGTCACAAATTATTTAATTTGTAATTATGTCCATCCAAAAACCTACCTTAACCGGTAGTTTACCTAATAATAATATAAGAATTAATTAACCATAGATGAACAAAAGTTGAATTCAAACTAAGAGCACTTGGGTAATACGTATTTCCAATATTCTCAGACTATTTTGGGATATTTTCTGCCACGTAAGCAAAATAGTTTCGTAATCGTAAATAATGAGCTTCGACGACCTTTAAGTTGATTGGACAGCAGAAAAACAACAGTCGTATTCTCAATTCGATCGAGGGATTGAATTTACAATTCCGCTTGTGCTGTCACCATGAAATCTGAAGGCGATGGCACTGTGATGATTCAAATACTACGCTAAGCTATGCAGGCATTAAATAATTTTGAAGTGTGATGCCGCCCGGGAAGAAAACCTTGGTCCTTCAATAAATGAAGCTTATTATGCTTACGTCTGACCTTAAAAACTCTCGCGGATTATCTTACCGACAGGTAAACACATGGATTGGCCGAATGAGACCAATAGCATGTAAGTGCACGAAGATTGCAACTGGGCAAACAATGAAATCGAATAGAACTGATTCGACTGAAGGGTGGATGACAAAAATAAAAAACTCGACCCAAATGTTCCTCTCCAACGGCGGGAGAGGTTAAAAGCTCAGCTGAACATTGCAAACGGAAAGGTTTCGGGAGAGCAAACAAATGAGTTCTCTGGGAATAAACCGAGACACGTGCCCACTCCCCTCCTCCCTCTTCCAACTATTTCATTCGATCCCCCGCCCAAGGGTAAAAAATAGATAAGAGTTTGGGTGGGGAGAGGAAAGCATTCGAATGGAAAACATAAAGTCGTGATTACACGTGGAGGAGGAGGTTATGAAGGACGTAAGGTCAAGGGAGAGAGAGAGGTAGGAGTGAGGACAGGCCGGAGCAATAAGGGGGACATCTTTGAGGAAATGCGTTTCCGTTTGCAGTATCGGGGCAAAGGAAAATGAGGCTCGTTTCAAACTCGAAGCGCAGGGTTTGCGAGCCAGAGATAGGAAGGGACAGGGAAAATAAAAGGGGACTGAGAATTCGCAGTTGACTTCGATTTACGGACAGCTTGGGGCAGCGACGGCGGGGCTCTGTGAAGGAAGGGGGGTAGCGGGGGGGTGGGAGAAAGGGGAGAATGGGGAATGAAAGCCTCCTCTTGCAACCCTGGAAGAGTTTTTGGGTCACGGCGCACGAACTGGTCAAGGTCCAAGATGCGGTGGCAGAAAATATTGCGGAGGGATCAAAGGAAAAGGCGGATGAGGAGGAATTGGAGGTTTCGCTGTCCCGCTTTCGGTCCCTCCGCTGCCTTTATGTCCCCATCCGTCAGCGAGGGCCTCCCCGAACGGAACCATGAACGTGTGAGTGAATCGGCAGGGACGGCGGCTTACAGGGAAACGCTACTTTGCTTCACGTCTCCCCTTGTGGCATTTTGTTTCCAACTCGCTTATGCCACCGCTCCTTGGCCTGGCGAGCGACGGCTAATGAGCACCTCGGCGTAATATTTTACCGTGCACCAGAGGCGAGGAAGGTAATGCAATGCACACCAATCATTCATTGTTCTCGTTAACCAAGACTCCACTCCCACCTCCGCTCTCTTTCCAAAGGAGGAGTTCACCCTCTGGGTAAGATGACCATAAAACGACATAGCTGGAAAAAGAAAATAAAGAGTCTTCAAATTTTTATAAAAAACGACAGTGGTCAACCGAGGGTCAATTTGATAGGTTTAAGTGGAGCTCACTTCATATTTTAAGCCATATACTTATTTGTCTAATGGTGCGTTATTCGCACATCAGGGTAGTTCCTTTCCCTACACCGCTGGCGGTTTCCCAAGAAGTTCTGGAAACCGAAAAATCATTCGGCTAGGGTGTCCGTAGGCATCCCCGGGAATGAAACCCGGGCCCAGTAGTCAGTGGTCGATCAAATTGTTCGCTTGAGTACCATACCCCTATAATAGTCCCTATAGTGCACTTAAATCATTTTTGATGAACTCAGGAATTGAGAACATTTAAATTTCCCAATGGCCGCAACACAACCTAATCAACACGGAATCTTCGGAGAATTTATTTGGATGCATCCGATTTTTTGACGAATCGTTGAAGACATTAGTGAAATTATTATTATTAGGTAATCTACCGGTTAAGGTAGGTTTTTGGATGGACATAATTACTAATTAAATAATTTGTGACCCCTAGCAAAACACAACATCCTACTTTACATCAGGTCCCTCTTCAGCTCTGAGTACTTTCTTCCTCCCTTCATCCCGTCCAACATCCCTATCCTGTTCCTTCCCTTTCCTCGTTTGCCTAACATTCTTCCCTCAATTACAGTCTTCAACATCCCGCTGCCGGTCAATACCCCCTTCAGCCACTTTTCCTGCCTCCATAGGATTGCTCCCAACAAACTCCTCTCTTCGCCCACCATGCCAAGTACTTCCTCATTTGTTTTCTTCTCTGTCCATTTCACCTTCTCCATTCTTCTCCACACCCACATTTCAAAAGCCTCCAATCTACGTCTATCCTCCTGCTTCAATGACCACGTTTCCGCACCGTACATAGCTACGCTCCATATCAAAGTTTTTACGAGTCTTTTCTTAACATCCTTACTCAAAGTCCCTGTCATCAACTCCCTCCTCCTCGTGAAAGCCTCTTTGCCTAGCGCAATTCTTCTCCTTACGTCCCTACTACTTTGACCGTGTTGGTCCAAAACACTTCCGAGATACGTAAACTGTTCTACCTGTTCTAGTTTTTGCTCTCCTATTTTAATGTTAAGCTTAGCCTTTTTCTTTTTAGAAAATCGCATAACCTTTGCTTTATTAATATTGATTCTCATCCCATACCTGTCGCACTGAATGTCCAATTCACTAAGCAATGCTTGCAGCCCCTTGGCTTACTAACAAACTAAAGCTTGGTCATCAGCAAACCTAACTGATTATACGAATTCCCCGAAATATGATTAGAAAAATATAATTAAAATTATCGAGTTGAATGCTTCCCATCTCATTGGCTTACGTTAATACTTGCCTCGAGGAGTTTATCATTCTAAGCTAAAGAATTGAATCCAAGGTGCTTAATTATTTTAGGTAACCATTTATTACAGCATAGTAGGTTTTAAAGGACGAATGACATGCATCAGTTAATCAAAACAAATGTTTTAATCAAACCTCCCCCATCTGTTGCGACACATAAATATAGGTAATCCTGCTTTTGGTTTCCCTAAGGACTCCACCGAATTTTTCGAATTAATACTTCCATGCGCGGCTTTTTTTTACAATCCCGCACCTTATTTAAAATGTCACCGATTTTCCCCGGTGGCGCCTGATAAGCGCCTTTTTCCCATTGGCCTTTTTGACCGATACCGCAGCCCTTGCCACCGGCGCCCCAGAGACTATCACGGCTGACCTTTGACGGTACATTCCTCTCCTGTAATTAAAAACTCAGAATTATCAGAACCAGAGTAGCAAATGGTGGACGTTTTCTATGCCATCGAAAGTGATTCCATTTATTAAATTTATAATTGAAAATTACTTTGCAGTGAAGCCCGAGCTGAATTATGTACGAGGGAACGTTTTACTTATGAATATGTTGGCAAACATACACGATATTTATATGAAAGTTATTCTGATTGAAGATATAAAAAATAATCAACTGGAAGATAGATTCGTAAGTACTCTTATTTAGAAAGTGTTAATATTTGATCAAAGGCCTTAATACCATTTTACGAGACCGATTTCTGTTTTCGTTCATATATTAAAGAATTTCTATCATATACGTATAAATAAGGATACGAGCATGAAATCATTAGGAGGACTGTTAAAGTACGGTAGATCAATGAAAATGTTCCAAAATTCATTTAATTGCGATTAATCAAATTTACATTTGTAAAATTCAGTTTTTAAATTATTCTGCTAAAAACATTTCAATATTATACGTACACTAAAATCTATAGCTCATCTTTTAAATTTTTTGATATTATATATACACACACACACACACACACACACACACACACACACACACATATATATATATATATATATATATATATATATATATATACACACATTTATCTTTAAACTATAGATCAAATCAGGGTTTTGTTGTAAATACAACTTGAGTCAACCCCATTAATTGAGTAGTTTTCTACAAATGGTAATTTAAGCATCGAGTTCATTAATAAATGGCAAACCCCAAGGCGTGTGAAGTAAATTACCATATAAACGATTCTCACACGCCCAATCATTTGGTGATTTCACATGGAATAGCCCGCATCCATGTCGCGGCCGAAATTCTCCAGCACAGACATGAGTCAATTTATTGTAGTACTTGAGTCATAACACTTTTTTAATGCATGCTCTAATTATAGTTGGTCAAATAGTAAATATTCGCTACTCAGGTACTCGTTACTCATTTCTGTCTGGACTAACGAGTACTGGATACGAGAAATACCCATTACTTTCATGTTTTTGGTATTCCCATGCATAGGCGTTATGATTCTTCTATAGATATTCCCATGCGTATATGGGTGTAAATATTCCTCTATAGTTACACCATTATCGGGATGTGTACCAGTTGAGAAATCGTTACGCTTTCGGATTTAGATATACTACTGTTAGGTAGATCCTGTACTAATGTGAAATCATAGATGGATGTTTTATCCTGCAATTCCTTAAGGTATCGGCGAGTGTAATCACCAATTGTATGATTGGGTATTGAGTATTATTTTTAATTTTGTGCAGTCTCGTATCCCTCAAACTATGTGAATGCATCAATCCTTCCAAGGCTAAAGAGGCCCAGTGACAGTGAATGCGACATACCGGCAATGATACGTACAGCGGTGGTGGACTGGAAAGATAAATTATTCACTGTTTATAATTACAAACAAAGAAAAATGTATTAACGTTAAAAAGAAAATGAAATAGCCAACCGAAACCTAGGACTTATTTTAATCTACTGTTAAGAATTATGAACTTGCTTCGACAGATTGTAGATTCAAGTAAATTCCTTCCCATTTATTTCCGTCAGAAAAATATTCGTAAAACGGATTAATTTGACGACATTTATAAGTACACGCCGTAAATAGGGCTTAGTACTGGGTGAACTCTACCACCACCCAAGCCAAACCGGCCTTCGGGTTGATTACTGTGTTTATGGTTTTCCAAAAAGCCAAGTACAGACGTTTGGTAGGCTTGCTTTGAGAATTCATTCAGTGAAACCAGTTACCCATGCACTGCCAATGTGCCACAACTAATGTGCCCCTTGATTAACGAATAAAAGCCATTAATACGGTGAAATTGATATTGTAAAGAAAACTATGGAAGAATACTATGTGTCTATGCTCTCACCCAAAATTTAAAATATTACCAAAAATATTGCATATTTATAATACTTTTTATGCTCAATTCTTCAATTTGTGCACCAAAACTCGAATTCTGTTCTCTTATTTAAAATGATACGCCATCTATTTTAAAAGCATTTCACGGGAGATGCCCTGGCTTAGGGTAGGCTTTTAAAGGGACCTTTGGACAACACACTTCTGTATGCGTATTTACTGAATAGTTTAACAGGAAAAAAAACAGAAAATAACCTTTAACGAAAATAGCTCTTTGTTTAGTTCTGTATGCTCTTTAATTCCTATCTTTCATTCTAGTTCACATCCACATCTCGAAAAGCCTTCAATCCACGCTTATCTTCTCTCCTCAGCGGCCTAGTTTCGCATCCTTACAAATCATCGATTCATGTCAACCACATCAACAGTTTTCCTTTACATCTTTCCCAAAGGGGATTTCATCGACTCACACTTCTTTGCCAACACTTCCTTACCAAAAGCATTGTTCTTTGAATAGACCAACTACTCCATCCAACCTCATCCAAAACACTCTATTGCAGTGCACATTTCAACAGTTCGCAGTGAGCAAAATAGAAGAAACAGTCTGCACACACCACCAAAGCAAGATGCCAACTGAGTGTAGGAGCATTTAGACACCGAGATGGTGGCTCTAGGCCCCCTACCCACCGCCAGGCCGAAACATAAGTTACTTTCTTGACAGCCCTCGTAAATAGGTGAACTCTGCTGATATGCTCTATTTTATCTACACTAACTTCAATATTTATCTTATCCTTCTTAATACTTGACAGTCTCATTACCTTTTCCACTTTATTATCAATTCTCATTCCATACCTATCACATTGATTCCACCCCAATGGTGGGTGAGGGGCTAAAGTAATGATTTCTTTGGCAGACTGGATTACTAACGGTTTGCCATCCGCAAATATAAATGATTTGAAGAGTTTGCCACTCTTATCTCTACTCCTTCCCACGCCTCGCTTAACATTTTACCCGCATATATCTCCAAAAAAAATAGATGATTATGTGCGTACATCCCGGTCTCAGTCCCAAGCCAAGCACTCACTGCCTGTCCCCATTCTCCATCCGCCATCCGCAGCTGTGATGTGTTTTTGAGGCATTTACAGGTTCCGGGTAAGTCGTTTATCCTTTCAGTCTACTCTTATCTTACGCAAAATGTTCCTTAATTCGACCCAGGACACTGTGTTAAGCGCCTTTAAGCATCTATGAAGCATAAAACGATACATCTTGTATACATCTTGGTTTTACTCTATGTTCCTTCACACTAGTGACGTAAATATCGCTATTGCATCACGAGTGCCCATCCCCTCTGTGTATATTACAAAATGGTCTCCTACTAGGCACTCATTGAATCTCTCTTCAATTCTTTTGTTAACATTTCAAAATAATACCTTCCTCGTGAATGAAACCAAATTTTAGAGTCCTGTAGTTCTAACACATGGCTGCCTTTGCCTTTTTTTTGGATGGGAGCTTACACTGATCTGGCCAAATTTTTTGGCCAAATTCCTCCCTCATAAATCCTATGAATTAACCCTTAAAAAACTTTCCTTTCTCGTTTCCAGAATTCTTGAGCAGTTCCGTAAGGATGATATCTATTCCCACAGCCTTCTTCGATGCCATTTATTTTCATTCCTTTCTTAACTCCCAGTCAATCATTCCTGATCCTAAGCTATCATTTTCGACATCATATTCCTTTTCCATATCCAATTTCACTGGCCAATTATTTTTACCACATGGTTCCTTACATATTCTTATCAGCTTGGCAGAATTTCCTCCATTAATATTTTACCCAAGGCATCTCTAGTAGTGTTAATGAAATTTCATTTTTTTCATCCTGACAAGTCATTCATCTTTCCCTTATAGCGCGCTTTTCTCTACAATCTTTATATAATCTTGCACTGCTCTTTCCACCATATTTCCTTTGACTTATTAATTTCTGACTTTAGTTAATTTTTTGTGTTTTTTTAATTTTTCCCTAGTTCTTTTTTAACCGAATTAAAGAGTTAAAAAACAAATATACACACGAGGTTAATACCTTAAAATTAGTTTTTAAGGTAAATTGAAAGCATAAGCATCATTATACCAGTAACTAATGTAGTTAGGAATAAATTTGCAGACGCATTATTGTCTCATGTAAGCCACAATGCTGCATTAAAGTAATACAGACCTCTAACATTACTGATTCTTAAACTATGATGTATGTCATCATGAAATACAATTGACCAAACAGTCTGAACTCCTGCTGAATCACATCACTTCAAGGGATTTCTACATTTCATAACAACAACTGACTTTCCACAAGATGCTAGTCGCTAAAATTCCTATTCCAAAATTCATGTCTAAAAATACCCTTATAATTTATAAATTTCGTTGCAAATAAAAAACCAACGAATTACGTAAATCAATCTGAAGGTTGTTTTGGTGCATTGGCTAGATTTCACCTAATACTAAGCACTGTAACGCGTTTTTAATTCATACATCAAGGTAATAAGGGGGGCATTTCCTTTCTTTGTGCTGCTTGCGGTTTCCCAGGAAGATCTGATACAAGAAAAGTCACGCATCGTGGTACGAGGGTCATCCGGAAAGTAGTACCCGTTCGTGAAATAAAGACACAAAAGTAAATATTAACAAACATAAAAAAATTTATTTGAAAGAGGATACTTTAAACTACTTCTCAACATAATCTCCAAGCAAATTAAGGCATTTGTCATAACGTGTGACAAGTTTCTGTATTCCTGCTGCATAGTCCTTGGCCGCCAGCTCATTGAGATACGCGAGGGACCCATCTTGCACAAATTTTTGCATAATGCAGATGGTGTTTAACAATTTCATGAACAATTGTTCGAGAAATATTGGGAAAATGCTCACAGATGTCATCAATTGTGACGCGCCGATCGTTCCTCACGAATTCGTCAACTGAGCTCACCAGTTGGTCTGTAATGACAGACGGTCTCCCCGAACGCTCATCGTCGTGTGTGTTCCCCCTCCCCATGTTGAAGTTGCGACACCACCGCCGAACAGACGACTCGTCCATTACATTGTCTCCATACACCTCCTTTAATTGGCGATGAATATCACATGGGCGAACGTTTCTTGCATTGAGGAATTTAATCACTGCCCTCACTTCACAACTGGCGGCGTTCTCAATTTTTTTAAACATTGTAAACAATCACAGAAACAACACAGGCAATGCTAGCGTCACGCAACTTGGCTCAGAGAAGGCAGACAAGCCACTGAAGCTATCTGACCTCGTCCAGCGGCTACTCGCGTCGTCAGCACTTCATGCGGCACGAACGGGTACTACTTTCCGGATGACCCTCGTAGAAGCTGAGGGTTAGAAATTCGCCTGGAATTGAACCTTGGTCCTCCAGTCAGCACTACCCCACCCTAAAAAATAAATGAGCAAGATGGAAAAATTCACTGTTGCGGAATACTCTGGGCTGGCACAAAAAATGACTAGCAGTGATATCATTAAACACAATATTGCCAACTCCCACAAGACAATACCTAATAGATCTACATCTACATCTACATCTACATAATACCCCGCAAGCCGCCGCAAGGGCGTGTGGCGGGGGGTGTTAGGTCACCAACCGTAAAAAAGAAAAATACCACATGCAAAAAAACAACACGGAAAATTACACCCACAGCAGCGCACACACTCATGCAAAAATCCCTTCATCCAATACTCATGCAAACACACATACCGCAAAACAACTAAAAACTGCACCCCATGATGCAGCACGAAAGACATCCTACAACACGGAAGCCAGGACACAACAAGCAAGAAATTGAAACACCACATGAAAATGCACCACGAAACACTCTACCCCCAAAGAGTCTCTAAATGGCAGGGAATGCGACCCAACGTTGCAGGTAGCAGGAATTTGCCCCCGCGGAGAGGGACGAGGGATTGAAAGGGAAACTTAAAAACAGATGAACAGAACATGAATGAAGTCATTCGGAAAGAATGGGTTATTATAGCAAAACACATAAGGTTAGTGGAAGAGCATGCATTTAAATACAACTAATTATTTTTTAGACGCTGAGGGTGGCAAGTGGAATTTTTGCTATCTATAACCCGGCAGATCTATAGATGCACCAATACATTAAATAAAATGTCAGCTTTTCATTTATTTCTAAAAATGTTTATGCGACATAAATTCATTTATATTTTCTCAAATTAACTTGCTTAGTCTGCCCTGGATAACAATAAGCTTCTCGGCGTTTAATCTGAGAAGGGTCATTCGATGCCTTAAAAAGTATCCCCTTGGAGATCCGAGTGAATAACGAGCAAGGGTGGATGGGTGGATTATTTCGCCATCATCTTTGAATAATTCATTCGCTAGTCACATTTTATAGTTTATGTCAAAATGAAATACACTATGTTATCCCACAGAAGAGCTTTATTGTACGACCCGGGTTTCGTCGAAGATCGACATCATCAGGTACAGAATATTCCCAGTCTAGGTTTAAATACATTTTTCAAACTGTGAGAGGGGGGGGGCTGGAGGGGGTGAGGGAGGTTTGAAAAAATCGTTAGGAGGTGATTGGGATGAGAGGGAGAAAGGGTTAGGGTGTGGAGATGAGTGTCCAACTTGGGAAGGTACGGCGGTTGACGGAGAGGGGAGGGGAGGCACCACAGGTGGTAAAGCACCTAGGTACTTACCTAAGTTAAGGAGGGGGGAATGGGAAGAGTCTATAACATCGTTAAGGAGAATATTTGACCCGGACACATTTCTTAATATTTCAAATTTCTCTAAACAGTCGAGCTTGAGTCCCTTATTTTCCAAGTGTAAAATTTTAGGTCTAAAATCACTCTGATGTTCCTGTTCAAGGAGGTGTTTCGCGAACAAGGAGGCGGGGTTCTTTTTGCGTAAACACGCTTCATGTTCCTTGATCCTTTCCTTGAATTTACGCCCTGTTTGGCCAATGTATATGGCAGAGCACTCGTCACAGTGTAACCTGTAGACCCCACTTTTTTCCATGATATCCACCCTATCTTTGGAATGGCAAATCATGTTTTTTCAGATTGGACCGGTTGTAGAAGGCGAATTTATATCCGGGCATGAGTTTCATGACTTGGTGGCTAATGTCTCCTAAATAGTTAAGTTTTTGCCATTTATTATCCCTCTCCCTTGTCTCCCCATAGATATTATTGATGGCTTGCCTACGTAACTTTTTCTTGTGAAGGTTGTCTATAAGACTAGAAGAGTACCCATTGCTAATGGCTATTTGTTTAATTATCCCAAGTTTTTTATTCTTGTTTTTTTTCGGATAGGGGGATAGTTATTAGTCTATGTAGAAGAGAATGGAAGGCTGCATGTTTTTGTGTATGGTGATGTCTGGAGGTTGCGTGGATGACTTGATCTGTGGATGTGTGTTTTCTGAAGATATCGAATTCTAATTTTTTGCCTGAACGCGTGATTTTTAAATCAAGGAAATTAAGGGTCCCATTTTGCTCTAATTCTGTAGTGAACTGAATAGATTGGTTGACTAGATTCAAGGCCTGATTGAATATACTCAGCTGTCTTAGGGAACCACTCCATATACAAAAAATATCATCCACATAGCGGAACCAGCGAAACACATCACACACACACACACGAAGCTCTTCTGTGGGATAACATAGTGTATTTCATTTTGATATGAAGCAATTCCACAAAGTTACTATGGATACAATTAACCAGATTATAGTTTATGTTTTAATATACCGCGCATGCCCACGCGCTCCCAGCCTTATAAATGGGCCTTATTCACGAAATAAAAACATAACGCCACCCAAGGAGAGACTATTTTTTCGCATTAGTTTACGATAATCTCCAGGGTCCAGCCCTTTTCACTCTCCCTCCCTAATAGTAGACCTTCGGAGGGCAAGAGCCATTGAAGGTCATCCAGGCCATATGGCGTCGGTAGTCTATAAAACATATCTCACGAGAGGGGGAGGAGGAGGTAGGGGGGGGGGGGAATGTGGAAAAAAAAACAATAAAATTCCGCGGAAACTCCGAAGACAAAAACAGAAGAAACTACGGGACACCGGCCACGCAAATGCCTCGCACGATGAAATAACGGATACATGCCAACTAAATCACTCCGTGAGAAGCGACACCGCCGTATAACTGCCGTAGTTATATTCTGCCGTGGATTCGAAAGTGACGGCTTCTTTGTGCTTTATGGCGACGATGTGGGAGGTGGAGAAGCGGGGAAGGAAGGACGAGGCATGAAAAACGAGCGGCCGGATGCGGAAGCTGTAACAATAACGCCAGATATGACAGTCGCGACTGCGGACGGAACGTTTTTTATGGGAATGCACAACCAAAGAAATTACGATCGGAATGAAAAATGCGTGGGTTCTCCTCGTCTCTTTTTCGACTTTTTAAAAAAATGGGATGGGGAGGTCGGTGAGATTCACAAGTTGACCCTCACGTCACGCCCTGCTCCCTCCCCTCGCCCCCCGCTAACCCTATCCATCAAATCGGTCCACGTGCCGCAAGGGCACGTGGACCGATTATCGATCAAATCTCCCTTCCATTAATGCCCCCCCCCCAGCGTCCATGTTCATTGTACCTCATTTCCTCCGGCAGTTTGGGAAACTTGCCTGACGGGGTTTCCGAAATCAAACTTCCAAGGTGACTGATGCAACCAGCGCTGTAGCGTAAGCGCTTAAATAAGCACCTTCAGGTGACGTATCTAACCTCGATTCTGCAGACCGCTGCCACTTCCATCTGTAGCTCAAAATTGCAATGTTTTTAAATCTACGGTCCTTTCTCAAATCTCTCGAAATCTTTTCCTTGCACTATTCGTAATTTTTTCCCTGTAATTTGCAATGGAACTTTAAATTTTTCATCTCATCTCCTTCTCCTCATATATTATCGAGGATTAAATTTCGGAATAGTGGTTTGAAGTATCTAGGCACAGTTGATTTATACCGGTGGTGATGGGCTATTATGGATCAAGGACACAAGAGTGAATCTTTGATTTTCTACGATGCCTACCATTTATAATGATTTCCTCTCGACCCAAAACAAACAGCCATTCATTATTATATTCGCCAGGCATCCTCTGTGTTTACACATAACTCAGAGTAAAAATAAGAACGTAGTGCCCCACAAGAATAATTCATTAAGCCTTTTTATAAACCGAAAATGATATGGAACTTAGCACTTTCCTCGTAGACTACAAAGTAGGAGACTAAATATTAATTACCTGTTCATTTTACTTCTTTTTTACGAGCAATGATATCCGATGTGTACTACTGCATTTTGCTAAGCTAATTCAAAGCCTATCGCATCTTAAAACTTACAAGTATCTCAACAATTAAGCACGATGCAACAGTTGAGAGGATAGAACACTGAACTACGTAAATCGGGTTCGATTCCGGGTGGGGCCTTTAACCTCTGCTTTCTCATTTTTGAAACAAATCTTGGGGATGATTGCTGTGGTTATGAAATGGTGCATTGCAATATATTTTTTTCATTAAGAAGACTCTCCACCGTGATAATTAATAACGAATGCTCGTGCCTACGTGCGAAAAATTTGAAACTGTTGAGATAACATTTACTGTCGCCTAGTTCATAGTGTAGTTGTGGTGCGTAATACGCTTTTCTTATTTTTCTGCAATTACGATATCTCGTATATCGCGATCACTTCCACTATCGGCACTCGCAATTAATTTTAATTGAAAATATATCACTAACACGTGACTGATATGAAAAATAAGTATAAGCTTTCATATGCATGGCAGAAATGGAGATCTCACCAGGCAGCATCAACATTAGTGATCATTAGTCCCTTTATTTCTATTATTAGGCGTGATACCGGGTAAAAAATTGCGGCGATAACATTAGATATAACTTTTGTCACTTCTGTCGCATTACTGTGCAACGAGTTTCAACGCTTGAGCGTCACCATGGAGCTCATGTGAGCAAGAGTCGGTACGTGGGTAATGACGGTGTAAGTGAACAGATAGATGTCGCACTTCCTAACTTTCGTTTACGGCAAGCCTCCGCTCAATTCTTCCTACAACTATTGAATATTTACAAATTGAACATCTTAGTTGTGGACTGAAACTTATTGAAGCGTAGGGCACGAGGTAAGGCATTTTCTTTTATCTTGTGAAATTTTTGACAATTTATGGAAGCAATCTTAACTCGCATACTGCTGCAACGGAAATATTCGTTATTAAGCTTTCGAGGGGCGGCTTTAGTAAATGAATACGGAAGCGAATGATCTTGAAAAAATGTTCACGAGATGAAGGCTTTTGATGGATTAATTTGTAGATTTTTCTTTTTTCTTATGCGGTGGTTAAAGAGTCGATGGTTTTTTGAGAAACTTTGAATCCAGGGTCATAGAAAGATTTAAATAATACCGGATAACTAAATATTTAGTTTGTATAAGCCAAGAATTGCTTCATAACCAGATAAATTGTAGACTGCTGCTCAAAAGCTTCAGTAAAATCTCCATTAACTACAATTTAAAAATAATCACAACGGTAAATCAGTCATTAAACAAATATACATTTAAAGGGAACTTCAAAACTCAAATCTCTTTCACAAAGCAAGAAAATCCCCATGTCAAGAATCAGCAAGAGAAAGAAGATGAATTTAAAAAATCATGCAGTTACATATAATACAATGACCCACACATCAATAAAAATTATTACATAAACTCCTTACATATTTTCTTAAAAGTATGCACTCTGTTAGGAAAGGGCTCGAATATTTTTAGAGGTAAGGTGTTCCAATCAACAATTGTTTTATTTAGAAAACGACTTTTTTTTTTCGTTCTTTGTGGCCGGCATTATACCTTAAATTTGTGGTAATTTCTTCCTATAAAACTTGGGTTCCCCGCCTCTTTCCTGAGATCTGCCTCATTCCCGTTTCTTTACCGTCAACGACTAAGGTTCCATCCTCTTTTTTTTAAAGCTGTTATGTTTTCCCTGTTGTCTTTCCTCATCCAGAGGTGCTTATAAAATTCATTTCCATTATCTATCCCGATTATGTTCAGTAGGAAACTTTCTTTGGCTATTTTCTTTTCTATTTTAATTCAAGAAATATTTTTTTGGAAATTATGAGCCATTCCAACCTCTCGATCCATTTTTTGTGAATCACTCTTAGTTTTTTCTTCAAGGATCTGATATTGCGGCTGTAGAACTCTGGGTCAGTATTTTCTTTAAGAATTTTTGCAAGAATACCTAGGAACTATACTGTAATTCTGTTTCATAACCTTCTACATCTACATCTACATCTACATAATACCCCGCAAGCCGCCGCAAGGGCGTGTGGCGGGGGGTGTTAGGTCACCAACCGTAAAAAAGAAAAATACCACATGCAAAAAAACAACACGGAAAATTACACCCACAGCAGCGCACACGCTCATGCAAAAATCCCTTCATCCAATACTCATGCAAACACATATACCGCAAAACAACTAAAAAACTGCACCCCATGATGCGGCACGAAAGCCATCCTACAACACGGAAGCCAGGACACAACAAGCAAGAAATTGAAACACCACATGAAAATGCACCACGAAACACTCTGCCCCCAAAGAGTCTTCAAAAGGCAGGGAATGCGACCCAACGTTGCAGGCAGCAGGAACCTCCCGCCGCGGAGAGGGACGAGGGGTTGAAAGGGAAACTTAAAAACAGATGAACAGAACACGAATGAGGTCATTCGGAAAGAATGGGTTATTATAACAAAACACACAAGGTTAGTGGAAGAGCATGCATTTAACATGCATACAACTAATTATTTTTTAGACGCTGAGGGTGGCAAGTGGAATTTTTGCTATCTATAACCCTGCAGTTGCTATCCCGTATTGTCCGTGGGAAGAAGGAGTCCTTGAGTCGGCTAGTTCTGGCATCTATTTCCCGAATTTTATATGCATGATCCAAGCGACCAATGTATGTAGGAGTACGAATAATTTGCGAGACCTCGGTGCTGAAACATGCGGATCTAAATTTATTTAATAATTTCAATCTTGCATTGAATCGTCTCTCAGCCAATGATTCCCACCCCAAATCCATGAGCATTTCGGTGACGCTTTGCGTTTTATCGTAGGAATTTTTTACAAAACGGGCTGCCCGGCGTTGAACCTTCTCAACTTCCCGAATGAGGCCTTTTTCACTCGGATCCCACACGCTGCATGCGTATTCTAAATGAGGCCTTACAAGAGCGTGGTAACAACGTTCCTTGACCTTCGAGTCACTTTTGCCGACAATGCGTCTAATGAATCCCAATCTTTTATATGCTTGACCGCAGACTTTACGTATGTGAGTCCCCCAAGTTAAGTCTTTTGAGAATGTGACACCTAGGTATTTTACCGTATCAACTACTGCCAGGTCACCTCCAGCTAATTTGTAAGCAAATCCCGTTGATCTTTTAAAGAAATTTACCACTGAACATTTATTATAATTTAGAGTCAATCCCCAGTTAGAACACCATTTAGTAATGCAATCTAAATCCTGCGCTAGAATAAAACGATCCTCATCCCCAGATATCTCCCGATAGATCACCGTGTCATCCGCGAACATCCTAATTTTACTTTTCACTTCGCGGTTCAAATCGTTAACAAAAATCAAGAAAAGCAATGGCCCGATCACACTTCCCTGAGGTACCCCCGACGTGACTCGAACGCTGTCGGAACTAGCGCCATCAAGGACTACCCTCTGTTCCCGCTCTGAAAGAAAATCTTTAACCCAACTTATGGCGCCCTTGTTTATACCCGCGACCTTTAATTTATGAATGAGTTTACCATGTGGGACTTTATCAAATGCCTTTTGAAAATCTAAGAAGATGGCATCCACTTGCCTACCTCTCTCACCAGATACAAGTAAATCATGTGTAAATAATCCTAATTGGGTTTCGCAGGAGCGGGTTTTCCTGAATCCGTGTTGATTGTCACTTAAAAAGTTAATATTGTCAAGGTGTCTCATTATTGAACTGACAATTATGTGCTCTAAGATTTTACAACAGATAGAAGTGAGAGATATAGGTCTGTAATTACTGGGATCCTCCCTGTCACCACTTTTAAAAATAGGCGTTATTTGCGCGGTTTTCCAAATCTTAGGTACTTTGCACTCTGTGAGGGATTTGTTAAATATAAATTCAAGGTACGGGGCAATGTTTGGAGCTAAATGTTTAATCACCCTAGCTGGTATATTTTCGGGACCCGGGGATTTGTTGGGTTTAATCTCATTAAGTAATTTTAGAATTCCTTGTTGGTCCACTGTTATTTTTTCCATGGGTGGAGTATGTATTGTTTCTTGGAGATATGCGGTGGCAACATCATTCGAGAAAACGCTTTGGAAGAATGAATTTAAGATGTTAGCTTTACCCTCACTGTCTGTATGAATTACATTGCTACAATCCCTTAAGCAAGCCACGGTTTGTTTACTCCCATTTACTTCCCTAACATATGACCAGAAAGCTTTGGGGTCAGTGTCCAAGTGCTCGCAAAGTACTTTGCGTTTAAATTCCAGTAAGGCGCTACGTAATTGTTTTTTGGTTTCAATTTTAGAGGATCTATATGTGTCCCATAATTGTGTATTCTCAGGAGATGATGTGTTCACGCCTGCCCTCTTTACCCTAGAGTGTAGCATTCTCTGCTTTCGAAGGGCTTTTCTAACGTCTTTATTGTACCACCTGGGGTCGCGATTTGCTTTAACGTATTTTATAGGTATGAAATCTACGATTCCTTTTTGCATGATATTGACAAATTCTGTCCAAGTTTCTTCCACGTTGACATGACTTAAGCGGGTTTTGAACTCGGGTAGTGAAGAGTTTAATTGATTGGCAAAAGATTCAAAGTCTGCTTTATGGTAATTATAAATTTTTATTTTTGGTTTAACAATCTTTTTTATTGCTATGTCCAAATGGACATTAATTGCTTTATGGTCACTCAAGCCCTCATCAGTTGATACACTAATAATACGTTCCGGCGTGTTTGTAAGAAATAGATCCAATATGTTTTTTCCACGGGTGGGCATGCGTACTGCTTGATGAAGGGAGTTTCTTTGAACCAATTTTATCATGGAATTGCAAGATTCGCGATCGCGGGTCCCAGATTTAACGATATTGCTGTCCCAATCTATACCTGGGAGGTTAAAGTCGCCACCAATTATGTTTATGCTGTTATTATATTTACGTGTAAACTTGTGAATTTGATCGTTGAGGGTGTGAAGTGTTTTCAAATCTGAGTCTGGAGGTCTGTAGAAAGAGCATAAATTTATGTTGGGTTGATTGGTCCGTAGTAAGGTGCACCAAACACTTTCTATGTTATTATTTTCAAATGAAACTTGCCTGCTTTCAAAATGACTTTTAACTGCCACGAAAACCCCTCCTCCGGGTCTTGTATCTCTATCGTGTCGGTAAACTTTGAAATCTATTGGGAAAATTTCTTGGTCATTAATATCATTGCACAGCCAACTCTCTGTGCCTAATACTATATCAGCGGAATGAGTTTGGATTATGTGTTCTAGATCTGCTGATTTGTTCTTGAGGCTTCTGCAATTTATAACAAGTATAGTTAAATTATTTTGATGTTGAATAACGTCCTTATTTGTGCCTGACTGTAATTTAGGACGCCTTTGTGGGGAAGTGCGTGTCACATGTCTTTCTAAATCAATGCCAGTGTTGTCAATGACTTTTATATTTTTATTAATAATATTATACGCGCTATCCCCAGATGTTATTGACCCACTAAGTGACCTGCCCTCTATCCTAAAAAAGGCCTACAGTGGTCGAGTATCCTATCCGCTACCTTACTCGCCGCTTCCGCCGTGTAATGGACCCCAGATCGGTTAAGGGGAGTCCTGCAAGATCGGAGGGTTGGTCTGAGGTCGACGAAGGAGGCTCCTATGTCCGAGCAGAATCTCGATAGTCTCTGGTTTATGCCTTCCACTCGGCTCCAAACCAGAGACCCGCGATCCTCCCTCGGAACGATGCTGCAGACCGTTAGTCCCAACCGAACCCCCTCGACGCCCTGGACGCGCTTCACCTCGGAGCTCAGTTCCCTAAGGGAACGGAGGACCTCCTCGGATCCACGGTCCGTGACGTCGTTGGTGCCCACATGGGCCACGACCTGCAGCCTAGAGCACTTCGTGCCTTTGACCGCCGCCTCGATCGCCTTCGTCACCTGAGGGACTCCTCCGCCTGGTATACACCAGGCGGTCACCCGTTGATCGGCGCCTACGCGGCGCGCCCTTTCCCTCAATGGGACCATTACACGACGGACATTCGAGCAACCTTAATTGACTTCGAAAGATAATCAAGTATTAAGGAAACTAGTATTTTCATATCATAGAAATAAGCGACAGTTACTTTTAATCTATTTGATATTAAAAAAATCAAACTCAGTATTTCAATTTTAATAAATGGCACCCACCGTATCCTAATTCGTCAATTTGATTCAAAAAATTTCCGAAGGCCACCGAAAACTACACAAAGTAAGACTCGACGAGAAAGTGCAGGAATGAGTACTGCTGCCTTACAATAATAGTTATTAGCCCCGAACAAAACAAAAAGGCATCCAGTAGTTACCTTCAGATTTATTTAACAAGGGGCAAGTTGCTGAGTTTCACGGAAGAAGGTACGGGTAACTTATACGGTTTCGCATCATAGTCTACACATTCTTCATTCACAGAGAAAGCTATGGCTTAACTCGTCTCAACGAGTAAAAACCGAGACTTTAGCGGAGAGGAGGTGAGCAGGGAGTGGGAGAGAAAAAGAGGTAACGGCCTATTCGAGCGATGCAGAATTCCTTTGAGGGGAAGAGCAATACGTACGTAAAGGTAAAACCTGTATATACACCATGGGATGTCGGGGGTAAAAAAACTGATGGAAAGAATGGGACAGGGTGAAATTATTGCGATACTGAAAATTGTTTACTTTCACATTGCGCTACGCAAATCATAAATATTCGTTAGGTTATTATTTAGCGGGAATTTTTATTAAAATTTTTGAAAACTATTCCATTGTTTAGCAAAATGGTTGCATAAGAGAGCTCATTTCTACATAGAAACAGATATAAGGAAAAGAGTAGGAACACAAATAAAAGGCGAACACAGGAGGGGTAGGAAAGGCGGAATCAAGCAGATTACGAATGTAAAAATACTTCCTAGACCGGGATTTGAAATCCGGGTTTTTCCACTTGCCGGGCGGAGGCTCTTAACCACTGTGTGTGTATAAGTATATATATATATATATATTTGTGGCCCCTAGCAAAACACCACATCCCACTCTACATCAGGTCCCTCTTCATCTCTGAATACTTTTCTCCTCCCTTCATCCCGTCCAACATCCCTATCCTGTTCCTTCCCTTTCCTCAATTGCCTAACATTCTCCCCTAAATCACAGTCTTCAACATACCATTGCCGGCCAATAACTCCCTTCATCCACTTTTCCTGCCTCCATAGGATTTCTCCCAACAAACCCCTCTCTTCGCCAACCAAGCCAAGTACTTCCTCGTTTGTTTTCTTCTCTGTCCATTTCACCTACTCCATTCTTCTCCATACCCACATTTCAAAAGCCTCCAGTCTACGTCTATCCTCCTGCTTCAATGACCACGTTTCCGCACCATAGATAGCTACGCTCCATATCAAAGTTTTTACGAGTCTTTTCATATCATCCTTTAGCTTAGCCTTTTTCTTTCTAGAAAATCGCATAACCTTTGTTTTATTAATATTGATTCTCATCCCATACCTGTCGCACTGAATTTCCAATTCACTAAGCAATGCTTGCAACCCCTTGGCTGACTGGAAAACTAAAGCTTGGTCATCAAAAACCTAAATGATTTTACGAATTCCTCACCCACTTCCATTCCTACCTCCAGTTCTTCCCATGCCTCTTTAATCATTTCCTCTGCATATAGGTTGAACAGCAGCAGTGATAATGGGCAACCCTGCCTTACACCTCTTCCGAACACTGCTCATCCGGACTCCCCGTTCTGCACCCGCACCTGAGCAGTCTGAGACATATACAGGTTGCGGATTAGCGTCCTTTCTCTCCTATCTATCCCTATTTTCTGCAATATACTCATTAGTTTTTCCCAATTTACTTTATCAAATGCTTTTTCGAAATCTACGAAACAGGCATACACCTCCTGGTTGTGTTCTATATTCCTCTCGATTAAAAATCTCATTACTGCAATGGCATCACGCGTACCTCTGCCCTTCCTAAACCCAAACTGATCATCCCCTAAGTAATCATTTGCCGTACTCCCTATCCTTTTGTTTAAGATCCTTAGAACAACTTTAGCTGCGTGGGATATCAAACGTATTGTCCTGTAGTCCTCACATGATGAAACCTTTACCTTTTTTTAATAAGAACTAAAACTGATCTCACTCTCTTCTAATAATGACCATTTTTTTGAAGAATAGGTAATTACATTTACTCAATTCTTATTTAAGTATGTAAGTACTATCAAGCAATAAGATATGCTTAAATGTTTCTTTTCCCAGATAATATTAAAATATTGAGTATTTCATAATATTAAATTTCTTAAAATTAAAATCATATTACAATAATTTTATCCAGAAAGAAATATTTTTCCTGATGCTAAGAAGGTCTTTGTGGAAATCGGTCTTCACTGTATTTTAACTGTGACGCTCGGAAGGATACTAGAGTACTACTACTCTGATACGAGAAGAAATATTTCATTTTCGGCATCTTAAAAGCTAGATTGACCATAATTAACGATTGCAACGACATAATTTCAACACAGTTAATATAACCGAACTACAAAGTGGGGCTCTGAAGCTGGGAGAGATCTACTTACGCAGTAGCATTTGCGACATCATTGCATTCGGAAGTAAGCACTAAGTACATTCAATTGAGAAATTAAGTATCAATCGACCACAAAACATGCCTGATTGACGAGAGATTTGAACATTAACATGTATGATTGGGGTTATGTTAAAGATGGACTATCTAGTCTCAATTTGTGCCCAATGAAGACGTTTCATTTAGTATTATTGAGTAAACTAATCGGATGTCAAAATTTTCGTCTAGATATTTCTAAGACACCTTTGATTTTGTCGTAAATATATGTTTAAAATTAAAACAAAATGTTTACCTCATAACTTAATTTTACCTTAACTGGTGTAACTAGAGGTTTTCACTAAATTTGACTTTGTTTGCTCTAAGTATTTCCTTCAGTCAATTAAAAAATAACCGTTTTCCGAGTTCAGTGGACTTCAAATGACAACTTTAAGCTCATCTTCTTCAAAAATTTGAATTTTAAAATATTTAATTGACAGCAACAAAAAGGAAATATTTCTACAAATTCATCTCAAATATTATTCTGCAAACTCACAAAATATTAATTAGTTTGGTAGAATGAAAACATTTCAATCATCTCATTGATGCGAAGCAGATACAAACAATTGTTAGAGTTAATTAAATGGTTGAAAAATTGACTAAGATAACTTTTGAGGGATTGCTTCCACGGGTGAAATTAATAACGTCTTAAAACCGATCAAATATCAATTCTCTTTCTTCTAGAGGAGGTTTATTTTAGGTGTTTCCTGATAGAATATTTCTTTTAGCATCTCATATTTTGCGTTAATAATAAAATTAATTTTCATGTAATTAATTTTGATGTTATAATATGAATGATTCAATGTAAAAATCCTATCTTAGTCCCATGACTTCAGTGGGCACTTAAAAGTAGAATGTTCTTCCGAGGGCAAAGAAGAATGAATTTATTAAGGATGTGAAGGAAGCAAAAAAACATGGCTCGGGGGTTATTTATTTTTTCGTTATGTAAGTCCCCATTGATTAGATTTAAATGGCAAATATATGTCGTTTATTCGTCATATTTCTAGATTCACTTACCTTTGGGGTAAATGATTGAAATGGTAAAAAGTTAACAGTATGCGTTCACGAGCGGAAATTGGGTGCAGAGTTTATAAGCCCTCTCCAGAGGAAGTAAATATTTCATATGCATATTATCCCGATTCATATAGGAAAATAATCGATTTTAAGAAACACTCCTAAATACACAGAGAGGATATCAAAGGGGCGATTAGAAACTGAAATGCGTGTCCAAAAAAGAAATCACTGGGTACAAAGTTTCCGTCCTGTCTACGTATGTCAGGCAAAAGAATAGTCCCCTATGGCGCCATTTGCACGCGAGGTAGTGAGTTAAGGGGATCCGAGTGAAAATGGAAAAGAACTCGATTATAATAAAGGAAAAAAATATGAAAATGTGAAGCGACAAGGGAGAGCTTGGATGAAAGAGAAATGGAGGTACTGCCACTGCCAAAAAGACAAAAGGAAGATAAAAGCGGAGGGGAGACAGATGTGAGGAAAGGAATTAATTCGGAGAGGACTCGCGGAAATAACGAACGGAAAGTCTATGACTGCTGGTCTGAAAGTCCTTAGACGAGCATCGGGGAGAGATGATTCAAGGGCCCAAACCAAACTATGCAAACACTCAATCGATAAAGTTAGAACTAAATCCCATAAATTACGAGGAAAACCAACTAACCAAACTAACCAACTAGCCAAAACTTGAAACAAAAAGAAAGTGAGTTATTGTAAAAATGAATAAGAACCCGCTCGCTATAACTCCGTGGGAAGCAAGAAAAAGAATTCAAGAAAAAATCCCAGAATTTGGGATTTGATGTACTCTTTTTTTTCGTTCATCAAATTCTTCATTCAAAAAAATGTATATTTACCTTGTAATTACAGATTTAAGACTTGTAGCCTAATATCCTGAACCCCAACAATTGTGTGATGGCTTATAGGGCACACGAAAATACCTTAGTCAAATGTCAACAGGGTCATACTTAAAAGCCTACGGATTGCATGTCAAAGAGTATTCTCTCATTAATTCAACGTTACACCAATGTGCAAATCTTTGTCCTTTTCCCTCACTTATGGCAGAGCAAATTTTTATAACCGAATATTTTAAGATAAATTATTCTGCCCTTTACGCATTTTCATAAGCATTACACTTTGAATGTAATTCACGTGTTTAATCTTGAAAGATACTATTCGAGGTTTCATTTGCAGCATTCATAACGAAGGACTTTGAAGGGAGGACTTCATTATATCAGTCTTGATTCCATTCCAAGAAATAAAAAGCATATTTGGACTATTGAATTGATTTCGCAATCAGCAAATATATTACTTAAGATCATTGAAAGAGACAAGAAAGGATTCCAAGTGATTACTTAAGAGAAGATCTAGCTGGGTTTAGAAGGACTTTAGAACTAGTTATATGATAGTAATAGGGGGCTCTTAATAGGAAGGAGTAAATAGGAAAGCAAAGATGTTTCCGGGAGTTCGGCAGAGGAAAGAGGATAGAACTAATTAATTAACTGCTGAAAATAAAACTTGATTGAGAGTAAAGACATCGTAACCGAAACCTGTACACATGTCTCAGAGAATACAAATGCGGATAGAGACGATGGATGATCAGTGACTCATAGACAGGGTTTTCCATAATCCGGTGTCGTTGTCAACGAATGCGCAGAGAGGAGTATAATTAGGTAACTCAATACACAGATGTATTTGAGATGATCAAGTTTTAATTAGTCTGTCAACCAAGGAATTTCATTCATAGCTTTGTGTATTACAGAATTTGTGCAAAAGGTACGGTACAAAAGGTCGCTGGAGCAAGAGGATAAGCGCAGATTGGAGCTTTTGAGATGTGGGTGTGGAGGAAGTTGGAAAAACATTAAACGTACACAAAGGAAAATAAACAACGATGAAATTTTGGGCATATAGGGGGAAGAGAAAGGATTTGGAAGAAATTTTAAGAAGGCAGGGTGGAGGAGGAAGAACTGAGACTAAATACAACGCTAAACACTTGATTTAGAGGGAAGTATGTTGGACAATTAAGGTAATGAGCTCACAGTAATTGGCATTTTGGCTGGGATTAAGGAAGGTATGAAGTGTTGGGAGAGGAAAATAAAACCGTAATATTAACTTAGGGTTATGTGCTATAATTTGCGTGATGTAATTTTTATTGAACGATATTTAGTGTGGTATTAGGCAAGACATTATATTGCTGTATCACTAAGCAGACCTGGGCTCATTGTAGAGGGTTTGTATAAAAAATATTAGTGACAGTTTTTTCCTGACGTGTGCGTGCATTGCCGAATTCAGACCGTCGGTTAAATGTGCGCATCATCTCAGATCGTATTAATGGCATTGATAAGATGACAGTGCAAACACCATTTCACTGAAATTTTGGCGATGTGAAGGGTCTACGCTCTAAACTCGTCCCGAAGATCTTGACGAACGATAAAAAGCAGGGACGATTGTCTGCCGGTCAAGACCGTATGCAATGCCATCGGGACGATTCCCAAACACTTTTAAAGTCAAGACTTGGCACAAGCACACTATATTCTATTCCCAAAAGTGAAATATTCCCACATCGGACCCGTCAGAGAAACTTGCACGTGTGCCCTTACGGAATTTCCGGAATGCGGTCACCAGGGAGCCACCGAGTCCTGGAAAAACCTATTCAAAAAGTGCGTCTACAACATGGGATGTACTTTCCATTATTATGATGCAATAACCAATATTTCATAAAAATATATTTTACCTAAACATTTCCCGAAACGTTTTATAAAAACCACACACATTTTACCCGTAGAAAAGAGCGAATGAGCATATGCTGTATGACTTCACACGGCATATTAAATGGTGAAAAATTGCAAAAATGTATAAGTGTCTTTATCAATCCTCAGGTATTTAATCAAATTAAAAAAATATGAGAAATAAATACCTGAGAAGTGAAAAAGACACTTTATATATTTTTGGAATATTTATTTTTCATATTTCACCATAAGAAGTCATAATACCCCACCTTTTGCTAATAATTGAATTATTACATCGTGAAAACAAGGACCAAATGGCTTAAAAAGTGCGGTCAATTGTTTAATGCTATAATATAAAACAAAAACATCCAGATTTAATGCTTGAAAACAAAAGAACAACGTAATAAATGAATCAAGAAATTTTTCTTTGGTTTATATGAGCATATTTTTGGATTAAACGCCCTTCTTTTATTTATATTAAATTCCTTAGGAATGAAAAAGACAATTTATGCCTTTTTTCAATTTTTTCTTTTTATTATTTCTCAATAAAATGTGCCTATACCCCCCTTTTGCTATAAAACGATCTATAACATCGTGAAAAATAGGCCCAAATGACTTCAAAGGTGCTTGCAATTGTTCATTTTTACAATATGAAACAAAATCTGTCAGATTTAATGCTTGAGAACAGAAGAAAAACGTTATAAATGATTCAGGAAATTTTTCTTTGGTTTATATGAGCATATATTTCCATAGTTTTGCCTTTAGAAGCCCTTTTGATTTTGATTAAATATATGAGGAATGAAAAATACACTTTAATTCGTTTAGCAGCAAAAGGTGGGGCCAAGGCACCTTTTATGGTAAAATAAAAAAATAAAAAATTGCAAAAGTACATAAAGTGTCTTTTTCACTCCTAAGGTATTTAATCAAAATCGATACAAGGGCGTTTAAAGGCAGAACTATGGATACATAGTATGCTCATGCAAAAACAAGGAAAATTTCCTGAATCATTTATAACGTTCTTCTTTTGTTTTCAAGCAATAAATCTTACAGTTTTTTTATATTTGTAGAATAAAACAATTGCACGCACTGTTGAAGCCATTTGGACTTTTTTACAGGGTGCAATAATTTATTTAGTAGCAAATGGTTGGGTTTAGTACCCTTTTATGGTGAAGTAAGGAAAATAAAAATTGAGAAAATGCATAAAGTGTCTTTTCCGCTCCTAACATATTTAATCTAAATTAATAGACGGCTGATTTAAGGCAAAACTATAATAATACATGCTCAAATAAACCAAAGAAAAATCTCCTGAATCATTAGTTACGTTGTTCTTTTGTTGTCAAGCATTAAATCTGGCAGTTTTTGTTTTAAATTGTAAAAACGAGCAATTGACCGCACTCTTGAAGCCATTTGGTCCTTTTTTCCCCGATGCAGTATTTCTTTTAGTAGCAAAAGGTGGGGTTCAGGCACCTTTTATGGAGAAATAAGGAAAATAAAAATTGAGAGAATGCAAAAAGTGTCTTTTTCGCTCCTCATATATTTAATCAAAATCAAAAGAATGGCATTTAAAGGAAAAACTATGGAAATATATGCTCTTATAAACCAAAGAAAAATTTCCTGAATCATTTATAACGTTGTTCTTTTGTTCTCAATAATTAAATCTGGCAGTTATTATTTTTAATTGAAAAATTGAACAATTTACCGCAGTCTTGAAGCCATTTTCTCCTTTTTTCCCGATGCAATAATTCGTTTAGTAGCAAAAGTTGGGGTAAAGGCACGTTTTATGGTAAAATAAAAAAATTAAAAATTGCAAAAGTGCATCAAGTGTCTTTTTCCCTCTTAAGGCATTTAATCAAAATCAACCAGAGAGCGTTTATAAACGCAAATTTCTGGACATTTATGCTCATACAAAAATTTAAAAAAATTCCTGATCCATTTATTACGTTATTATTTCGTTCCTTAGTCTTAATTCTGGATGTGTTTGTTTTAATAACAATTGCACGCACACTTGAAGCCATTTGGTCTTTCTTTCACGAAACAAAAAATCGTTTAGTAGCAAAAGGCACTTGTGGTATAGGCACTTTTATTGGAGAAATAAGATAGATAGAAAATATCAAAAAACATAAAGTGACTTTTTCATTCCAAAGCAATTTTATCAAAATCAAAAGAAGGATGAAAACGCCACTTTATGTACTTTTGCAACTTTTTATTTTTTTTATTTCACCATAAAAGGTGCCTTTACCCCACCTTTTGCTACTAAACGAATTATTGCATCGGGAAAAAAGGACAAAATTCCTTCAAGTTTGTTTGCAATTGTTGAATTCTACAATGTTAATAAAAAAACTGCCAGTTTTAATGCTTGAGAACAATAAAATAACGTAATAAATGATTCAGGAGATTTTTCTTTGGTCTATAAAACCCACATTTTTCTGCTAAACTAATTATTGCTACAGGAAGAAAAGGACCAAATTGCTTCAAGGGTGCGTGCAATTGTTCAATTCTACAATATAAAAAAAATGCAAGATTTAATGATTGAGAACAAAATAATTACGTAATAAATAAATCACGAAATTTTTCTTTGTTTTATGTGAGCATATATTTCCATAGTTTTGCCTTTCAACGGCCTTGTGTTGATTTTGATTAAATGCCTTAACAGTGAAAAAGACAATTTATGCACTTTTGCAATTTGTTATTTTTTTTATTTCACCATACTAAGTGCCTTTTCCCCACCTTTTACAACTGAATGAATCATTGCATCGTGAAAAAAGGACCAAATGGCTTCAAGGGTGCTTGCAATACTTGAATTCTACCATATAAAAAAACACATACAGATTTAATGCTGGAGAACAAACGAATAACGCAATAAATGATTTAGGGAATTTTTCTTTTTTGTATATGAGCATATTTTTCCATAGTTTTGCATCCAAACGCCCTTCTTTTCATTTTGATCAAATATATGAAAAATGAAAAAGACACTCTATTGCAATTTTTTATTTCTCCATAAAAAGTGCCTATAACACACCTTTTGCAACTAAACAATATATTGCATTATGAAAAAAAGGACCAAATGGCTTCAAGGGTGCTTGCAATTGTTCATTTTTACTACGTAAAACAAAAACTATCAGAATTAACGCTTGAGAACAAAATAATAACGTAATAAATGATCCAGGAATTTATTTTTGGTTTATATGAGCATATATTATTATAGTTTTGGCCTTCAACGCCCTTCTTTTGATTTTGATCAAATATTTGATGAGTGAAAAACACACCTTTTGCATTCTTGCAATTATTATTTTTCTTATTTCCCAAAAAAGGTGCCTATACCCCACCTTTTTCTACGGGGAAAAAAGGAAAAAATGGCTTCAAGTGTGCGTGCAATTATTTAATTCTACAATATAAAATAAAAACTACCAGATTTAATTCTTGAGAAAAAATGAACAACGTAATAAATGATTTAGGAAATTTTTGTACGTTTATATGAGCATATATATCCATAGTGTTGCCTTTAAACGCCAATCTTTTGATATTGATTAAATATATGAGGAGTGAAAAAGACATTGTATGCATTTTTGCAAATTTTTATTTTTCTTATTTGACCATACAAAGCGCCTATACCCCACCGTTTGCTACTATACGAATTATTACATCGGGAAAGAAGGGACCAAATGGCATCAAGGGTGCGTGCTTTTTATGCTTTTATGTTTTACATGAGCATATATTTTTATAGTTTTGCCTTTTGACGCCCTTTTTTTGTTTTTGATTAAATACTTGAGGTGTGTAAAAGTTTTTTCATGTATTTATGTAAATATTGCCAAAAAAGGATGGATTTGCGTGAAGGATGCTTCTATGGAAAGGTATCCTGACGAGGTAGACTTTGGTGAGGAACTACTACCTTGATCAAAAAGTTCCCGGAATAACCACCGTGTGGCGCTCCCATCGTTCCGATTTGAGTTCTGTTTTTTTGTTAAATTGGTACATCTGTTGTTGATATTCCCTTTAAATCTTAGTGTCATAACTTGACATTTGCAAAAGTTACGTAGCCAAGAGTACATCTATCTCTGTGTGTGTTGGCGATTTTTTACAATTGCAGAAATGGATTTAAATTTGCAACAACGAACTTGTATTAAATTTTGCGTAAAAAACGGATTTAGTGGCGCACGGACGTTGGAAATGTTGGAAAAGTGTTTCGGCAACGATTCTCTAAAAAAAACGGTCGTTTACCAGTGGCACGAGCGGTTCAGAAGTGGTCGTGAGTCAATCGAAGATGATGAACGCAGTGGCAGACCATCGACATCGAAAGTCGGTGAAAAAATTGATAAAGTAAAAGAAATGTTGGTCAATAACCGCAAATTAACCATCAGAGAAATAGCGGAGGACTTGAACATTGCCTATGGATCCGCCCAAGACATTGTGGTTAATGATTTGGGTTTCCGTCGTGTAGCAGCAAAGTTGGTGCCAAGAGACCTCAATTTCATGCAAAAAAGAGACCGTGTTGACGTCGCAAAAGACATGATTTGCGAGGCTGAATCCGATACCACATTCATCAAAAGGATCATTACTGGAGACGAGACGTGGGTTTATGAGTACGACACGCAATCCAGACATCAGGCAAGTGAATGGCGTTCACCAAATGAGCCGAGACCAAAAAACCACGTCGTTTTCAGTCAAAAAAGAAGGCAATGCTGACGGTTTTCATGGATTACAACGGTGTAGTGCATCATGAATTTTTGCCAGAAGGCCAGACAGTAAACAAAGAGTATTATTTGGGCGTTATGAGACGTTTGCGTGAAGCAATTCGCCGAAAGAGACCAGAAATGTGGGCAGAAAACTCGTGGATTTTGCACCATGATAACGCACCGTCGCACAGTGCTATCATTATTCGTAATTTTTTGACGAAAAATGCAACAAATACCATCCAACAGCCACCGAATTCACCTGATTTGGCTCCCTGTGACTTCTTTCTGTTCAATCGAGTTAAAAAACCATTACGGGGAACGCGTTTTAGCAGCCGAGAGGAAGTAATGGAAAAATCGCAGGAAGCACTGATGGACATACCGAAAACCGAATATAAAAAATGTTTCGAGGATTGGATCAAGCGCTGGCATAAGTGTGTTGCAGTCGATGGGGATTACTTTGAAGGGGACAATATAGATTTAGATGAATAAACTTGTATTTTTAATTTTCTGAATAAATTCCGGGAACTTTTTGATCAAGGTAGTATATCGATATCAGTGTTGAGTTGCTGTTCTAGGTTGGTGATAATTTTTCGTGAGCAAGTTAGCAGTGTCACGAGATTATTGTTTGACTTAGGATGGGAGTCCCTTGTTGACCGTATGTTGAAACACAGTTTTAATATACCGCGTAAATTATAGTTATATTTCTTATCTTAGGTTGTTAAGGACAAATTGCAGGCCCTTGACTTTGTGTGAATATCAGATCACGTTCGTAAAATCAGAGAAATAGATATCAGAACGGATGGATTAAAATCTGTTTTTCCTCGAGCCATTAGGGACCATAATGTATGCGACAGCAATCCTACTGGTTGCTGTCGCATAATTAGCATTGCAATGGTACATATTTTGTCGATATGCCGCATGAATTTTAAAAAGACCCTTTTATAGCTTTGCTTTCGCCTGATCTTCAATACATGTAACCCCTTCCTATGTGCAGAAGTAACTTTGTTCGAGTGCATGATCAAACTGATATTTTTCAAGTGGTGTAATTATATCGAATATGCATGCAAGGTTGGTGACCTAATAGCTCCGCCACGCGCCCTCAAGGCGGTCTGTGGGGTACTATGTGGATGTTGGTTTAGAGATGTCACAAGTAAGGTTTACCCAGGAGAAGATGCGATTGGATTTGCTTAGGGATCGGCATCGACTCAGCGGCAAGCAACGGAGGCGACTCGGCGACGAAGTGGAAAAGCTTGAGGGTCTGCTGTAGAGGCATAAAAGATGGAAGGGTGGGCAAGGAAAGGGTTAAGGCAGGTTCTTTTCCAGGAGGTCGGGAAGGAGTGGGAGGGGCAGCCAGGCTACCGGTGGGAAGCTGCCTCGAAGGGAAACGGTGAAGATATGGAAATGATGCGGGCAAGTGTATCGGCGTGGGCTTGGATCTCTTCAGTGTGAGATGAGTGCATAGGCGGATGAAGAGATGGAGGCAGGGGCGGCAATGGACGGGCGAATAGGAGGCACGAATGCAAGCGAGGGGTGTGTATTTTGAGAGGGAACGTGCGAGAACACGAGGAAGAAGCGAAAGGAAGTGAGGTATTCATGAGGCAGGGAATATAGAGAGGAAAGGACAGAGAGAGAGAAAGGCCTTAGCGAGGTGAATAGCTCCGAGGATAAATCTCCGACCCCTCTCGAAATAAAAATAAAAATTCGACGATTGCTCGATTGGAAACAAGAGTAAATCCCATTCACGATGGACATCACATGGAGCTAGTGATAACAGCTTAAGGAATGTGGGACTCATTCATAAAACATGCTATTGTACGTTAATATGAAAAATGTATGCATGCTATTGTACGCATTGCTTCAAATGAAGCAATGCGTACAATAATTCGAAAACAATTTGTGTAAGTGGACTGATGAAAGCAGAGCGGAAAGAGAAGGAAGCGAGAGAACCCAAATAAGAAGTTTCGGAGAAACAGGCAGAATGAAAAGTGTAAGCATTAAATCAGATGGGGAAGGAATGGGGCAGAGGGTACGCCTTGTAACATAAGAGCAATAGCATATAGAAGTTTAAAAAAAGAGTGTAAAATAGGCGGAAGGAGTACAAGAGTATGTGAAATATTGTTCAAAGTTATAAAATGAATAATCGTGCCTATTATAATACGAGGGTCATCCGGAAAGTAGTACCCGTTCGTGCCGCATGAAGTGCTGACGACGCGAGTAGCCGCTGGACGAGGTCAGATAGCTTCAGTGGCTTGTCTGCCTTCTCTGAGCCAAGTTGCGTGACGCTAGCATTGCCTGTGTTGTTTCTGTGATTGTTTACAATGTTTAAAAAAATTGAGAACGCCGCCAGTTGTGAAGTGAGGGCAGTGATTAAATTCCTCAATGCAAGAAACGTTCGCCCATGTGATATTCATCGCCAATTAAAGGAGGTGTATGGAGACAATGTAATGGACGAGTCGTCTGTTCGGCGGTGGTGTCGCAACTTCAACATGGGGAGGGGGAACACACACGTCGATGAGCGTTCGGAGAGACCGTCTGTCATTACATCTACATCTACATCTACATCTACTCAATACCCCGCAAGCCGCCGCAAGGGCGTGTGGCGGGGGGTGCTAGGACACCACCCATAATTTAGAAAAGAAAAATAATTAAAAAAAAAATCGCATGCAATAACGACAAAATCATATATAAAAAAAAACATGGCATACATTCATGCATGAACACTTACACCCCACACACATGCAAACACTCAAACTACCAACTAACATACACATGCACCTGAAAGTATACCTAACATCTCTATAGTGTTTAATTTTGTTCCGACTTGTAAATTCAAAGTTTTTAATATTTCTAAAGTGACTTCGGTTTCTTGCTATTATGATTACTGATTGTTCGGGGAAAGAATGAGTATTTGTACCTATCTGTCTTGGAATCTATCTCCCTTAGTTTATCTTTGTGGTCTGATCTACCTAAGTAGTGTGGGGCCATTATAATTCCTTCAGTGTCATATTTAAACTCGTTTGTTCTGAACCTTTCTAAAAGTCTAAGGCTCGCTTGTTCTCTCCGCACTTCAAGTGGTTCCCAGCCTAAATCCCCTAAGAGACCTGTCACACTTGTGTTTTTATCATAACAATTTTTAACAAATCTAGCGGATTTTCTCTGGACTTTATCTAATTCTTTTTGCCAAATTTTCTCCCACGGATCCCAAATACTTGCGGCATATTCCAAATGAGGTCTAACTAGAGCAAAATAACACCTCTCTTTAACTTTTTCATTACATTTCCCCACCACCCGTTTTATGAAGCCAAGTTTCTTTAAAGCTGATCCGCATATTGTCCTGATATGTGCTCCCCATGAAAGGCGTGGTGTTAGAACAACCCCCAAATATTTAACTTGATTTGCCGTAGTCAATACTGAACCCTCTATTTTGTAGTTTATATCCTGTTCCTCGCTTCCTTTATTCCAAAATTTCAAAACTGCACATTTATCTATATTAAGTGTTAATCCCCATTTATTGCACCATCCCGAGATATTGTCTAAGTCTCTAGAGAGTAGCTCGCGATCTAGTTGGCTCCTTATTTCCCTGTATATCACCGTGTCGTCAGCAAATAACCTTAGATTGCTACTAACGTGTGTGCTTAAGTCATTTATGTATATTAAGAACAGAAGAGGCCCTATTACACTTCCCTGGGGGACGCCCGAAGTAACATCTCTCTCCGTTGAGCACAACCCATCTATGACTACTATTTGTTTGCGGTTTGACAAGAAGTCCCTAATCCAATTAATTATTTTCTCATTGATCCCATAGTATTTAAGTTTGTGTAACAATTTATTGTGTGGGACTTTGTCGAAGGCTTTTTTGAAATCCAGGAATACTGCATCGACTTGGGTGTTGTTTTCTCCCGATCTAAGTATATCGTGAATGAAGAGACCAAGTTGTGTTTCGCAAGATCTGCTTTTCCTAAATCCGTGCTGGTTGTGGATTAGTATTTTCCTACTATCAAGAAATTTCATAATGTTAGTGACAATAACGTGTTCCAATATTTTACAAGAGATCGATGTTAAAGAAATGGGTCGGTAATTGGTTGGTTTATCCCTATCGCCGCCTTTATAGATGGGAGTTATATGGGCTAGCTTCCAGTCGCGAGGCACTGAGCCTTCTTCTATCGATTTTAGAAAAACAATATGTAAAAATGGGGCAATGTCGTCAGCTAATTCCTTTAATATTCTAGCAGGTATTTCTTCCGGACCAGGTGCCTTGTGTGCTTTGATACTACGGAGCAGATGTACTATTCCCTGCTTGGTCAGTGTAAGATCGCTCATGTGTTCCCCGGGTGGGTGTGGAGGATCGTTTGGTGCGTTTGTGTTTTTGTTGTAGACGCTCTGGAAAAAATGGTTTAAAATATTTGCCTTTTTCACGCTATCTGTAATGATTTCTCCATTTTCCGTCTTCAAAGAGTGAACAGTGGGACGTTTACCCTGTATTTCCCTAACATAGGACCAGAATGACTTTGGATTTTCCTCAAGATATTCGCTTAGCATTTTAGATTTAAAAGAGTGTAGTGCTGTGCGCATAATACTTTTCGTCTTACTACGACATTCTTTTAGTAGCTGTTTGGTTGTATTCACAAAACTTATATCGTCACTTTTTAAACTCTTTTTGAAATTTGACTGTAGCTTTCTTTGCCTTCTTAATGCCGATCTGACTTCCCCGTTGTACCATCTAGGTTCCTTACTGTCGCATTTGAGTTTGGACGGGATGTACGTCTTTATTCCTTCGCGTAAAATATTTAAGAAATAATTCCAAGTGTTCTCTGTATTTGTTGTCAGTGTTTTTGTCTTGTATTCCGGTAATTTTATCTTTAAATATTCTCTTAGTCCGTTAAAATTTGCCTTGTTGTATAGGTATATTTTACGCTTTTCTTTGTTTATTTTGACGAACTTAGTTTTTAACTCCACAAGAATAGCCTTATGGTCACTGATTCCGTCTATTATTTCAATGTTAGTAATGATTTCGGGCATAGAAGTCGCAAAGATGTCTAGTATGCTTTGGCCCCGTGTTGGTGATTTAACTATTTGTTCTAAGGAGTGTTTTGTGAATATATGAAGGAGTTCTTGGCATGAATCTCTGTTTTTGGCAGATTTTCCCACGCAGTAGTTTTCCCAGTCAATTGACGGTAGATTTGTGTCACCAGCGATTATAGTAATACTGTTGCTTTGTCTGCTGCTGATAGTGGATATTTGTTCGTCGAGCTTGTGTAGGACATCTGTGTTAGAATCTGGGGGTCTATAAAATGAACACACGTATAGGCTTCTGCCGTTGTAGTCCTTAATGTTGCACCAAACGCTTTCTATGTCATCTACGTCGCATTCATATCGTTGGCTACTAAGATGTGACTTTACTGCAATGAATACTCCCCCACCCAACCTATTTGGTCTGTCCCTTCTGTAAATTGTGAAGCCGTTTGGAAAAACCTCATTGTTTGCTATATCTCCCGTGAGCCAACTTTCTGTTCCAACTACTATGTCTGCGTTTGTACTGACAAAAATATGTTCAATATCCGATATTTTGTTTCTAATGCTACGGCAATTTAATGTTATAATTTTAATATGGCTAATAACTTCTTGTTTTTCGGTTTTATGTACGCTAACAAAACTGTTTTGAGACGATTCGTGGTGAACAGAGACAAAAGAATTACATTCACTTGCATTGCTATCTGTTATGTATGTAGAGGCACCAATTTTATTAAATTTACGTGGGTTATATGTTGTTTTAACGCAAGTGCTTGTTTGTTCAATATTTTTGGGGATTTGAGAGGCATTACCTGAACTGAATTGACAAAAAGCGCTGGATTCTACTTTATTTTTCCCAATATATGACCTACGCTCTTGCCTACCAGCTATGCTAAACCCTCGACACGTGTTCGTGTAACCTACGCGCTACCAACTGCGATGCCTCGGCAGTATAATGGACCCCGGAGCGATTAAGGGGTACCCGACACGATGAGAGGACGGGCCTCAGATCAACGAAGTCCGCTCCGATTCCCCGGCAAAATCCCAGCAATCTCTCATTTAAACCCTCAATGCGGCTCCAAACGAGCCTTCCGCGGTCTGAACGCGGCACAATACTACATATACTTAATTTAATTGGGACCTTCAACTCTGCCTCGACTCGTTTCACCTCCGAGTGCATCTCCTTAAAGGAGCGCAGGATCTCTTCAGATCCACGTTCCGAGGCGTCGTTTGTCCCGACATGAGCCACAATGCGTAGCTTGGAGCAGCCCGTATTACTGACGGCCGCCTTCACCGCCAGCGTCGCCTGGGGTACCCCACCGCCCGGTATACACCAGGACGACAAGAATCCAACACCTCCCTCCTGTTGGACTCTGCGGCGCAGCGGGTTCATTATACGCCGGACATTTGAACTACCTAATATAACGGTTCCCTCCCTCCCCGACCGCTGATGCCTTACCCTAGGCAGTGCCCTCGGAGTAGGGATAGGGGCTGCAGGTACGGTGGTGCTGTCATCCGACAGCACCTGGTACCTGTTGGAGACGGGGATGGTATCTGCCTCCGCAGAGTCCAATCCTCGCCGCAGCGTTACCTTCCCCTTGCCCCGAGAGACGACCCTCCAATCGTCCGACCTACGGACGTGAGACACTCCCTCGTTGAGAGATGGGACACGGGGTAGGTCTCTAATCGCCCAGCCACGTGTTGCATTCGGACGAATCCGTGCACCCCTATGGGCGTGGCGGGTTTTCGAATTCCCACCCTGAGCACCATCTCTCCCGAGGGGAGCCCTCCGGCCGGCGATCTCCGATCGAAGCTCCCGCACCATTCTCTCCAGCATGACGATACGGGCCCTTAAAGCCGCGCATTCGCCAGTGCCTTCGAGCATAGCAACAGGGGACCTGGATGAAGCCATCCTAATTTAATTACCAAGTTCCCAACAAAAGCTAACCTGTATACACTATGCTAAAATTTCTAGAAGGGGTTAGCTAACTTTAGCTCAAACAATAAGTTACGATTTGGAATTGAATATGAAGCCTAAGTGGAAAAAACGATGTTTGAGTAAGGTCTGGTTTTCAGAGGACCAAAAGAAAGAAAAAGGAAAGCACTCACCGGTCACCAATCAGAGTCGAAGGACAAAAACCACCACAATCCACTAAATAAATTACTACTACCACACACAGGTTAACAAACCACACACAAAACGAAAACTATATAAACGAAGCAACGTATACGTTGACACTACACTGCACTTCACTAAAACCAAAAGCACCAAGAATCGAGGTGGCAGGCAGGTAGTCTCTGGTGGGTCAAACCGGTTACCAGGAGCGCTCAGTAGGCAGGTCCGCTCAGGTTGAGGGCTAGAGAGAGAAATGATTACAGACCAACTGGTGAGCTCAGTTGACGAATTCGTGAGGAACGATCGGCGCGTCACAATTGATGACATCTGTGAGCATTTTCCCAATGTTTCTCGAACAATTGTTCATGAAATTGTTAAACACCATCTGCATTATGCAAAAATTTGTGCAAGATGGGTCCCTCGCGTATCTCAATGAGCTGGCGGCGAAGGACTATGCAGCAGGAATACAGAAACTTGTCACACGTTATGACAAATGCCTTAATTTGCTTGGAGATTATGTTGAGAAGTAGTTTAAAGTATCCTCTTTCAAATAAAATTTTTTATGTTTGTTAATATTTACTTTTGTGTCTTTATTTCACGAACGGGTACTACTTTCCGGATGACCCTCGTAGATTAGACGGAATTGAGTTAACAGAACTGAAAGAGATTTAGATAACGTGTAAATTTACCGAAATTCAATTATTAAACTAGACAAGAACGTTTAGACAGATGGACATGACATGGATAAGGATAGCTTCCACCAGAAATAATACATGCTGAGACAAGAGAAACGATATCTAAAATGGATGTGAAAAAGACAGCCGTACTCTCAAGGGAGATAATTCAGAATTTTGGGGAAATTTGGAGACCAAATCTT
Source organism: Hetaerina americana (assembly GCF_022747635.1). Classification (NCBI taxonomy): domain Eukaryota; kingdom Metazoa; phylum Arthropoda; class Insecta; order Odonata; family Calopterygidae; genus Hetaerina; species Hetaerina americana. The sequence continues at coordinate 1,637,475 of NW_027286985.1, read as the reverse complement.
TTTTAATGAAATCATTACGTCTGTTAACAAGATTTTCGGTCACGTGACTTTGATGAGGCAATTTAAATCTAAGCGCTATTCGTAGTAATAAGCAAGGATCATTGGTGCACCCGTTCTTTTTTTGTGTGTGTAACGAAAACTTTGCTATAAATTACGACTTTGATGAGTGTTGTATCTATTATTCGCTTCGAAATCTGACCTATGAGTAACGAGGGTGAAATAAAGACATTTTAGATGTTTGAATGGAGGATAATTGATAGAATTGAATAAATTAAAAGGAAAATAATAAGCAGTTCCTGAACACGCAAATAAATTAAGTCCTGGTACTACTGATCCTAGTGTCGATTGTAAAACTCGGAATTGAAATTCCAGGAACCACTAGCAATATCCCAAGATTTTTCAGGAATGTAGAATTCTTTTTCATGATAATCAAATAAACAATGAAGAAGGCGCCTAAAATTTTAATAATTTGCCCTGCACAAAACATTATTAGCCGAAACGCAGGGTTTCACTCGGGCACGGAATTTTCATTCTTCAGTTCTGAAAAGTAAGTACCGAGGCTATCTGATATGTATATCTAGTTTTTACACCGACATTTTCATTTACATTTCCATAAAGTAAGTTATCACATGCCAGTACTGGATTAAAGGCTTGAATATTACCGGCTTTTTACAAGTCAAAAGAGTTGCAATAAAATATTTTTTCGTGAACATGAAGCTATTTTATAATTCATAAAATTGGAAAGAAGCGTGCAATATTTTTGTTGAACTTGGTTAGCCATGAAAGTAAGTGCACAGTAGAGTAAAATTCAAGCCTTTAATAATCCCAAGCTATTCTGGATCTGAAACGGTTCATAGCTGCCATATTTTGGCCCATACTCGTATATTCTGATTTTGGGTAAATGTCACATGAGATTACAACATGAAAGTATTAGGGCGACGCTTTAAAACGTTTACCTTCCGGCGAATTCATAATTCCTGGAATCGTAGGCCGAGACACAGCTTCGTTAGGAGGATGGGGGGGTTAGTTAGAAACTGAGGAAGTTCCCACTTCTTTTTATGAAAACCGATTTCTTTGTTCTTGATCAAACCATTCCTGTTTTGCGATCAGGCACGCGATATGTGCACTTGAACTTAAGAACTGCTGGCATAATTGCGGGAGTCACCATTGAAATTATTAAGTATTTCATATGACTTTTATTCTCACAGGCAGACTCGGGGATTACATTTAATTAAATAAATAATCCAACACCATGGAATTACATAACAATTAACAAATAGCCTTTAATAAATAAAATTTTATCAGTGATTCCAATGCTGAAGAATCATTACATTTTTTCGTGGAAACCATTTCAGTGTTCTAACAATTGTTGTCAACGCATTTATCTCATTCTAAAACTATACCAAGACGTTGGACCTTTCCATTAAATTAATTTTTTTGGTTTTCCATAGTCATTCTCAACGGGAATTCTCTTGGGTTACTTTTCTAAAGGGAATATTCAAGTCAATTTACGAGAATTCTGATATCAATCTTAAATTTAGTAAAAAATGCCATGTGCTGTGGAAGGTATTCAGTTAGAAATGCTTGTAGAAACAATCTACAGCCTGAAAGATTATGTGAGAAATAATTTAAATTGATTTTTGGCGTTTTTGGATTCGACAAATTGGCCCCTGAGGGGTTATTCCTTGACTCGTACGTCGCACGGAATCCGGAAACTGCATACGAGGTATTTCTTTCCTTGCAATTTCCCGGCATCGGTATGGGCAAATGGTGCCGGTTGCCACCGACATCATTTCTGGCACCAAAACAGACCACCAGGAGTGCCAAGTTCATCTCATGCCGTACCTCATGCATGACGTCTCATTTTGATAGAAAAGTGACAAAAAAAGAAAGATAATTGTTTTGTATTTATTTTGAACTGCCGGTGATCAAGTATTTGTCCGACAGCAATCATAGATTGTATCCTCGTTGCCACGATGAGCGCTTCTTGATTAAAATTTAATGATATTTTTACATTATGGATTAATTACTAAACATCACAGACTGATAAATAATTCAAGCCAGTCCAATCATTCGATCTTTGGTTTACTTTCGTATAGCATTTTACATGCCCGATTGATTTAATTAGCCTCTCCAATAGCATTTCACTCCACAGAGCTTTTTAGCATTTCGAGTCGTTGCCGAGGTATAACGAAACGTATCCAACAACGAAGAGAAAAATTTTAAGTAATAGTACCAATCATTGTTTCCTGAAACTTGATTAGAGCCTACAGACACATTTAAATCCTATCAATACCAATCTTTCGCCTTAAATCTTAATGTAATCGAAGCCTAAATCAGTATAAAATGCCATTTATTAAGTCCCGCAAAGTAATTTAATTCAATTTCCGATTGGTAAAAAAAATTATTATGAGCTAATAACGTTCGGATGCTTCATTTAGTCAAATAATAATAAAGAACTGCCATTTACCGAATAATTTTTATACGCATTAAAAATGTTACAGATTATCTGCTATCAGAGTGCCTCCGCCACCTTGAACGCATGAGTGCGTTTAAAGCTAAAAAAGATTGCTGCAATCTACTTTGGACTACCTCCAAATTTATGAAATATGTGTATTGCAATATCCCTAATCACTCCAAGCTGCGACAAAATCTTCATCTTACACCTCATAAGGAGTCGATAGATTCAATAGCCCACCCTTTTATAGTAGCGGAGGGAGCCATGGCAACGCTGGAGCAAGTCGTTCTAGAGGGCGCTGCTAGTGAGTCTGCCCCAACTCCATAAATCCTCATTATGGAGTTGGGGCAGCTTCAATCCGCATTATCAAGGAATATGTTTATTTACGAACTAGCGGTTATGTCCAGATTCGCCGGACCAATATATCCGTTCGGCTGTAACTGGATTTAATTCGTGCCATTAACCTTTTTAAGTACGTGGGCAATTTTTTCATCATGGTGTCGTATGTGGGCACGCGATTTTGTATATCCTTTGGATAAATACGATTTGATTTTGCCAGGTATAAATGAACACTGACTTTGAATAAAAACGAAGTGATGCACTTTAAAAGTTACCTTTCAAAGAAATAAACCGAGACTATTGCGAATTCTGCAGCAGCGGTTTCCACTGTCCGAAGCGTATCCTCAGCTGTCGACATACGCAGCATACGTTTATAAATGATTTGGTAGATAGAAAAATAATGCGGCAGTTTAATTTGTGCTCCTCGTTGAAGTGAATAAATTAAAATCTTAATTCTGAGCCAAATATTTCCAGCCATCAGTGTGCAAAAACATTTTTTTTTCGATTTAAATAATTTCCAGAAAAGTATACCCAAATCGGATTTTGTCTGTGTTACTTGTAATATTTTTAACTTATTTATACAAAACATTAGAAGCCTTTAATCCGTAACACCTTAGCGTGATTGGTCCCCATACAAATTAATTTTCAAATCTATATTTTATGGAGATGAAGATATGAAGACGCTTAAGACAAATGGCGAATTCAGAGCAATGTGCTCTTTGATTATGTTTCAGCGATGCCACTATCTCAAATCATCCGCACCCAGACGCTCAGATGGCGCCCGCGCATGACAGCTAAGGCATTCAAAACTGATTCGGCGAATTTATTGGAATACCTGATTTCGCGTAGTTCATGAAGGTTGATTTTCCGGCAGTAATCCGGGGCAAATTCTATCCCAAGAAAAATGTCTTAATGAATCCCGAGATTCGATGACAAGAATTCTCGATCCCGAAATTGGAAGAAGCATTTCTCTCCGGGATCGGGAAACCTCGGGATTTTTGCAAATTCCGTAAGAGCACTGCAGTAGAATGAAGTTCGAACAAGGCATTAAGATAGGATAGAGACTGCACCGTGAGTAATGGAGATAGAAAATAATTAGCATATGGACGGCATGAATAGAAGCTATGAAGAGATTGATATTACAATGGGGTGAAAGGGATTTTGGTTGTGAGGAAAAATTTTAGAAGTCTCAGCGATATGTAGCTACACACTATGATTCGGGGAAAAATGCAAAACAACCTCTAATTGACAAAATTCATTCATCACTAAAACTATCCATAAATCCACTAACTTAACTTCTACGAGCATCGCTGTAAAAAGATTATCGAGTTAAACGGAGACAATGTCGAAAAATAAAGTTTGAAGAAAAATTGTCTCGGAATTTTATAAGGTCGGAAACTTTCCAGGCTACCCTCGTGTGTTTTCAACTGATATTCTAAATGTAAAAGCGATCAACTACTGTCTCCGTTGAATCCATGGTGTTAACAAGGACGATTCTATATCATGTGTGATTTTATGTTAGTATAACTTCGGAAACTTGAAACTTAAACAGAACAAGGGTTAATTAAACTTATTTCATATTCCAGTCAAATAAATAAGTGTCTCATGTTTGTATAATGAAAACTAATCCACTACCTAGAATTATCCAAAAATGAATCTCTCTCATTTCTGTGCTAATGAAAGAATACTGCTCGTCAGTGTCTCACCATAAATAGCCGACGTGTCCATAGCTACGCGTAATGTCTTTCAGTTGCGTTGTCCTTGTAATCAACGTCTATGTTTATGACCCCTTCCATCCCCGAGCAATGATTTTCACATGCTGAGGGTCGCATACTATTACTCAAAGATTATTCAGTCACGTAACAAAAAAGTGAACGGAATCTTCAAGGCAAAGCTATGAAATCAATGCCATGAGGCGTGACCCTGCCCTACTCCTGTGTTTTATAGCCCAAATCTGATGCAGGTTAAACGGTTTATCACAATTATTATGCCCGCTAAAGGGGAGTCACGCGAATATATTCCATCCGGAAATTCGATAAGCGGGGCGAAATAGGCAGGCTTTTGAATGCGCAATGATACCGAAATCCGGGTTCTCCTTTACATGAAAGGAAACTCCAGTGGCATCCGTAGAGGGCGGGAAACAAATATAACTCGCTGGGGGACGGGTTTCCTCTTGGCATGACACAAAAGCTTTGTCGCATCAACAAGAACACATTCCCGAATCGTCAGCAGAGAGATACCCTACCAGATGAGGCCATTCAACAATTTTTGCGAGGATTTTTGCGGACACTCGAAACAAATCTTCCTTGAGTACGCATCCGTCAAACGACGGTTCGGTGTAGTGATAAAGCCAGTCAAAAGCTATCCCCCAAAACCGTAAAACAATCAAGTCATAGGTAAGAGCGTCGGCGACCCTAAGAACGTTATTTTTGAACACCAGAAACACCACTTTCAGATAAAGCAGGGACGAATACAAGGGAAAAAATAGTGAGTGAAGCAATGAATACGATTCTTACTTCAGTTGGCTGGTTTCGCGAAATGGAACACGCTGAATTTGTTTGCTAGACTATGAGGCATATGAAAAAAAAATTCCCAAAAAACTACGGCAATAAAGGAAAAACTTTTGGCGAGGTATGCGCTTTCGTTGATTTCGCACTACTACCTCGACAATTGTCTCAAACTGTGGCCACGGTTGTTAGAAAAGCCCTTAGCCCACACTACGATAAGGTTACGTCAACAGAGAGAACAAATTTCTGAACGGTGAAAAACGGGCACTTTTCTATTAGGGCAATGGCAATTATCAACGTTAAAATCCAATTTCCGTAATAATTATTCCTAAGTATTTATCTAAATCATGATGGAATGTGTTCGTTTGTGTATATGGTTCAATACTGACATTCGATCGGAAACTGCTGATTGGTACCGCATAAAAACTACTATCTACCCAATATATATATATATATATATATATATATATATATATATATATATATATATATATATATATATATATATATATACATATATGTATATACATATATATATATATATGTATATACATATATATATATATATATATATGTATATATATATATATATATGTATATACATATATATATATATATCAATGTATTTATTTTTTATTTTTTATATACATATATATATATATGTTTATACAAACACCCTTGTATATCTATATATATGTATGTATAAAACCCATAAATACGGTATTCAACCTGAAGATGATGGTAGAGTTCAGCCAGTACTACGCCCTATACGGCTTGTGAATTTCACACATCAGGGTAGGGGGTCCAGTTCCTTTCCCAGTGCCAGTTATGGTTTCCCGGGAAGATCTGGTACCCGAAAAACCACATAGCTTGGGTGGAGCTGCAAGAGCCCAGAATATTGCCAGGGAATCGAACCCGGGACCCTCCGATCAGTAGTCCAACGCTCAACCCACTGGACCTGCCGCACCCACATATAAATAGCCACCCTCTTTTATATATATATATATATATATATATATATATATATATATATATATATAATTATATTTATATATATATACATATATATATAATTATATTTATATATATATATATACATATATATATATATATATATCCCCTCTCCGGACTACAACCTTGACGTGGTGGAAGGGCTTGTGCATTCCGATGACCCCTAGAGCTGTGCTGGCGGTAAGCGTAACTCTCTACACACATTCTGACCACAATTTAGTTGTTATGAAATGTAGCGTCCGTTTCAAAAAGATAAGGCAGGGGCGGCGAGATAGAAAATGGAATGTAGAAACATTAAATGGTTGGAAAAGGAAGGAACACAAACAGACGGTAGAGGAAATCATGGAGGATGGTAAAGAGCTTAGTACTATGGAAGAAAAATGGGAAAGTATCAAGAAAGGGTTGTCTAAAGCCGCTAAAGACACTACTGGAACCGTTAACGCGAAAAGGACTAGGAAACCATGGATCACGGATGAGATGATTGCAAAGATGGATGAGAGGAGAAAATGGAGGAATGTAAACACAGAGTGAGGCAAAATGAAGTACAAAGAACTAAACAATAAAGTGAGGCGGGCAACAAATACAGCAAAAGAAGCATGGTGGAAGACGCAGTGAGAGGATATGGAAAGTTTGCAGAGGAAGGGCGAAATTGATGCGCTGTACAGCAAAGTTAAATCTTTATCGGAAAGTAAGAAAGGGAGATCTATGCTAAAAGTTAGAGATAAGGCGGGTAAGATAATAGCTAACACCGGAAAGATCCAAGAAAGATGGAAGGAATATATAGAAGAACTTTGTTGTTAAGAACTAAGACCAAAAAAGTTAGACATAGAAGAGGAACATGACGTAGAGGAAGATAGCTTAGGTCCAGGCATACTCGATGATCAGATAGAAAGGGCATTAAGGGAGATGAAGCTAAATAAGGCCGTGGGGGTGGATAACATTTCGGCGGAACTATTGAAATGTTTAGGAAAATGTGGGAGGAAGAGGCTATATGGGCCGATTCGTAGTATTTATGAGGAAGGAATCTGGCCGGAAGACTATGTGAGATCAGTTTTAGTTCCTATTCCGAAAAAGGTGAAGGCTACATCATGTGAGGACTACAGGACGATAAGTTTGAAATCCCACGCAGTTAAAGTTGTTCTCAGGATCATTAACAAAAGGATGGAGAGCAGGGAAAATGATTACTTAGGGGATGATCAGTTTGGGTTTAGGAAGGGGAAAGGTACGCGTGATGCCATTGAAGTTATGAGATTATTAATCGAGAGGAATATAGAATACAACCAGGAGGTATTTGCCTGTTTCGTAGATTTCGAAAAGGAGTTTGATAGAGTGAATTAGGAAAAACTAGAGTATATTGAAGAAAATAGGAATAGATTGGAGGGAAAAGAGGCTAATCCACAACCTGTACATGTCTCATACTGCTCAGGTGCGAGTGGGGAACGGGGAGTCCGGTTGGGCAGTGTTAGGAAGAGGCGTAAGGCATGGCTGCCCATCATCACCGTTGCTGTTCAACCTGTATGCAGAGGAAATGATTAAAGACTCATGGGAAGAACTGGAGGTCGGAATGAAAGTGGGCGGGGAATTCGTAAAATCATTTAGGTTTTTGATGACGAAGCTTTAGTTTGTCAGTCAGCCAAGGGGCTGCAAGCATTGCTGAGTGAATTGGACATTCAGTGCGATAGGTATGGGATGAGAATCAATATTAATAAAACAACGGTTATGCGATTTACTAGAAAGAAAAAGGCTAAGCTTAACATTTAAATAGGAGAGCAAAAACTAGAACAGGTAGAACAGTTTACCTATCTCGGAAGTGTTTTGGACCAACACGGTCAAATATTGGGGCGTAAGGAGAAGAATTGCGCTAGGCAAAGAGGCTTTCACAAGGAGGAGGGCGTTGATTACCGGGACCTTGAGCTAGGATATTAAGGAAAGACTCGTAAAAACTTTGATATGGAGCGTAGCGTATGTACGGCGCGGAAACGTGGTCATTGAAGCAGGAGGAGAGACGTAGACTGGAGGCTTTTGAAATGTGGGAGTGGAAAAGAATTGAGAAGGTGAAATGGACAGAGAAGAAAACAAATGAGGAAGTATTTGGTATAGTGGGCGAAGAGAGGGGTTTTTTGGGAGAAATCCTATGGAGGCAGGAAAATTGGATGAAGGGGGTATTGACCAGCAGTGGGATTGTGAAGACTGTAATTGAGGGGAGTCTATTAGGCAAACGAGGAAAGGGAAAGAACAGGATAGGGATGTTGGACGGGATGAAGGGAGGAAGAAAGTTCTCATAGATGAAGAGGGGTATGATGCAGAGTAGGATGTTGTGTTTTGCTAGGGGTCACAAATTATTTAATTAGTAGCTGTATCTATCCAAATACCTACCTTAACCGGTAGATTACCTAATAATATATATATATATATATATATATATATATATATATATATATATATATATATATATATATATATATTATATATATATATATATATATATATATATAAACACAGATGTAGATTTTTAGAGTATTGAGTCACAAAGAAAGGACACTCACAATTTGTTATTTAACAATTTTACATTCGACGCACGAAGATAAATACGAAATAATAAAATATCTCTAAATATGAAAGCATTATTGGGTCAGCGATGTTCAAATGTTAACACAATACCCTTAGCACTAGTAACAAATGTGTATTCTGTAATGGCTTGGATTTACACCGCTTATCAAAAATACTCATGAGTCGCAATAACAACCTTTCTACTTTTCAGTAAGGCTTCAAATAATTGTTTCCCTACCAATCACCATAATGGATTTTATCCTTAATGAATGTCATTTCAACAATAATGCCATCCACAATAATGCCTTTGTAATCTCAATGAATATGAAATTTCAGCAGGAATGCTATCCATAATACTACGATGGTCGTTCAATAGTTCAAGAAGAATTCAAGTAGGACTGTCTTCATCTGTAAAAGAAAATCTTCATGTTCCAGCAAGACAATGCAGGGTTGCCCACACTTTCGGCGGCTGAAATTATGGAAGTCCCAATTATTGCAAAATCCACTTTATTAACCTGGCCCCCAGTGACTTTTTTACTGTAAGCTTGAAAAAATAACTCGACGGAAAACGATTCCCGAACGAGGTCGTCCCTGCCAACAAATACGCCAATTTTAAGGACCTTCCGAAGTTTTACTTTATGAACGGTTTGGAAAAACTGGAAAAATGCTGGAAAAAGTGACCCGAGCTAGAAAGAGATAATGTTGATAAATGAAAAAAAATCTACCCAAAATAATTTGTTCAAAATTACTTGACAAACGAATGATGTTTATGTATTTTCAATCTCTTCCCTCAATCAGTTCCTTAGGAGCTTCAATTCCCAAGCAAAGCTTCCTCCACAAAGAACAAGTACAGTCCATCGTGAGATGATTTTCCACCCAAATGACTCAGTTTCCACCCAAAAAAGACCCTCCAAATCTAAGTTATCACAAAGTGTTGTTTCTAAGCTATAGAACGCTACTCTCCCATTTAAGTCCTGACTGATGCTTCTTCGGAATCTCTACGCTACAAGTTCCGGTCGTCTCATCTCTAACCACAATGCCCTTTATACTTTTACCGCGTTGCTCATTTTCGTCTCAAAACTGACGAAGTGCGTGTGCTGCCCCAATTGATTTTACTGATGCCGACCTACTTTAACATACGAGGTCTGTCCAATAAATGCGCGAACTGGGGCTTCGAATCCGTGGCGTCTTGTCAGCCATCTTTAAAACGCTTAATCCACTTGAAAACGGATGTTTTCTTCAAAACATTTTCACCGTAAGCAGCTGTCAACGTTTCAGTAATTTCTTGATATTTTTTTACTGCACTTCACTAAGAAACTTGATGTTGATTCGTTGCTCCGTGATTTCGTCAATTTCTATTTTCAACAAACAGCAAAAACATTGGCAACAGAAACTAGCATAACCGGCACCATACGCACAGCTCGAAGATCCGCCAAGCACAGGCGGCTCTTTGGGTCTTAGGCAACTAGCGCCACCAGTGGGCGGGGCTATAGTCCGCCGACAGATTGCACCAGTTCGCGCATTTATTGCACAGACCACGTATTCCAACTCGAAAATGCCATTAACGTCCTTACGTTTTCTTTTGATTTATCTTCATCTAATTATTACCACACTGATCCCGTAATTGTGCTCAAGAATTATTGTTATCCATTCAAATAACTCGGCCAGTATTAATTATTCACTCTTGAGATAAAGTCATGGCTAGCCTCACTCATGAAATCACGATTAAGAAATACCGAAGTGCCGTCCTCGTTTGCTAAGCGCGATTTCATCTTGCCGCAAGCCGTGGCGCCAACTCCAAAGAGTGAAAATGGCCGTGCAATCTGTCCCCTTACCTTTAATATACGCAGTGTAAGCTAGACCGCCCATCATTTGCCCAACAAGTGAAACTAAACCGCAGCGGGTGGTTACATTTTGAAGCTGATAACCAAACACATGATCTTTTAAGTAAAGGCACACCGTCGCTTTACTCTTTTACGATACAAATCCAACCATTTTAAATTTACCGACCAAGTCTAATTATAACGTTGTTATTAAGGATTACTTGTAAGGATTTGACCATTTAGCTGTTTTTTTACGTATTTTATGGTCGGAACCTTCATTCAATTTTCATATATAATGAAATCATTGAAATTCATATTAATGTTTTTCAGGAATGTAGCATATGTATTTAATTTTTCAAATTTGAAATAAAAGATTCGTGAAGGATTCTCGGGTCTTCCACCGGGTCAAGGGTTCCATATTGGCCGACGTTTCGATGCCCGACTCGTGCATCGTCTTCAGGGTTGAAGCCCTGAAGACGACCCTGAAGACGATGCACGAGTCGGGCATCGAAACGTCGGCCAATATGGAACCCTTGACCCGGTGGAAGACCCGAGAATCCTTCACGAATCAAATACACCGAGAAAGCACCAGATCTTACTTGAAATAAAAAGATGGAAAATGAAAAAGTGAATTCATAAAATAATAAGACTCATTAGTTTTAAAAGCATAATGGTGATACATAATCAAGCGGATAGCGCGCAATCAACTGAATTTATAATATTATTGAGAAAAAAAGTAAATATTTTACGATTTTCTTCAATTGAAAGTATTGATTGCTAGGGCAAGGATTTCGATATTTATCAAGAGATATGTAAATGCGTGAATGTAATAGAAATCAGAGTTTAATTGAAATGAAATCCAAATTATTTGATGGAACTAAAATCTTATACAGCTGATTTAAGGGATCGAGATATTGCGGCGGCTTTCCACCCAGAGGGCCCGGGTTTTGAGCCCTTGAGGCGGCAGATCCTTGTAGGTAGGCTTTTAAGGGAATGGGTCGAGTGAAAGCCGGCGTCGCGTCAGTCTACTAATAATTAGGAATTGGCCTCAGTTTAGAGAGTAAGTATTACATCGTTATAGAAGATAAGGCGATATACTCGTATTCTTCAAGATAAGAACAAAAGAGAGGAAGAGGGGAGAATTGAAGGATAAGGTTTCTGGTACAGAAATCACGATTTTTATTTCCATCATCAATTAGGAAGATATTTTAACATACATACCGACAGGGATGACGATAGGGGTCATAGATAGAAAATGGTGAGATAAAAGACAGGAAATTAAGATTGACAAGACAGCATGAATGAGATTATGTCCTAAAATTAGTCAACTTTTTAAAAATGATGTCAGGGAGATATTTTTTGGATTGTGCCATAGCAGCCGCAAGGAAGGAGTTAGGCCAGAAGAATTGGTCAGTACAATTACCATGTTGTTCCCAATAAAAAGAGAAAAACAGTTTAGTGCGAGTTATGAAGACCAGAGGGGTTTGAGATTCCACAGGGGTTATGAGAATTCATCAGCAAAATATTCACGAAAGGGTGAGGATGTGATATAAAGTGAGAGGCAGGGGATTAGAGGTTTTGCATCAAAAGATTAAAGGTGAAAGGATTATTAATTAGCATGCTTTGTTCAAAATATGACTGCGTAGTATAAGCAGAGACTCGGGAAGACATTTTACATACATTTTACTTGGAGCATTTGAATAAAGTCTTCAAAGATATAACACGAACAATCAAAGGCAGGAATCTAAAATCCTGGCATGGGGAAGAAAGGACCTGATGGCGCTTCACAAGAAGGGAAATTGGAACGAGAGTACGCTCCTATCCACTGTGTACGGAAGCATAGCGTAGGACGAAACAAGCTCGTGTAGAATAATTCGAGCTAGGAGGACGTCAGCGAAGGAGTGATTTCCATGCTAAATGAAGGAATGGCAACAGACTTGGAATCATTCGTATGGCTTTTAGCCTTTTATGGACTTTATGAAGGTACGTGAAGCATTAAAAATGGCAGACAAGGAGAAAAAAGAAGCCTATGAAACTTAGTTCTTGGTGTGGATGCCGAATATTAACTTGGTAAATGAGGCAAGAAACGATGACGCGTGATGATATAAAAAGTTTAATCATTATTTATTTAATTAGTTTAGAATTATTTTATATAGGCAGCACTGAACTCTTCAATCTAAATGTTTTTCAGTGAAATCCACGAAAATATCTCAGCCTTTCCGAAACATTTTGGGGGATTTCCAGAGACTAACTTAAAGACTTATGCAACCGAAAACAGAAGAAGGCTCAAGAGATGTCACATTGAGAGAATAAGATACCTTCTTGCCGAGTCACCTCTTGATCAGCTATGTGGTTATACTCAAGATTTTGTCTTGACCTGTTGACATCCTCTAGGCAAATCAGTCTCGGAACCGTGAAAACCAAGTTTTCGCTACGCTTCAAAAGAAATGGTAAAGCAATTCAACTTTAAATATTCAGATAAGGGGATGTCAACTGTGCCCAAAACTTTGGACGCGTTCACTATTATTTATCCATTTCTGTTCCCGCATCTATACAACCCGACATTTCTTGCAGAATGCTAAAAGTTGTGTTTCACCTGAGAACCCTTGTCTGAAGCCATGTTGGCAACTGAATAGCTTATTCTCGCTCTCTTACGAATTCCAGAGGTAATCGGCCATTATCCTTTTTAAAAGCTTGCAGAAAACTGAATTGCAGTTTACCGGTCTATACAGGGTTCGTCCGGAAAATAAGTGTACTGACTCCTGGGCTGGGCGCGCGGAGTCGGCGAGAGGCGCCGCTCCAGGCGCGCCCAGCACCGCTCTGACGGGCTGCGATTGGAGGGGGGTATGTTGGCAAGCGACGCTGAAAAAGGCAGTCGGCTCTGAGCTGTGGTGTAGTGAGGAGCTCTGTTAACGCGAACCTCCACGCTCGACCCACGTCACGGAACGCGATGCCGAAGTTTTTGGAGCAGCGTTATTCCATCAGATTTGCGGTAAAGCTTGGGAAATCGTCTACCGAAACTGTCGGTATGATTAACCAGGCTTACGGGGAGTCAGCCATGTCCAGAAACATGATCTTTCGGTGGCACAAGATGTTCGTGGAGGGCAGAGAAGAGGTCGACGACGAGTCTTCGAGAGGTTCCCGATGATGCCTTCGCGGGAGCGTTCCAGGAATGGGAACGCCGCTGGAACAAGTGTATCGACTCACAAGGGTCCTATTTTGAGGAATATTAGCTTAAGATGTGTAAAAGTGTAATAATTTTTTTTTCCTGAGCTCAGTACACTTATTTTCCGGACGAACCCTGTAATTTTCAACTTGTGACTTATCTCCTCCTTTGAGCATCGGTGTTACATTTGCCTCCTTCCAAACATTTGCTGCCAGGGCATTGCTGTTTATGCTAACATTGAACAAATGATTTATATAAATTTCAACTGCACTACACGTACCACGCAACTTTAAACAAGTCAATTGAAATGCCATCTGGCAATCCTGATTAATGTGATCGCAATTTCCTATTTTTTCTCTAAATATCCGAGATCAATGTTTTTATTTATTTCATATGTTTGCCCCTCCTTGACGACTCAAAGGATGCAGAGCCGAAACTGAAGGGCCATTTCTGTGTACCCCCCTCTTAAATGCACTTGCAAACCCTCTATTGAATGCCTTTTCTTCCTGTTCAGCGATCAGAGTTCCAATCTCTTTCTTTCTGACTTATGCTTTCGCAGCGGTCTCTCCTTCTCCGTAACTATTAACAATTCCTTAAGTATTCATATCAATTATCTTACAAGATTACGTTCTTTTAGAAAGTTTCATGGGCTATTCTCTTTTCGCTATTTTATAACAGAGAGGGCGGGATTTAATGTGGAGTATCAGTAATAATCGAAAATAATTCGGTATTGAATGTAGAAGGGAAAATTGAAGAACGGTATAAACAGAAAAGAAGGAAAACCGAACCAATTGGCAGTAAAGGTTGGAGTGCTTGCAATTTTCTCTCCTTCTGTCCGAGTCGAAAAGAATTCGCAGAGAGAAAGAATCACATATTTTAAGCGATCAATAACAGTAAATCACTGAAAACGTTCCTAGTAGAATAAGTTACCGACTGTCTTCGGAGATTGAACCTTAGCGGTGGTTGAAGAGAAATCTGACGCATGCCAGAGGCAAGGAATGAACTACCATTATAAAACAATGGAATTTAGTGGGGGAAATGATACAATCATGTTGATAACACCAGATGTCCGTTGATCAAGTCTACAACTTGTAATTCTCTAACGATCGATAATTCCCACATACATTTTAAGGTTAAATCTCTTTTGTAACTCAGGTAAATTCTACTGAAATTTGAATAATTTTGTCTATTGGAAGTCTAAGCAAATTGTGAAAACAGATTAATTGACCTTTGAAAAGGATTACTCAAACACCATTACAGCCCTGAGAACTATTGGAAAATCCCAGGGGTTACATGAAGGTACGAACGCAATAATATTATGATTGAGCATGGATTTAGGAAGAGCTTCATGAATTGACATGACTTTCCGAATGGTATATGCATATTTGAATCCTAATTGACTGGTTTTTAGGAATTCGGAGGATTATGGGAGGATCGTGAACATGGCATGTACAAGTTTTATTTGGAATAATAATGAGCATTTCTCAATACAGAGTAAAGATATTGAAGCAAATAAAAATATATGGGAAAGCTAGAGTAATTCAGTAGTGATAATGAGGAGGAAGTTTGGACATGATAATTGACTAGAACAAATTTAATCATCAAATGTTCAAAGCAAAGTAATTTCGTGGCGGTGATAATGAGGGGGAATTAGCGGAATGATGGTATTGCAATGTGGGATAAATAATCTTAATCAATGGTTAGAGAATAAAATAATGATTGATGAACAATAATAAAATTGAAGACCAGAAAGAGTATTTGGTCACAAGTTTAGTTTTCGAAGCGGAAGAAGCAGTGCAATGAAATCGCCCGCAAAAATTTGAAGAACAGTTCAAGCGACTATTCGGGTGAATAACGGCTTGCGTTTAGCAAGGAAAGGTAAAAACAATTGACTCCACAGTGATAAATAACACATCAATTAAATGTAGTAGTAGTAGTTTTGAGGGGAGGCGACCGACAGCTAAGGTCATTTGCGCCATAGGGGATGGATAGGAAAGGATGAAGGGTGGAGAGAAACCCGGCGTCGGCATTAGCCTACTCTTTACGAAAGGCGCCAAGGGGTCCGCAGTTTAACGTCCCATCCGACGGACGGCGTACTCACTCAAAGTGCCCTCCACAAAGCACCTCAAGTAGGGATCGAGATACCTCTGAAAAATATTCAACACCGCCGGGATTTGAACCCGCGCCCTCATGGTGGGAAGCCAGTACGTTAGCCCCCGCACCATCTCGATCCCCTCAATTAAATGTGAAATTAACCATATTCCATATAACTTTTTAGCATACTTGTGAATTTCTAGAATGCATTCAGAATGATGGGATGGACAAATTTAATCAGTGTATTTCAAATTGTCGATGCCGACAGTATGAGTAAGCGAGGAAGGTATTCGCCATGATGCGGATAGAGAATCAGTGTGGGGAATAATGAATGGGGAGTGAAATATGGTTGGCCATTATTCAACGTGCTGTTTGCATTACACACCGAGGAAAAGGTGAGGGATACATTAGTTAAGGTCAGAGTATATGCACGGAATTAGGTACGGTGAATACTGATTTTTATTTGCGGATGATTTGAAGTTCAGTTGGCTTATAAGTATCATACATTCAGGTGCAATTATTAGGCGCAAATCAAAGCCAATGTTAGACAGATGGATTAAAGTTAAATAATTAGAAAACAAATTAAAACCCTTTCCCAAGGAGTACAATCATGATTTTTAATAGAAAACATAGTGTACATATATGTGCTAGCCCTGTGCACGAAAATGACCTCTGAAGTGAAGGCCACAGATCAATAATTAAATTAACTTATGAAGTATTTACTGAGAGAAGATGACCTAGGCTCTTGGATGAAGGGGTGAGGAGATGATCAGATGGAGTGTTAACACCAGTGCGGTCTGGTGAGGTCTTCTCTTTTGAGGAAAGAGGACTATTCAAAAATTTTTGAAGTGGCTACATAGAAGAAAAGTGAAAATACGCTTTATATGTATAAAGGAAGACAAAAGAGCAAATCCCAGATAAGGTCGGGAAAAGAGAAAGAAAATTTACCCATATATTTTCCAATCAATTATTTCAACTGCCAAAACATTGATTCCTTTGAGGACGGCACCGAACCGTATGCAGCGCCCATGTCGCAGATGGGAAGACGAGGGGACTGCTATTGGAAAAAACTTTCTCCGGATGACACAGAGTGGTCCATAAATTATGTCAGTCAACTAAGGAAGGGCGCTGCGTCAGGGCGAAGTCGGATGACAGAGGAGTATGGAATTGCAGGAAAGATGACGTCACTTTTGGGTATCAAAAGGATTCCCCAATTTTAGGGAAATTTCCGATTGACAATGAATCTCGCCTTACCGTCTCTCAGCCTCTCGACTTCGCGTTTCCGAGCATCTCTGCCACTCAACTCCCCCAGCCCCCGAAACCCAGGCATGCAGTTCCGTTTCTTACTTCAAAACATATTATCTCGGACCGATTTAAGGAAATTCAAGGAAAGAAGAGAAATTTCTCTTGTAAATTCAAAGTGAAACTATTTAAGTTAGGAGATATTTAATTATCAAGCCTTCGATGATAAGAAAGGAAAACCCTTTGGAACGAGAGCACCCACGAGAAAAGGCCGATCGATAGCCCTTCAAATTTGACGTTTAGAGAATAAAATTATGTTCGGTTCAAATTCCCGCTGATGTATTTTATCCACGCCTCCGAATGCTCAAGCGTGTTTATGAAGAAAGAGGTGAAGAGGAATAAGAAATATTCCTTGGAAAGTGGATAAGCTTTGCGGCGGCTAATTTGAGGAATGGCATTAGAGAACGATTCCTAATGTTCTGCAATTGGCAGTACTCTTATATCGATCTACTATGTTCAACGACTTTTAAAACAATTTTAAATTACAGCAAAGTAAGTTTTATATAAAAAAGTTTTAACGCCTAATGTAATAAAAATACCGATGTCGCTGATGTTCAATAAAGTTAACTATCAAGGATTCACACCTCAATTGACACTTACATAGAAGTCTGCAAATCCGTGTAAATATGAAGCTCCTTTATTTGGATAAGATAACTTTTGATTATGTTAACTAAATACAAAATTAATTTGGTTGAATTATCTTAACGCGATCCCGGGGATATTAACGGAGCATCAAAGATGAGATCAAGTTTGGGTGAGGATATTAAAGAAAAAGCATATCACCAGGAGTTTAAGAAAGGTACCATCGCAGAAAGATTATAGCAGATTCACTCTTGAATGTTTTCACGTTCATTCAATTTAGAGGTCTTAAATTATAACTGGAATGTGTTTTCGGACTCAATGCCCACTATCCATACGGTGATCACACGGGTGTCGATTGAAAGGAAGTCTACCTCAGTACTAGGAACCGTGGTGACGCTGATGTTTTCAAAGGAAAAGGGAAAAGATCCGTTGCCCACTTTCTTTTGCCTTTTTTGGAGGAATCCATGAAACGAACTCTTTGAAGAACCGGATGTTGAGTAACTGTCGTCAATCTGAAGAGGAAGCCCTTCTTCCACCGGACGGCTTGGTCTCAATCGAAGTCGAAAGAAAGGCAAACACATTGAAGGAAGGAAGAGAAAACGATTCACACTTCTTCCCATCTCAGCAAGA
The DNA here is from genome assembly GCF_022747635.1 of Hetaerina americana. NCBI lineage: Eukaryota > Metazoa > Arthropoda > Insecta > Odonata > Calopterygidae > Hetaerina > Hetaerina americana. Next base: position 1,619,013 of record NW_027286985.1, on the reverse strand, counting down.
CACATTTTCCCAAACGAAAAGCCTTTAGACTTCTTTGAAAGGATCATTGCACTTCACAACAACAAACATTCACTTCACGTCATCAAAACCGCAGATAAAAACGCCGTTCGAAATGAATTGAGTTCTACAAAGGTAAAACGACTAAATTTTCGTAATTATCAAACTGAGTAAAATTAAATATATTCATTTCATAAAGAAGTAGTATAATAATCGAAAGCCATAAAATAAAAAATCTTCGAAACCAGAAGCTGATGGAACTGCGTAGTTTCAGGCGTGATAAGGTGCATTGGGGCGATTTAATGATCAATTAAAAGCACTTTTCTGCTGGTTCAAAATTGATTTGCGACCAGCTTCCGATGCCTTACATCATCTCTAGGTCCTCATCTTTTACCGGAATATGAAGAAGCACAGTAAAACCTTTGCCGGCGACACATTTTTCACAAGTAAAAAAACTTCTATTAATTGTACATTAATATACATGTATATAAATGCTGAAGATCCAACTGACAGAGAGACAGGAAATAAGAAAATGAAAGAAAACAGTCAGTAGGGCTGAGGTCTTTTCAGGTTTGGTTTGGAAAGTGTTTGATGTTCAGTTAAAAGTCTATCTATAGGCTGTCTTTCTTACACTATTTTACTAATTTTATAAATATACGTAAGGTTAAGCGTCCCTATGCATTTAGGGCACGTATTCATGACATGAGAGATCTATTTCATGTCTTTCTTACACTATTTTACTAATCTTACCAATATACGTAAGGTTTAGCCTCCCCATAATTTTCAGAGTTCGTATCAAATCAACATGATAATGAAAAGTACCCACCGTTTGAAACACTAACACGGAGGTTGAGGAAGAGGGAGTTGATGGCAGGTATGCGAGTAAGGATGCTAAGAAAAAGCTTTTAAAAGCTTGATATGGAGCGTGGTTTTATACGGCGCGGAAACATGATCATTGAAGCAGAATGATAGGCATAGACTGGAAGCTTTTGAAATGTGAGTGTGGAGAAGGATGGAGAAAGTAAATCGGACAGAAAGGAAAACAAACGAGGAAGTGCTACGTGGAGAGAAGAGGGGATTGCCGATACAAAACCAAAGGAGACAGGAAAAATGGATGTAGAGTATTCTGATTGGCAATGGGATGTTGAAGACTGTAATGGAGGGGAGAATATTGAGTAACGGACGGACGGAATAAAGGAAGGATGGAAGCATATGGGGATGAAGAGGGGCTAATTTTAGTGCAGGGGATGTTCTTTGGGGATGAGGAGGGGCTAATTGTAGTGCAGGATGTCGGGTTTTTGTTTGCTGAGAGAGCCCAGGGAATAGTCGATGTGCCGTTTGGTAGCTTGTGCCGGTCAAAAACCGACCTTAACAGTTAAATAACCGACAGTAATAATACGATGCTTCTGTAACCATTTTAAACTCAATAATTCGGTCCATTATAAAACATTTGCCAAAAGTCAATCATTTTTCTAGTTATCCACATTTTTTAGACTAGAGTAGAACAGTGAACCAGAGTAAGAATATGTATAAAGAAAACCTAAGACTTACAGGGTCCGTACAATAAGTATCGTGACTGGTTCGCTGTAGCCTCAACGGAGGGGTCGGTGGGGGTCCAACTAGTCGGCTCGGTAGAGGGGTCCCCCACTACTAAGGCACACTTTTTTTTAGTCGCTTCCAGGCATGTGTTGAGACAGGTGGATATTTGTGACGTGTGATTGTTTGTGGTGTCGTCGCGCCAGCATGGAGCGCACCGTCGAGCAACGCTACGCTGTGAAGTTTTGCGTTAAACTCAGGAAATCCGCGTCGGAGCTCATTAAACAAGCTTACGGGGATAGTGTCTTAAGCCGCACAAGAGTTTTTGATTGGCACAAAATGTTTAAGGAAGGCCGGGAGCTCTTCGCAGACGAGCACCGCGTCGGACACCCGACGACCGCTCGAACCGATGCTCAGGGGGCCGAAGTGAAAAAAGCTTTGGACTCTGAAAGGCGTTTAACCATCGCCCTTATCAGTGTTGAGACCGGCCTTTCAGTTGGAACCATCTACACCATTGTAACAGAAGATCTTGCGATGAGGAAAGTTTGCGCGAAGCTGGTGCCGAAAGTCTTGAGCGAGGAACAAACACTTTCGCGGGTGGAAATTTCGCAAGACATTTTGGACTGCGTCCAGAAAGATGAAGATTTTCTGGACAGCGCTATTACCTAAAATAATAGCTCAAAATGAGCTCAAAGGATATCGGTTCGACTCCATCGAGGCGGTTCAAGCGGCGACGACAAAGGCTCTCAACAGGAATCCGGAAACCGACTTCCAGCGGGCTTTTGACGAGTGGCAGTCGCGCCGAACTAAATGGATCGAAGCAGGAGGAATGTATTTTGAAGATTATTAAGTAATTGTAATGATAACTGCAATAAATTTTGATTTTTGGAACCAGTCCCGATACTTATTGTACGGAACCTGTACATGGCCGAAAGTCCAAGTGATTCTCATATGGACCGTTAAGATGATGTTATTGTTTAAAACGAGTGGGTATTTGTAATTTCAATGTTGATTTTATGTGAACTCTGAAAATTATGGGGTTACTAAACCTTACGTATATTTGTAAAATTAGTAAAATAGTGTAAAAAAGACATAAAATAGATCTCTCATGTCATGAATACGTGCCCTAAATGCATAGAACGCATTCATATATTACAATTTAGTTTCTCCAAAAATATTCTTGGGTAAATGTGAGCCTAAGATTCACGTCCAGGGACAGTGCTGGCGACTGGAGGGGAAGGGGAGCGACGCCAGCGAGGGAAGGTTAAGTTCCGTCTGGTCCGTCCTTGGGGAAACTGGGGAGGGGAGGCGAGCGAAAGACGCGTCCCTTGGAGTTGGATGGGCGAGAAGATCTCCTGGGAGGCTTATCCACACAGGCCTCAATCAGCACGGTCGCCGTTTTCGTCTTTCATGGGCACAGAAGCCGATCAAAATACGAGCAATGTCTCTAGGCATGGCGATTCTCCCCAAGCTTGAAGATCACGTAATCAAATTATCTTATCAGTATATTCCTATGTTCAGTTGATTTTTATCTTAAATTGCTGCCACTCGGCAGTCACGCAAATAGCACAAAACGCTTCATTAGTTTCATAATTTCCTCGTGTAATCCCCACACTGCTACACACTTCTCATCCAAGTCATCGTTTAAAAAGGAATAGGATAAGACTGAAATTCATCAAATTGCCATGCGCTTCGCCCTAAAATAATAATTTTCATCCAACGTCGAGGATATAGTTTCATGGTTCGCCCGATAGAAAATGCGCAGGATTCTAATGTCCACTGAAATTACTTGCAACTTACTTCAAATTAGATATAACGAAAAATTTTAATCGCAAGAAACAAAATACTTAAATGCAACCATATTAATTAACAGAATAAGTTTATTCAAAACATGCTGCATAAATGTTAAAAATATGGGTCTATAAAATAAAAAGAACAGCATACAGGAAGAAACGTGGAGGATATTGAAAAATATATCTCTTCATTTCATTCAGTGAATGTAAAAAATACCAAGAGTTTTTATAACAATTTTGGGCAGACGTTCTTTGAATAGTCTCCTCCACGGTAGCCCATTGATTTTCTTCAGCACGGTATAGTAAAAATTGTCTTCATTGGAATTCTAATCTATACCCTGTAACCCAATTGCATATTCTTTATCATTAAAATAATATAATATATAATAGTATATTGCAAGTAAAACGCCTTGTGCACTTTACACTTGTCTTGAGATTTATGGGGTCTAGATAACGTAAATCATGGAGTGGATCACTGAATGTAGAGATTAAAATCTTGGAAGGGTGAAAGACTCGGACAATTTCAAACTCCCTCGTTTGATCCGAGACGCCGTACCGAGAGAAATGTCCTATCGGAGATGTCTTGTTGTGTCTTGCAAGGAAAATACGGGCGCCATTGTTTAGCGAAGAGTGTCCATATGCACACATCGCCCGTCGCTCTCGTAAGTAAATGAGATAAGACGTAACATAGTAGATCCATTGGAAAATGTATCTAGAAAGTCAATTTTGAGTTATATTAGGGTATTTTTCATTCATAGTGGAAGGACTTCTGCATAACGTAACACGAATAGATAAAAAATAATTTACTGTTCATTGTTCTTTTTATTAAGGAAATTTTTTTTTATTATTTATTGAAAAATTAATTTTTTAATAGTTAATTAGTGCTCTAAAGTAATATAGAAATATACTGAAACAATGATTTCATAAAAAATCGTACCTGTTGTACCAGGGATAATCAATTTTATTTAATTAAATCTCGATTTTATATGAGCTGTAAGTTTGATTTGATTACTGTTTCATTAGTGTCAAAAACAATATTCTTGAGAAATATTCTACTCGTTTATAAAGGTATCTAGTTTTCTTGAGAAATAAATTTAATTTAGCATCGAAGATGTATTTATTTACCTGCCCCTATCACTCGGTCGTTTCTATCGCGCCCCGCATGTTGATGGGGATACATCACTACCCTTGGCAGCATGCCAAAGATCCCAAAAACATTTTTGCCCGAGAAATGGTGGTAGGTTGAAAGATATATTTTATAACTGAAGCAATGGTGACTGCTCTTTTGCCTGAAAATTCACTCGCGAAGGAAACCGATAGACCCACCCTCCCGATGACCGGCAAAGACTAAAAGGAGATTTAGGAACTTGCGGGAAGGTTTAACTCGTCTAATGATTTGAAAACACCAAGAATGTGAAATGAAAACAAGCCCTCTTTCGTCCTCTTATATCCGCAAAGCCGCTTATGTCGTCAGCAAAGTGTATGGGTCAAACGCCCTCCACAAACATTCGGTTCCCGCTCTCTGTTTTTCCCGATTTAATGCATCAGGTGTGTCCAAATGCAGACTGAGACAAGAGGGGAAAGGAATTGAAGGGGAGGCTTGAGATGAAAAGGAGGCGAAGTTAGGAAATTGACGCGTCACACTTAGTGCACATACGTTAGTTACTCCCTCAGTTAGCTTAGTGCCATCCTAGAGGGAATACTCACACCACCCACCTCCTCTGAGCGTCAGGGCAAGTAACACGGTGCCCTGGGAATTTTCATTCCCTCTACTATAAAAGCACAAAAATTAAACACAGTTATCAACCCCAAGTTTGTTTTGGAAGGTGGGGGTGGAGCTCACCTGGCACTAATCCCAACGGCGGGTGAAATTCACGCATTGGGGTAATAAAGGGGGCCAGTTCCGTTCCCTGCACCACCTATGGTCTCCCAGAAAATACTGGTATCCGAAAAACACACACAGCTTTAGTGAAGATGAGGCTGCCCAGAGGCGTCTCTGGGCATTGAACCCGGGTCCTCCGGTCAGTAGGTCTACGCACTACTCCATAGACTACCATATTACAGGGATTAAAAAAAATCTCTTTTAAGTTTATGAAATGCGAATGCTGGTTAACAAAATAAAAGTGCTTCAAAAGCGTGTAATTCTTCACGACGCGTGACCAATCGGGAGGATGCAAAATATTCATGCATTCGTTGAATATTGAAAGTGTTTATTAATGTTTCCGTGGTGAAAGCGAAAATTCTTAGTAGCTAACTTTTGTCACTTACGATGCTCAACTGATAAAATGCAAGCATGAAATATGCTCTTTTTCACGAGTTTCGCACTATTCCTCCCCCGTCGCGTTCCTGCGAAAATAACCCTGTGCTGACGACGAGAACGAATGAGCTGAAGAGTCGTTTTCTGAACAAGAGATCTTCAACCTTTTGAGGTGAAGGACATCATAATGTTTTTGCACGCATTTGCGTGGTGGAAAGATAATCAATGATACAAATTATGAAAGTCGCGTAAAATGAAAACTCGTTATAACTATTAACAAAGTGGCAAGGTGTATGAAGAGAAGAGTACAGCAAAGCAGTACCACAACGGGCCAAATACATCATTTTAATCCCGTAACGCTGGAAGTAAGTATAATCAATCACTAGCCGGAACGTTCCTGCGGTGGGAATGATGACATGGCCTGCAGTTTGAAGTGCACGTAATGAACTGGAAGATGAAAAGAAGACATTTCTGCGCGCGTTTCAATTACCTCCATCACGCGGATGGGCGGATTGGAGCCATCATTTCCCACGTGCACGAAATTGGGAAATGGTACTTGTTGCCGGGAGCTCATTTCTGGTGTTTTCGATTAGTGTTTCCCGTTTGCTGATACCTCCTGTCTTGCCTTATCGAAATCCTATGCATTTCCGAAGTTATTATTTCGTATTTTAGCCATTTATTTATGCATGTAAAGTGGAGTGCAATTTTGGGGGCCACTGACCACTCACACGGATGATTCCGGAAGAGTGACTGTGGCCTCACAGTAGTAATCATGGACTGAAGATATTAACCATACTCTCCAGAAAGGAGGTAAATGCAAAGAACCTTTCAGATATTTGAATAATTGATGGACTCTTGGAAGTATTCTACAAAGAGGAGTAGATACAAAAAGAAGTCTTAGGAGAAGAACAATTTTCAATTTTAATGCGTGCATCCGAACGTGAATTAAATATGACACATGTTTTCATTGCATGACTAGAGTGATTACACTACAAAACCTGTAAATTTTTGCGCATTTATATTTAATTTCTCGCGTGTAACAATTATAAGAAAGCTAGTCGTCCGATAAAACCTGACATATAGGCAAAAAATAAAATATGCACATTGTTAATTTTAAACTGAAGCAAAGGAAATTCATAACTCAACGATCGAAAAATATCCATATTAGTAAAATAAAATAATTATCAATTTTACTAAAATCGTTCAAAAACAAAATAATCGTCAGGGAACCGCCTATATACGAAGTATTTCGAGGTCGAGATTCCAATAACTCTGTGTTGCACACCAGAATTTCATTTCTAATTGCACTTCTCCCATTTTATTAGCTGTCCCTACACCAGAACAAATGTCCGTCCCAGCAATTCCAAATGATTAATAACATCGCGATTTCCTAAACGAGTGATTGCATTCTTTCACCGCTAATTAACGCACCGAACAAGTATACGTACTGTTCCACTTCCTCATCTCACACGCTGTTATTTCTGATAAATGATTCATTTGAATTTCGGACACTTATGACTTTCGAAATGTAATCAATGATAACGGATAGAATATTTTATAAACTTACTGCGGACCATTTGCTCATCAGCTTTCCATCTCATTCATCAGGCGCAAGATTCGATACAATCATAGCACTGCTAAAATAATTTTGAAAATCGAGTATTGGTGCAAAATTGAAATCGGAATTTATTTAGATCTAATTTCGGCAGAATGATTACTGCCCGCGGCCTGGTTGTGCCAAGGAAGTAATACCTGTAGCGGGTCTGACAATTATCAAATTTCGGTCATTCAGAGTATCTCTTAAATATTTTTTGTGAAAGTTTAGTTTTTTTTTGGTGATCATGGCCATCTGGTAAAACTTGGTGCAATGTAATGTGAAATGGCATTTACATTTAATGTATTTAATACACATTAAGTTGCTTACATTTCATAATAAATTATGAAACCTGTGGATTATTTCCCCTCAACTAATTTTTCTCCGAAATAATTCACCCGCGGCTCTGAAAATTCCATAACTTCATTATTAAAATTTTCCATTGACCCATTTAAAGACTGAATGGATACCGTGACATGCTTTTTACGTGAAAATATTACATTAATTATTTGATTGCTAACTCCAAAGTAATCGGAGTTAATATCGGTAAATACGGACTACCAAGTTCCACCATTTTTACGATAACTGTATGCAATTTGTATACAATGAAGCATGGGAACTTTTAATCTTCGACCGAATAAATAGTATATGAACGATTATCAGGAGTTCTTTTGAGTCAATTCATTTCTTCTACACAAATTTGTATTCACGAAATGAGAATTTGGACGAGATAAAGAAACTCAAAAAGTTTCTTGAGCAAAAAAAGCAGTTGAAACATGACTTATGATAGCGCACACAAGATATGCTCATAATGTACACATATAATTATTCTTGCCTGCATTTAAAAGTACTATGCATAAATTTAATACTATTGATTAAATAGGTTTCGCATTAGAATACAGATAAGGTAACCACTGCCTTTTCAATAGGCAGTAAACGATTTCTCACGATATTAGCCAAAACAATCAGTTCAAACAAAAGCGGAATTTCCAAAATACGAGGGTAGACTGAATACTAATGCACACATGCCCGTAGACCAAAAACAAAATGACCTTCAGAAGCATTCCTGGTGGCATGTGGAAGTGACATTTCCCTTCAATGCGCATGCGCAGGTTTGAGGTCGTTTCATCCATCCAGTGTACCATGAGAAGCGGATGTATGGAGACGTGTTCTAGTGCTATGTCAACGCGAGTTAAACAGCGTGCTGTTATCTAATTTTTAACCGCTGGAAAAGTGACTCCTACTGAGATTCATCGTCGTTTAAAGGCTATTTATGGTGACGATCCTGTTCATAGGTCTACTGTTAATCGATGGGGGAGGAATATTTCGTCTTCTCCTCAGGCAAAAAAGTTCACAAGACAGCCATCTGCAGAAACACTTCTTTTGACTGTGTTTTGGGATGCTCACCGAGTTTAACGAGGGGCAACGGTCGATTCTTATTAGTATATACAGACTCAATAAAACACCTCCGACAATGAGTTTGCCGTGTTAAAGTGGCGCCTGGCGCCAATAATCTTGCAACATGACAACGCTCGTCCACCCACCTCGCGCGCAACTGGAGAGGCTCTGCGAAACCTGAAATTCGAACCGATTCCACACCCTCTTCATTCCCCCGATCTCGCGCCTTGCGATTTTATTTTTTCCCCCGAACTCAAGAGACGCCTCAAGAGTAATCATTACACCTCGGACGATGAGCTGAAGGCAGTTGTCAAGTCCTGGATTCGAGAAAAGTGGGAAGAGTTTAACATTGAATGAAAAAACTTGTTACACTTCGGGAGAAATACGTTAGCCTTAACGGTGTCAATATTGAAAAATAAATGCGTGATTTTGAAACTTAAGAATTATACTTTAATGTATTATTTGCCAGATGTTGCTATTTGTTTTTGTTTGTGGTCTACAGGCACGTGTGCATTACTCTTCAGCCTATCCTCGCACATAATTATCACAATCTGCACTGGATAATACTTGTAGTTTTGGGAAAGGGGACCAGGGAGAGAGAGTTGCCTTGTTTATTCCGCTCCTCAAATGTGGTCTTGTCCCGGGAAATTTTCAAAGAGGAATGCACCGCATAAGCACGGCAGAATCGAACATCATGGAGGGTGGTGCGAGCCGTGGTTAGTCACTAAGAGCTTGAAAATGAGGTCTCATGAGGAGGCCTAGGTCAGGAATACGGCGAATCGAAAATGCCAAAGATGACATCAATCAACTCGTAATGCAATCGAGCAATTTTGTTCAATCGACAAGATCCTTGAAGCTCATTCATTTATCACGATGCTCTGTTGACTTTCAAAACTTAAAGAGGATGAACGCAATAAACCATGACCACAGTCATAAACCCGAAAGTCGGCTGGGTAGGTCGGATGGTAGAGTTCACCGAATACCAAGCCCTAGAGCGTGTGAAATTCTCGACAATTTCGGTCCCCAAAAAACCACACAGCTTGTGTGAAGCTGAGGGTGCCCAGAGAGGTGGGAATCGAACCCGTCAATGGTCAATGGTCCAATGCTCCACCCCAGGAGTACCTCCTCCCCCGAAATTGTAATATCAAATAGAGACAATGCTAAAGACTGCGTGATTGGTCCTTCCGCGAACAACGAGAGTTGTAAACAAATTGACTCAATCCCAATCCGTTCCCTAAAATTCCTGTCCGTTGGTACAGGTGCACCCCCTGCCCCACATCTATTTTTAGGTTTCTAGGTGGGTAAACATGCAGATGGGGGAGGGGAAGGAGGGTGGGTGAGGGGAGAAGGGGGGGGGCATGGTTTGAGGCGGCGCAACAAGGGGACCTCGAGGGAAATCCTCGGTTCGGAGGAGTGAAATAAGAAGCGGGGCCGAGGAGAAAGAATTCTCGGGATCCGTGAGGGATATCGAGCCTCCGAACGGCGCGGACGGGGGGCGGGGGGGGGGGGAGAGTGGGTGTGGGAGGAGGGGCCAAAGGGGTAGAGTTGCGTGGGAGGAAGGAGAGGTTGTAGGGGCGAGGGGGCGGGGGGAAGTGAGTGGTTCGACTGCCGGGAATAGGTTTTGGATGCTTGGGTTATGCAAGGGTTATTTGTTGCGAGGGGTTGAAAGGGAGAAGTGGGAGGGATGGGTGAAGAGGGCGGGGGGCGAGGGAGAGGAGATGGAACGAGCGAGAGGAGGGGAAGGGCGAAAGAATTCGCGGAGAACGAAGGAGCGGCGGGATGAAGGGAGGTTGGGAAGGGGATCTAAGGAGAAAAGGGATGCAGGACAAGGAAATAGAATGGGGATGAAACGATACGGAGGGCGGTACGACTGACGGCGGGATGAATAGGCTCTCGAGCGCCCCGCGTGCCTATTGGTACTTGGAACTCCGCCATGGTTTCCGCCAAATTCGCTGAGAAAAATTCAAAGCCAGCATTCTAATGTGCTCTATATGGTCCAGTTTTCGAATTTTTCATGAACCAATGCTTGAAAAAATTCCTTATTTCACGGTATTCCACGACTAAATGGTCAAACGAGGCTACTTTAACATCTTAACTACATTAAAATTGTTTAAAAAACAAAGAATACCAAAGCCAATCGAAGCAACATAACCTAAAGAAAAGGTACCGAAGAATATTTTTAGCATTTTCAACGCCTAAAGAAACAAAATCGATTCAGCAGACTTCAAACCGAAGATTATTTTTGTCGAAACTCTTAACTCCTAAGACCTCAAATAATTAAAATTAATCGCAGGGTCCTATATTCACGTAGATCATTATCTGCTTGACCCATTCCATTTGTCTCTATCTTCAGTTGTTCCTCCCTGATGGACAATGAAACAATTATCTCCGTTGAGCTATAAACTAATATCATATTTTTGGGTTAAGTGTATATACATTACTCTCTGCCGTAACTCGAGATGTGTGTGAGTGAATGGGGAAAAAGATGGTTCCGAGGTGAAGATTATATCATAGGAAAATAGATTGAGGTTCTAAAGAGATATCAAAGAAAGAGCGAGAATAGAAAAGCATGGATGTCAGACTAATTCTTAGTCGCCTTGTAGACGTGCATCCTCTCTCTCATTTAAGCACTTAACTGCTAAAAATGAAGTATTATTTACCACTGGAAAAGGAAATATAAGGGAGGGGTAATGTCTAAATGAAGGAAGAAGGAAAGTGATATCAATTTTATGAAAGAAAAATATGCGTTAGAAATGCGTTGCACAACTATTCGGTGGTCATTCTTTATTCCTTTGAAATAATAATTCGAAAATATGATTTGGAAAAATGTAGTATATATATATATATATATATATATATATATATATATATATATATATATATATATATATATATATAGACAGCAAGCGGCATAAAATCTCGAAACCTGCACTTGCGCCGTGCATAAAAAAGCAAGTGTCGGAAATATTTCGAAATCATAAACAACAACTTTAAATTAATTCGGGCCGTGGCACAAAGTAGAAGCATGGTTTTCAAACTAAAATTAGTGAAAAAGGACGATTTGTTTATGAATTAATGTCATTACTTGCGTTAAGAAATCACGAATCAGTTATTATCCCGAGTTTGATCAGTGTGGGCGAATGAGACACTTACTAAATTCTCCCTTACTCGACTCCTCCATTTCACGTCTTCGTCTCCCAAGGAGAGTCGGGTGCTAATGGGATCTTAGCTGCTACCCGAGGCTTCACTTCACCTGGTACATTAATTGCCAGCGCCTAGCATGACGCGACCCTCCAAAGAGTGGTCGGCGGCGTATCCGCCGTCGCTTCTTCCTGCATCAGTGCTTTGTGTTTCTCGTACAGAAACAGATCGCTCTCTTTCTTCTTTGGTAATACCCTCGGCACGCTAGTTACGTATATCGACTTGGATGATGCTGACCCCTCTGGCGAGTCTTTTTTTAAGAGACGACAGCTATATTCATGATCACAAATACTCCTCACCACTTGTTGGAATATTTCAATACGCAAGACCAGGTCCGTAAAATAAATACACGCGGTAATGAAAACCTGGCTCTACCGCAGCATCAAATGGTCATCATAAATCATTTACTCTTACTGCTTGGGACAAACTCAGCCCATCCTTGAGGGAAGCTCCTTCAATTGCATCATTTAAAAGAACCTTGCATAGGACACTCTTAAAATCACAGATGAGTGGCAAGTAAAGCACTTCAGGAGCCCACGGTCAAGCCATATTCACGCAACTATTAGTCAGAAATATCCAATTCACAAATTAATCTTACTGTTTAAATCTCACTTCTGTTGATGGTTTATAGTTAAAATAAATTTCATTATCATTTAATCGTATTGTTGTCATATTTTTTCTTTCGTTTTTTTTCTTTAATATCTCTTACTCCTGCATTATTAATCAGTAATTTTCCTCAAATTAATTTTTCTCTACATTTACGTGCGTCTATATCAGTTCTCCTTTTGTTTCTTTCCTTATTTCTCAGGAAGTAAAAAGAAAGGACGGGTGTGGATTAAAAGCGGAGACTAACCGCACACTATACGCATATTGGAGACAGGGAATAAAAAATGTTAATCGGAAAATTTTAATTAGGAAATATTACGATAGCACATCGAGAGTGGAGAGAGATCTCCATGGCAAAAATGAGCGAGAAGCTTAGGTAGAGTAAGAGAATGCCACATCAACAACCCCGGAATCCTGCGAGAATTAAATAAAAAAATCAACAAGGGAAATACATTTGATTGTAGGCATTCGGAATAAATGACATCTCGGCAGATACGCAGAAGTTTAGGGAAAGAGGAAGGAAAAGTTTTGATAGGCTCATCAGTAACATTTTTAAGGACGGAGTTTTATCGGAAGACTCCGGAAGGTACGATATGTAGTTAAGCTGGTACTCATGGTCGCCAACAGGAGGATAGAGAAGGGGAAGTCCTAGGGTTAAACAAGGGGTAGAGAGAAGCGTGTTATCACGGAAGCAATGAGAACACAGATAGACAGGCTTTTGGAATTATACAGTTCGGTGTATAGCTCGTGGATTTCAAGAGAGCGTTTTAAAGGGTAGACCAAGTTGATGGAAATACTGAAGAATATGAAAGTAGAGCGGGGGGGGTCTTGTTCAAAAGCACTGACTGAATGCATTTATATTAGTTTGGCCAATTCTTGGGGAATCGGAATTAGCTGTGATATTCACAGCATTAAAACAAATATGTCGATTGTGTATCGTGCTTTTTACCTAGTAGAAAATGGTGAAGGGAATTGGAAGGGCTGGAGGTTGGCGTAAATTAGACAGAAAACTTATTATCTCAGATTTTCGGTCGGTCACATTTTAGCTATCCATTTATCCAAGAGATTATAGCCATGTTGATTGCAGCCGTTGATGCTCACATTACAGAATCAGAGCAAGAAGTATATATGGGGTGAAGATCATATATATTAGGAATAATAACAAAAGTATTGAGAATCTCAAAAAAGAGAAGGGCTAAGTTAAACACCGAAGTAGAAGGGGATAAATTAGAGCCCTGGAGAATTTATCTCGCTTTGGAAGAACGGCGTAAGATAGGAAATGGTAAGGAAGTACTCGTGTTGTGCGAAGTGATGGACACAGTAGGAAGGATATTTCGAGAATCATGTAGGTTTTTAGCAAGAAGGGTTAGTTGATTAAACAGGGTCGTAAGACACTTAAAAAAACGGGTGAAAACCTTGATAAGAATTGGATGGATCACTACGTAGTTCCTCGGCGGAGAAGAAAAAATAAAAGCACGGTTTGGAAAACTTTCAGATATGGAGGAAAAGTTTGAGGTAAGTGGGAGAAAATATCAAATAAAATGGACTGAAAGGTGAGCGAACTAAAAAGTTCCAGGCGCTTTTAAGGATTTAACAATGAATCGATATGTCAATAACAACGAACTAAATTCAAACAATGATACCAAACTTCAATTAACTCATTATTGCCAGGGCTAATGAAATGATTTCTCCTCGTAAATTACACCTGGGGATGATAGCCTATCATAAATCACTTCCTCGAGAGCATCTTACAGCTGGCGCGGATTCATGTGACACAGTGCGTTAGGCAATAACTGGAAAAAGGTTCATTGCGATAATTCCGGTATGTAGTTTCACAAGTTTTAACCACCGTTCACTAAATGAATACACTTCCAACATTCAAAAGGTTTATAGCAACTTATACAGCATTTCCGAAAGAAATATTCGTTAACGTTGGATAGTTGAAATCAGAATGGCCAGGATGTTGTCAAAAATGTTTCGCATCGTTTATAACCTTGCTGTTTCATAGTAATGAGAAGAAACACATAACGTTGAAATCGAGTAATTTAAAAAATACCTCATTTTTACCGCATAAATGGAAATCGTTCAAGAGGAATACTTGCATTCCATGACCTACGCACCGCCCACCATCATGGAAATATCCGGGTGACGAACGAAAGGGGGATGCAAGAGAGAGTGTGGCAGGAGGGAATGAGAGAGAGAGAGATTGAATTTTGAAGGGGAACTTTCGGAGATGGGGCTGGCAGGGAGTGAGTGGCTAGCGTGGCCCCCAGCGTGGGGGAGGGTTGAAGTGAAAGGGAGGGGTGTGCGAAGTACTAGCAGAGTCGGGAAGAAAGGCTTCGATAGGGGGGTGGGAAGGAAGGGAGAGGGGGGGACACGTTTCACTTGCCATAGCGGGGCAACATGGCCGGACTCTTAGACACCGACCCTGGACACCGAGACACCGTATACTGGGGCTGAGGTCCCAATTGTGTGGTCCTTGAGCGCATTTCGACAAGAGTAAGACCGACGCCGAACTTCTCTCCATCCTCCCTCCATTTCCCAAATATCCTATCTCCAACAAATTACCCACACTCATTCCAAATGGCGCGAATGTATTCGATTGTCGGTCGCCTCTCATTTTAATTATTACTACCCATGTTTTCCCTAAGATACCAGGTTAAATTAGTAAAATTAAAAGTAAAAAAAAACATTTACGTATCTTGACGATTGTTGCACAAAAATGAATGATCACAAAACAATGCATTACCATACTTAATTCTCACAGTGACGCACTAAAGGGATTGACCTTGGTGCTGTTGCCGATGTTCGGGTACTAAGGATTCGCACTCTAGGTAGTGCCACGAAGGCAGCTGATTATCCTGTCAAGGCAGTAATTTTCATTTTTATAATGTAAACTTTTGAAATTGAAAACATCCGAGATAAATATAGTACATTTGAATACTGCATGTTGAATTTACATAAGATCGACTTTCACAAACTTCTCGGTTTGAAAAATGCGCGATTTGGTGGTAATGTTATGTTGAATATCATTCGATATTCCCAAACCATACTGCTTTGTTTCGATCTTTTTATTTATTTTGCATGTTGGTAGTTTAAAAGGGATATATCCTACAGCGCAACTTCAGAGTGCAACGCACCGAAATACCAGGTTGGTTGGTATAAGCAGGAACATCGCAATAAAGCGGTTGTTAAATGGGGAGAAGATAGCTTGAGGGGCGCACGTGACGCACTGAAATTATCACCCAAACATCACGCACGCGAGGGAATGGCCTGGGGATATCAGAAAACAAGCGATGATAATCCAGCCCTTAGGTGAACAAATGAGGTGAATGGACAGATTTAAAAGGGTAAAAATCAACTGAAATTACAGATGTATTTTTGATTATTTCTTAGATTTTTTAGTACTCTCCATCTGGGGACTTGCACTTGTCATAGGCATAAGTGTACGTATCACACAGGGTTATTTTGAAGTAATACCGATTGGAGATGTAATTTGCCACTTCAAAGCAAAGAGTGCGCTCTTCGAATGCATTCATACTCCACTCCCTCTTAAAATTGATATGACATTCAAAATGTTGAACCTACCGCAAATATCCCACGCAATACGCGTAGTTTTGAGATTTCGTCGCGGGAAGGGAGAGCCCATATTACTGAGTATTGTAATCAACGTACATTAGACGCCGTTTTTGGTTTTTAACCACATAGAGTCTATTCGTTTATCATGCACACAGTTATACCAATAATGACGTTGACGACAAAATCTTTTCATTTTAGCATATTAAATAAGAAAAGTCCATCTTTATTCGTAAAATTAAAAAATAAATGCCAGGCTATCATTCACCTATCGACCAATACACCCAGTAAAATTTATTAATCCTTCGACTTCCAAGCAATGGTGATGCCGATATGGTCAAATAGTGTCCCTACATAGCTCACGCTCGACGCAAAGATTTTATTTTCAGACCTCCCACCAATAGCTGCGATAATATCAGTGTGTAAACAACTACAAAATGGACCGCAAAAGAGGGGATTCACAACACAGAATGAGTTTTATAGGCATTCAATTCCCTGGGTTAACCTAAAGAGCGCTAACTCGATAATTTTCTTCGGTTCAACCGCTGCGTGACCACCGTCATTTCCTAAAAGAAACAGAGGAAACTAAGACAAGGAAGGCGCTTCGAGCGTTTAGATGTTATCAAAATTAGGCGTTCACTTCGGGTACACGACCCAATTGTCGGAATAGGATGAAGGCGAGTAATGGATTTCAGCCCGATGGCGTGCTCCGTATTCATATTTTTCCAGCAGGTATCCCGAAAAAGTATTTCTCGACGCCGAAACGCTTGGCCTCGTTCCTTCCTTAAAACCCACCTTCAAGGGTATATATCAATTTAACTTCTTCTCCTCCCTTGCATACGTCTAAAAGCCGCCCTTAAGCTCTGCAGAGACCCGCCATATATCATTCCAGAGAGAGAAAGGGGGCTACCGAAAGAACCATTAGGTCACTACTGTAAACTAGGGGCCACATCGGCACTTCGGCCAATGCGATAAGCGGTCAAAGAATAGAGAAAATTGAGTATTCAATTGTTGCGGCAGGGCAAAACTCAGAATAGAAAGGACTAGACTCCGATACTAGCAATCTAACACTTTACGTACGCCAAAATTAATACGTACCCAAATTTATCAATGATTTTGTTTAATTTTCTCCCAGGGAAATAGTCAGAGGTGGTTGGCAAATAATTACTCAATTCATAAATTAAACTTTGATAAAAAATTTTACGACACAGAATAAGTAGGTACCCTTTACCTATCAGAGAACTCAGTGGTGTTATAAAAACAATATGCCAAGAGGTATTCATTATATTACGTAACTTTCACTTTGAATGTAAAATACTGTTGCTATGAAAGTTACCTGAGATTTATAATTTGCAAGCTAAGTGCACACGATTTAAAATGAAATATCCGTAACTTCAAGGTAATCTTTAAGTATGATTACTAAGTATGAAACTTTTTCAAGTCAAGCAATAGTGATCTGAAACCTGAAAACTAATAACTAGAGACTTCCATGGGAGGACGGAGGTAAGCAGACAGAAGTGGGTCTCATGATCAGGAGTGGTAACAACATATTACATGAATATTCTATAAAAAGATTATAATGGTTCAGTCTACTGGAAAAAATTAGCGTTCCCCGAAATTAAATATCCTTGACTTGGTGGTCTCTTTGACAGCTCTCTGTTGCGTCATAAAATACTTCATTTAAATTTTAATTTCTCTAAAAAACTCTGTAATGAAAATTCAAGGATCCATGTCATGAAGTATAGCTGTGTAAGCAGTTTTAAAGCTAAATCAATGAATTTTTGGGTTGTTTTAGGTTTTATCAAACAAATTATGCATAATATTTTAGCCATGAAACGATGAACTTTCATAGAGAGGAAAACAAGCCTGCACTTGGATTAGTAATCAGTAGGTAGTATTGGTTTTCGTAGGTTCTTCACAGTTATAATACTTGGTAAGCACTTTCAAATGCAAATCTCAAACATAAACAACTCAAGTGTCTTCAACTCTCTGCCTATTCAAAAACATTCCTTCGCATTATTCAAATTAATATATCACACTTAAAGCCTGTACTTCACCAATCGCTAAATTACGCACATAATATATACATTACACTGCTAATGAAAAATCTTACATGCATACTTGGCTCCCGGAGCAGCATAGCTAATTAAGCGTGGTCTTTCTTTTTTGAGAGGATTAACATTTTCTAAAAACAGTAAAGTCCTTCACTTAAAACTTCAAATTAAAAAGAGTCTTCAAAGGTTCAAAGGGAGGTTTTCTTGCATTATCCCAATTAAACTTGTTTCCATAGCTTCAACAACAGAAAAAAATGATACAAGAATACAGGTAGTAAAAGGAAAATTTAATGAATTCATATAAAGAGTATCAAACTTAATGCTCATGAGGTCTTACATAACCAAGGCTTGAAGAATATGTCAAGACCTAGGTGAAAGATCACAGGAAATATGAAATTGACATGTCAACAAAAACTATTTTTACTGTAATGAGAACCCGAGCTAATGAAATGCCTAATACTGATTTTGCTGGAGTGGTCAATGCAGGAAATATTAATGAAAATAAATGGCCTTTGTATATACAATAAAACTGCATAAGCACAAAAAAATTCTAGTTTGATACAAATAAAGATTCAAGAATGCCATTCCCCTGAGTTACACAAACCACTTTGTAATTGTAACAGTGCCCTGCCTATAGTCTTTGGCTTCTGTATGCCATTTTTAGGCCAGATTAACAAAGGCATACTGGCAGGGAAACTAGCAGCACCTGAATTATTTCGAGTAGTAGCACCACTTCCTTCTTCAAGAGCTCTGGATTAGACGCAATTGCTATTGAGAACAGGACAGGATATATCATTAAATGCTAATACATTTTCTTTGCCACATATCTTCCTTGTATGAATCCCAATTAGGTCTTAATCAGCACCCAATTTGATGAAGATGCTATATTGGAGATTATACAACACAAAAAAATTATACTTCGGAAATCTTGATTTGATGTATTTTTTTTTTACATCAGTCATCATTGCCTCAATACGCCAAGTGTTAGTTAACCATAAGTTTTCTTTTTGTTTTTCATTAACTCAAATTTTCAAACACTAAAAATTTTCCACCACAAATATTACTCTTATGGTTATGAATCATTCGTAACCTTTGTCATCAGCTTTGGGATTTACCTTTTTGAACAACAGAATGGGTTATATTTTTTTATAATACCAGCATAATGGTTAAGGTAGGTTTAGGATTACTTCTTTTATGCCGCATAGATTCTAGATATTTCTCACATCAGTTCATTTTTTTTCACAGGTATTTCCACTGTGCTTAGTTTATACAGTATTGTCATTTTGAATTTTCCTCCCATTTGTTATAAATAGGACTCCAGAGTTCAAGAGTCCCACTGACCAGATACTGCCCGGGCCAGGAGATGGCCAAGGCCAAAATCACACTGCCATGTGATTAAATAATTGTTCTTGATAACAATAAACTACTGTGCTATCAGCGGATTGGTGGCTGACCACAATATACATATTTATCTTGAAAAATGGGTTTCTTACACAAAGCACTAAGTGATCAACCACCAGCCACCGCGCCCAACGCAATGCATTCAATATTAAAGTTTCAGCTTTTCCTGCTGGCACAGGGAACTCATCCAAACCAGAATGTCATTTGTTATTCAGGTCCATTACTATTTTTAATACTTCATCGGGGCCTGTTGGCTGTGGGAAGAATGTGTTGGGAGGTATATGCAGGTATATGATACTGCAAATTTTGAATTCTTGTTAGATATTTGGCAACAAGGAGCTAAAGATAAAAATAGTGCTGAATTTTTTCACAGTTCTTTCCAAGTCCTACATTATATAATCACCAAAGAGGATATCACTACGGTCAGATGTACCACCAAGTATTATGTTTCATCAATTCCCAAGCTGATCTGTCTTTTGATGTTGCAATACAGTTCTCAGCCGAAAGTCGTTAAACTTCATCCACCCGCTTCTTGAATTCTGTTACACTCCTTTGTAAGGTTAGCAAAATGATTTCAACTTTTTATGAATATCATAATTCAATTGATTTTTTTCGAATTTCTCGTGAATACATTTACTTCCTGCTTACCAAATATTAATGCATTAAACTATGAAGCTGCAAAATATGAAACTGTTCGGCCTGGAACTTTTAAGTAATGAGTATAGAAGTAAGCCAACGCAACAATTTCTAAGAGTAGAAATCATCCGTATTGACCGGGATTCAAACCTGGATCCCTCAATGTCCAGTCTAGCCAGTTAAGCTACCGAGATCTCCACTTAAGATTCCAAAATTTTGATCCCAGGTTTGAATCCCAGTCTAGGCGAATGACTTTTACTCTACAAAATTGTTTCGTCATAAGTGGATGACTACGTTAAAAAAGTTACTTTGGCAGCATCTCCCACACTTCCCTAGAATTCATAGAATTAAAAATCTTGTCTTTATGAATGTGAACTTACCACGAATTCTGTCAATCCAAACCACGCATATCGGCAAGTTGCCAAGGGTGTGAAGAAACATTCTAAAAGCTTCACTGCTGCTTTTATGTCTTAAGATGAATTAAAAGAATATATTCCCATATTCTGTGTAAAATATTATTTCATATGTAAATAAATCAGTTAAACAATCAAACAAAATGCTTAAAAAAGTCATATCCTTCTCTAGAAGCTTAGCTTTCCACTCGGCCTTCAATCGGAGTTCTGACCCCAAAGCAGCACAATTCAGGCCCTCAGAGCCATGCATTCCCAGGCACAGGCGAGCATCGTGACAGGAAACCCAGCAAAGGCGGCATTCCATTCTAACGATCTCGCCAAAATTTTAAACTAAAGTTTGGTTAAAATAAGGAAAGTTACAAATGTAATTGATAATTTCCTTAGGCTCAATGAACACTACCTCAACGTTAATTCAAATTTATATTGATACCCTAAACTGCCTAACTAATTAATTCACCAGCTACCTACCAATGAGAACACAAAATTTGATGCTTCTTTAAAAGAAGGATTGCTATCAATATGTATAGAACGAGGCAAACCTTATACCATTGACACGTCAAGCATCAAGGTACAACACAAATTAAACTATCCGCTCCATAAAGCAACTATGATTTCACACATGCAAATACAAAGAGATTGTTAACCACTAAACACTGTAAAAGAATAAGCACATAATCCTTATCGCTACAGCTACAATACAGCTAGCAGTTATTCACAGAACTATGCAACAGGATTATTGATCAAGAATGGGTAGATAGCAGGTTCCGAATGCCCTTTGCCAATCCTAATGCGATATGATGTACTGACATCAATGGCCTCATACAAGAGTTTCTCCCTGAAGAGTAAACAAAACAGCCATAATCAAGTTTAGACCAAACCTGTACAAAATCAGCATCATTGTATGGTCCACACCCCATGAGATGTGGTTGATGGAGTACAAAATTTAGCTTTATAACATCTCTTCAAGTGTAATCACCACGTGATTCGTTGTTCCAACACATCCCAGGAATGCAAAACTCAATGAAGGGCAGGGGATTTTTGCCAACATTTATAGAGGTTTGTAGATACATTCCATGTAATCTTATAAAAGTGTTTCTTTAGTTATTTCCCTCAAGAATCAACAGTAGGTAAACAGCCTATTGAAGTTAGGTTTTCTTCCGCCCATAACAGCTATGACTGCAATACTGCGAAATGAAAAATACTTGTCTTTGAAACAGATCAAAATTAATTCACTTTTTCATAATCTCAGCACCAAAACTGAGGGAATCACCATCTGGGAACATCATCAGCTTTCCCACATGGAAAAAGACTAAATTCTTGATAATTTTTGGCTAATTGAATTTTGAGACAAAGGAACTCTTTTTTTTTTTTTTTGAAGAATTTTTCATGTAGAATTTTCTGGTTTTCCCTTTATTTCCCCCAAAGATTAAACAGCAGACCACAAATCCCACTTCTTTCATGCACCTTGGAATACTCAGGACCCCTTCCATTATTAACATCACATGGTGTCATCCAATACTGCAGCAAACAAGATATGTACACACAATTCTGTGGAAGAGAGATATTGAATTGTTTATTCTAGCATTCGCTTCCAAAGAAAAAGATACATTTTGCAGAGCGTATTCCAACACTGAAATAAAAGAATAATGGAGGAGGATTTGAAAATATTTTCGAAAAGATCCTAAGACTAATAAGAAAGGCACTAAGTAGTTGGCAACTCCAAAATCTTCACCTATACCAAGTAGCCCAACAAATACAATACACAAAAATATTCAGGATTTGCCAAGAAAAAATACTTTAATTTCAAATTTTCACAATGTTAGGTTAACATGATTTAAAAAAAAACAGTAAAATATCAACATGAAATTTAAATCAGGCACTAATATTAGTGTCACTTCCAATCATAATATTCAATTAATGTGTAAAACTAAGTCATTCTTCCAAAACTTTAATATTACCAAGTCAAATGACTAGAAATATTACAACAACAATTAATAACAAAGGCTTGCAACTATAAAAAACATTCTATTAACAGCTCTAACCAGTTCAAAAATAAACTAGGAGCTACTAATTAAAATGAAATTCCATTCACATATGTGGGTCATGATTGTATGTAACTAAATACATCTGAATTAAACAACATGATTGCCAACTTAATCTGAATACCAGCTCAGAGCCATTTAATACTTCTCAAAAAACATTTCACCAAATAAAAAAATGTTTTTTTTAGAATGATTGGCTTCGGATGAGATGGGCAGTTAAGAGCTTCCCGAGACTAAAATCAACGAACCCAATTCTCATGCTTTGGATTTCAAAACCATTGAAGGACCTTCACATCCAATGGAATTCACTTCGTTTAACATGTTTCTTCCCACTGGTATTAACATTGTAAGCTGCCTGTTACTTCACAAACATATTTACATATAAAATGCTAATGGTTTGGCTCTACCTTTGCTAAAAGGTAAGAGATGACCCAACATTGCGTCAGATCACCCTAACTAGGGGTACAAGCACTCTTTGCATCATCCCTCATTTTCTAAGAAAATGCTTGGCATTTCTTAAGTTCCCCCTATTTGGTGACATTATCAATCTCTTATTTTCAGGTAGCAATCATCAAACATTTCCAACTCCTTGCTTAAATAATTTGCCTTATTTCTAAGCACTTTAGCCTTATTTGCTGCTTCATCCAACAACTTAACTTCTTTCTCCAAAGCTTTCATTCGTGCATCCATTTCGCTAGTCGACTCATCCACTAAGTGACAAAGTCTTGCAAATGTGCCAGACAGCTCTCTGAAAATAAGAACGACACAAGTCAAGGAAAACATTCCAAATATTGAGAGAGTGCAGTAATAATATCAAAAATGTTATGTACTCTCATAATTCAGAAATACATACATACATAAAAATATAAAAAATAAATTCCTGGTTTACTAACTTATGAATGGCGTTAACCTAACACAGGAACACCTATTTCCTGTACATCTGGAAAGCTGCAAATTTACCTGGTTGGACCTTATGTATCAATATTAAAATTAAATTCAAATAATATCTTAAATTAATAATAAATAATATCTTCCATTAAAATAAAACCTTTGGTGTTTCTTAGTGGTTTCACTACCTTCATAACACCACTTAACTGAGCTTAAATACAATTAGAGAGTAATTAATGGTTTCTGGCGTAACTTTATGGAACCGATTCATTATAAATAAATGAAAGGACTAACTTTGTAGTTCCACACGAAAACCACACGAAGTTCCACACGAAGTTTTCGTGTGGAACTACAAAGTTAGTCCTTTCATTTATTTACAATTAGAGAGGTTTTTGGGTTCAGCCATGGGAAGTACTCATGATACAAGTACTTTATTCTTTGGTACTGTCTAAAAAATGAAATTGATTTTTACTAAAAATTACACTAGCATGTTTATAATATGACTGATTAATGACAGTACCCGTATTCCTGCATGATTTGACAATAAATCATTGCCAGTATTTCAATCCTAGGATTGGTAGACTGCAACCCTCCATTCTCTCCATTCTACGTTAATTCCTTAAACCCCTGATAGCTTCCCTGTTTCACATCCTTCTTGTCCTATTTACTTGTCTCTTGGCCTTCTTCAAAGGTTCTTCCCTTGAATTTTATCTTCCATTGTGCTTCTAACTAACATACTGTCTCTCACAGTGTGTCCAATCTATTCGGTTCCCCTTCACCATGGAGTTCCTCCTTGCCTCTTCTGATCTTCTACACAATTCCCCATTCCTCACTTTCTCTGTCCATTTAATTTTCAGCATTCACCTCTGATACTGTTTCAAAGGCTTCCATTCTTTATTCAGATCACTTTTCCAACTTTCTATGTCTCTGATCCATAAGAGTGCCAAGCTCCATGCATACGTGTCGATGAATTACTCCTGTGTTTGCTCTTAGGTTCTTTCAACACTATTGTCATCTCTCCTTCAAGAATGCATTCTTAGCTTGAGCTCTCCTTCACTTGCTACTGGTCAAATATCTTCCAACTGACGTTATACTGCTTCCCAAGGATTCCACCCGCTCTAGTTTCATTCTTTAGGTGATATCAGCTTCAGGTTCCGTCTTCCATGCAAAAGGATTTTATTTTTCTTCTCGTTGATGCTCATATCATGTTGACAAAGTATTTGGTCCATGGCATTCACAGTTGCCGGCATCTCCTCTCACGTGCCTGCAACTATTGCAATGTCATCTGTAAACGAGAGCAGGTTTACTTATTCACCATTCACCTTGACTTCTTTAATACCTCATTTTTGTGCTCCTTTAAATTGCCTCTCCTATTGAACAGTGCTTATGAGACATTGCATCTTTGCCTAATTCATTTCTTTTGGATTCTTTTTCCGTCCACTTTTTATTTGCATGGGTTTCACCTGATTCTTACACAGGTGATGGATTATTTATCTGACACCGTAGTCCATTCCTAGCACTTCTAGTGCACTGACCATCTTGTTCCATTTGACATTGTTACAGGTGTTCACTAAGTCCACAAGTGCCAAATGCTTGTCTATGCGTAACATTTATGTACCAGTACCTTCAAGCTGAGCATTGCCTCTCTTGCTTCTCAGTTTATCCTGAATCATAATTAATTTTCCAAAAGGCTTCCCAGTATCCTTTGGCTAATTATCTGAGTAAGTATTTTCAGGGTACAAGAGACATCAGGGTTGGTGTTCTGTGCTTGCATGTCCACTCTTGGTCTTCCCATCACCACACTTCCCAGAGTCCTCCAGTAGTTTTCCACTGTGGTGGCTGCTATCTTTGATTACTTCAAAGAGGTGTTCCTTCTTTGCTTTGACCCAAGAGACTTGATTATTTCTCCACTTATTCCGTCAACTCCTGGTGCCTCGTTCTTCAGGTCTACCAACATCTCAACTCTAACTACCTGCTACAATCAGTCTTTCCACCTTGGAATATGCAGGGCTGTTTTCAACAATCAAATAAATTATGTGCTTGTGATACAACAAGTACCTATCAAACCTGCCTTACCCAGTCAAAAAAATTATTCTCATCATGCATGTAGTTTTATTTGCTGTGTATTTCACCGGTAATTTCTTTACATTTATGAAGCAGAAAGGATTAGAAATTCACCAGTAGCATACAAGGGCAACTTCTCAAAGCCATTAGCATTGCAAATGACCATTACAATAATGTGATCTGTCGTAGTTTTCAACTTTCTACAATTCACTACAAATTTTCTAAGAAAATAATAGTAAATATTCAAAACTCCAGGTTTTATTGCTCAATTTCAGCAGGTTTTTCAAAATTTTCCTCATTCCCATTCTTTACCAGTTTAAGAATACAAAGATGGCAGGCAACCCTGCATGTGTTTCATAAACACACATTACATAAATAGAGTATTTTAAGATGCCCAATAACAACAACATTGCTTTCAGCAAGCGACACACTACACTAAAATGCCTACACAACACCTATGAGGAAATCCAGAGAGAATTTTGCAGACAATGTGAATAAAATCAGCCTATTGAATATGACCTAAATATGAACTTGATCACACTTTAATTTTTCTTTTAAGAGACATAATAGATGGATGTATTCGCACCAACCATGCATTACAGACAATGAAAAAAGGAAAATATTCCTTCTACTCACTGTTGTACTTGATGACTGCAGTTGGCAGATGTCAAATCTACAATTAGCCTCAGCTTCTTTGTTGCATGAGCAACATATTGCTCCTTGAATGTTCTCTCCTTTGCTTTATTTGTCCAGGTAAGTCTTTCATAAAGGTATAACAAACCATATATAGCACCAGTGACAGCAATAACTCTCCATCCAATTGTTTTCATCATCTTGCAAAAAATGTAAAACAAGGCATTAATATCATGAAATAAATAGCCCCATCAATTAAATAAGCATTATGAAGTGTACAATTCATGATTTACTGTAAATCAAAACACACTAAACTTGAAACAAAGCATGAAAAGACCTTAAGCCAAAAGATATATTTGGTACTCCAATTGATTAAGATATCAATTACCACAAAAAGAGTCCCTATTTTTTTACACCTCAGTATTACATACATTTATAACTGCCTAACTTGCCATTACTGTTGCATAGCATAATCCTACATCCTAATAATATTAGTCATAAGTTTACTGATCACAGTTATTTTTTATTAACTCTGGAAACTATTACACAAAATTACAGTTTTAAAAGAGCTTTAAACTTCATTGGCACTGCTTAACAGAAATACCACACATTGCACTAACTCATTTTTAGATCCACATTTCTTTTACTGCCCTTCGTGCAGCCCAGAGTGCTAATTACTTCCCTCCCTTTGGCATACACCCCACCTTCTCCCTTCAATCAATCTCAACATCTCACTGCCTCTTAATATCCTCTCAACCCACTTTTGAAGCCAAAAATGACTTTCTTCGAGTACATTTCCCTCATGTTCAATCATGCTTAAATATTCCATTCATTCTTCTCACGGCCTATCTAATTTGCTCATTTTTCCCCATACCTACATCTCAATATCCTCCAAATCATGCTGGTCTTCTTTCTTTGATGACCAAGTTCCTGAATCATACAACATAATGTTCAACATCAGGTTTTTCATCATATTTTTTTTTTATTTTTACTCAGGGTCCCTGTTTTCACCTCCTTCCACCTTTAAAATGCTTCTTTTACCCATTCATTTTTTCCTATGCGCCAAATCTCAATTCAAAATACTACCCACATAATATGTGTTACACGTTCTCTACTTATTATCCATTTCCATTCATTTGTGTGTTACCTTACCTTATATTTCTTGATAAACTTCCTCCTCCTATTTTATTAGAATTTATTGTCATCCCATATCACTCACACTAATTCTGAAATGCTCTCAGCAATGATCGCAATCCATTGGCAGACTTGAACTGAAGCTTGATTATCTGTAAATCTTACAAACAAATTCATCTCCTGGCCTACTTTTATTCTTACCTTTAGCACTTCCCATGCCTCTCTTACCACAACCCATCCATTACTGCCCATCCTGGATCTCCATGCCCAGGCCTTACTTAGCCATCTGAATAATACATCCATTGAGGATTGTCGATACCATTTGATGACAAACACATATATTACCCTTATTATGGCAAAATTTTTAAATGAGGTACCTCATCAATTGCTCCTGTCTTCTGACATACATTCACTTATTGTGCTCAACATACTTGGTCTAACACCTTCTAGGAGCCTACATGACATACATATTCTATATTCCATTCTAGTTGTCCCCATTACCCCACTGACATCAGGTATTCCTCTTCATGCAGCATATCTAGACCGATCGTCCCCTAAGTAACCATTTGCCCAAACCATCCTGGTGATAATCCATGACCATTTATGTGGCATGAGAGATTTAACTTGTTCACAATGCTAGAGCCCTCATACAACATAGCTCTTCCCCCAAATTGGACATTCTCTCTTGATGGCTCTGTCCCTCCGTCATAAATACTTCAAATGAGACCATAAAAATGCTCTTCAATTGCATGCTAACCCATTGGAAATTTCATTTGCATTAAAAGTTATAACTTATGAAAATTATGTATTCACAACACTATTGTAAAAAGAAGAACAAATTATGATATGCCATTTTGATAAAACTTGGATAACACTAATAAAGCAATAGGTCTTATTGTTTCTCTACTTGAACATTTTTTAAAGGAACCTATGAATGAAAGCATCAATGAATGAAGAGATATAAGTTCATCACAACAAGTACAAGTAATATGTTCTTTCTCAACTTACAAATCCAGCGACAAGCATTCCGCCCATGGTTCCTTGAGAACCGATTGAAGCTAAAGCAATCTTTGATGGAATCGACCAATCAGCATTCTTGACATGGGAAAATGCTAGGGAAGAATCCATAGACTCCGTAGGTGTCAGCATATCTCCAGGTTTCTGCAAAATAAAAAAAAAATACAACCTTAATGTTCCACTGAAGAGATGATATTTCAATTTAATTAATCTATGAACATGTGAAATTAACCTAAGTTGTGATATTAGATCTAAAAACCAAAACTTACCTCCTTATAATTCAACAAACATATTCTGTTGGCATTTTTCCCACTAAACCGTTGAATAAGTGATGTTATTCCCCACGAGAACCTGAATTCTAGTTCTTCCTGAAAGTCAGCACAGAGGTTGTCACAGTTCAGCCTATATAAGATCTCAAATGGCTCTCGCCTCGGAAGAACACTGAGAGAGACTTGTTTCGTGTCTTTCGGAAGGAGTGATGCCATTCTATCTGGAATGAAAAAACACATCATATTCTCAACCTAAAACTAGTTTCAACATTAAAGTTCATCATTTCACCATTTTATATGGTGCCGTGATACATTATTTTTCTCTGAAATTCATTCCATTATTGCCCTGTTTTGATCTGCAAAATATAAATTGTTCGTACACATGTGCATGTGTGCGGATATAATTTCAAAAACTGTAATTTTTATTATAATTTATATTTATTTCTCTTCTCAACCATTCCAGCTGAATTAGAGAGTAACTAATTTCAAATCCAATTGTCTGGTCATGTTTTTTTAATAAAAATCAAACAAAATTTTAGTGGCTAATTCATTCTTTTAAGCATTACATCCCAAAGGAAATAACCATGACTGATGTTTTTCCTTTTTTGATGACAAACTGTTAACCCCTATAAAATTACAAATTAAATGCAACGTCTGCCGTGGGATTCAAAACTTTTTACCACAGCTTAGGTTACAGAAATTCGGGGGCTTAAAAAGGGGTTTTAAGTTATTAAGTCTTAGACCAAATGCTAATTTGGTACATTCATGGCAAATACTGTTTCCTGCCATGTCTTTCCTGTCACTTACTGCAGTTGTTTAAAGTACAAGATCAAAAGAAAATCTGAGATGGTGAGTTTCACATTGAGCAGTAGACACCAAAGAATCCTTTTACTAATGTCGATCATCGCATTCTTAAACCTTCGCATTTTACAAACCTTTTACCACCAAATGCTTCAGCTGTTCCTTTAATTCCTTGTATTTTCCTTCCTTCACTCCCCACGTCACACTGAGCAATGACAAGAAACTTCTGGATTGGTTCCTTAATCTAACTGACTCAACTCTAATATCTCAAGATTTGTCTAAAATGTTACTGCTTATCTGACTGGACACTTAGTTGACCCAAAGATATGACATTAGTCACTGATATTTAAAAAAATCAGCAGAAAATCACAGAAATATTTATCTCGCCATGCTGCTCCAACCACTCAAAACCTGACACCATATCATATTATTTTTCATTTTTAGCACTGGAATTGAATTACCCAATGAGAAAGGACGAGTATAACATTAAACTTTGGTTTTACTTGCATCACTATTGTAAAAATTGGTCAAAACTGACCATTTCGGTGTTGCAACCACCAAGAATGAGTGGTGCCCATGATATGGCACCGCAAAGGTTGATAACAATGCATGGATAACTTAAATTACCCTTTTCAACCAAAGAAATATCTAACATAACAGAAGCTATGAAGCAGAGAACAAAACAGGACAAAACAAACAAGGAGGAGGAAATATTTCCAGCCACGGCAAAAAATTCATTCAATGCCCATTTATATTTCTCCTTCACAGGAGAAATATAAATGGGCATTGCATAAATTTGTATAATTATTACATTAAATTATTGATCAAAAAATATTTCAACCTAGGAAATGGCAAGCCTTTAAATTTAGACTTTACAAATACCTACAAGACTTAAGACCATAACACTCACATCCTCAGCTTGAAAATCTTTTTTAAATAGTATTATTGCAATCATCACAAAATGAATTTTGCAACAAAGAAAAAATTTTTGCAATTAATGATCCAGAATCATATATGTAATTATGCAAAATTCCATTTATTTCCATTGTTTACCTGTCATTTCCCGCTGACTTGCTTCGATATTAAGAGCCAGTGCAGTTGATAAACGGGCGCGGAGGTTGCTTCCAAGGCCTGTTTCCACGTGCGCATGAAGTTCTCTTTTATATACATTCAGCACTAAAGGCTCCGGGTGAAACGGTAGGCTGAATTCATCAACCAAAACTGAAAGACGTCGAATTTCTTCACTCAAAGCTTTTGATACCTGCAAAATTATTATTGATTATCTCAAACTTAATTGAGAATTTATGTCATTCCATGCACAATTATTAGTAAAATTTCACTTAGCATAACAAACGAGATCACACTGGAAAAAAGTGTAAGAGATGAAAAACATCTTTCTCTTTGGCTAGGCCATGATCTGACATATAAAAATAAATGTTGCTTTAACTAACAATCAAAACAAGGGGACCCAAAGGAAAATCAAAAGGAGATATTTATTATTTGGTAGTGAAAATTATTTTAAAACATTGATTGAATGTTAGTTATGTAAGCCCTATGTGGTTTGTTGAAATGTATATCTGCAAGGAATATTTGGGAATAGGTGAGGTCAGTGACCTTGATTTGTTGCTCTGAGGGAGGTGAGAGGATGGTGGGGAAGTCGATCAAGAGATAAGATTCCAAGGACCATCTCATTGCAAACCATACTTGAGGAATTAAACCATTTAATTTCTATCAATTTTAATATACATCAAATTATTTACCAAAGTTTTGTTGTCCATTGTCTATTTCAATTAAGCACCAAATCATTTTCATTTGATTGCATACCAATACACCAATAACTATACACACAAATTTCTTTAAATTTGAATAAACTATACACTCGAGTTTTTTTTTAGATATTAATTCTAAGCCATGCACTGAATAATGAATGGACTTTTTGAAGCAAAAATTCCAACTTAGCAACAAAGATTTTACAGTATATACTTCTGAGTAAATAAAAACTTCCAGGTGTCATCATTTAAATACTGATTATCCTTTAATCTAGGCATCCAAAAAAATAATCACTTAATAAAGTATCCAGGTCCAAAACAAATCTGGGAGTGCCTTGTGGTTTTGTGTGGCAATGGATGTAGAATAATTTGTTGACTATTCAACAAGCACTCGATGAATGCATGGGTGTAGCAATGAAAGTTTATTGTCAATTTCTTGATTTGGAGAAGGCAGGCTGGAGAATAAAAAGTGTAGAATCATGAAAGCTATCCAAACAATATGAATAGAATAAGCAGTTATTGAATGGAACATAAGGAATGCATTAAAACCAGAATCTGATGAAGAGTTAGTAATGATAAATAAATCTAACAATGTGATATGTGAAGGAGATCAGTGTTTAGTAAGATCTGGTGCTTTCCCGGCGTATTTGATTCGTGAAGGATTCTCGGGTCTTCCACCGGGTCAAGGGTTCCATATTGGCCGACGTTTCGATGCCCGACTCGTGCATCGTCTTCAGGGTTGATGGCTGCCATTCCGTATTTGGCCGTCTTATATACCTGAGCTCACGCCTCAGGTGACCTGTGATTGGCCCGAGGAGGGGGGACCTCCTGATTGGTCGCCGGGCAGTTGTGGTCTGTTCCTTCCTTTCTTTACTTGGTTTAGCACCGGTTTACTTGGTTTGGTGACAGCATCGCGATGGATCACTCCATCAATTTCAATGAGACGAAGGTACTTGCACGCGCCGGTGGTTACTGGGACCGAATAGTCAAAGAATCAATTGAAATTAAAATGGCAGGACATAATTTCAATAGGGATTCCGGCTATTCCCTCAGCAATGCATGGAAACCGGTGCTAAACCAAGTAAAGAAAGGAAGGAACAGACCACAACTGCCAGGCGACCAATCAGGAGGTCCCCCCTCCTCGGGCCAATCACAGGTCACCTGAGGCGTGAGCTCAGGTATATAAGACGGCCAAATACGGAATGGCAGCCATCAACCCTGAAGACGATGCACGAGTCGGGCATCGAAACGTCGGCCAATATGGAACCCTTGACCTGGTGGAAGACCCGAGAATCCTTCACGAGATCAGTGTTTAGTTTATGAATATTTCATGCATTTCTTCATCTAGCAATAGAAAGGCTTACACGTACTTCATGCATCACATGTTATTTTGTGGATTTTTTCACTGATTACTGACCAAAATTCTATTTCTTTCTGATTCAAAAATTAGCTTTAACATTGATGAAATTGCCTTGTCTTTTTAAATCGCCTCGATTACAAAATATGACTCGAGTGATCTTTGCTCTTGGATGCCAAATTCATGGAAATAATTAACCTCAACATTTTAAAAGTATGCAATTTAGTCAACTCTTGATTATCCATGCATTATCTTATTTTTTTTAAATATATTCTACCTACTACTTTAATAATCACAGAATATGATCCACTACCCATGTTTTGATGCAGGACTGGTACAATCGCTTGCCATCAATTCCAATAATGACGACATATTGCTGAATGACTATCATTTACAGCAACAATAACTTTGTTTGCATAAAAACGACATCAATTAGCATTTACCCCCTTCTGATGATATCAGTCTTAGCGATAGGTATCTCAACTCACTCAACCACAATGAATATCAATTGCCTACACTTGTTTGCTGTACAATTATGAGCATTATTGTAAGATAGAAAATAAACACCAATAGTGATGGGCTTATTCCAAAGACTAATTTCAACAGTCAGCAAGCAGAAACTTTTGCCCTGAAGTGACCCTGCAACATCTGTCAACTTTTCCTGCTGTCTTCTGTCGAAAACAGTCACCAAAAAGTGTCAACTACTATCTTAACCATCTAGATGCAGTGAGATGATTCATCAACCTGAATTTTCCACCAAATGTGGAAATAGTCAAGGCTCTTTCCACAATGAAAGGCATTTTTCATTCGCATATCATGCTCAGTCAATTTATTTTCATAGACCAGCAGTTATGTACTTTCGAAGTAATTGATTTGACTCTTTGCAGCTTATTTTGAAAACATGACATGATAAATTATGAATACACCTTGTAACACTCATTTTTTCCCATTTTTGTAATCCATTATACATTCTACTGGTAAATATACTGCATCGAATACTTTTCATTGAGACAATTCTCTTCTCTAGGAGTATGATACAAGGGCCGTTTGAAAGGTTACTGGAATCATCACCAGATGTCAAAACTAGCAAAACGAGTTGCCCTTTTAGTAATAAGTAATCCTTCACGAGTGAAAATGTTACCCATCAGTGCTCCAGGAAGAGGTCTGTGGTGCGGAAGCCTCTCTGTTTTTTTCCCATGTATTTATTATCGAAGACAGAAAAAATTGAGATCAAGGAGTGATTAAATACTTTGTAGAGATAGGTATGAAAGACAAGAAAATTCAGGGAAATTTTCCGAACATACTGGGGGGCTCTGCTCTATATGCCACCGTTGCCAAGAGGAAAAATGAGTTTAAGTTTGGTCGGGACAGCTTAGATGATGATTCGCGTAGTGGTAGGCCAAAATATGACACTAACCAAGAAATTATTGCAAAAGTGCATGAAATGGTCATGGAGGATCGCCGACTGAAAGTGCAAGAAATCACTGAAGCTGTAGGGATGTCATCTGAATGAAAATGTCACAGTTTAACAGTGGAATTGGATGTGAGAAAATTATCTGCTAGATAGGTGCCGTGGTTCTTCAAGCAGAATCACAAATGCATTAGAATGGAAATTTCCTAACAGTATTTGACCCGGTTTAAGAGTAATCAATAAGATTGTCTGAGCCAGTTTGTGACCTGAGATAAAACTTGGGTCCACCACTACAGCCCAGAGACAAAAAAGCACTCAAAGCAATGGAAACATGTTGATTCGCCACCTCAAAGGAGAGCAAAGGCAATACAGTTGGCAGGAAAGGTGATGGCTTCAGTTTTCTGGGATGTGAAAGGGATTCCGCTGATAAGATTATTTTCCCACTGGTCAAACAATTACTGGACAATACTATACTGACCTCCTGGACCAACTACAGCAAAAGATATACGAAAGAAGGCCAGACTTTACAAGAAGGAAAGTAATTTTTCCTCATGTCAATGCACGCTCACACATAAGTGTCATTGCCATGGCTAAAGTACATGAACTAAGGTACGAATTATCTGCCCACCCGCCTTAATTGCCTGACTTGGCTCCATCAGATGTCCATCTTTTCGCCAAGCCAAAATTTTCCTTGGTGGGTGGAGATTCTCTCCAAACAAAGACCAAACGGCGGGAAAAAACAAGTATTTTGCAAGCCTGATGGAATCTAACTTTCAAGATGGGATCAAGACCTTAAAAAATTGCTGGACCAAGTGCATTTGTGTACAGGGAGACTACGTTGAA
Source organism: Hetaerina americana (assembly GCF_022747635.1). Taxonomy (NCBI): domain Eukaryota; kingdom Metazoa; phylum Arthropoda; class Insecta; order Odonata; family Calopterygidae; genus Hetaerina; species Hetaerina americana. The sequence goes on along the minus strand of NW_027286985.1, from coordinate 1,584,323 downwards.
AAAATAAAAAAGTTTCACCGAGGTAAGTCATTTCTTTCTATTCCATTCTGAGAACTTTTTAATGACCTTTGTACATTTGATTGACTTTCACTTGATACAGCAAAATAATAGAACCCCAAATAATTAGAAAAATGAAAATGACATCCGTCTAATGGGAGATCCCATAACAGGCACCAATTGAAAATCCTCTAATATGCATCAAAATGAAAGAACTTCACCAGGTAAAAATCAATGTAAGTCAAAGTGAAGGATTTTTTTCACAGTGAATTTGCTGTCCCATGGCACAGGTTATCTAATTTTCCATTCTAGATACATACAGTTAATGACAAAAATTCTCAGAAACCACTGAATGTGAATTCCTTTCAAAGGCTAATTGCTTTAGCATTCAACAGAAGTTCAAATTCATCAGAAATCTCTCCATAGATTTCATACCACAAGACTCTAACCTAAAGTTCTGGCATAGGACTGGTTAGGTTTAGTTGGCACAGCGATTCGTGTAGCTCAAGAGGGAAATGTAGGCGAGGGTAAGGGATAACCAAAAGAGGAAATGAGAGTGCAATACACTCACTTCCTCAAGTGCACCGAGGGTGGGGATGGTGGAAACGGAGATGAGCAGGTAGCAAGCATGCCTGAGTCTATGCCTGGCAGTAAATTCGGACAAAGGATAAAAGTGGTAATTTCCAGCTTGAATTAATGGAACTTATCCATTACAGAAAGAAAAATTGCATTTTTGTTAATTCCACTCAATGTTTACACTGGAGATTTGGGATTCACCTGTTGATGATAAGAAGGAATAGTTATGTTACTCTATCAACCAAGTAAAATTATTACATCACCAAGGATAATACTACGTTATAAAATGCCAATTTCACACAAGTTTGGATTTCAAAAACTTTAACTCCATTATATCAACGCAATAAAAATTATTTTTCTTAAAATTGAAGTTTTTTCAGACACGTCACTGAAAACTGTCCCTTTCCATGTAAAATCAAATGAGCATTGTGAAATTGGGAGGGGACTTCAGGGCATGGTTAACTGCATCTAACTGAAATTACATCACACGTATTCATGCCAACAGGACCAACTGCAACGGTCACTTTCAATTAAATAAGTTTAAATATGGTTTCAAACTTTTTGGCACACACGAACAGAAGTGATGCTGGATATTCTGGATGCCCTGCTGAGAGCACTACTCCAGAAATCATTCATAAAATCCATGATATGGCAGTTGATAATACAAGAATGTAGGCAGTGATTTCATTACTGCTGCAGGCATATCCAGGGTGTTGGTGCATGATTTTTTTCACCTCAACGGGAATGAGAGAGTTTCCTGCAAGATGGGTGCCATTGTTGCACACAGTTAACCAAGAATGAAAATGCGTGACATGATCCAAGATCGATTCGCAGCAATATCAACAAAATGTGTGGGACTTGAGGCATTCCTTTTGCCATAGTTGATGACAAATGGATGCACCACAACATCTCTGAAACTGTGGCATAGTCCAAGCAATGAGCTTCCAGTGGGGAGTCTGCACAGAAGAAGGTGAAGAGTGTCCTCAAGCAGGGAAGTACACGGCAACTGTTTTTGAGATTGGCAAATAATAACTTCCATTGACTATTTAGAAATGGCTCAAACTATCACAGGTGCATGCTATGAATCCAAACACAGGGTTGCATTAAAAAATCATCGATTGACCCATAAAAGAGTCCTTTCCCATCACAACAATGCACCAGGCCCTCACCCCCAGAGTTGTGGTCATTAAATTGATAGATTTATGATAAGAAATCATTCCTCATCTCCTTATGCTCCAGGTTTATCCCTCTAAGACTGCTACCTCTTCTCCAAAATCAGGGAATGGCTGGTGGGAAGGAGATTTTAATCAAAGAAGGGCCTATTTCATAAATAAAAGCCTATTTTGCAGAGTTGAACGAATTACATTATTTTGAAGGGGTCTACAAATTGGGGCATATTAGATTAAATATATAAGAATTCTAGAGGACAATGAATTCAATGGTTTCAGGCTCTCCTTAGTGAAAATTCATGATCACTGAATAATTAACGTTGGTATTTTTTCACAAAACTTTATTATGCTATTACCAGTTTCAACACATAGGCGACATCATAAGGTATAAAATCTCATAGATGACCGGGAAATATATACAAGGGCGGTTCAATAAGTACCCGTGTTTGACAACAAAGGGCGTTCCTGAGGGAAGTTTATGTTATCATCGTGTGCTGCCATCTCTCAAACGACGGTGAAACAAATTTCAGACTGATTTAAAGGTTAGTTTGGATTTGGCAGCCATTCGAGTGTTAGACATGTTTCGTGATTTTCGCTTGAAGATGGAAAAAGAGAGCAGTATCGTTCGGTAATTCGCTTTTTGTTTTTGGATGGGAAGAAATGCGAGGATATAAAAGCAAAGTTGGATGCTATATATGGGGACACTTTGCCATCTATGACCACAGTTAGATATTGGTTCAGCGAATTTAAACGTGGGCAAACATCTGTTTTTGATGAGGAGGGACCAGGACGCCCGGCAGACGTGGTTACCAAGGAAATCATTCAAAAAGTCTACGCCATGATTCTCGCTGATCGACGAACGAAAGCGCGCCAAGTAGCAGAGGCCGTGGGTGTGTGTGTTGACCAGAACGGCAATTAATATTTTACATGATAAGTTGACGATGAAAAAATTGTCGGCCCGATGGGTGCCGCGATTGCTCACGGTGGACAAAAAGCTCATCCGGCTGTCAACTTCGAAGCAGTGTTTGCAGCAATTTAAGCGAGATCTGACGGTGTTTTTGCGTCGAGTTATCACTGCTGATGAAGCCTGGATTCATCATCACACACCAGAAACTAAGCAACAATCAAAACAATGGATTTCTCCCGGTGAATCTGCTCCGAATAAGGCGATGATGGTCCGATCGGCCGGATAGGTCATGGCGACGGTTTTTTGGGATGCAAATGGCGTCATCCTCGTGGATTTTTAATGAAAAGGAAGAACGATCACTGGGAAATACTAAAGTGAGTTATTGGACCGCTTTGAAAAAAAAGGAGACACGGCCGCATTTGGCGAAAAAGAAGGTGCTGTTTCACCACGATGACGCACCCGCACATTCATCCGCAGTTGTCGCCGCCAAATTGCATGAACTACGCTATGCATTGCTGCCGCACCCCACCCGTATTCACCCGATCTGGCTCCCTGTGACTTTTTCTTATTCCCAAGCGTGAAAAAATGGATTCCGGGAAAAATATTTAGCTCAAATGAGGAAGTTATCGCCGAGACTGAGGCGTATTTTGGAGAGTTCGACAAATCCTACTTTTTGGAGGGGTTAAAAAAATGGCCAGAACGTTGGGAGAAGTGTATCTTTCTAAAAGGGGACTATGTTGAAATATAAAAAAAAATGTTTTTGAGAAAATGGTTGCTTCATTTCTAGCACGGGTACTTATTGAAGTGCCCTCGTATACTTTAACTAGGAGGGGAGGTGGATTATGCCAGGGAATTTGGGGTGAGAAGGGAAGCAAGAGGCAAGTATTGGTCAGGAGGCAGCCATGCGGGAAGGGTGCCGTTTGGAACGGGAAGGGTGCCGTTTGGAACGGGAAGGAGGTGGTTGACAGAAGAAGGGAAGAGGCATTTCGTAGGGAGGAAAAGATTATGAAAGGCAAAAAGACTAGAGTTTACAAATGCACTTGATGTGTTGATGGCCAGGTATAAGATTTCATACACAACGATGTCGCCTGTGAGTTGAAACCAGTAGCAGGATAATAAAATTTTGTGAAAAAATACCAAGTGTAATTATTCAGCGATTGGAACACTATGTTAAAAAATAAAAAGTTTATCCCAAAAAATTGTGCTGTTCTTATTTTTAAAAGGACCTTTTAACCCTCTGAATATATGTGTTTAGATGATGCAAATATTTCAAAGGATTCCCGCTTCATTACTTTCTCAATAAGGAATGTTATATATATTCAACCATGATTGTAATATCTTGAAACTAGGGGTGTGTGAAGCTGTGTGTTTTCCAATTCATTGATTATAAAATGATTCCTGATAAATGAGTGATTAATTAATTGAATCAGCCACTTCCTTCCATTTATGCAAATTCATTGCATTTAAATTATAAATAACCAAGTGTAACAACATGCGATTTGAGAAAGAGCTTCATGGAGAACTTAATTCAATAACTGGTAACATAAAATAGCACACCACTACATTTCAGCTATTATATTTCCTGCATCACTTTTGCATGAGTAGTAAACACTCCTTTAAATCATTAGAGTACCACTTCACTAAGCTCTTTAACCAATAAAAATAATTTACCTCACTTCACCAATTCTTGGTTTTCCTGATACAAAATTACTTCTGCATCCATTGACACCACAATCGAGTTTCAATGCTGTGAAATTTTTCATTTAAATCAATTGAATATTAGGAAAAATTACAATTGATAATAACATTATGCCAAAATCTGACTTAAATTGTTATTAGATGATTTATAATAAGATGTAAATCAGTGGCAAAATGCACTTTTATTTGTTATCAAACATAAGTTTAGGTTTTGGAAAAAATACCCTAAAAAGTTGGTCAGTTATAGAAACTGCTCCATGAGAAGCTCTTCCCTAAATCTCATACTGTAATACTTTTCTTACTGGGTCAATTTTCAGTCTATTCAGTTTTGTAATAGTGAGTTTTTACTGAAATGGGATCACTTTACATAGTCATGATATAATTATTTCTACGAAAGCATTAATTCCACAAAGTGAGAACACATCTTTGTGAACTATTAGCCCTTTCAAGGTTACTTCATGTGCCACAAAACACTTCAACACTCTTAGCCCAAGTTGAGTTGGATGAGAAATGGCTTACAGGGAAAATCTCTCTCGGTGCACACCTTTATTCACGGAGCACTTTTTCAATCAGCCTTTCATGGAATGGATTCTTTCCTATACTGTCGAATTTATTTACCAAACTGATTATGAAGCTGGTATTCACCCCTGACAACTAACGGCAGCAATTCACCATGAAGGTCTGGGTTAAAAATAGTTAAATGTGTAGCATCAACATAGTCAATATCATGGAATCATTTTACTTTAGGCCATTACCAAGAGGGTGGTTAAACTGCCAAGTGATGGGTTGGTTTAGGTCCCTAGGACGTGACCTAAATTTTGAGGAGGATGCCCAATTCAGGTCAAATCCACTTGAGTACTATTTGATCACCCTTGCTGTTGGCCTAAAAATCCGACAAAACTTTTCCTTTAGTACAGCATCCGGTGATTAGCGGGCTGACTAAAATTAAATATGTCCCATCAAATTATCTTACCCATGGCGGGTGAGCCAAGAAAGAAAAGTAATATTGACTCGATTCTCTCACCCACGTAGTAGGTAAATGTACCAAGAAAATGCCAAAAAGGTAATCTGAGGCTCTAAAGAATACATTCTCTCTCATTGCCCATGGAGCACCTTAAGAGCAATCCTTTTTTATAAAATTGAACAAAGCCTCCCAAAAGTTTTATGGCACTAGTTCTTCTATCATGGTAGTCTCACCCTCTGTTCAACATCTTCCACCATTTGATGAATCTTGTCCTTCATTTCCTGCGTGATGATTAGCAGTTGTTGCTCTGTATAGTTCAGCCTGTTTCCCACTTCCTTCTTACAAAGGGCCTTTTCAGCTTTCTTTTTCAGGGCCCTTTCGTAAATACCATCCATTATGGCCCTAGTTTCACTAAAAAGGCAAGGAAATCATCATGATTACAATCCTTTTGCAGCAAATTTCAAAGCATTGTCTTATCAGTAAATATAAAACATTCTTTCTTCATCAACAATTTATTAACAATTTAAAGTAGGTGGGACCGCCCTCTCAAGTTTAAGGCCTACGTTCCAAAATCTGCCATGGTTGCCATGCACATTCAATGCAACTTAAGTGTTCATTTGATTTCAACACAACGGGTAAATATAAGATACAGGTAAGAAAATACTATGAATTAACGTTTCATGAATCGCTCAGGTTAATATGAAAGTTGGTAATCAGAGAGTTAAGATTAAGGCCGATAATTTCCCAGTGATGGCAAAATCAAGTGTGTAGGATTAGTTCTACAAAAACTGAATTGGATTGTGAAGTACCAGAAAGAATAATAGTAACACGAGGCAAGCATTAATGGTAAAGTAGAGAATCTATGAGGTAAAAATGTAAGAATGCAGTATAATTACAGGGATCAGTGAATGCCGAGCTCAAAACAGACATCCATTTATTTCAACTGGACACACCCTGTGAACAAAGTCGTTTCCCATCCCAACAGCAGCTTCCAAGAAGGACACTCCAGTTGGGTTTAGGCTACGGGTGCTCAAAGTAGCAAACAAGATTCAAACTCAATGTTCCATGGCTCATGAGCAATCAAGCACTTTCTCACCAGGCAAGTAGGCTGGCATATTATATCATTGCTACCACTGTTATCACTATCCTTAGCAGAGGGAATTTCTGAAGTGTAAGTTTAGACTTTTTTTCCTCAAGAGACCCTCGAGAAAATCAGAGATTATCTTGCCATGTCTACACTAAGTTATATCAATAATAGTTTCAATTGACTGATTGAATACCATTTTAATTGCCTTTCCCAATCCACGAACATGAACTTCTTTGATGAAAGTTTAATTAGCACTAAAATAGTAGTAAGTTTAATTAGCGTTAAAGATTAAGCGAAAGTTTACTGATATTATTATTAAAAATACACACGTGCTGATAGAGAGTGCCAGGTGGCACACAAGTCCCAAGTAATCACAAAAGATAATAGATGAAATCAGTCAGTAAAACAGAAGTACACTTAAAGGAAACTTCCAAACACAAATCTCTTTAGCAAAACAAGAGAATCCCCATCTCATTTACATCCATCAATCAGCAAGAGAAAAAAAGACAAATTAATAAAAAATAAGCTGTTACATATAATACAATGACCCACACATCAATTAAATTATTACATATATACCTTACATCTATTCTTAAAAGTATACACTCTTTTAGGAAAGGGCTCGAATATTTTTGCAGGCAAGGTGTTCCAATCAACAATTGTTCTATTTAGAAAAGAAATTTTTTTTATTTGTTCTCTGTGCCCGGCATTTTACCTTAAATTGGTGGCCATTTCTCCCTATAAAATTTGGGTTCCCCGCCTCTTTCCTAAGATCTGCCCAAGCTTTCTCCCCCTTCAGGATGCGGAACATTCCACAAAGTCTTACTTACTTTCCTTCTAGTTTCTAGAGGTTCCCAGCCCAGCGTTTTTAGCATGCCAGACACACTCTCCATCCTCCTATGCTTCCCCAGTGCATATCGGGCAGCCTTTCTTTGTACCTTTTCCAGTTTTTTGATTTGTCCTTCTTCATGAGGGTCCCATACTAGAGATGCGTACTCTACGGTAAAATTGGTCTTCCCAGGGTCTGATACGCCTTCTCCTTAGTTGCTCTAACGCTCCCTTTGAGGTTTCTCATCACCCAATGAAGAGTTTTGAAAGCTTTCTTAAAGATGTACTCCACATTTAGCCCCCACCCTAAATCCTTAGTTAAATATACACATAAGTATTTGCAAGTATCACTTCTAAGAATGACATTTTCTGAGAATTTATATTCCCATTGTTTCCATTTACCTTGTCACTAAAAGTGATGGATTTGCATTTGCTAACATTAATATTCATCCCATTATTTGTCACCCAATCCGCCATTTTATTAAGGTCCCTTTGAAGTATGTCGCGGTCTCTGTCATTCTCGACTTTCCTGTAGATAATGCAGTCGTCTGCAAAAAGTCTTATCCAAGAATTAATATTTATTGGGAGATCATTTATAAAGATTAAAAACAAGAGCGGGCCAAGTATGCTTCCTTGTGGGACTCCCGATGTTATCCTTGTTTTTTCAGAATACACTTCTCATTTGACCCTTTATGTTCAACCTTCCATGAAATTTTTGACTCAAGAGATTACTCTTCCATCTGTGTGTAGTGGCAATTGGCCCATGTTAAGCATTAAGTGATCGTGGTCAACTTGTCAAAGGCTTTTGACAGGTCAACTATTATAGTTGACCTGTCTATATCATTCAGTCCCTTCAATTTTGAGTAAGACTTATCTTGTAAAGAAGAAAATAGAAAATAAGTAAAGAATAGCAGTAAAAAAAAAGTTGCATGAGGCAAAACAAGAGAAATAAAACTATGAATCACAGCTAAGATAAAATATGATCAGGACACCAAGTCAAGAATAAGTGAAAATATGATGAGAAAAAGAATTTGATCAAAGGATGCAATCGAAGAAGGAATTTTTATTTCTAGTGGAAGTTTAAAAAACTTAAAATGTATGTATATATGTTCTTACTTTTATACTTCTAGACAGAGGATAGGAAAGCAAAAGTACACGCTGAAGTTTCCTTAGCACAACTGGAACTGGGGACCTATAAATACTTAACTATTACTTGATATAAGGCACTTTATTTAAGTAAGTACCATTTTTAAATACGGCCACTGCAGTGCTGCAGTCATCTGTCCGCAAGCTGAGTACCTGAAGCTATTGGCTAGCCACGGATGCCATTACAGAAGTATTCCTCCATGTTTACATTTGTTTGTGCATTCTTAAATTCCTACCACAACTTAAAATTCACACACTGTGAAACACATGCCGTGCTTAATTTTCTAAATATCAAAGACATGAAAGTAGTCCAAATTCATCGGCATATTAGTGAAGTGTACAGAGAAAACCCTGAGTGATGAAAAACCCAAAAAAAATGGGATAGAACATTTAAAAATTCCGTGCCGTGAGTGAAAGTGAAAGCCGTGAAGTGTGCAACCATCATTGCTGAAGACTTGGTGCAGGAAGTTAAGGCAAAAGTTAAAGGCAACAGATGCTTTACGATTGCATCATTACCAAATGGGTTTCCTCAAGTTGGACGAAATGTTCTTTATGAAATTATGGCAAAACACTCAAGCCATCCCAAGTTGTTTTCATGCTGGGAGCAAGTGAATGAGGTGTACAAAACCAATGGAGAAGCCAGAGTTTTTATTTTCCTTGAGCAAAACAGGGATGAAGGCGATAAGTTTTTAAGCCACAGTCACTGGCGATGAAACATTGGGGGTCACGCTAGGCTCAAATAAAAACAACAATCCATGGAATCGAGGCATTCAACATCACCAAGAAAGTTAAGCGCAAACAATCAAGTTCAGTTCAAAAAATCATTTGCACTGAGTTTTCAGATAGGCAGATGGAGTTGTTTGTGAATTTTTTTTTTGCCTCACGGTGACACAAAACATTCTGAAAGATATACTACCTTGATCAAAAATTTCCCGGAATTTATTCAGAAAATTAAAAATACAAGTTTATTCATCTAAATCTATATTGTCCCCTTCAAAGTAATCCCCATCGACTGCAACACACTTATGCCAGCGCTTGATCCAATCCTCGAAACATTTTTTATATTCGGTTTTCGGTATGTCCATCAGTGCTTCCTGCGATTTTTCCATTACTTCCTCTCGGCTGCTAAAACGCGTTCCCCGTAATGGTTTTTTAACTCGATTGAAGAGAAAGAAGTCACAGGGAGCCAAATCAGGTGAATTCGGTGGCTGTTGGATGGTATTTGTTGCATTTTTCGTCAAAAAATTACGAATAATGATAGCACTGTGCGACGGTGCGTTATCATGGTGCAAAATCCACGAGTTTTCTGCCCACATTTCTGGTCTCTTTCGGCGAATTGCTTCACGCAAACGTCTCATAACGCCCAAATAATACTCTTTGTTTACTGTCTGGCCTTCTGGCAAAAATTCATGATGCACTACACCGTTGTAATCCATGAAAACCGTCAGCATTGCCTTCTTTTTTGACTGAAAACGACGTGGTTTTTTGGTCTCGGCTCATTTGGTGAACGCCATTCACTTGCCTGATGTCTGGATTGCGTGTCGTACTCATAAACCCACGTCTCGTCTCCAGTAATGATCCTTTTGATGAATGTGGGATCGGATTCAGCCTCGCAAATCATGTCTTTTGCGACGTCAACACGGTCTCTTTTTTGCATGAAATTGAGGTCTTTTGGCACCAACTTTGCTGCTACACGACGGAAACCCAAATCATTAACCACAATGTCTTGGGCGGATCCATAGGCAATGTTCAAGTCCTCCGCTATTTCTCTGATGGTTAATTTGCGGTTATTGACCAACATTTCTTTTACTTTATCAATTTTTTCACCGACTTTCGATGTCGATGGTCTGCCACTGGGTTCATCATCTTCGATTGACTCACGACCACTTCTGAACCGCTCGTGCCACTGGTAAACGACCGTTTTTTTTAGAGAATCGTTGCCGAAACACTTTTCCAACATTTCCAACGTCCGTGCGCCACTAAATCCGTTTTTTACGCAAAATTTAATACAAGTTCGTTGTTGCAAATTTAAATCCATTTCTGCAATTGTAAAAAATCGCCAACACACACAGAGATAGATGTACTCTTGGCTACGTAACTTTTGCAAATGTCAAGTTATGACACTAAGATTTAAAGGGAATATCAACAACAGATGTACCAATTTAACAAAAAAAACAGAACTCAAATCGGAACGATGGGAGCGCCACACGGTGGTTATTCCGGGAACTTTTTGATCAAGGTAGTATTTTGAGATCTCAACTAAACTGCATCAAGCAAATCAAAACAAAAGCCATGGCATGAACAGCGAGGGAATTTGTTGTCTCAGGCATAATTTTATGGAATTTACACAACATATTGAAATGAAGAAAGTAACCTGCTAACAAAATGTTGTATCCCTTCTACTTCCCCCTAGACCTATCTCTCTTTCACATCCAGTGCTCTCCACAGGGGGGATCCCTTCCCAAACAAACCCCCATTAAAAGCCAATGACTGACACAGAAGGCTGTATTTCCCTTACCTTTCCCTCCCATCTACATCCCAACATTTTAACCTTTTTACCCCTCCCCCACTTTGAAGGTATACATACAAAGTTGTCTTCTGTAGGAACTAACTCATGATGACTTCCAAGATCTAAATCTAGGTAGTGTTTTAAATGAAGTGTGTACGGAATTACAATGTTACTTCCTTCACTTCAATAAGTCTTCCTCCATGACAATGCCCTTCCACATGTGGTAGATCGAACCCAAGATCTCATCAAATCATAGGCTACGAACTTCATTATTCTATGTACACCCCATATTTAGTACCCGGTGACTACCAATTTTTCGTGCACTAGAAAAGGCATCTGAGCAGTCAGTGCCACCACTACGATGATGTCCAAATGGCCATCCTGCAGTGGTTCACAAATCAGGTATCAGGCAGCGGATTTCTATTAGAAAAAATTCAGCAGCTGGTTGAATGATAAAATAAGTATTCTGTGAAAAATGTTGGAAAATAGATTAAGGTACAAGCTTTCATGTAAGAATAAAATTGTTTAGAAAATGCATTTGTGTAAGTAAATTCCATAAGCTATAAACCAGACCAGCTATAAATCCACAACTCAAGATGTAGTCAAGGTGCATATTCGGCCCTTAATGTTGGGGTTTCTATTGTTTATTGGTTTAAGTATGGTTTTATGGTTTGGGCTTTATGCTTTATCGAGTTTTAACAGACTAACCACCAGGCAAGCATAAATATACGTTCTCCTTTGAGAATAACTAACTGAATAAATAATGTAAAACCTTCCGCAACTGATTTCCTAAACAGTCTAACATCAATTTTTTTAATGGCATTATAACACTTGACTATTTACTAAGCCAGTGATTGAGAAATATATGCATTTACCTGGCAATGAGTTTTCCACGCTGAGAATGTTGATCAAATTTTGTTTTTACTGCAGATTTCGATATACATTCTTCAAATTTTCTCTCAAAATCTTGAAATTCAAAATACCTGGTTTGAAAGCCTTCAGCAATGGCACCAGCTAGAAAAGAATTACCATTTTAAAAAATTAAAAATATAAAATATATATTATTATGACTTTATATAGGTATATGTATTAATAAAAATATTTTAAGCACAAATAGAGAATACAGGCAGTAGGAATACTTGAATCATGACATCTCATTTTAGTTCCAAAAATATTGAACAAATCTGTAGCAAGGTAGAGCTGTGATGGAGATTGAAAAGACACTTATAATCAACAAATCAGCCTTTCACAGGGGATTTGGGCTTTTAAAAGGAGTATTTACATGAAACATAGTTTATGCTGAGGTCAGCTATAAACTCATGGAGAAAAATTGCATAAGGCAAAGGAATTTGGCCCTTAAAATGCTCATTTTTTGAGGAAGTATTAAATAAGAAAATCAATTCTCAGTCAATAAAGGAGAGAACATATGTGCCTCCAGTACATACAGTAAAGCGAAAAAGTTGAACTAATGAACTTTAAAGTACACAGATAGGCTATGTACTTCCCATGAACACTTGTTTTAAAGAACAGCACTTCATCCTACAATTTGTTTGCACTGTGCTCTCAATCATTTAATTCATGTTTGGTGGGTGTGCCTAAAATTCATCATTGTTCTGTCACTGCGAAAACTAATCCCATGTGAAAATCTCAACCGCATTGCCAACCTACATTTCATTACAATAAGGAGAATTAATTGAATATTTCCTAAGTTCTAGATAAAAGATCTCCATGCATATTTCAATAAAATCATTTTTCTTGACACTGTTTTCAGCAAGTTTCATCAAGCATTAGCTTTTGTTAGCAGCTGTTTTCTATCAGTATACAGCCAGCCTTAAGCTGCAGAATAATATACTAAAAGTATAGCAATATTTATGATGAAATATATAAGAATAGAAAACATATTATAGAATCATAAGGAAAACACCACAGCATAATGTCCAGATAATGAAACATTTCTACTTTACTTAAAACTTGTCATTAGAAGCACACTCTCCATTCACCGGGAAGATACACCTCATCAGACCCACCACAGGGTCAGGGTCTAGGGTGTGTATCTTCCCACACTTCACAGTCATAGAATTGACACACATTTACACAGACTATCATATTCAGCAGGGTGGCCAGTGACTGAATGGATTTTTATTCTATGTTTTTCTCAGGTCTTCAAGGATAAAAATTCATTTTTCAAGTTTTTGTGGCACAATTTTTACTCTGCCTCCTTTCCCTGATTTATCTAATCCAATGAGAGTCCTAAATTAACATGATAGTTTGAGCATTTCTGCCCGAAAAATTGTCAATCATGGGCAGATATAGCTGATTAATAAAAGGTACTTTTAAAAATTTGATGGGTTACCTAAACAAAAATCCTGTTTATGGTAGAAAGGCAACCAAAGTTTTGGTGTTCTACAGTGACTTTTATAAGCATAGAAATGAGTGTTAAACCACATCACAACACTTTTCTTTGTTTCCATTCCTAGCATTGAAGAGATACGAATGCATACGCGTCTATTGATACTTGCTCATCATGGCTTTGAACCGGAAGATACCGTGACCCTGATAGAAATTGGTACAACAGTAGTTGTAACAATATCTATCATAGTGTTGGTGAAAAAATTATTTCTAGCATGGAGTGTTTACCTATCATCGCATGATCACCTGGACACATTAGTAAATAACGATTATAACTCAACAGTAATTTAGCATTGAGTAGGCAGTTATTTCATACCATGTCCTTGGTTAGCCCTTTATCTGCACAAACGCTACTTCAATGCACACAAATGTGGGCTGACACAATTCCATCATTTCCTGCATAATACATATCACATCCAAAGCCACTACTTGAAAAAAATCACTAATTAGTCCTTCATATTGAATTAAAATGAATAAAATACGTCATTCTTCCTTTCACTATCCATTTTGCATTCCTGGTAAAATAATATTAATCCTTCAAAATTACAGGTTTGTCCAGTATTTTTTCAAGGTCTTTTTTCGTAGTTTGCAAGAATTCAAGCTTCACTGGCCAACCTGGGTTAGCATATACTTAAAGTCTAATGATAATAACAGAGAGTACTGCCAGGTTGGTTAGGTAGATAGATAGATAGATAGTTTTATTCGCCATAGAACAATACATAACTGTATGGGCTTCGTCAAAAATTCAATTACATCAATTGTATACAGGTTCTTAGGAATAACAATGTACATGGCATATATGAGTATTAAGGATTTAAAAAAGTTGAATTTCCTACATTGGCTCTTTCTGTGTATCCTTCTATCCATTTACTATGGTGAATTTTACTCTCGTGTTACTTTCAGTATCCTCTTCTGGGGTTCCTCTCCCCATGCGGGCATAATCTTCAAAATCCAAAAGAGGATTATACGCATTATGAGCAATGCTCCTTGCGATGCACCATGTAAACCTCTCTTCAAAAGACTTTGTTTATTACCAGTACCTTGCATATATATATTTAATGTCATCTTACATGCAAAGGGTAATATTTCCCATTATAAGTCCAACCACAATTACCATAGTCACTACACAAGGACCTGCAATGACCTGCACCAACCATTTGTCAGGACACACAATACTGCCCATGGGCCCAAAGCAATGGGCTTAAGGTTATTCAATAAACTTCCCCATGAAATCAAATATGAAACAAAAGTACCTGTTTTCAAGAAAAAGCTGTTTAACCTTTTAAAAAATAATATGTTCTATTCTGTAAATGAATACCTTGAATTGTCGCAATGCATCAATTCCGGCTTAAACAATTGATATGTAATTATACTAGTGTATTGGTATGTATATATATATATATATATATATATATATATATATATATATATATATATATATATATATATATATATATATATATTTATATATTGTATCTCTTCTATTGTGAAATTGTGAAAATTATATTTGACGTGTCCTATATTTGTGTATGTATGAATATGCAACAAATCTCCGGACAAATAAATGTATTATTATTATTATTATTATTATCTTGGACGCTATAAAAAACATTATTTAAAAAGAAATGTTTTAACATTTTTTTGAATTTATTTTCTTGGGGGAGTATTCGTTTTAACTCTTCAGGAAGCCGATTAAACAGTAGTCTTCCTGAAACTTCTGGGGTTTTTTTTTAGTACTGCTACTCTGCAATGGCCATTATGAAGATTTTCCTTGCCCCTGGTGTCGTACTTGTGAACGTCCCTATTTCTGATCAGTGAAGGTGTTTTCATGCAGGCATACAATATCACATTATACATATATATACTGGGAATGGTCATGATGTTGTGACATTTGAAATACTCCCTGCAGGATTTTCTTGCATTTAGTTTAAATATAACCCTTAACGCACGTTTTTGAAGTGTGAGTATTCTATTGATGTTTCCATGTGCTGAACTCCCCCAGCAGACAATGCCATATCGAGCTATGGACTCAAATATACCATGATATACTGGGATTAATACTTCTGTATTACAATAGTTGGCAAGATTTTTTAAAAGGAATAGGGCTGAACATAATTTTTTACTACATTTTTCCATTTGAAACCTCCAGCTTAACTTGTTGTCTATTTCTAAACCCAATAAAGTGGTATGCTCTAGCTCAGAAATCAATTGGTTTTCTATTTCTACAGAAATATTTGACTGAAGGTCTCTATTACTAAATACCAAGTAAACTGTTTTTCTTGCATTTAGTTGTAAATTATTTACATGCAGCCATTGAGCGACTGAATTCGCCATAGCATACATGTCTATTTCTAATTGAGATGATTTAGTATGACCTGCTATTAGACTTATGTCATCTGCATAGAGCACCACGTTATTATTCTCTGGAGAGATTATAGCTTTTTCAATGTCGTTCACATACACCAGGAAAAGTAAAGGCCCCAATACAGAACCTTGTGGAACACCATATTTAATAGTTTTCATTTTTGATTTGTAGGTAGCACCATTTTTTCCGACAATTTCTACATACTGTTTCCTATTTTCCAAAAAAGATGTAAGCCAATGATGAGCTACTCCCCTGATACCATAATGTTCTAGTTTAGTTAAAAGAATGCTAGATTTTACAGAATCAAAGGCTTTTGATACGAGGGTCATCCGGAAAGTAGTACCCGTTCGTGCCGCATGAAGTGCTGACGACGCGAGTAGCCGCTGGACGAGGTCAGATAGCTTCAGTGGCTTGTCTGCCTTCTCTGAGCCAAGTTGCGTGACGCTAGCATTGCCTGTGTTGTTTCTGTGATTGTTTACAATGTTTAAAAAAATTGAGAACGCCGCCAGTTGTGAAGTGAGGGCAGTGATTAAATTCCTCAATGCAAGAAACGTTCGCCCATGTGATATTCATCGCCAATTAAAGGAGGTGTATGGAGACAATGTAATGGACGAGTCGTCTGTTCGGCGGTGGTGTCGCAACTTCAACATGGGGAGGGGGAACACACACGACGATGAGCGTTCGGGGAGACCGTCTGTCATTACAGACCAACTGGTGAGCTCAGTTGACGAATTCGTGAGGAACGATCGGCGCGTCACAATTGATGACATCTGTGAGCATTTTCCCAATGTTTCTCGAACAATTGTTCATGAAATTGTTAAACACCATCTGCATTATGCAAAAATTTGTGCAAGATGGGTCCCTCGCGTATCTCAATGAGCTGGCGGCGAAGGACTATGCAGCAGGAATACAGAAACTTGTCACACGTTATGACAAATGCCTTAATTTGCTTGGAGATTATGTTGAGAAGTAGTTTAAAGTATCCTCTTTCAAATAAAATTTTTTATGTTTGTTAATATTTACTTTTGTGTCTTTATTTCACGAACGGGTACTACTTTCCGGATGACCCTCGTAGATCCATGTTAACCCCTATAACATGCTTTTTATCACTTAAAGCTTGGGCAATTTTAGTGACATAATCACTGCATGCAGTTTCTACACTTTTATTTTTTGTGAAGCCATGCTGTGACTGAGAAAGAACTTTATTTTTTATGAGGAATTTTAATAGTCTTTCTTCCATCAATTTTTCAAGTATTTTTGAAATACATGAAATTAGTGAGATTGGCCTGTAATTATTCAGTTGGTCTTTGGCTCCCTTTTTGTGTAGTGGAATAACTTTGGTTATTTTTAATTCTTCAGGAAATTGCCCAGTTAGAAACGATTCATTGGCTATATTGGTAATAGGTAAAGTGAAGGATTCTTGACAAAGTTTTATTAGATAATTTGATATGCCATCATGCCCACTGGATTTTTTGTTTTTTAGTTTCTTGATTACATTTCTGACTTCATTTTCTGTGGTGGGATTTAAGTAAATTGATTCACTAATGTACATTAATTTTTCTATGCTATCATTTAGAATGTTTTTCTGCGCTGTTGTTTCGCCAATGCTATCTACAAAGAAATTATTGAATTCATTTGCCACATTTTGAGGATCTCTAATTTCTTTTCCATCAATTGTTATTGAGAAGCATTTATTTTTCGCGGGCTCTGATATTTTACTGGAATTTTCATTATTTACTACAGACCACAACGCTTTTGTTTGATTGGTAGAATTCGAAATAATTTGTTGGACATGGTCATTTTTTGCTTTCCTAAGTAGCATCCTGTACTCGGACTTCATTTTATTTCTTAAGGGTACCAGACTGGCATCCACTTTACTAGCCTTAGTTAAGTAGTTAAGCCTATTTCTAGCAGTCAGAACCTCATTTGTTATCCAGTTATATCCTTTATTTGCAGATTTATTTTTTATGGCTAGCTTTTTCAATGGGAAACAAATATCCCAGTAGTACTCAATAATTGATTGAAATTCTTTGAACTTGTTTGTAACTAGAGTTGCATTTAGTACTGCTGCCCAGTCAACACTCTTCAACTCCCATTTAAATAGATTCATATTTTCCTGTGAGTATATACGTGTGTACACTGTATCTGTGTTTCTGTCACTTCTATCTGTTAGAGTGTGTGCGTTAAATTCAATAATTTGTGCATGATGGTCTGAGATATTAGTTTCCAAAACTAGAGATTTGAAGTTATGCTCTGGTAGATTTGTAGCTATGTTGTCAATAACAGTTTCTGAGTGAGATGACTCTCTGGTTGGGGTAAAAATAGTTAGCTGAACACTGTAGCAGAGAAGTATTTCTTTTAGCTTTTGAGTAGAGCTGTTATCTTTGAGACATCTATATTCAGGTCCCCAGCAATGATAATTTTATTGTTTTTCTTGACAACTTTCTCAAGTATTTTATCCATTTTTTTGAGGAATTCATCGACTGGTGAACTTGGAGATCTGTACAGACCAATAAAAAAATAAGTTTCATTTGTCTTGGGCCATTTGCACAAGGTTATTTCAAATCCCTTTTCTTCGCCGATTCTATTTTTTAAGTTTTTATAGGCTCTGGTTACTGATTCAAGACAAGTTTTGGCGAAAAATGCAACACCGCCACCTTTGTTTCTTTCCCTACAGAAATGATCGACAATAAAATAATCCCTAAGCTTTAGACTTTTCATTTCATTATCTTTTAGGCCGTGCTCCGTTATACAAAGAAAATCCGGCCTCTCTTCCTGCAATAGGATCTCAATTTCCAGCTTTTTATTTGCTATGTATTGAATGTTTTGATGTAGAAGCTTTACAGAGCAATTTTTTGTGCAATCAACTATATTTTTTGTATTTTGATTGGGGGTACTGATTATATTGACACGGGCTACCTCCGTTTTCCGTTTCCCTTGTATGCACAAATATTTGCTACATTTTCAATTGCCTTACCTAACAGATATGCCCCCTTGCGATTTAAATGCAAGCCATCGTGAGCTAAGCAGTGATCATTTATACGTTTGTTTACGTCACAGAATACAACCTTAAGAGCACCACAAGCCCATCTAAGATTATCATTTACGTTTTGGATATAACTAAGGTCGAAATCTCGTCGACGTAAAATACTATTTACCACAATAACTGATTTGGAGAAATGTTTCTTTGTGCACCTAATGAGCTCGTACATTTCTCCCATTACTTCATCAGGCGATCTTGAGTTTCGAAGATTGTTTGTTCCCACATGAAGAAAAATCGTATCTATCTCGTTGGTTTTCACATTTTGAGCGATTTCTTCCACCTTTCGACTCATTTGCTCAGCTTTGATTCCACAGAACACTTTTTTTTCCACTCCTGTGATATGGACATGTTTCACAATGGAATCACCTATTAGAATAACTTTTCCGGATGGAAAAACACTTGGGGACGTAGAGCTTGCTTCAGCGCGGATCAAAGGGGTAACAGAGGCCTTTTTTTTTACATTTTCACTTTCATTCAGAATAACTTTTCCGGGTTGAAAAACAGAAGTTGATCCAGAAGTGCATTATTGTAACAGAATACATTTTGAAATGGGCTGATACTAATGCACCAATAATGAGGATCAAATAAAGACTGATCTCAAAACATTTATAAGCCACGATATTAGCAAAACTTTTAATAATTCCACAGGGAAGTTATCTATTCCCACAGCCTCCTTTGATTGGCCAAATTTAAATAAGCCCAATTACATTCCAACCCCATATTTAAGCAGATTCCCAAAAATTTTCAACACATTTTGAAAGAGAGTCATTTTTGAAAATTTTATATTGAATTATTCACAACACACAAGGTCAAGCCAAAATGTATTATACAGTACATTTTTGTGTGGTTTAAGCAAAACACCAGTAATATTATGCCGGATAACCACTACGCATATTTTTTTAATGCTTTAACTTTCCAAACAATCATTAAAATCCCCCAAACCAATCGAAATGCAAATGAAGTTTGAATGAGCTTCTTCGGACAGATAAAAAAAGAATCTACTTCAAAGCCTCGAGCTAAGCACAAGCATTAAGTTAGTTCCCATATGATACACTAAAATATTAGATTTATGTTCAAACCCCATCAATAATCATCACTTACTGTGAGCTGGGAGACCTTTCTGCTCATGCAATCGAGCATTTAAAACCTCTTTTGCCGCTACAAAGAATATTCTTTCGGATGCTTCTTCACGTGAGGTTACTTTCAATTCATTCACAAGAAAGTCAACAGCACGTTCCATATGCTGAGCTCTCACCTGTGCATCAAGAGAATAAGTATTACCTAGATATCAACCTTGGTCATACTTTGAATTCAACAGAACTTTGTTCCCTTATAAATTAAAAGTGGATCCCACAACAGATGAAAAATTAGTACAAGTTCAAAAAATAAATTGAATATTTAGTATTTAGGATACATTCAAGAAATTTTAAATGCAGTGATATAAAATGAATACAAATGTTAAAACATAAAAATACAGCTAATATATCACTGAATGAAGTTTAAATATCATTTGATTGCATCGTGAGATTATTTTTTGTTAATGGTAAATCAGGGAACAGTCTATATACTAGGTCATTATAATTATAAATTATTTTATTGCAGATGTGCTAGATCATCTGATGCTTCTATTTATAAACATGAACAAACAGTGCAGCAGCTATGCTAGTCGTAATAAGCTACAAACATCACTAGATGCTACTCCATAAATATTAAACATTCAGTGACAAGCTAAAAATTACTGGAAAAAAGAAAGTGAACATACATTTTGTATCAATGTGTTTTCATCCCATGCCAGTGAATTTTATCATACAGGTCAGTTTATCTGAAACATGCACATTTCTAGAAGCATCAAAGTTTTAAAAAGCACCTATATAAAGCTTAAATATAGGATTAAGTTCATTCTCTCAATTAATATAATGAAACCATTAAAAGTAAAATCCAAGAGAAATGATTAAAATTCACCTTAAATAATTTTCTGTGTTTTCTAAAAGATAGCTGGCTGCAAATGTCGTTCTCTTCACTCAAAAGGAAGAGAGAGTTCAGAAAGGATTTCTTGGGACTTTTAAGGAGTTACTATACTATTTTCTAAATCTAGGAAACTTGGGCTAAATGGCCTCGTAAAATAAAAAATTTAAAGAAATTCTCCTATGACCATAATAAATAAGCATTACTCATCCAAAAGGAAAACTATAAATTGCTGGGATGGGTTGTGGGAAGAGTAGTACCAAGAAAATTACCAACCACAACCTTTCCACCAGATTACACTTCTGTTAAGGTTTGTCAGAATGCTACTGCCTTGCCAGTGACCAACAACAACACACACACAATCAGCCCAAATGGAATCCTTCACAGGGTTAAAGGAGCCTGGGTTAGCAGAGTCTCTCCAACTCTGTGAAAGATCCCATTTTGTATAATTACATATTAATTGGTTAAGCCAGAATGACGCATAGCGACAATTCCAGTTATTCATTTACAGAATAGAACATATTATTTTTTAAAAGGTTAAGCAGCTTTTTCTTGAAAACAGGTACTTTTGTTTCATATTTGATTTCATGGGTAAGTTTAATGAATAACCTTAAGCCCATTCCTTTGGGCCCATGAGCAGTATTGTGTGTCCTGACAAATGGTTGGTGCAGGTCATTGCAGGTCCTTGTGTAGTGACTATGGTAATTGTGGTTGGACTTGTACTGGGAAATATTACCCTTTGCATGTAAGATGACATTGAATATTTATATGCAAGGTACTGGTAAAACACCAAGTCTTTTGAAGAGAGGTTTACATGGTGCATTGCTCATTATAAGTATAATCCTCTTTTGGATTTTGAAGATTATGCTCACATGGGGAGAGGAGCCCCAGAAGAGGATACTGAAAGTAACGCGAGAATAAAATTCACCATAGTAAATGGATAGAAAGACCTCTAAATTTACAGAATATCTAATATTTCTAATGAGGAAGCATAGGGAGCATAACTTTCTACATAATTTGAAAATGTGTACCTCCCAAGACATGTTTCTATGCAGGATTACTCCCAGGAATTGGGTACTGGAATTTTGGGGAATGCTCACACCTTCTACATCTACTGAGATTGCAGATGAAACTTTGTTTTAATTGGTAAAATAAATCAGGCTGGACTTATTTATATTGGGTTTTAAGAAGTTATGAAGACACCATTAATTGAAAATCTGAGCTACTTCGGCTGCTCTTTCTGTCAAGCTGTCTACTGAGGAGGCTGACACAATGATATTTGTATCATCAGCATACAGTATTGGGTCCATCCCCTTAATGAACTTAAGCTTGTCTGGGAGATCATTGATATAGATTAAAAATATAATAGGACCAAGTACAGAACCCTGGGGAACACCCAGTGTTACTTCTCTACCAGGGGAAACAAATTTGGAGCCATTTCTTGAGAGCTCGACATACTGATGCTGTTCACTTTGATAAGAGATTCAATCCATTTGTAGGGTGTGCCTCTTATACCATAGCATTTCAGTTTATACAGGAGTAACTGATGATTGACGAAGTTAAAAGCTTTAGTGAAATCAAAAAATAATCCTAAAGTTTCAGTTCTATCATCCAATCCTAAAAGTATTTGATCCACCATGTGATATGTGGCTGTTGTAGTGGGCCTTGTTTTTCTAAATCCATGTTAACATGTTGATAATAGGTTATATGTTTCAAGATATGATACTAGACTATGATAAAAAACTATTTCAAATATTTTCCAATCCATCACAGCAATGTATAGTTTTCCTTTTGGATAAGTGGCGCTAATTTATTATGGCCATAGAAGATTTTCTTTAAATTTTTTATTTTCTTAATGTTCCACTATTCATATAACATTATTTTTTACCATGAAAAAAGTAAAAAACAGTTGTGTATTCATAAAATAATAGAATAATGCTCGGGTTCATTTTTCTTCAAATAAATTAAAATACCATTACGATCAGCAGATTCAGAAATAGAACTATTATAAAAAACTTAATGATACACTCAAACGACCCAAAGTTTTGATAATACCGTCTAAAAATGCTCTCTCCTATTTGATGGGAAGCCTTATATGAACTTCTTATCATGAAAACATCATACCATCAGAGAGACAATCAAAAATTCTCCAGATCATGGTTAGCTCGGATGAGGAGCTTGTCTTTATGGCTCAATAAAACTAGATATTTTTTAAATACTTGATAAATATCTTCAACCCCCATTTTTGGAAGACGTCAGCAACAATTTTACATTACTAATAAAAAGGTGAACTAAGTAGAAGATGGCATCCTGACTCATTTTTAACAACACATTTTGGTTTCATCAAAAAAAGCGAACAAAAGGCAGATAAGTGTTTGCATACACACAATGAACAATGGGCGTGGGGCATTGGTTTTTAGCTTTAGGTTCAAAAGGCTGCTGAACTACAGTTATTGCATCAATTTTTTTTTTTGAGTCACACGATGAACTGAAAAATCTAATATGGATCACGAGCATTATTATTCTCACTGATTCGGAAATTCACCTTTTTTTTCTCTTCCATAGCACCCAATCTGAGAAAATTCTTCAAAGCCACTAAAACAATGTAAACTAATGCATGCCAGAGTACTTCACATGCAACTCAGTCAAACATGTTACTGAAAATAAGATTGAAGTAAAGCTTATACTTGACAAATTTAAGCATGAAAGAATGCAACAGAAAATTAATTTGAAGACGTAGGTCCATTAAAGAATAAAAGCAAAGACCTAATGAATTCCAAATCAAGGTATCGACATGTGAGTAGTAGTAGTTGTAGGAGAGGTGACCGACAGCTGAGGTCATACATTGGCATTAGCCTACTCTTAACGAAAGGCACCAATGGGTCTGCAGATTAACGTCCCATCTGGCAGACGGTGTACTCTAAGTGCCCTCAACAAAGCACCTTAAGCAGGATCGGAATGCCACTGAAAATTATCTGCCGCCTTTGGGATTCAAACCCAGGCCCTCTGAGTCAGTACATTAGCCACCACACCATCCCGATCCTCCTCCTACATGTGAGGAGTGAGTATCTAGTCCTGAAGAACACTGATACATCAAGATCAATTTTTCATCATATTGACCTGATGGATACGGCAGAAACAAATATGTTTATGGACATCAGACATAGTTAACTTATGAAAATACAGTCAACCCTCACTAATATGGACTACCACATTATGTGGACAGCATCCAGCTCTGAGAATGAATTATTCTCATTGTGCAAGATAACCACTGTATGTTTTCCGGGTGGTTTACCATATAAACATTAAAAAAATCTTTTTCGCCTCATACTCAAATGGGGAAAAAAATTGCAGAAGCAGAAATAAAACAATCCCTCAAAAAATATCAGTATGATAATGCCATCACACATGATACACTGCTCTATGTGAAGGAGAGTATTAAGAGAGTAAAGCTAGTTCCCGATGGAGCTGAACTACAATGCACACTGATTGGTCAGTTCGGGTCTTGAGACCAGAACCACAACCAGAACAAAACAAAAATCATTGACTCCAGAAACATAATTAATAACTACTAAGTTAGGTGTTTTTCACAACTCAAATTAGATAGTATATACCACTGAATATTAATCATCGAATTAAATCTCCTAGATTGTGAGTTAGTAAATTTTGATAGGAGAAGGCAGCCACTGAAAATTAATGCACAAAAGTCTTGTCTTACAAACATTTTTTTATCTACCTATGCTCTGATTTATCAACATATTTACACATCGTATAGACTTACAGTTGTTACTTTAGATAATCATTTTATAGGGGTTTAATGCTGGTTTGTAAGTAGAAAAAATCCCACACACTCAATAAGCCCTTATACCATCTTTTTAATCATTAAGTCTGCTTTCTGCAAAAGTGTAATTTATTGTAATTTATTACGCTCATGATGTTTGATTAATAATCATAGCTCCAGTAAGCTGGATTACCTACTATCGAGGTATACACGCAATGTGCTGACAAAGGGTAGTACAATGCCTCGAATCACTGAAAATGTTTACATAGTAATGCAATGAGTGATGCCTATATTGTCATATTGTAGTGAGTTGATTACCTCTAGAGTGTCATTATCAGGCAAATTTATTTCCCATTCACCCCAATTAATTTAGAGTGTACTGTGCCTAAGTTTCATTGTGTTATAAAATGTAATCTGTTACACAGATATATGGTCCATCATTGCTTGTGTTTAATCAGAACCTATGAGAGAAAGTTTTACCAAATATTTTTATAGAGAAAAGGAAAAATGACATAGCTCCTGCTCATGCAAAACTGAGCTCATGATAAATGACTTCTTACAATGTGAAGAAATGATGAATAATATCCATCAGGTTGATCTAAATGAATAAACATGACAGATTCAACATGCATTATAACTACTTGTCTCTAAATTTAAATATGAAATTGGGTGGAATCCACAACTTGTTCATTTCTGTTTCTCAAAATTGAAAATATGAAAGGTAGTCAAATGAGCCCTAATATACAAAGACACGAGACCAGCCCATGGGCCAAGAAGGACATAACCCAACATCTGCATGCCCTTGTGAGTCACTGTGCAGTTCTCCTCCAACCACAGCAATGTCAGTGTTGATACGTAGAAAGTGTCACCACCTTTCACGCGGACTGTGTGCTATGGAGGGCGTTCGGTTTGCATTTGACTGCCCCTTATAACTGAAAATAAGGGTTTCCCAGCCAAAACTACTTCCCACATGTGATACCAAGCCTTTGCGTACTCTTTAAAATGTCAACAGCTCAATAACCCTAACTACTCAAACCAGAACCAAGACTGAGAAAAAAAGTTAAGAATGATCCCTGCACCAGAAACCAAAGGTAGAACTGGCCCATCACTAGTATCTTGCCATGCAAAGGTATTGCCATAATCTCAATATAATTCATAAAATGAGAGTCAATATTGGTGGGAAATAAGATAAGAGTCCTGGCTAAGTGGTGCAGTAGAATATTTTAAGAACCTAAAGGGTGGTAACTTGCTTTAGAAATTTAAAACCAATGCATTAAACAAAGCCAGAGCAGAAATAAATCTTAAACCCATGCAAATACATTCCGTTTCTGCTGTTTGACAAGACAAAACCAAAACATAATGTCAAGGTGGTGGAAGTATGATGGCCTTACCTCACTTTGTTCATTACGCTGCTTTAACATTTAAATTAAAAAAATGTGATTAGTATTTATTAAAATAAGGATTTAAATGCTGATGTAAAGTTACGCTAACAAAAAAACTCATTAAACTTACTTGATCCAAGTACTCTGGTTCTGAGGCTGATGCATCCCATCGATTATTTAAAATGAAAATGTTAGGCTTTGAAAGTCGCAACGATACCTTGTGGAAGAAATTTTTTTCCTGGAGTGAAAAAGAATAGGGTAATATTAGTGGAATAATATACAACACGCTCCTTAAATTTCTTCATAAAACTACAAAAATTAAAGATAGAAAACAGATTGAAACAACGATTAAAAATAAATACTTAATTAACTGTGAATAAATTATGCAATCAGAAAAAACATTCTGCAACTAGGAATAATTTTGGATGAATTTGGAGCACATGAGACACACACATCTCAACTGCTTCAATTTACTATCTAATACCCAGTTTTACTATATCCCACAAATTTTTGACGAGAGAAAATATGAATTCTCCACGGACTTCATTCACTTAATTTTGACGATAACATGTGAACCATTGCTGACTGACAAAATAGGTTTTTAGAAAGGAGAGCAATTCAATTGTTTCAGACTCCAAATTTTTAAGGATAAAAATTCATTTAACAGTGTTCTGCACTGCCATTTATACTCTTCATTTCCCTAATGTAATCCAGCATACACTGCTTAATTGACACATGCAGATATTTCAGCATTTTCACCTTTAACACACACATACATCCTCGTACACATAATGAATAAACAAATGTATTTTTTTAAATTTTGTTGACAAACCTAAATAAAAATCCTGCTTAGAGAAGAGAGATACCCCTCCTGTAGTTCTGGAGCACTGCAGTTGTATTTTATGACTTTTTTAAGCATCTAGATGCTAACCATGCAACAACACCCTTTTGCATGGTTTCTATCTTATATTATGGAAATATACAAATGAGTAAAGACTATTGGTACAGGTTCATTATGGCTGTAAATATAAAGCCAACATGACCCTGCCAGAAACCTACATTTCCTTGATGACAAACTGTTAAAAATAGAAAAGTACTCAACATATATTAAAAAATAGTAACTAGAAGTGCTAGTGACAAAAATAATTTTTATTTTGGAGTGTTTATGAGTGCACAATATTGTTAAGCTGTTTCAAAGAAGTAAATACATAACGATGATTACCCTGTTGCGATGCAGAATTAGGTACACAACTGTTTCATATTGCGATAAATGGTTCTTTACTTTCTTTCAGAATACATAATTCATCAAAATTAGATTTAAACTAAAATATTTATATTAAAAATATTACATTAAAATATTATATTAAATATTTACATTAACAAATAGCTACATTTATCATTCATGTTGACTTTAAATGTAGAAAATATACGTCATTTTTTCTCCTACTGCCAATCATCTATTTCCTGGTTAAATAAAATTAATTCTCCAAAATATTCCAGGTTTTTCACAGGATTCTTTCAAGTTTTTTCGTATTCACAGTTCTAAAGGATGGCTGTCCACCCTAGTTCTACATAGTGCAAACCTCTGTTACCTGGGAAAACCCAAGAGAGCATTTTCCACACACACAACTCAAGCAATGAAACAAAAGCGTACATTCAGTACATGATTCACTTACACCATAAATACATACAAGAACAAGGGACCTACGCCCAGTCACAACTTTGGTAGCAAATTCATGAAATTGTCCTTTGATTATATCAAATCTTGTGAAGATCATTATAAATCTACCAGAGTATTACTACACTGAAGACCATTACCTGAAATTGTATTTTTATTTGATAAGATGACAAATGATATTTTTGAATTTAAATTTATGATATGTAGTCTATGTATAAGACATTATATTCTTGCTATCAATGCATTCACGTGCTAACATCATTAATATGTCAGAGATGTTTGTTAAATTGATTGCCTAGCTGTCAACTTAAAAAACTATCATAAAAGTGAAGTACAATTAGGCATTGTTTATAATGAAAACCTACGAGCACAATATACACATAATCCATGCCTCTTAACATTCCATTGCTGATCCATCACAATTGTTGGCATATTCATCTTTGGTTCTGCACAAACATTAATGCATTTATTCTTAATCTCTCCACAAATTTCCATCACCTTGATGTATTTCTCTGCACAGAATAGCTCCATTCTTAAGGGGCTATGCATCCTCATCACAAATTCCGTTAAACTATTGAAATCATTTTTGAATCAAAATTTAACTCCAGGTGATGTATACCAGCTCAGGCCCCCAAATTCTATCTTACTTTCTAATCCTCATTCAATATTTGTGTCCGATTGATAACATTTCTAATTTAGCATTTAAATTCTTGACTTGCTGATTTACCACTTTGGTAGACTTTCTAAGGTTTTAATCAAATAAATGACCATAATACCAAATTCAAGAATCAAAGAAGTGGCTGCTTATCATTTTTGGTAGTACATTGAGTTTTGATTCAGCTGCATTCCAGCTCAAAACAAACTGATTAAAAAGAACATAATTCCATTCACAGCAGATTAAATCATGTCACGACAGCTGATTATTAAAATACAAGATATAATGAATAACTGATAGTAGCACCATTCTACTGGATAAAATTATTTTACAACCGGGTTTCGATGTATTACCTCATCATCGGCTGATGACGAGGGAATACATCGAAACCCAGTTGTAAAATAAATTTTATCCAGCAGAATAGTGCTACTATCAGTTGTTCGTTTCCGCTACATCACACCTGAAACTACTCAAAATACAAGGCAATTATGTCTGGCAAACTTTAATTAAATTTTTTACACTATATTATTTGTCAAGAGGTTTTTAGCAGGAGGAAATGAGTTGATAACACTGATTAATAATATTGATAGCAATGGACATTGAGTAAGAATGTTAAAAAAGATTAGTAAAAACTTACATTTGGAAAATGACTTGGTATAGTGTCAAAACTTAGTCATTGAAGCAAAGTGTTAAGTGCAGATTGAAGGTTTTTGAGAGGTGATTGTGGAGAAGGATAGAAACAGTGAAATGGACATAGGAAAACAGAGGAAGAAGTACTAGGAATGGTGGGGGAGGAGCAAGGGTTGTTGGAAGATAACCCAAGGAGGCAGGAAAATGGCGAAAGGGTATCTTGAGGGGTGATGGAATGTTTGTGAAAAAGACTGAAAAGAGGGAGAAAATTTATAGTGGGGGGAGGAAAAGAATAGGCACTATGAACAGAACTGAGGGAAATAGAAAGCATAGAAAATTGATGAAGGTTTTATTGCAGTGTAAGATATCACACTGTGCCTTGTTAGTTGTTGCTTAGAAACCTATTGGTGTTTAGTCAGCACCCACCTAAAACCTAACTTTCATAGAAGACTACAAGATAATTATGTACTTGTATCATGAGAGGGAGAGTTCCAGGAAATATTTTTCCATGCGATGGTAAAAACATACTTAATTGCACTCTCCTAGCACAGATCAAAATCAATCCTTAGATAGTTCACTCACTTTTGATACATTACATAATCTTGGTGCATTATGCCGTGAGGCACTGCATAATAATAATACTTTATTCATTTTAAAAAATGGTACAAACATATTATATGTCATCAATATAAACATTATTGAATATATAAAAATAAGATCTTAAGTGTGATGAAGATTTTCATAAAAGAATTCATCCAAAGAGTACGAGGTCTGTTCAAAACGTATTGCGAATTATTAATGTTCACGAATTACTTATATTTAATTTTTTTGTGGCATTGTGTTGGTACTTATGTCTCTCACTTATGCCGAAAAGTTCAACCATTTTGAATGCTCAGTTAATTGTTGGCAGCTGTTTTGCTTGCACGTGTTTTGGCTTGTCTTTGATTTTTGCCTGTTCCAAAAAAATGGATCAAAGAATCTGTATCAAATTTTGCGTAAAAAACTAAATTAACTGTGCGGATGCATTCCAAATGTTGACTGTGGCATATGGAGAAGCTAACTTGGACCGAAGCAATGTTTATCTGTGGTTCAAAGTGTTCTCAGAGGGCCGAGAAGATGTGAAGGACGAAGAGCGTGCCGGCCACCCAAGCACGTCAACAAAAGACAAAAACATTGATGAAGTGAAGAAAATAGTGATGGCCAATCGTCGAATCACCATTAGAGAAGTTGCTGAGGACCTAAACATATCGATTAGCTCGTGCCATTCGATTTTTACCAATGATTTGGGCATAACATGGGTTGCTGCAAAATTTGCACCAAAATTGCTCAATTTCGACCAAAAACAACAATGCATTAACATTGCCAATGAGGTGCTACGCGAAAACCCAAATTTGCTCCAGAGGGTCACAACTGGTGACGAATCATGGGTTGATGGTTATGAAGTGGAAACTAAAGCTCAATCATCAAAATCGAAGCTGCAGTACAAGCCAAGACCAAACATGGTGCACCAAGTTCAGGCGAATGTGAAAGTTTTGCTTACAGTTTTCTTCGATTGCAGGGACTTGGTGCACCATGAGTTCTTGTCACAAGGTAAAACGGTAAACACAGAATATTATCTGCAAGTTATGTGCAATTTGTGAAAAGCAATTCCCCACAAACATCCCGATTTGTGGAAGAACAAATATTGGCTTTCGCACCAAGACAACGCCCCTGCTCACACATCGTTACCTGTTTGCAAATTTTTGGCCTAAAACAACACACTAATGATGCTGCAGCCACCGTATTCCCCAGATCTGGCCCCCAGTGACTTTTTCTTGTTCCCAAAACTGAAGAGGCCCATGAAAGGATGACACTACCCTACGATTTACGAGATAAAGACTGCATCCAAGGAGGAGCTGAGCAAGATCAAAAAAATGATTTTTTTAAGTGCTTTGAGGATTGGAAAAAACATTGGCACAAGTGTATAATATCTAATGAGGATTACTTTGAAGGGGACAAAATAGATATTAATGAATAAATAAATTATTTTTGAATATACACAAGTCGGGCTACATTTTGAACAGACTTCGTTAGGTAGATGAGCAAGTAACCAGGTATACATACTTTCCTTGAAGCTCTGGATACAGTCTGATTTCAACTGAGTAGGCAGACAGTTATACAGTCATATGCTCACAGGATAATACAAGGATATTTAATATAAGGATAATTTCCAAGATGTAAATTATCCTTATATTAAATATCATGATTCTGGGTCTCAAGAAAATATTTAAAGAAAATAAGGATGAAGAATGATCACCAATAAATTTTAGAGTCACATTTTTATAGGAGATACTTGAAAATCCAAAAATCATATATTTCGATACCTTTCACCCATCAAATTCTCACAAGAGTACACACCCATGAGCACTCAACTGAATGAAAATCAAAATCTAATATAAAGGTACACCTAGAATCACATTTACTGTAATTTATAAATAACATTTAAAAAGAGGTAAATAAACATATTTAAACGCAGATATGAAGACATGTTTTCTCCAACCACTGGCTAAACTTACAGTGACCATAAGAGTTGACTCTGCATTGGCAACCAGGACAAAAACATCTGCATCCAAACAATGGCGATCGATCCATTCATCCAGGTTAGGTGACACATCAATACCTGGGGAGTCCACAAACACTACATCATCTCGCAGTAAAAGGCACTTCTCTTTCGGCCAGAATATTCTTACTAGCTGGCTTTCAGAAAGTTTCTCCTTGCACAGTGCATGCGCTAGTTGCCCCACTGACTGCAATCAAAAATAAAATCATTCAGATCATATTTTCCCCTTTGTTTCTCAAACTACAATTAGTATTCGTTTATGTCATTTTAAAATTTGATGTTTTTCTCACACAATATATAAACCAAATATTCTTATGTCATCCAAAAGCTTTTTGAAGTACAATCGAACACAGTTAAATCCAACCATATTAAAGAGGGTCTTTAGTAACCCTAATGTCAGCCACTTTCAACTTCTCTTGAGTCAAGAGAATTGGAAGTTGTTGAATGAGAATAACTCCCTGAACAGGAACTTTGACCTCTTCTACGGAACGTTTTTGTTTCACTTTGAACCAGCCTTTCCCCTTGTACCATTTAAGCACCCTAAACCCATTCAAAAAAAACTGGATCACACCAGAAATTAGGCATTTGTCCAGGGTATAACGGGTAAAATCACAATATAATATATCCTCTGCAGATAAAACACTCCACCATGAATATTCTAACTTAAAAAAGCTGTACCGTATTATGATAAAGAAATCAAAGAAAGAATATAATGATAAACTAATCTTAAATGCAACCAATAACACAAAAATGGCATGGCATATTATTAAACAAAATTCTAGATCTAATGTGGTGGAGTTACCAGACCAATTTAGGAATGCTAAAAATAAACCAGCAGATCCAATAAAACTGGCAAACGAATTCAATAGTTCCTTCTTAGAGCTACCGATGGTTAACGTACAAGATCCTCCTCATGATATCAATATCTCCTTTGCTACGTCTTACAAGCCTATTTTTCTTAAACCATGCAGCATTTCAGAGCTTTGCTCACACATTACCAAGGTGGGAAAGAAAGCCTCAACTGATATAAATGGTACATCAGGAAAAATAATTCATAATTGTAGAGATGAAATTTTAAGTCCCTTACTCTTACTTGTAAATCAGAGTCTGAGAGAAGGCATATATCCTGATACCCTCAAAGCATCCAAGATAATACCAATTTATAAAAACAAAGGGGAAAAAAATGATGTGTAAAATTATCGGCCCATATCTATAGTCCCCCAGCTAGGAAAAATATTTGAGAATTTGTTTAATAAAAGGCTAATAGAATTCCTTGGAGGTAATAACCTGCTATCCCCAAAACAATTTGGATTCAGAAAAGGGAAGTCAACAGAGCAGGCAATTTTCAATGCAGTTGACACCATCATACAACAAATTAACTCCAAGCAGAAAGTAATGGGTGTACTCTTTGACTTGTCCAGAGCATTTGATATGGTTGAGCATGATAAACTCTTGTTCAAATGTGACCAAATGGGTATTAGAGGCAAAGCACAGCAATGGTTGGGAACATACCTCAAAAATTGGCAACAAAGGGTAGCTGTCCAGAAGAATGGGAATACCTTCCTCTCTTCACCATTAGGTGTTGAAAAAGGTGTTCCTCAAGGGTCAGTGTTGGGTCCAACCTTATTTCTCATTTATATAAATGACCTACCCAAAAAATTACGTGTAAATCCTCTCGGTAACTGTGTCTTATTTGCAGATGATGTGAGCTTTGTGCTGTATCAGAAATCCTTTCAAGATTTGATGACTCTAGGTAAAACCATTATTCAAGACATGGGCATGTGGTGCTATGGGAATAACCTTATTCTCAATTAAACAAAAACTCAGGCCATGATTTTCTCTGCAAAAACCTGCCATTCTGATAAAAGTACTTCTCAGCCTATGTCAAATAACTGTAAAATTATTACCGAGTATAAATTTTTGGGAATTTATTTTGATAAATACCTGAAATGGGACCTGTACATCACAAATCTAAGCAAAAAATTAAATTTGGTGTACTATCTTCTTTCAATTCTGAAACATACTGTTAGTATGGATGTTTTAAAAACACTCTACTATGGTCTATTTTATTCTCTTGTATCATACGGTATCATAATCTGGGGAAGTGGGTCATCAACTAAGTTACCTAAAATATTTATTATTCAAAAGAAATTGCTTAGGTCCATGTGCAATAAACCCTATAGAGCCCACTGCAGACCTCTCTTTCAAAGCCTTGGCATCTTAACAGTCCCTAGTGTTTATATTTATAATTCGATAATTTTTGTAAAAAAGAACATGCATCTATTCCCATCAAATAATGGCACACACATGCCTCTGGGACCAGGACAAGAAATCATCTGCCTGTAGTGTCTGCTAGTATGACAATGATGTCCGAGGGACTTCGTTCTCTGTGCATCAAAATATTATTCAACAGGCTTCCCATTAGTTTAAAAAATGAGAAATCACTCTCTATTTTTAAAAATAAGTTATTTATGTACTTAAATGAAAAATGTTTTTACAGTACTACTTCAGTTCTGGGTAATTCTGTATTTTACATTGTGTAAATTCTTAATTATGTGTGTAGGTGTAATTTTATTTTATTTTTCTTTTCTCTGGCTAGTAATCCAGTTACTGTACCTCTTGACGTACCCTATACGATTACATAATTGTATGATATTCTGTACCATACTATGTACTTGTCAATTGGGGAAATAAAATTATTATTATTATTATTGTTTCCCTGGAGAATGTTTTAAAAACCTAGTCACCAAATTAAAATATTGTTATTTGGCATGATTCTAAGACTTTAATGAATTGGACACACTCTACTACTACTTATTCACATTGTTTATGATCCAACATTTCTAGCACAAAAACGTCAGATGGACCAAAATAACATCCACAATGATAAAGCTGAGAGAGTCTTTGTTTGGAAGAGCTCAAAATTTGCAGCAGTAGGTAAGACATTACAATTGACTTTTTTATTTACAGTTCAATTTTTTAATAGCATTTATGAGTGCATTTAAATCAATTATCAAGATACTATTTGATGAATTATTAGTGATTTTAGTATTTAAGTATTTGAAAAATTGAAATCAAGTAAAATGCATTTGCCCCACCTCTACACAAAAGCCAATCATAAATACATAGTTTTGTTTAAGTCGAGTGTGATGAATATACATATTAGCACATCACACTGTACGTGAACTATGCATAAATAATTTAGAATCAAGGATGTAGAGACTGAAAATGAACCACAAAACCTAATTATGCTGACATATTTAATGTGACAAAAACAATTAGTGAAGTCCACATTAACTTTTTCAATCTCCAACTCAGGTTCTTATGCATAAATCATTTTCAAGGCAAAGTTAAAATAAGGGTCGGGGAATAATCAATTTTTTTGTGGGTTTTATTAAGTTTATTGTGAAATAATAAAATTTTCCACTGATATTTATTCCATTTGATGCATTTCAATACCCATGCATTATCATCATCCATCCATATGATCAAAAATGATGATTCATCATGAAAATTATCCAACATTTTATCAGCCAATGGATGGACTGTTTATGAGTTCACCTCTCTTTCCTTCGCCAGCAGAGATTGTTATGAATTACTTCAAAACTTTAAAAAATTGTTTCATAATGGTATTTAAAAAAACAGCATTCAGCCCAAAGGTCGGTTTAATAAGTGAGGGCAGAGCTCACCTAGTACTAAGTCCAAAGACATGTGAAATTCACACGTTACGGTTTATTTTATTGATAAAATCAAAAGTGCACCAATGCAATGCCTGAAAATATCAAGTCCATCATGCTCCATAGTTTTGTCCACCCTGTGTGTGACGAAGGACATGTGTACTTGAACCTATCACATTGCGCATTTCATGCATAAAAATGCTACACACCAAGAATGAACCGAATAAAACCATACATTGGATACACTTAAGAAATAAAACAATATGGTGGCCAACATACCTTAACATTCTGCTTTTCTGACGAGTCTTCAGTCATCAAATATGATTCCCCATTCTCAGAACCCTCTACTTGTAGAAAACAGTTTGTTGTGTGACCAATTCCACTGGGTAAAATTTTTTCTCTTAGCATTGAATTGATAACTGTACTTTTTCCATTACTGGTCCTATAGGTAAATACAAAAAAAACAACAATTGGAGAGATTTCAATTATTACTCATTCCAACAGTCAAAATACAACGAAATTCTGTGATATATAGAATTTCCTTTCATGCACGTTTGTTTATCCTACATGAGTAATGCATGTGTACATCACCTAAAACAACACTACAGCTGTAGAATTTTTTTTATTTTGAGAACCCGTTTCATTTAATATACGTGGCTGTTAACTAAAAGGATTAAAATAAAAAACATATGGGAAATTATGTAGAAGTTGGAAATGCCACAAAAACTACATTCTGCAAATGTAGTAAAATTGCTAGAATGATGAATATTCACATTTCACAGCTGAGCCCAACGGAAAAGAAAAGGCTCAAAAACAGTAAAAAGGACTATTGCTTTTCACATTATGTACATTGCTATTTTGTCAGTCAAATGAAAAACAGTTGTGCTCCATTAAGTCCTCACAGAAGAGTTAACAGTAAAGATGAAAAGAAAAATTAAAACACATCTTTCTCCCAAATGCTATGAAAGTGCAAGGGATGCTGCAACAGTTACTTAATATGGAGTCATCTGATGACGCCCATTACAACAAAACAATTTCAAAGAGTGAAAATCATTCGCCTTGACTGAGATTTGAACCCAGATTCCTCAATGTCCAGCCGCGTGCTTCAGCCAGTTAAGCTACCAAGGCAACTGAGAGGAAGATTTCAGAGTTTGAAATGATGATGACACTTTGGTAGCGTAATTGGCTCAAGCACTTGGCCAAATATCAAGATATCTGGGTTTGAATTCTGGTCAAGGCAAATGATATTTAAACTTTTAAATTGTTGCATTGCAATATTTCTCCTACCTTGGGGCCCTCAATGGGCAATGCTTATTAACCAGGAATATTTTAAACTTCCAATGGTGAAATATACTCACTAAATTAACGGCATCACTATTTCATTAAAATCTAATATCTATAGAAGCTAAACTTAAACAAAAATGCCAATGCAAGGATTGCTTTTATTTTAATTAGGAATTGTATTTACATTTATTATATGTTTGTATAACATTGTAAAACACCCAAATATATAATTTTAAAATACTTTTCCATTCAACCACAAATTTTACATAAACCTATACATAAGACACGGGTAAAAAAAACTATAAACACAGTAATCAACCCGAAGGTCAGTTTGGTAGGTGATGGTAGAGTTCACCCAGTACTAAGTCCGACGGCATGTAAAATTCACACATCAGGGTAGGGGGGCCAGTTCCTTTCCCTGTGCCGGTTATAGTTTCCCAGGAAGATCTGGTACCCAAAAAATTACATAGCTTGGGCGGAGTTGTAGGTGCCCAGAGTCTTGCCCGGGAATCGAACCCAGGATCCTCCGGTCAGCAGTCCGACGCTCTACCCCCTGGACTACCACTATCAAAGGCACAGGTATCATCTTTAGAAATAGTCAAAGAAAATATGTGACAGTACATAAGGTCTGTACAAAAGGTCCCAACTTTATTTATTACAAAAAAAACACTCATCTAACAAATAATTGGTCAGGTTCCCTTCAAAGTAGTCTTCTCCTCAATGTATAAACTAATCCAAACAGTGCTTCCACTTTTTGAAATAGTCCTGAAATACTTCTTTCGGAGTGCTTATTAGCTCCTCTTGTCTTTTCTCAATCTGGAATGGTGGCAAATCTTTCCCCCTAGCGCAAGGTTTTTATTTTGAGAAACAGAAAAAAGTAACATGGGGCCAGGTCTGGTGAGTAGGGTGGATGGGAAAGAAGTGTGGTCTTGTTTTTTGGCTAAAAACTAACGAGTTCTGACAGACAAATGAGCCTGAGTAGCTGAGGTGGTAGAAAAAACCACTCACCGCTCCTCCAAAGTTCACGCCATTTTTGCCTGATTCTCTTTCTTAGGCATTTCATCACCCCCAGGTAGGACTCCGTGTTGACTGTCTAGCCTTTAAGTAGATATTCAACACAACCCTTTTTGCATCCAAAAAAAAGTCAACATCACCTTGACATTAGAGCAAACTTCTCAAGCTTTTTTGGGGCGGAGGGATGTTTCACCTATCCTTTACGAAGATTGCACCATTGCTTCAACGTCATATCCATATATCCATGACCGCTATGATCTTGGACAAGAAGGTTTCATCCTCTTCAGCTCGATCAAACAATTGACAGACTGGAACTCGATGTTGTTCCTCATCTGCTGTCATTAGGCGAGGCATGACTTCGGCATGGACTAAATTCATCCTCAATTTTTCAGTCAGGATTTCATAACAAGAACCAATCGAGACACCACACTCTTCTGCAAGTTCCTTGACGGTCGAATATCAATTTGCATTAATGCAATTGTTCACTTGCTCAATGTGGGGGTCATCAGTCATCATTGAGAGTCTTCCAGAATGGCCATCGTCTTCCAAACTGATTGTCATCTTCCACTGATTGCCACCCCTTTCTGAATCCCGTAAACCACTCACAGCACATGGTGCGTTTCACAGCACCCTCACCATAAGCCTCGGTAATTAACTCAAAAGTTCTTGTGAAGCATTAGCAGAGTTTCGCAGAACACGCCCCTTCAAAGAGCTCATTTCTGCAGACCTAGTTTTCAGCCGCACCCCATGAACACCCCTTCACATAAATGGCCATTACTAATCAACAAAGTGATTTAAGGTGGTAATTCAGGAAGTTTCCACGGACACAATGCCTCCAAGCGAATTAAACAATAACCAACTAGAGGCATAATATTCAAAAAGTTCAGGAACTTTTTGGACGGATCCCATAGCCCTAAACGAGGGGAGGGTTCCCTTTTGTGAGTGGTACTGAAAAAGAATGTCACTGCAGCTCAAGAAGCAGAAGAAATGGCAGAAGTAGTACAACACAAAAAGAGGCAAACATCTTTCAGCGGTTGAGAAGTGAGAATAGAAAGACAGCTCCGTTTCAATGTCTGTTCCTAAAACGTCAGATGCACTGATTTTTCAAATGAGTTCAGTGGGAGGACAGCCACACTTCCCTACTTCACTTCAAATGCTTGGATCAACATTTGCATACTTTCTTACATTTAACTCGCACAACACATACTTTGATTCTAAAAATAATGCAAAAATCTTTTGGCAAATATTTCAAGTCAGTCAGTTTGCCTAGTATTTTAATGAGCAATTTGAATGACCATACTGTTTTACAAAAGAAGTTTACTTTATGTTGAAGTATAACTTTTTGGTCACTCTAATTTCAAAATGAAATTATTTTATGGCATACCATTAGAAGTGCATATGGACTTAATTTTGCATGACACTAATATTTACATTATAGTTCCCATTTTTGTTGAACACCATTTTCTATTAGGGGCACAGCTGGAGAAATTAGATTTTATTTTTCATGAAACAAAAATTACAAATCAGTAAATATAATCAAATCAGTAAATATTTTTCATGAAACAAAAAAAAAAAAAAAAATTACAAATCAGTCGGGGATCGAGATGGTGCGGCGGCTAACGTACTGGCTTCCCACCCTGAGGGCGCGGGTTCAAATCCCGGCGGTGTTGAATATTTTCCAGAGGTATCTCGATGCCTACTTGAGGTGCTTTGTGGAGGGCACTTTGAGTGAGTACGCCGTCCGTCGGACGGGACGTTAAACTGCGGACCCCTTGGCGCCTTTCGTAAAGAGTAGGCTAATGCCGACGCCGGGTTTCTCTCCACCCTTCATCCTTTCCTATCCATCCCCTATGGCGCAAATGACCTCAGCTGTCGGTCGCCTCCCCTCAAAACTACTACTACTACAAATCAGTCACGAATATTCTCATAAATATGCTGAAAAGCAGACGCAAATCCCTAAATCTTTTTGCAACCTACACTTTGGAAGAATTTTCCCTACGTGCTGAAAGGATTTGAAAACTGAACTATTTTATGATGATAAATTATTTCATAAAGAATTGGCATTAAATAAACACTTAAATTTTAACAATTTGAGCGTTCTTAGAACACTGGCTGGATACTAACTGAACGATCACACCTAAGAAGAGATGGTTAAAACAATCACAGTTTTAAAAATTATACATACGAGGGAAGGACATGTGGACAAGGACAGAAGTGTGGATAATGATACCATCTCGGTCAACAAAGAATTGCTGCATTGTAGAAATGTCTCTTATTCACGTACCTTCCAAAGAATGCCACCTTCATATGGTCACGAGTCAATACATCTCTTATGCCCTTGACTTTTTGCACATAACTCTCAACTTCTTTTGCCTCCTCTGGAGGTATAACTTCCATTTCTTGGGAGGCATCTGAAAAATAAAATCATTTCAGATACCAATAGACTTCAATAATAATTACCTTAAATATTACAATGCCTATGAACATAAATGCACAAGTATTAAGTATAAAATACCATTAACATCACAAGGTATGACTCTGGAAAAATTTTACACAAAATAATACCAGACTTCAATTCTAGAATCAAAAAAAATATTAATTTGGGTAGGTTCTGCTATTGAGCGAGTGACTCATGTGAAAAGCCGGGTAGCCACTACTTGCAACACTTCATCCATGATAACATGTTCTTCAATATTGGAGGATAAATGATTTAAATATACAGGGTGCGGCATTTACATTTGGACAAGCACGCGTTTCCTCATAATGAGATTTCCACGCCAGGTTAGCAAAACCTTCCCCAGACTTCTCCGAAATATTATACTCAGCCACAATATTATAAGCAGTTCATCTAGGGTACCAGAAGAATCGAACTACTTCGAAATACTTATCGCCCAGCTGGAACACTTTCGATAATTGTGGCTCTTCAATTATACTCGGCACTTGTACGTTACATCTCGGCATTTTGAGGTTATTGCTGTTTACTAGATGCCTATAGCTTTCAAGAAAGCCAATTGCAACCTCCGGTGGACATACAATATGGCGGGAAATCTAAACTTGTCTGGATTTATGCCCCGCACCCTGTACATTAATTACAGTAAAAATCAGAGGCAATATTTCATAAACAAGTTTAATTACTATGGTCAACATCATTTAATGCAAATTCTTTCAGCACTGAAAACAATGAATGATAGCAAAACAGTACACTGAGAAAGTATTTTTTAATTAACAATATATGCACACATACGAGTAAAGCTTTATGGCCAGGACCTTGAAATTGAGCCAATCTCAAATACCTAAAAAGTGACATGGCAATCCAAAATTGGTGCTTCAGAAAAAGAGAAGAGTAAATTTTCTTCAATTTTCATCATTTTCCCCAAAAATTTACATTGTGAAAGAAAATAACTCAAAATTCCAAGACCACTCCTGCTTTGGTTTACTAAGTTCAAAAAATGTTAGTTAAATCATAGGTAAGTAAAACAATACTGACAATTTGTTTCACCCCATTAAACACCATGGGCAAAATAAATGGCACCAAATATAATAACCGACGTAAGATTAT
The DNA here is from genome assembly GCF_022747635.1 of Hetaerina americana. Classification (NCBI taxonomy): domain Eukaryota; kingdom Metazoa; phylum Arthropoda; class Insecta; order Odonata; family Calopterygidae; genus Hetaerina; species Hetaerina americana. Next base: position 1,543,401 of record NW_027286985.1, on the reverse strand, counting down.
AGCATTCAATACAACATTTCTAGGGGTAGGCAATGAAATATTCTTCTAGATGGACAATACTTGGTTATAAAGCTGGAAGGACCACGAACATATTTTGAAGCCACCTACCATTTAAGTATTTTACAGCATAGGAAGACAAAAATGAAAACTAAAGGAATTCAATAACATTTTTACTTAATGACAGGACCCTAGTTGCAAGTCAACAACATCTCATTAGTAGTTAGTAAGTGAGGAAATGACTATCCTCAAATGATTTTCATGGAAGCAGAACTACCGCATCAGGGAGATGAAAAGTTTAAGATGCACAAGCAGATCATTAATACTGAAGCAATAATACACACTAGAATTATTCAGTAAGTTTGTAAGCTCAGGTACCAGGCGTAACACACTTGAAACTAAACAAATGAATTTTAATAGAAATTCATTACAAGCTCTCAAGTTGAGCACGTATAGTAAGGCATTATTTTCCATGAATGATCCCCCATTATGTGTTAAACTATGTGTTTTACCAATAATGTTTACCATCAGATTATTCCTTTGGTTTCCTTAAGATGAAATTTTAGTCAAATGAAACAACTGCACAACAGTTATGAATTAATAGCAACAAAAACTGCTAATTCATGCCAGAGTCCCTTGTATCAATTTTCATAATAAACCTATTGGGGGAAACTATTATAACACAGCAAAACAGTAATGTATGCAGTGGGAAGGTGCACCCCATGACCTTAGGGTGAGAGAGCCATCAGCTGGACTAGCAAGTACAGCTTCAAGCAAATCAAGATCACTTCCAACACAGTTATTGACAACACTAATCCACATTTGCTCTGAATGACCATTTCACATCACGCTCACTAAAGATGCATCAACTCTTGGGATGAACGAATAATAAGTATGTAACTTACCCTTCATATACTCCACACTGTCCTTTACATAGTCCTCTATCTCCACGAAGATGTCATTTATTTTCTTTTTGGCTCGAACAAAAATCTGAAGAGGAGAAGTATCATGGTTTCGGACATCACCAGGTGCAAGTGTGGATCTGATGCCAGGACCATCCCCAGCCATCAAGGAAACAGTGCGATTTAGATAGGCAGCCATAACTATTTCACATTAGGTCATGCAGGCAACTGAAATAAATTAAAAATAACTAGCAAATGATATTAAAAATGCAAATGTAAAAAAATTAAAGATACAAATACATAAAACCAAAAAAAAAATAATCATACACTATATGTTTCATTCCACATGAATTAATTCTAAATATTTATACACATATCCTAAATATAAACATAATATCAAGGGATATGCACGCAAATGGTTCATTCCATAGATGGTCTAACATACATTTATAATATTAAAATTGTAAATATCACACAAGTTATAATAAAAAAGTCTAATGATTTCTGTGACAAGAGTACTTTAAAACTAGAGTGAATTCAAGCTAAGTACAATAAATAAAAATGATACAAAATAGAATTCTTTCTTGTATTTAGACGTCCACATTATGTGAATGGGGAAACTGGTGTTCAAGTACCACCAAAAAACATGAAATAAGGATGTATTCAGGTATCAACCACCTTTAAAAAAATGTGGTATACTGCAAACTTTGTGTCATGAATATGCACATGGAGCGATAGATTAACATGACCAAGAAAAAGCTCGAAACAATGATAAGAAGCAAAATGTCTACAAAACTACCTGCATGTCACATTTACTTAGTTCTCTTTTAATACATCTGGCGAAATACAGGAAATCACAATGAGAAAAAAATTGCACACAGACAACAATGCAAAATAATTTAACACAATAACAACAATAGTCACAACATGAAAATATTGGTGCATGAAACTTTCTGGACGATAATAATGCCTTCAGAATGACGTAAAGCCCACTCCGATCAAACAACTTCCTGTACACTTGTGCTAATAACGGAATTACACTTCTTCAGCAAGAATTGGACCGAAGGGCGATGAACCTTAAATATGTCATGTTCACGTAATTATTATGAAACCACAATTGGCAGCTCCTAAGTTTCATGACAAACTCACTTTAAATACAATTCTCTCACGGTGTGTAAAATAACCACTCTGAATAGTGGCAGAAGAAACAAGAGAGCTGCTAGACCTTGACCAGGGCATTAAACAAAATATCCTTTTATTGTTCCAGGAAAAGCATAATAGGATCTGCAATACGTTATTTAATAATAATGTTTGCATTAGTTATACTAAGCCTCATGCAACAACGTAGGATCTTGCTAAGGATGAACAGGGATAGAAAAAAGGATTTACGATACACTCGCTGCCTGGTTTTTAAGCTCCATACGCAAGTATCAAAACGAAATATTCATTAAGTCCTCAATATAAAGATACCTACCTGTTCATTTCTGGGCATTCTTGTACATGAACCTAAATGTCATTCCCAATTGCCTAAAACGCAAGTTTAAAACAAATTAACATGATATTTTCGCACAATTAGAAAGTGATTATAACATCATTTGGGGAATTTAAGCATCATTGGGTATTTAAAATTTCACCCTTCTCGACAAAAAGGTAACGCGCAACCAACCATGCACGATTACCCAATTTGTATATAAGGGCGCTAGCATTTAGGAAATTCGAAGAATTTGCTTTAACATGTCTAATTACAGATGTTTTTCTAACAAAATACTTCAATTGATCTTACAATAACTGAAATTCAAACAACCGTTCGAGAAACTTACTCGCTGACCATCCGATTTTAACCAAATTGTTGCAATACCGGGCCCTTACCTCACTAAAGCGCAACAAAATATTACGCAGCTCTCGTGTATTTTGAGTCACAAAAGGTCAAATATTCTGCCATCGCTGCTGTATTAGGAATGTTTTAATTTAAAAAATAACCGTTTGACTACCAATGCGCGCTCATATCAATTAGAAATATTGTTTTATTATTGAAACACATATCAATTATTGTTTTGATTATTTATTATCTGGGAATGGATTTCTACTGTAAGGTCTGCGATATGGTTCTACAGTTTCTCATACTTTTCATATAGTCGAATCAATCGAGAGTTCTCTCGATACATCATAAATTTTTGATTGGCACCTTGATAAACGCGGAAGCACGAACTACTGTGGAAGTCCTTTGTATTACTTTTATAATAGCATTGTTAGTAATTTCTGAGAATGGCGGTTGAAGAGACTGCTGCATCCGCTGTAGAACTTATGTGATTAAAAACGAAGGGGCCTGGTTAGCCGATGCGACGGGATCTATTTTTTCATTTATCGCGTCATCATCAATATGTTGTGTAAACACTTACGTCATACATGTTTAGCTTTTGTCTATGATCTAAGATCACCAATACTTTTTTCGTCGTTCTTTTCTTTCAAGGCAGTTCACAATAATTGGTAAACTCAAGAGGTCCACGTATATAATTTTATATTTTGGTTATCTAGTGTGTGAAATCAAAGCTCGAAACCATTTGGGTATATTTGGCATTTTGTGCTCTTTCATGCCAGCGTATCTGGGCATTGCGTTACTACAGGGTCAATGTGCTATTTCTCAGTTTGAATGAAATGCATTTTCTCAGCTTTCTTCAACACTCCCCCATGTTGGTATTCATAAATAAGAAGTGTAGGTGTGTCTGTATATATATGTCTTAGTCAATATCAGATTTCCCACATCAATTGTTAATATTAAGTTCACATTTTTCGAAGAAAAGTTTTCGTTTGAGACATGGTCCAAACCCAAGCATATGCATAAAAATTCTTTCCTGAGGAAAATTTTAAAGGCAACCCCCATCAGGGAAATACAATATAGATTGGATAGTTGCAGTCTACCTTAAAATGGTACAGTGGTAATAATAGAAATGCTGTGGTTCATGTATCAATGAGAATATTTTACTTGCTCACTAGCAGGAATTACATCAAGTCATCTATGAGTATAAGTAGTCAAAATAGTTCACTACCCAATGAGCCACAAGTAGCTCAGAAAAACATCAGCATCATGACTGTGACTGTAAAGAAAATTAAATTACCAAGATCAAGAGGGATGTGCTAAAAAAGCAGTGATTGCTTGCAAAGAGCATCACAATATAAATAAACATAACCTCAGAAGCCAATGAAATAGGCAATAAAGTTTAGATTCTGGCAAATACCCACGATTGCATCCTTTGGAATGGTGTGCAATTAGCGAAAGTAGAGGCAAAAAAAATGGAAAATGCTTTTTAGGACTCAAATATTGAGTTATTTGCATTGCAAAATTTAAATTATTCGAAAACCAAACTTAACTATTCCTCCATAAGGACTACGACCTTAGCGTAGCAGGACTTGTGGGTTCTTTTGATCTCTGGAGCTCTGCTAGTGGAAGTAATGATAATAACTCCTGGTCAGGTCACCCATGCCTAAAGGTTGAAGGGTAGGAACAAGATATAAGGTGTTCAATGCAGCGTTTGTTCCACAAGGTTGAAAAGGCATCTGCCCATCATGGACTGGTCATTTGAGTCATGATGTCTCATTGAAAACACTACTGAGGAAGGCAATTAGAGATCATTTACCCCAAGACTCTTAGGATGGACAATAAAATTAAGATAAGTCCAGATAACAAAAGGACTCTGGGTCATGTGTCTTGCCTGGCAGTAGGAGTGTCAAGGCTTCAATGGTCTTCATCTAATGAAATCGTTGCTTAGAAAAATTGACAGAAATAATGCAGAAGACATAGAGGAGAGTGAAATAGTTAGAATAGGGACTTAGAATGTTGTGGACAGGGACAAATAATGTTGAGGGCAGGGAATTTAGAAAACATAAAGTGAGAGATGGAAAGAAGAAATACAGATGCACTTTAGGGCTGTGCAACAGTATGATTATTTTCACAGTTCTCATGGAGCAGATGTGGGTTCAGATTATAGTTTAGTTCTAATGAAGTATAATGCCAGATACAAGACAATGGAATAGTGAACATGGTTTAGGAAATGGAATTTAGAAGCATAATAAGTTAGGAGTGTCACCTAGCTGTAGAGAAAATTATGAGGGTTGAAAGAGAGATGTGTAGGATAGAAGAAAAATAGGAACATATCAAAAAGGGGTTATCAAAAACTGCAAGAACTATGAATAGAAAAAGGACGAGAAAACCATCAATTACAGACAAGATGATTATAAAGTTACATGAGGGAAGGAAATGGAGGAATATAAACACAGATGCATACAGGTAGAGAAAAGGACAAAGAATTGGATCATAAACAGGGACATGAAACTAATCGACTAAAGGAATAATGGTGGAAGATATAGTGGAAAGACATGGAAAGTTTACAAGAAATAGGTGAAATTGGCACTCTGTACAGGGAAGCCAAAGTACTGTCGGGAGGTAAAAAGAGAAAATCCATGAAAAAAATGAAAGATAAGTAAGGAATATTATTAAAATACCAAGAAAAGTCAAGAAAGATGCAAGGATTATATAAAGAAAGTGGTGCTCAGAATCATAAATAAAATGTTGGAGAGGAGGACAAGTGATTACCTAGTGGTTGATCAGTTTGAGTTCAGAAAGACAGAGGTGCAAAATGAATAACTGATCGTAGCACTTTTCCACTTGATAAAATTTTTATTTTAGGACTGGGTTTCGATGTATTACATCATCATCTGCAGAGGTGTATGTTGCTCTCTTACAGTAATGATATGACTGACAGAGAGGAACATAGAATACAATGAGAGTGTATTTTCTGTTTTGTAGATTTTAAGAAGGTGTTCAGTAGAGTGAATTGATTAGAGTTAATGAATATATTGCAGAAAATAGGAGTAGATCGGAGGGATGGGAGACTTATCTACAATCTGTACATGTCTCAAACTACTCAGGGGCAATTGTGGATGGGGAGTGAGGAACAGCAGAGTTAGGAAGACAAGGGTATCCATTATCAACCATACTTTTCAAAGGAAATAGTTTAATTTCCAAAGAAACTGCAGGAAATGCCACAACAGTAACTTTTTTTTCAGGGTTTAAGAGCACGCCTCGATAGCTTAACTGGCTAAAGGACTCAACCGGATATTGAGGGATCTGGGCTCGAATCCCAGTCAAGGCAAATGATTTTTACACTCTGAAATTGTTGCATTGAAATAGTTTAAGATTCATTGGAAGAACAACTGAAGATTAGAACAAAGGTTAAGGGGAATCTATAAAATCAGTTAGGTTTGTGGATGATGAAGCTTTAGTTTGCCTGTTAACTAAGGGTTTGCAAGCATTGCTGAGCATTGAATAGTCCCTGCAGTAGGTTTGGGATGATACTAATTGTTAACAAAACAAAGGTTATGTAGATTTAAAGAAAGAGAAAGGTTAAATAAAATATTAAAATAGTTCAATTGATCCTGGCTCAACCTTGCGGAAATTCATTTTAATTAAATTAAGAATACAAAGTAACTTTCCACTGTCCTTTATTAGTGTACAACCAGTTTCAACGCATCAAGCGTCATCATCAGGTACCTGATGATGATGCTTGAGCGTTGAAACCGGTTGTACGCTAATAAAGGACAGCGGAAAGTTACTTTGTATTCTTAATTTCATTAAAATAGTTCATTAGCTAGATGAGGTGGAAAATTTGACCTATCTCAGAAGTGTTTTGGAACAAAATTGTCAAAGTAGCATGGACATTAGAAGAAGAATTGCATTAGGCAAAGAAGCTTCCTCAAGGAGAGAATTTTTGCCATTGTTTTTGTTAACTTAGGAGTGCGATTTTGTATGATGAGGAAACATAGTTGGTGAAGCAAGACGATAGATGTAGGTTGGAGGCTTTTGAAAAATGGGTATGGAGAAGAGTGGAAAAAGTCAAATGGACAAAATAGGAAAGCAAATGAGGAAGTGATAGGCTTGGTTGGGGAAGATAGGGGATTGCTGAGATAAATCCTGAGGAGGCAGGAAAGGTGAATGCAGAATATTATGGTAGGCAATGAGATGTTGAAGACTGATATAGAGTTGAAAATTAGGCAGGTGAGGAAGGGTCGGAAGAAGGATAGGCATATTAGATGGAATGAAGGGAGATATGCTTAATTGAAGATGGGCTTATTTTGGTGTTGGATGTTCATGTTTTGTTAGGAGAGGCAAGGAAATGTATCGTTTTGCTGTTGCATTGTCTGCATCCATATGAAACCTATCTTAACCAGTAGAAGAATAAATAAGAATATTTGGCCTATATCACCAAATGCACTTAGATAACTTTTTCATTTATGAGGCTAATGAGCTTTTTACTCATTAGCAATACTTTTGTATCAACTACTACAAGATAATCTTTCAGGAAATGGCCCAAAGTAATGGATATTCCAAAAATGTGAAACCCCAAAGAGGGTACAGTAAAAATTGACAAATCAAAAAAATTACTGCAATGATTTAGTATGACAATTCTACATTTTTAAAATGAGATTCAAATAAAAGTATGCTTGTTCCAAGAAAACAAGGGAAAAGGAAGGACAAACTAGGTATATCCTATTTTTCTTATTGACATTTATGCATTACTAAATAAATGGCCAGTGATTCCCACAAAAAATGTCTAAATTTCCAATTTTTTATCGAGGGGTAGGATGATGTTTTTCCCTGCTCTGTTGTTCACACGCAAATGCCACATACACAGGTCACAGTTCAGTGAAATTTATTGTGCTGCTGCTTAATAAAATTGTGAATGATTGCCTACAAATTTCCTTTTAATATTTGATAAAAACATCCAAAACATCATGCTTGAGCCTATAAATTTGTGGTTAGTGATGCTTGATCAGACCAGACAAGATGCTTATATATGGATGATATGTGGGTTACTAAAAAGTGAATGGAATATTATTTGCATGAATAAATACATTACTGATCCAAGGGACACAATGCGCAGAAGCATACATATGATAAGTCCATAGGATATGTCAAGGAGAATTTGTGTACAAAATTTGCAACGGAAAATTTTGAATAATGACAAATATTCTTTAATGCATACTGTCAAGCAGTTTCCTACAATATATGAGAATAATTAATAAGCATAGCCGAACCAAAGAGAGTTTTTCAACCAAAGAAACTAGATCTCCCTAAAAAAAGGAAAACTTCTATGGTCAATTCAATTCAATTTATTCATTCACCATAAGCATAGAATTATGCATGGCTTTGTCAATACATGTTTTACACTTCATATCAATAAAAAAGCATTATGCAAAATATCAAAACAATATGAAAAATACAAATACATACAATTTACAATTTTTTGGGATTAACTCATTCCAATTATACATTTGAAATGGTATGCATTAGAAAATCATCTACACTATAGAATGTTTTACATGAAAGTAGTTTTTTCACGGCACACTTGAATTTAAAGAAACTTTTGATATTTTTAATATAAGCAGGCGATTTATTGTACATAAGTATTCCCTGATGATCTATCCCTTTAATCGTTTTATTTACCCTGTGCTGACTTATATGGAATGCATTTTGGCTTCTCGTATTATGACTATGAAGGTCACAATTTTTGATAAACATGTCTTGATTTTTGTTAATAAGAGACACTGTTTCAAGAATGTACATACAAGGAAGAGGCAAGATTTCTAGTTTTTCAAAAATAGGTTTACTGGGAGCTCTATTATTAGAATTAGTTATTATGCGAATAATCTTTTTTGCATTTTAAATAATTTTGGAAGGAAGATAGAGGAGCCCCAAAAGGGAATATCATAATTGAGAAGTGACTGCACATAGCCAAAATATATAGTTCTCAATACCTGAATGCAAATGATTTCCTTGAGTACATGGAATGCATAACAGATTTGTGCCAGTTTTTGAGTTAATTTATCAATATGTTCCTCCCATGAAAGATTAGAGTCAATCCAAATACCTAAAAACTTTGTTACCTTTAGTTCTTCTATGGGGCAACTGTTAATTATTGGATTAAAATTTATTAACTTCTTCTTGAGATTGAAGTTTAATAATGGGTTTTACTAACATTTAAAGATAGCTTATTGTCAGTGAGCCAGTTCATCAAATTGTGTGTAGTTTCTGTTACCTCGTTCATTAACTGAATGGGATTATGGTTATTAAAAATTAAGTTAGTATCATCAGCAAATAGTATTGTATTGGAGAGTGGTAAATTTGCAGGTAAATCATTTATGAAGACTAAAAATAGTAGTGGTCCAAGAATGGAGCCCTGAGGAACTCCACAAATAACAGAAGTTGTACTTGATACTGATGAATTCATTTCAATATATTGTGACCTATCAGTTAAATATGATTTAAACCAGTCCTTTGCATTGCCTCTTATACCATATGTTTCCATTTTTTTTAAAAGAATTCCATGGTTAACTGTATCAAAAGCTTTTTTTAAATCAATAAAAAGCCCTGCAACATGAATATTACTATCTAAGGCATTCCATATATTCCTTGTAAATGAGAAAAGGGCATCATCAATGGACTTATTCCTTCTGAAGCCAAATTGATGATTGTCAATGACAGAGGATTTATCGAAAAAGGAAATCAATCTCAGATACATGACCTCCAAAATTTTGGAGAAACCTGAAAGTAAGGAAATTGGTCTATAATTCTCAATGTTTTCCTTCTCTCCTTTTTTAAACAGAGCTTTAATTTTTGCAACTTTAAATTTGGAGGGGAATTGACCAGCACTTAGGGAAAGATTACAAATTTCAGTCAGTGGTTCAGCAATAAAGATGGCACAACTTTTTATAACAGCATCAGGTATACCATCAGGGCCACATGAGTATTTATTATTTAACTGATTGATTATCCTCAATATTTCATTTTTAGTAACAGGTTCTAGATATATAGAGGAGGAATTGATGACCATTTTAGAAGTACCTGTGTTAGTGAGTGACAGTTTGGGAGTTTGATTGACACCTACTTGGGTAAAGTAATCATTGAAAATGTCTAAAAATGTTTGGACCCTTGTTTTTGCTGTGCCATTATAACATATTTTAGATATTGTATTGCTATTAATTTTATTTTTCCCTGTTTCCTGTTTCACTACTTTCCAGTTAGTCTTAAATTTATTAGATGATGTTGTTATCAATGAACTGGTATGCAGCTTTTTTGCTAGAGGAGTAGTAGTTCCCAAAATTTTACAATAACTTTTGTAGTATTTTATTAACTCTGGATCATTAGAATCAATGCATTGCTTATACAATGCTCTTTTTCTATCACAAGAAATAAATATTCCTCTTGTTAACCAAGGACTATTTTCAGGTTTACTTTTATTATGCTTGACAATTTTTTTAAGGGGAAATGCTAAATCATGGTAATAAGTAATGATATTGATAAAGCTGTCAACTTTAGTGCCAGATCAGTAGGGTAATTAATATCCTCCCATGTTTCTTTTGACAATAATGTATTAAAATATTGAAGACTATAAGGATCATATGTTCTTTTATAAATTCTTTCTGCATTTAACTTTTTATGGTGTCCATCGTCATATGATAGGGATAAGAGAATTGCTTTGTGATCAGAAAGTCCTGTACAAATAACTTCAGAGGTCTTTTCATAAAAGTCATTCCCAATAATAAATTGATCAAGACATGAGTTGATCCTTGTTGGGTCTTTAATCGTTTCTGTCATATCGTGAGAGCACAGAATAGCAAGTAAATCACGTTTAATGTTGGAATTTTTCAAGAAATCTATGTTAAAATCACCACATATTAAAACTGGTTTCTTTTTGTTTTTAAGTAACCCAATAAGAGTATCTAATTCATTTAAGAATACATCTTCAAGGCTGTTTGGAGATCTATAGAACAAACTATAAAAATACTACCATTGGGAAGATAGATTTCAACTACAGAATGCTCAAAGTTTTTTTCCTCATTTAGAAAAGAAGTAAAGGATTGTGTTTTGGCTTTAATATTATTTCTGACAAGAATAGCTGTACGTCCATTTTTGCAATGTGTTCTGCAATAAAGACTCACTAGATTATAATTGGCTAGATAAAAATGCTCACTTTCTGTCTTAGTTAAACAATGTTCAGATAAGCATAGCACATCAATATTGGTTTCTAATGTGTATAAGATTGCTTCCAATTCAAACACCTTATTTCTAACACATTGAATATTTTGATGGAGTATGGAGGAATATTTTTCTGTATGTGCAAGTTGATCAAGGAGGGCAAAAAGGAGGTTTATGATGATGAGGAATGCCCAGGACATTTGTTAATGAGAGTGCAACAAAAATATGTAAAACATGAGTGACATGCTCGATTTTGATGGATGCCTGAGTGTCAGAATGTTAGCGGACTTCTTTTTGTTCCCAAGAATAAAAAAATAGTTTAAAAGACAACCACGATGGAATGAATACTGGATAACGTCAAAGAGACTGTGATCAGGTGCCTCAATGAGGCTCTCGTTGATACCTTCCAGGAGGCATGCCGTGACTTGTAGAGATGCTGACTTTGGTGCATACACATGCAAGATATTTTGAAACATTTTAGTAATTTTTAATCTGAGTTGCAACTAATTCTTACCCCAGTTTTATTCTACTTATTTTTGGGGTAGACCCTATACACAACAATCAGGGTGTAGGCTGAATTCTGATCAAGTGTTTTAAGATACAGGTATGAAAATAGTATGAGTTAGTGTTTCATGGATTGCACAGGGTTCACTTGAAAGTTGATAAACGAAGATAAATGATTATAGCTGGCAATGCATCAGTGTTAACAAGATTAAGTGTAAAGAATTAGTTCTGCAAAAACGGAAGGAAATTGAAATGTGAAGCTTGTGAAAGAATGGTAATAATGGGAAGCAGGTATAAAAGTAGAGAAAATATGAGCTAAAAATGTAAGAATGTAGTTTAATAGAGGTTACTGTTGGTAGTGTGACTGTTAGAAGAATTTGAAAGAAATATTTGTTGAATGCTCTCAAATTGGGTTTGGGAAAGTTTTGGTTGTGATAGTTAATGGTATGGGTAAATGAAGGCAGAGAAAGCAAAGGGTGTGCCTGTTCAATGCATTTAAGGATAAATTTGTGGGGTACCGATGTAGAAATAAGGTAGTGGTAGTGATTGGAGATCAAATTTACTCATCGCTCTATAAGTTGATTGCTATCTGAGAGGCAAATAGATCTATAGGGAGTCCTAGAAAGTTTTACTGAGGTAATGGTGTGAATAAAATAGAGAGAGAATGTTTCTAAAATGAAAGATGTTGTATGGAAATAGTTAATTACAGATGGAGAGCTTAAAAGGTATGTGAATGCTGGCTGAAAATTTGTTGGGAGTATGTGGGGTATGTAAAAAGATGAATGCTTGCCTAAGGCAGGAAAAATGGAAGTTGATAAAAGTGCATCCTTTGTCACGTCAATGGAAATGAAACTTAGGGATGCTAGGATAACCATGAATTAGGCTGGATGCCGGATGGTGGAATGTGACGCCTGAGGAGTGTTTGTAATAAAGGTGGGAGAGATAGAATGGGGAATGAGTGTGTCAATGTAAAATGGATGAACTGGTTACTGGTAAGTATGAAAGAAGTACAATGCACTGACGTGGCACACTTTGGTTGATAAAATGGATGAAAGATGAATCACCTAACCAATACATCGAAGTAGAGTGAATGGCTTGACAGTAGGAAATAGATTGAGAAAGCCATGAGTGAATGTAACCAAAGAGACTACCAGAGCAAAGGATACTATTGGCCTCATGAACAGAAGAGAACGTATGACACAATGCATAAAAATGACAGAGGTGAAAGAAGTATTGCCAAGATAGAGAAGAAAAGAAGATATTTGTAAACCAGCATACGTTATCTGAAATTACTTCAAATCAGGCATTTTGACTTTGAGTAGATCAAAACAGATTGATGCGAAGAGCAATTATGCATTTACAAGTATAACAATCAGTAAGGAGGTGTGTGGGAGTCCAGTGGGCTACTTAATGGAGAGCCTGGGTTCGATTCTGGGTCTCTCCTCACAGCTTCCCCCAAAGTGTTTGAGTGTTTGATTTTCTGGGTATACTATAAGTCATTTCTAAAAAATCACAGGTGGCACAGGTGAAGGAACTGGCCCCTTTACCCTGGCATCTGAATTAAACACACCACGTAGGCTCATAATTAGGTGAACTCCACCATCAACTATCAAACTAACTATGGGTTGATTTCTGAGGTTTTAGTTAACCATCAGTCGCCAATAAAATATTAGATCATATTAATCAAGTAAAAGTGATCAATAAAATATTTGAACATATTAATCAAATATTGTATTAAAACAGAGTGATTAAATTACAATAGGTATGTAATTAAATCTTTTGAAATAGATATTTTCATTTTTGTACAACAAAGTCTCTCAAGTTAGAGAGGACTTCTCCTCTGGGGAGGAATTTTAGATTTTCACAGATGAAATAAATCAGAGTGAATTTTAGTCAACTCCAAAATAGAATTATGTATTTTTTGGAAGGTTAATACAAGGTGTGGCGACATGACTTCCTTTTTTGAAACCATTTTGCATTTGAAAAAAGGAATTAATATTACCGCACCCTGTATTTTGCTGAAAAATGATCAATATGTATCAAAAAAATCTTATTCAATACTAAATCCAAAATCCTAACGGTGAGGGAAAGTGGTGTGTATTCCCTATATTCATATGCCTGGCCAAACAAATACATTGGCTAGACTGGGAAAAGTGTGAGCATAGAAGTGAAGAAACACAAAAAATGTCATGAGTAAAGAGTGCAAAATGTTTACTAACCACCTCATGAAGAAAAACCATCAGAGCGGTTTTGTATAAAAAAGACTCCATTTTGAAGAAGAAGAGAGCAATGGACACCCTAGAAATATAAGGGTTAGTGCAGGACTCTTCTAATAATGCCCTCCTGATGAATGAAAAAGTCTCCCTACCCACACTCCATTATTCTCATCTCCACAAATTTGTAGTGCCAAAATAGTGATGGCACCACAAGATCTAGGATGCTCCTATAACAGGTACCTTCATACTTCCTTCTGTGATGTGCAAGTACGAGGAGGACTCCACAATAAATAATGAGTTTGTGCAAATTTCTTTCTCTCCCCCAATCACAATTCCCATTGCCTTTGGCACTTTCCAACTCCTTTGGCCCATTTCTGGCCAACAGTAACCTTCCTCCCGCCTTCCACTCCCTCCCTCCATTTCTCCATGATACAGCTCATCTATATAGCAGAGTATACTAAGTGATATATGATTCTGTACCTGAAGACATTTTGACATGGCAAAACTTGGGTCATAGTAATAAATCACTGTCGGGATTTAACTAAATTTTTTCATTACCTCAACTTACTCAAGCTTCCACTTTCATTATAACCATTTTATTTCTCTCACACAGATATTCGTGTAAAACTTGACTATCAGTCATTCTCTCAACATGACCAAACAATTACCCTTGTTTAATACGGGTGCATCCAATGAAAATTATTTCATGACCCAGTAACTGAGTTACAAGCATTGGGAACATTGCTAATGGTGGCATTAAGATTCTTCAAACCCCAGTAATCAAAATCTATTGATGATAAAATACAGAGTATTCATTCCGAAGGTAGTTTGTTTTAGGTTTTCTGATAAAGGTCCTTTTTTCATGAAAAGTCCTTCACTTAAGATTTTCCTTTCTCCATGCTACTTTTTCTTCTTTTTAGAAGTTTGTTTGTGACATCCCCTCATTCCTTCTATCATAGTGTCTTATAAAAACTTTTTCCAATGACTAAGAAATGCCAGAGACTTTGACCCATAAGAAAATGAATGAATCACAGAAAATACCACTATAAGTCATAGTGCTTGTAAATAATGTAACCCATAAACTGAATTTTTAGAGAGAAATATTTGTGATTCCAGACAAAGAATTTTAGTCACATAAATCTCCGTTTCCATTTGGTGATTAATTAAATAAACTCCAATGCACCAGCATGCTCATGGAACTGGTTGTTTCCAATCTCATCCCAGTAAAACACACAGCACTAATTAAATCTGCAAATTTTCCATTTTTTTATCCTGTGAAGTGAAAAAATTTTAATTTTGAAATCGAAGTTGACTCAAAATTTTACCCATTCTGCGGAGGGTGGCATGTGTCATGATGGCATCATAATTTCCCATCCTGCAGTCATATATTCGAGCTTCCCAGTAATGACTTCTCTCGATGCGTCTGCCGTGTTAGCTCATCGCGGGATGAGCGTCGCCATCCCGCCGCAATTCGACATTTGCCAACTCCCTCGGATGACGGGTGCAGAAACCAGCGTCGCGACGGCGCCCTGTTCTCCCTTCCGTCTCCCAAGGTCCTCTGGCAAGAGCGAGACTGACATCCGAATTCTCCCGCCCAAACGCATTCATCCCCCCCCGGACGCAAAATGGACGCCGCATCACGGCGCACATCCTCGCGCCCTCGGCGGAATCATATCGACATACCGCGGGCGGAGGGAGGGACGCGGGAGGGAGGGGGATGCTGCGAGGGGGGTGGGGGACGGCACGATCCCCTTCCCCTTCATCCCCCCACCACACCTTCCCAACCAAACCCGAGAGAGGGCGACGGGAGGGAATGAGAGAGGGAGAGAGAACGTAAACTGAATAAGCGCGAATAGTTCCTCCCCGTTTTCGCAGCCAGTCACTGTGGGCGTGCATTTGCTGCATGCCGGAATAGGAAGAGAGAGGGAGAAAGACAGTGGAGAAAGGGAAAAAGAGAGAGAGGAGAACGGAAGGAGGGAGGGAAAGAGGGAAGGGCGGAGGAAGAGAAAGGAGACAGAGAGGAGAAATGCCTTCCTCTCCCCGCCCGCCTGATCCATGCGTTACGACATGGTCCACGGGCGGAGAGGAGATGAGAGAAGAGTCGGAGGAGGAAAGGGATGAGGAGTAGTCCGTTGCGGCAGCGAGAGAGAGAGAGAGAGAGAGAGAGTGAAGGGGGAGGAGAGAGAGAGAGAGGGGGGGGATTGTTCCAGCGCGCAGGACGGCTCGGAACGGCCCGTCCGCCCGCCAGCTCCAGAGTGGTGGATAGACCGGGTGCGAAGGAGAGTGGAGATATAGGTTGGAGTCCTCTGCTGGCCGCTGGTTAGGAGGGAGAGTGTGGGACGGACGGCAGGACGGAACCAGCCTCCCCTCCCCTCCCCAAGGGCCAAGGGACATCATGCCGTGATGGCAAGAGAGGTACGGTGATCTACACAAAAACCTTGGCGTGTGTGCTTGAGTGCTAAAAAGGGGACTCAGAGAGGACCCCCCACCTTTGGACTCTCTCTCTCTTCTCCACAAACACACACACATTTACACATGTACACACACTCACAAACACACACGTACACATACAAAGTCCTTCCCCCCTTCATCACCGCTCTCTTTATTTCTCTCTATTTCTCCATCACTTTCTTCTCTGGACCTTCCTCTTTTTTAGCCCCCATGGTTTTTTTTAACTCTCCTCTTCCAGAGTAGGCTCCCCGCCCCCCCCACCTCCTACCGGATCCCCTTTCTTCGGGTCCCCCTCACCCCGGTGAACGGTTTGTGCGAGAGAATAAGGGAGATAGAGAGGCATCTAAAAAGTTGTCCGACCACCCGGTGGAAATTCCACCGAGTCGCCGCGGAAGCCACCGCCATCGAACGAGCGGCGACCTGCCATCCGACGGGCGACCCGCCGCCAGCAGCGCGTGTGCCCCTCGGAGGAGGAGAGAAGCCTCGGGGGGGGAGAGTTTGCACGCCCGCTCTCGCCCACCGCGACCGTCACCCACGTCCCTTGCCCGCTCCTTCTTCGACGCCCTCCGACCCCGCTGCTTGCGCCGCTCGCTTCATCAGGATCACGTGATTAGCGCGAGGGCGAAGCGGGGTCGGAGGCACACTCATATACGATCCACGCGAGGGCGGACGGTCATCCACACGCATACACACTCGCGCGCGCACACGGAATGCGGACACATCATCACCCGCCCCCCCACACCCCTTCAACCCTCGGCGAGGGGGGAACTCCCGATCCCTTCAGACACGCGTGCACGAACCGTTTAGTATTGCTCGTTGGAAGTGGACCACAGTGCACACACTCGAGGCACAAGGGGCGCGACACGGATGCATGCACACGTGCTCCTCCCTCCACTTCTTCATCCCCTTCACGCACGCATTCGTGCGTGCCCTCGAGAGAAGGCGGGCACGTCAATCCCTCCCGTGTTGACCAGTGAGGAGGAGATCGGCCCGCCCGGCCACAGGAGAGTGCACTCGGAGCGGGGGGGGGGAGACATAGGGAAGGACGGGGACCATTTTCTCACCGAAGGAAACCATTAGGGGGAGGAGGAGGAGAGAGGGAGGGGGAGGGAATAGAGAGAGAGGACGTGCGTCTTCCGAAAGTGCTGGTTCTCTCTCGATGCAGCCCCGATGAATCTGGTGCGTGTGTGAACTTGTGTTATCGTGTGCTTCCTCCCCTCCACTGCTCCGATTAGCGTCCCCTAAATGGGACGGGGCGCGACAAGGTTACTGCTGTCCCACGCAGTCGTAGCATGTGTTTATGCGTGGGCATACATTTCAACTGTTCGGATCATCTCCGAATTCTTTCATCACTGCGATTTGTTCTCATTTTTTAATCACTCCTGTCTGAGGGAAACGTCTTTCACAAACACCACACCCCCCACGGCGAGGCCCTCCCTATCGAATTCGACCTCCACTCGCCGGTGGGAGAACTGCCGTCCCTGTTTTCGTCTTTCGTCAGGACACATGCCTCAACCCTCGACCACTCCTCTTCCATCCCCCTTTCCCTCTCCATTCGCCCCCACCCCACCCACTCTCCCTCGCAATAATGATTGAATGCTTGAGTGATTGAGTATCCTGGGTCGAGCGAATCCGAATCAAACACCCACCTACTGACCTCGCGTCACCCACAGAATGTTTTTAAAATATGATTCCTTTTTCCCGAATTACACCCACCGCCCATCCCCCTTTCCTGTGTCCAAACCGTTTTCCACTTCGGCATCCGTGCACCCCTGTGGTGAAAACCACACAGAACACGCTTCGCCCACCCAATTCATACCACCCAGAGACCGCTCGGCCACTCCCCGAGCACGGAGTGATCCACGACCAGATCCCCGCAATATCTCACAGTCGCATTGTAAACCTGGACCAGATTATTCGGGGCACTCGCCGTAGCCCCTCATCCCCCCTTCTCCCTCGTCACCACTTCTTTTTCTCCTCCCCATGGATTGCCGGAGCAAAAGGGAAATTCTCCTCGCAAGCTATGTGCAGTCGAAGGATTACAATCTTTTTTATTTCAACTTTTCATCGTTAAATAATTTCTAATTTTTATTTTCATCCTCGACTCATCCACCTCGCGGTGAGGTGAACCAAGGGAACGTTATGCGGTCTTCAAATTTCTTCTTTTTTTACCCCGACTGGGCTGTTTTCGTGTGATTGCGCGCGTTTCTGTTCGTGTGAGTGTGTGTTTGTGTGTGTGTGTGTGAGAGAGAGAGAGAGTGGGTTTGCGTGTGTTTGCATGTGAGAGAATTTTTATGGACGAGGACTCAAGGCAATAGAAAATAAAGGTTAAGTGGACAAATATGTGTGCGTGAGTGCGTGCGTATGTGTGCGTTAGACCGGGAGACGTGAGACCACGGCTCCCGGACGTTTTTCGTTCGTTCGGTCGTTTCCTCCAGATCCCGAGAACGATTGACCCGAGTCGAAGGACGGAGGATCTCGTGGACGAAAATGAGGTCGACGCACAAATACATTTTGGTCCCCCGTCCCTCAGCACCTCCTCTTCCCCCGATTCCTCCTCCTCCTCCCTTCCCTCGGGCCCCCTTCCTCTCCCCACCTCCTCGAGCGCGGTGGCGTTGGCCCCCCGACGACGCTGCCTTGCCGCCGCCAAGTCGACTTGCCCGGTTGTTCTAGTTCCCCTCCCGAAAATTCTCCACCTCGACCAACCCCCCCCTCCTCCCATTCCCCCTCCGCACGACAGCCTCCCCCGGGGGAGTGAGTGGGACCTCTCCCCCCATCCCCCACACCTCACCCTCCTTGCACTCCCTCGCATTATGTTTCCCGCGGAGGGGCCATAACTACTTTTCCGGGGGAGGCGAGGGGAGAGGTGGAGCACGAGGCGGGGGCGAGAGGATGGGCGGGTAGGGTGTGCGCTCGCTTTAAACGCTGACCCGACCGGGTGGTTTTCGGGGCGACCGCGGCCCAGACGAGGCAAGGGCGTGCACGGGAGCACGCAAGGCCGTCGGCCGGCCGATTCATTCCTCCTCACTTCCCTGTGCATTGGGGGGGGGGGGGGGCTGGGAGGAAGGGCTTCCTCGAGGGGCGTGTGCGAGGGAAAGGACGTTTCGATCCAAAAGCGAACGACTGGGACGACGACGAAAACAACAGCCGTTTGCACCGCCTGCCTCTCGATCTCCACGATCGGCGCCCACCCCCGGCAACCCCCCGAATCGGGGTGGCTCGCTCCATTCACGCGCCCCCGATGCGGGGAAGAGGAGCGCGGAGAGTGGGGAGGGGGGTAGCGTCGGGGCGATGCGAGGGGTGGGGGGAGGAGGGGTGGTAAGGGGGATACGCGGGACGGAAGCTGGCTCTGCCTTTGGGGCGATGGTGTGTCAAGGCGATGGCAGTTCCGCATAGAAGGAACCACGGAGGGGATAGTGAGCGCTTTCCCTTCCACACACACACACACGCACCTACCCCATTTCCGCTAGAGTCCACCCCTCTCCCCGTTGGCACGGCCGAAATCCTTCGCGGTTTCGGCCGTGCCGCGGTGGGTGGGCTCCGTCCTCGCGTGACCCTGCGGGGTCGAAGGTGGTGTGAGGGCGTGTGGGTTTACGCGCCCTTGGCGGGACATCTCTTCGCTCCGAGAAACCTTTCCTCCCCGTACACCACACGCTCCCCTCCCCCTCCGGGTCCGCCTTTCGCCCCCGCCCGCTGCCCCGCCTTCCACTGGCCCACTCTCCTCCAACCCACTCATCTTTCTCCCCGCCCGCCCCACCTAACACTCTCCCGCACACACACTCCCCTCCCTTCCCCCAGATTGACCCCACCCCCGCCCCCGTCCACTCTCCCCTCCTTCCCTCCCACTCCTCAAACCCCACCGAAGAGCAACCTCTCGAATACCCTCTGCTTCCCTCCACCCACCCCCTTCCTACTACACCTTTTTGCGCCATCAACACCCACACAGCCCAGCCTCTCGTGTCGATTCGATTGTTTCGTCAGCTGTGTGAGAAAGTGCTCGAATCGAGAGGAACCACACACGGGCGAATACATAAATATACATGCACGTATCCATGTATGTATGCATGTATACGAGTATTGTATATATATATATATAGTATATATATATATATATATATATATATATATATACATGTACACAAACACTCACATGTATTAATATATGTTAGTGGTGCGTGTATGTGCACGAGCACCTGAGTGTATGTTTGTGTTAGTACACTACTTCTTTTCCTTCTTCTTCAATTCCTTCTCCCCTCTCCATTTCCTCCATGCCAGCACCCCCTTCATCCATGTCACACCCCTCCTCTTCTCCCAAAGCGAGAAAGGGAGTCGTGGGGTCGGTCCCTCGACCACAATGCCCCACCACACCCTATCCTCCTTCCTCTGCCTCGCTTCTGATTCTCCTTCCTCCATCCCTTGGATGAACCGAAATTTGTTCAAGTTATCTTCATTATACCCATTGTTCTAATTTTTTATCACATTCTTGCATATTCTCGCGGGATAATAAAAAAAGAATCTGTTGGAAAAGGGCAATGCGAGTGCATCCACACCTGAATATAAATGATCTCTTATCCCCTTAGTTGTTGGGAGGGGTTCTGCTTCGTTTCCTTCTTCGGCCGGGCTGGATTCCTTTTATGGGTCATTCCGACTCATTTACACGCTAAACACTCTCATCGCGCGCACACCTTTTTCCCTCCTCCATTCTTCCTTCCCCCCTCTTCGATTAGACTCTTCCTCCTCTTATCCCTCCTGCACCTCCGCACGCCTTCGCCTCCGGACCCTTCCTCCGCCACCTCTTCCCCTCTTAAACTCTCAACCTTTTCCCGCACCCTATTCCATCCAATTCGCTGTCTAAAACCTATCTCTGCAACTCCCCCCCCTTTCCCTTCAACACTTCCCGCACCCCGGTGTTCCTCCTTCCCCCTTACCGCACGCTAATTTCCCCGGCGTCTCTCCCCGCTCGCTTCCTCCTCCCTCCTTCTTTCTCTCCCGCCGTCCTCTCGCTGCCCTCGAAGGGGATGAGCATTTCCATCGCGGCCCACTCCTCCACCCCATCCCCTCCCCCCACTCTCCCTCAACGTCTCCCGCCGCCCCTCTGTGCGCCCACTCGTGGCCCATCTGCCCGCGTTACTCTTCGCGTGAGGAGCGGCCTGACCTTAACTTCTTCACCGCCCGCCCCACTCGCCCCACCCGCCTCGGCACCGCTTCCATCTTGGTCCCCTCCTCGCCCCTCCGGGGTCCCCTCGTCACTTCCGCGCGCTTTCTCTTCTCCCTCCGTGGACATCATGCATTCTCGTGAGGGTGTTCCGCTGTTCACTCCGGCGAAGATCAAACACCAGCGTACGCCCTGCGGCATCAGCACGTCGACCGCCCCATCGTGTTGCATCGACGTGTCCGGCCGACCCCGTGAGCGACCGTTTTCACCCGACTCCGGAGTGCGGGTCGGGAGGCCTCCGGCTGGGATGGCCCGACGAGGGTTCGGTTTCGGGAAAGAGACCGCTTTTTAACGCCGTGAGGTATCATGTCATTATTTCGCGACGCACCAAGTTTCTTCGAATTGATTGACGGGAGTCGGAAAATCGCGAACCAGAAAGTTTCTGAACAGTAACTTGGTACTCGGAGCAAAGCCGGGACGAGAAATAATGATATTTTCGCGGCTCCGAGCGATAAAATCAGCAGGGAAAGGCGCGCAGAGGGTGCGTTCCGAAGGCGAAATGATGCACGGTCAAAAGCGTGGCGCACGAGCAAGTTCACTCTCGCTTTTCTTTGCGAGGAGATGTGTCCTCTCCCCCTCCTTATAACCTCTCCCCCCCGTGGGCTGCAGGGACTAGCACGTAGAAACTCCTCTCTCCCTCCAACCCCTCCCTACCCACCTCTCCAACCCTCGAATAATTCAAGAGGAAAACCAGGAAATGGGAAATACCGAAAAAATCGACGTCAACCCTTTTCCTTCCTCCTGCTCCCCTCCCCCCACCAAGTTCATCTCGACCCGATTCCATCATCCCTCCTGTCCACCGCTTTCACCGATCCGTGCCCCCCTGACCCCTGCCAACACGCTTCACCCCTCCCTCCCTCCCTCAGCCCTGGCACCCCAGCGACCCCATTCCGAGTCGACGCGCCTTCGCTCGCACTCGAGCGGAGACATGTCACGCCGGCGGGAAACGTCCTCGGGGATCGACCGAGATGATCGGGTCGGATGATGCTGCGGGGGACACGAACCGAAGTCACTCGACCTCTGGATTGTTTACACACGACCCTTCCCTTTGATGACCCCTCCGCCCATCGACCCACTCTGACGAAAGAAAGACATTCATCCCGCGGAAAACTCGTCCCCCACATCCCAAAGTCCTCCTCACTCACTTTCCGGAACGTATTAGGCCAAACTCCTCCTCCAACACGACATGAACTTCCCTCCACTCCTATATCTTCTTCCCCCTCGCGCCCCAACTTCTCCCCCTGGTCCTCCGAGCTCCCTCTCTCTCATGGGCTGATCCTGTATGGCATGCTGTGCTCCCTCCCTTCGCCCCGACCCCTCCCTCTCCACTACCTGCAGAGGTTTTCGGGAGCGAGAGTGGGTGGGTGGGTGAGAGCGCGGCGGAAGAGGGGTGCGGGGATCAAAAGAGTGAAATGTCGGAGGGGAGAGCGGGAGGGGGAGTGGGCTTATGCGGGGAGGGAGGGGGAGATTGGGAGGGGAGGGCGTTGAGGGTCGGCGGGGGATGCCATCGGGGTAGTAGGTCAGAAGGTGAGTCCAATAGGGAAGTGGGTGAAGGGTATAACGCGGATGGCGCGGATGGACCTCCCCGTGCTCCCCGTCCTCGGGCGACGAGTGAAATCGAGAAGGTTGGCTTCGGGTGGGATGGAAGCGGGCACGAGACGGGGCATGGGGGGTGGAATCAGGGAGGGGCTCTCCCCGTGGGGAAGGGAGGGACCTTGGGCCGAGTCTACGAGAGGGCGGGGGTGCGAAGAGTAGTGGAAGCGGCCACCGTTTTTGGAGGGTGAGTCCTTCGATCAAACGGGTGGGCACTGCATTAATTCATACCCCGATTGAAAACTCGTCGATTATTCTCGTGTCCACCAGGAGGGCACGAGGCGTCACACCGCGTGCACGATTTGGGAAGGCTGCCGTCACCTTAGTGCCCCAGTGCCCGCGACAACCTTGATATTGCTCCTCTGCCTGGAGCACACTCTCGGATCTCTCTCTTTACGGCTCCGTCGGCAAACACGCACGTGAGGCCACATCGATATTCGTCTAAGGGTTGAAGTTGGAGGGAATGAACACAATCGATCACGTGTCCTTTTCGCGGGGACGTAAATCCACGAGAGTGTGAGGGGGGACCGAGGCGTGTCGTCAGGGGTACGCGGAGGAGGCGGGAGCAAGGGGCGATGCGGCATTGGGGGGATTTTCACGACGGTCTGGAGTCACGTCGCGTCGTGAACTCGACTGACGTGAAGTCGAAGCGATTCGCAAACGCGACGGCGTCCGTTCTTTTGGCGGGATTTGATCCGATTACCATCGGTGCAGCCGTGGTGAGCCACCCCGAACAAGGATATACCCACCGAACTAACCTGGGGTGCGGCAAGGGTGGCAAACATTCGCACCAAAACATTTCCCGCCGCGGCACGAGGAGGACGATGGTTGCGGGGGTCGCGTAGGAGGGGGGCTCGCGTAGGTGGGAAAAAGCGGACGGGTTCCGCAAGGGGGGAGGAGTGACGCGTGGTGTAAGCGTGACCGCACGAGAGCGAGTGGGTGGGCGCGGGTGCTCGGGGTCGCGTGGGCGGGAGGAAAGGGATGAGTGGATTGGAATTGAGTGGGGCAAGGTGGGAGTGGCAGCGAAGGGCGTGTGTGGGAAGGCGACCGGAGTCGCCCCTCCCTTTATCCCCGGTCCCTTCGCTGCGTGCAAGTGGGGGACCCCAAACCCCCTACCCCCCACCACCTCCGCCCCCGGCTCGTGCCCGTTCCCTGAAATTCCCACGCATACGTCAAGGGACACCGCCGGCCCCTCGATATCCCTCCTCCTACGCAACCCTCTATCACCACGCGTACGCGGGACCTCTCTCCTTCCAAGCGTCCTCCCTCCCTCACTTGACCCTCCCTCACCACCTGTACGACCATCCCTCCCCTCCTTCAGGTTCAGACCTTGAGATTTTTTCAGCCAAACGATCCACCTACACGTTAATTTACCCGCGCACATTTTAAATTCACGCCTAATTCTGCGACATTACAGAACACTAATGAGACCTAGGCGTGGGATTGATAGCTTTATTCATAATTTAGAGAATCAAAACTTATTTCTTTCATTCCTTATCTCATTTTAGTTTCAATGCATAAACCTACTGATGATCCTATATTTCTGTGACGAATTATTTTTTACTTATTTTTTCGTGCTCAGTCTAACTGGAAGATATCCAGATCTTTGATGAAGAAGTATAATGTAACGCCATTGCCTGCTAGGAAATAGGCTAGATGAAGCGATTGCGTGCGAGCGTGGGTCTCAATAGTTTATAGATTGCAATTTTCTTTCACTCAAAACGAATAGTCCTCTTCAACAGATAAGGACTACGTTTCCACCACCAAAGTGTTGTTTAAGTTTCATCTTAATATAGAATGCCGATTATAACAAACGTATGTAATCTACATATAAATGAGAAGGAGGGAGAAGAAGAGCCAAAGAAAATTAATATCTAGAGCAATGTTGAACCTTCGTTGGCTTTAATACATTTCTATTTCTTTTTAAATATTACCTGAAGCATTATTTATGGGACAGCAGCGCTGTTACCGAGGCAATCTATACCGTTCTCATCAACCGAATGGGGAATGGGGAATATAGCGGAATGAAGAAAGGTGTAAAAAAACCTACCGTCGACGTTAGTGAGACCTTAAATGGGTCTCTTACATTGATGCCGCATCCATTGAGCAATATAGTACGTCGTACT
Organism: Hetaerina americana; assembly: GCF_022747635.1. NCBI lineage: Eukaryota > Metazoa > Arthropoda > Insecta > Odonata > Calopterygidae > Hetaerina > Hetaerina americana. The sequence goes on along the minus strand of NW_027286985.1, from coordinate 1,518,364 downwards.
TGAAGTGTTTTCCTCTCGACCCCAAAACCAGAGAACGGTCGGTAAGAGGCAGAAACATCCAGCGACCCCAGGGATATTATCGAATGCGAATCCTAATTGCGGGAGGCTGGTGATATGCAATCCATAATTGACCTATTCACGATGCCATCTGTGCGAGAAAGTACATTTGGCGAAAGGATGTGCTCCTAAGTTATATCTCGCTTTTAAATTATAATGGATAATGTTCTAAATATGTTAGAGAAAGAGGGAAAAATGAGTGCTTTTGGTCACTGAGTCTCACCTCCTTTTGCTACAAGACATCAATCCAGAGATATGTAATAGAATATCTTTTCATATTTCCGTATCACATGCATTTTAAATGACCGCCCTTATAACGCTCTTTGATCCGCATAGTTAGCATTTCCTATTCAGCCTTCATCTGGTTGTCTACCTCAGTTATTTCTCCCTTCATTATATCCATAAAGTCATCTATCGTCATAATGTACTCAACTCACATAGTTCTTCACTACTGTATGTAAATCCCTAAAAATTCTCATTCTTCTGCAAATCTTTCGCACAATTCACCCACTTATCAGCCGTCACTTCCAGCAATAGACGGAACAAGTCGTTACTCTTCTATGGGTGTCCAACTCTCCTAGTTTTCCACTTCCATTGTTTTGTACTCAGTATAAAGGTTTAAACGGAGGTTCCTTTGCTTGTTCCTAGCTCAGATTTCGTCGAGACATGGTATAGCGAGAAAATTTCAGTTCAATGTTCGCGCATGCCTACCGGGCGTGTATGCAAAGAATATCCACGGGATCCGATCGAGTTATCTCCTTAAGGGATGGTGGAGTGGACTGGGTCGGGGGAAGGAGGGTGGAAAATCGGGAGGCAAGGGGGGGGGCAATGACTGATCCCCCTCCGTCGTGTGCTGCATCTACTGCGGAGGAATCCCGCGCGATGCGATGTGTATTGCGCGGGGATTGATGGGGAGGGAGGGAGGGGAAGGGCGGGGGAGGGAGGGCGTGAGTATACGCTCCCTCCAAACCCTCTAGAAGTTCCCTTGGGAGAAGAGGAGGGTGGGAGAGAGAGGGGGGCTGATAGAAATTACGAGTCGACACATGGGTGGGGGGGAAGCGGGGCGAGTAGGATCGGAACGTGCGGCGTGGGTGGACATGATAGCCGCGGCGCCACGAAGCTAATGCCCGAGCGGCTTCGCCCCGTGAGTCGCCACCTCAGTCGCGGGGGTACGGATTCCTGCCGTCCACCGTATCGTTGATTCACGGCGCGAGTCCCGTCTTACTCGCTCGAGGGACCGGGAGGACGGATAGTCCCTCATTCGCGCCGGCCCGTGAGTCGCCACCTCATTCGCGGGGGTGCGGATTCCTGCCGTCCATCGTGTCCTGGCTTCACGGCGCGAGTCCCGTCATACTCGCTCAAGGGACCAGAGAGACTATCCGTCCCCCCGGGGGCAGGGGGGCGTCGTCCACCCTCATCGGGGAAGAGAGTCCTTTTCACTTCCTCTTCGAATGAGTTCCTGCACCACTTGATTCAATGATGGCCCAGTTCTTTTGGATCACCACGTGAAATTGTTCGTCGGAGGAGTGAGTCCGGTTCGAGAGCCCTAGCGACCCGCGAGTTATCGTGCATTCAGAGGCGACTCAGGGAGAGTGTCGGGGAGGGATGGGTTGGGGTGAAGAAAGATAGAGAATGAGCCACCGTTCTCAGGGAAAACTGCTCTTTAAAAAATGAAATGCTCCTTACGTCGTCGTTAAACCCAGGAGCGTCGATGAACTCTCCCACCCACTTCCGGGACATATGTAAATGAACAGGGCCGATGATCTCCGAGGCCATTTACACTTTCTCCGTGGGAGAAAGTGACGAGGGAGGAGCGGGGGGAAAGGTATGAGAAGAGGACGTAGGAAGGGAAACGGTGGGGACCTGGTGCGGATGTTTTGCACAGAGTGCGCTTCGAATGGCATCCACCCCGGTTCGATCCTCCGTGCGGGGCGCGTATGAGGGGGCCTTTCAACTGAAGTTCGCAGGTCAAAATTTGAAAGGAAAGTTGGTGCCGTGTGAAGCAAGTTGCCCATGTTGAGGGAGGCGGTGTAAAACTGTGGTGTTTTCCATTCGCGTGAGGATATATCGGCTTTTCCTCCGTGAATTAATTCGACTCGAAACTTCCCTCGCTCACTCACTCAATTTCCAGGGGAGGTCTCAGAGCACAGAACGCCTCCGAAGAGCACGTTTGGGTTGACGTTTGCCACATTTCGGACTTTCTTGGAAAGAAGAGAAGATTAGAGAACCCGGATCGCTTTTCTCGAAGACCGAAACTGATATTCATAGCGTTGGAGTGTGAGAGAGATGGTCACATCCGCAAAGGTAGACGAACCTTCAATTTCGAGAATCCATGACGAAAACATTTTTCTTCCTTATACTAGAAAAAATAATATCATTGTTAAATTTTATACGAAATAAATTTCGTCAAAGTAGGATAGTTTGTATTCCAACAAAATGTAAGTTAGAGGAATAGAATATGGACACAAGTACGTTTACATGTATATGTGCTAAATTATTAATGACTTCGTGTTAATCAGAGCTGAAATTCGATTATTTACGTTGACACTTTTCAGAATGGTGGCATATAACAAAATGGTTCTCGTTACTAATTCCAACATTGGTTTTTCGCAGTCCAATTCCTACCCTAAGTCATTCATTCACTCGACTCAATACACATTTCATCGATGAATACCGTCCTTATTGCTCCTCCGTTGCCATTGGAATTATTATTAGTACTATTTATATTTTCTATAATTACATTACTTCTCTGATGGATCTCCACCTCCACTACCAGCCATCAAGAGCTTTAGTTAACTATGTTGGTCAAAATACATTCATTCTGTTAACTTTTTCTGGCTGACATCGTCTTCTACACGCCTCTCCATTTTATCAAACTTCTCATTAGATGTCCTGGCTAAGATTCATTTACATATTTCATCCTGCTTTAACGCTTTGATAGCTATTTATAAATATTCAAAGATAAAACTCCAATTATTTTAAAATTGTAGAATATAAGATTTCAAATAAAAATTTTTAGTGTGTTTCTTAAGATTCGGATATTTTCAGATGAATATTGACGTGTACACTCATTTGTTTATATCCATATTTAGGAATTATCTTATCTTTGGTAAACATGTAATATTCATTGTCTTACGCATTCGTTGAAGAGCAATGATTAACGATAACCAAAGGGACTAGAAATTATTATTTTCAATCATTAGGAAGAGGTAATACTTTTCCATTCTGGTAAATGAAAAGTGATGAACCAAAAATGTTTATTAGTACATAAATTAGTAGGGATTTTATTATTATTTTCTCCCGTTGTCCGTTTCTAATAACGTCTCTTTGCGCAATGTTCCATGTTACTTTCTTCTAATCCTCCTCTTCGATATGCGCCCCCGTGACGGGCAATTCTCCCCTCTCTCCGTTAACCACTCACCCCGGTCCCTCCCTTAACAACACCCACCGCTCCCACTTTCCACGCCCTCGACACTCCCGCCTCTCTTGCCGAGGAGAAATAATCATTTTCCTAGTTTGACCTATCCTCCCGCGAGTGAGTGCACACCACGCTCGCAAGGTGGCGCGACGGGCGAAGTCTGCGTGTGTTTGTGTGTGTGGAGGTGCGCGTGGGATCGCGCGCTTGTGTGTACGGATCGCTACAGTGGGCGTGTGAGTGAGGGAACGGGGGAGGAGGAGGGAAGAGGGTGGGAAGGGGGAGTAGGAGGGTGGAATTGGCAACTCTTTCTTCAGCTCCAAAGGGGGAAATTTTTGCGGACGACATTCGTCGTGATTGGTGAAGACAAACCGTTTGGTTTTCGCTACTCAACGGATGCGAAAGACTTTTAGAAGTGAATATATACGTTCGCATATAAATCCTTTTTCCCACGCGTGGCCATATACTCGCTCGGTGAAAGGGACTAGTATTTGTGTTCTTTAAGCGTGGAGAGTGGGTCGGAATATTCCTTTTACGATGAGGGTAAGCACCAGTTAACTTAAGAACATTAGAACAAATTTCAGTCATGCAATGCATAATTCACACCAGGTTAACACTGGGGACATGACTTAGGTTTTAATATTCATGCTCAGTGTACTTACTGGCCTCATTTCATTCAAATGTGTCCCAAAATCGTGCTCGTAGTAAAATCCCTGGGGAAAAAATTGTATTTTGACTATTCGAAGCTTAAGTTATATTCTACAGACAACGACGCAGAAGTTAAATTGTGTTAAAACACAACTGATTACTTGCAATGTGATATGTTGGCTGATATCACCCAAGGGCCTTGCTAAAGATTTTTCAGGAGTATTTATATCTCGTAGGCCAAAACAGAAATGGTGGTGATTCACGGGCACTTTTTTATTAATTATGCGTTATAATTGAGCACACTAAAAATGTGTGGTGACGAGATTTTTTCCGTCTGTTCATCATTCCTTTAGGCATGGCATTCCGAGAGCTTGGGAATTGCTTCCCTTATTCATCCAAGGTTCTCGAGCATCGGCTCAGGCGATCGACCACCTGCTACTTTTCGTAATTATGCACATCCTTGTTGTTAGCCTACTCAATATACACATATGTCAAGTTTAGTGCGTATCTTCCAGGATACAACAACCAATTTCTATTCCCGTTAACTCCAAATCGCAGGGCTCCGTCGTTCACCCTTCTACCTTTCGTTATCCGTGGCATGAAATCCTTTCATGGGTTCTCGTTTTCCATTTTTCCTTTCCCGCAGTGTATGCTTGTCCTCCATTCCGTCGTCCTTCATCATATACTTCCTCTCTTACTTTTCTTGATCTAACCACCGGGCCAAACAACCTGGGATATATTGTGTGCATGACTATACCGGAACATACTCTGGACCTTCATGAATATACATATGTATGTATATATATATATATATATATATATATATATATATATATATATATATATATATATACATATGTATATATATTGTATATATATATACACACATATGTATTCACCTAAACAGAAAGAAAAAATATCATAAATATATATAATCCATTTCTATATTTAAGTTTTATTTTTTTAATTATTTTTTACATGTATATCTATCCTCATAATTTAATTCACATGGATTTTTAATAATATTTAATTATTTTCCATTATGAAAGAGCTCATCAATGAGTCAATTATACCATGGGCTTTCGGTAATATTATAATTTCTCTAAATAATATTTTGCTCAAAAGAATCACTGTAACGCATTGAACCACGGGGGTGTATACCAATGTGAATTTAAGAAATATTAATTAAATAGAAAAATGTAAGCTTTCAAAGCATTGAAAAATGTGTAACCTCACTCCATTTATCTAGATGAATAAATACTAAGTGGTTCTATAAATATTTTCCTATTATTTCCCGTCTTATTTTCTTTTTGATAAATTTTCTTGATCAGAAAAATGTAAATAAAATATTCCAAGTATATTATTCTATGACTTATAACCCTCTTATAGGAAAAGGTATGCCATTTAGTATGCTCATATTCGATTATGTCAGAAGTGAAGGGAAATATGCACTTAATTACTTCCTGGTTCATAGAATTCTACAAAAGTCTGGCTTGAGAACATTTTTGCCAAAATATTTTCTTATTATATTTATTTGGACCGTAAAAATGCCTTTAAATAACATTATTATTATATCCCTTTAGTAGTTGTTGAGGAAAACACAATTCTAGTGCATACCTCCTAAGAGAAACAAGTGTCTATTTTTAACGATGCCTTAATTACTCTTTCAGGAGGCACGAGGGAAGAGGCCCTTCAAGATATGGGACAGCTGGAGAAACGTGAGGAAATCCTTGGTGGTCAGCAGTTTTGAGGAACTCCTCGTCAGAGGTCAGTGAACCATATTTTATTATTTTTCCTCCAGTGTTCCTTTCGCTCCCTTCAGTGTGTTCCGACAGCATCATTAGCATCAAGGGAGTATAGGCTCAAAGTAGACGAAGAGTGTGAAAAACCAGAATAGGAAAACCAAGGAGTTATCTAGTTCAACGCTTATGAATCCTGTGTTTTTGAGTGTGTAGCGGATTCGTGGAGAAAAAAGCGTGTGTAACGGGGAAACTGTGTGCGATGAAAGCGAATGTACGACAAAAATAAGTTGTGCGGCCGCCAAGTTCAGCAGTGAATCGAATCATCTGTCGTAAGAATTAGTTGCTGCGGAGATCAGTGGCCGAGGCCGTGACGATGCACTGGAGTGAGAGCTCTGACACAATCGTGAATTTGATTGGAGGAACCTTGATCAGTGCCAGTGTGCGAATTATCATTACCTTTCGATCCTCAAGCCTTTTGGATTTACCGAAAAATATCCTCCCACAAAACGAATCAAAATATTCCGATTCACGCGAGATGACTATTGGTTCATTGATGTAGGAAGACGCGATGGATGTGTGTTTAGTGAGGAAGGATAATACGGGTGATGGTAGATACGTTGTCAACTCCCTGCAGGGCGACGATGGAGATTAGGTCTCCTACCCCCAAATTTGAAGCGGTGAAGTGTGTAGGGTTAGCATCGCCCTGCCAGCCTTCTTCTCCACACCCCTTCCTCACCCATCCCCTTCCCTCCCGCCTGGACCACCGCCATAAGGTATCCCGGGAGGCATCATGGCTGCTGCGGGATTCTTGTCAAACCATGCCCAAAGCCCAATATTTCCTCTAGGAATCCACATCTTTGGAAGAAAAGGCTTTCTTGCGAGAGAAGGAGGAGAGGAAGGAGAATATTCGCAAAACCTCGCGGGCGATCAGAATGGAGAAGGTGGTGGAGGGGGGACGTTTTCTAGATTACGTCCGTGAATACGAGTCGAAGGGAAGGAGGGAGGAAATGCAAGGGGGCGGGGGGGAAGGGAGGTGGTGGAGTCGGGCGGAGAGAGTAGGAGGATGAGGCGCCCATTCAACAAGCCCATGAGCAGTCGCGGAAAACTCCGAAAAAATCGTTCGTACGCCCCGAAAAAAGCAGTAGGTTAGATGTGGTACCCAAATCGGCCACCAAGGTGGCGTTAGTGCGGCGGCGGGAGCTGAATCTTCGTTAAGGGACGTTTTTTTTAATAGTTGAGCAATGGGTGGGGAGGGGTAACCGTGATGGGCGGTGAGAAGACCAGAGGGGGGAGGGGAAGAAAGAGTGGGTACGTGATGGACATGAATGTAAAGATGAGGGTGAACTGGGAGGGAAGAGCATGAAGGGGACCGGACAAAGGGCATGGGCGCTACGGGTGGACTGGACTATAGGTTAGGGCATTAATCCGGTCCTCGAAGGTTGTTTTAACGAATAGGCGAATAGGCAATATATTGTTAATTTCCGGGAAGTAGCACCTAAAGGTAATGAGTAATTGTAAAGCGATGCCAGATCCCGTCATATCAATTAGGTTGAAGTCAAAATTAAGCAAAATTCAGTCACATCAAGAGAAAATAATCCCGACACGACATAGAATATATAAAATACAGGCCAACAGAGCTAATACGACCCATTCAGTATTGCTACAAACAGAATAGTCAATATTTTTGTAGTGTGTGACAAAATTAAGAATAGCAATGATGAAAAATATAAAAAAACCATTTTTCAAAGTAAAAACGGAAAAGCATTTTGCACATTTTCGGTGGTATATTCCCGTCCTGGACAAAAGTTACAGAAAACGATTGTTGACACGTGGTTTTGCGATGGTTATAATTTTTTCACATGAATTTAAAATTAAATCCAAGATAATTAAACGACATGTCGGAGAAGGAGCTAACGAAATGAAGTTCTCTTGTTTTTCTCCACACAGTTATTTATCACAGATTTCTCTCGTTCGATCATTGTTATGACTGGTATGATATATGGGGGTCGAAACCTATGAGTTCAATGACACGGAGATGGCAAAAGATTTCTAAACCGTGTGTCCTTGACGATAAGAGTAACGTTTCACCAATTTGTCGTGTGCCCTTTTAGTTTAGCAATCCAAGATGGCGCTCGTCTCATAAATGTGAGCGGCCTTGGGAAACGGAGACGCTTGGCCTGGTGCCACACCGGTGATGTTTAAGTGATTATTATGGCTCGGTGATTCTCCCGCACCCGGGTAATTTGTGTGAAGTTCCGATCACATAAATGGGAATCATTTTTCACGATCACGTCGAAGCATCAATTGTGCATCAACCACGAGTGTGCGCTTGAAGACATATCGACCGACTTATATGATTCGCTTTAATCACTATATTCCCACAAAATGAAAGAGTTTAACATTCTGAACGACCGTAGGGTGAAAAGTTCGAGGTAATTGTGAAACCGTATCGGAACTAGAACCAGTGATATTCATTTAAATGGTAAAGGGGCGGAAGTATCTCATATGAGTGAAAGTGAATCGAAGAGGGAATTTAGCGACAAGACAAGAGATATGACTTAGATAATGAGATTATTTGAGCATCGAGTTTACAGGAGAACATAAGGCAAGGGAGGAGGTCTACGGGAAACAGTAATAAGGGCATTTACTCAGTATGATGATTAGAAACAACACGGTTTTACGTCTTATGTGATCATAGAATTTATTAAAAGAAAATTCCGCTGCATAAAAAAAGAAAAATTAATGACCACGAGAAGTAAAACTTGTGCTTAAGAAGTGATAAATAGAAAGTCACAGAAATACTTAAGCAATATGGGAGGAATATGGAGTGTGTGAGTCGTGTCCATCTTAACTATAAATATATCGAGAAGAGACGTCTTAAAGAAATTCTCAGGAAAATAAGGTGAAGCTAGAGATTGAATGCGCAGTGATAGTAGCGTAACAAGCTAAAAAAAAACTTTCAGACATCAGAGGGTCCGGATTCGATACCCGGTCAATTCGAATGATACTTGTACACAGAAAATCTCTCCTGCTAATGAGAAATTTAGGCTGTAGAGAAATGAATGGACGGATGAACAGAAAAGAGTGCAATGCAACATTGACGAATCAAAGCAGAAATATCGTTACATTAAGTGTAAAAAAATAAATTATCTTTCGTGTGATTATTCATTTTGAAGTGGTTCGGTTGCTCAATCTTTAACGCCCAACCCGTGACGGTCCGTGTACTTCCTTTCCAGCGCTCGCCTTTCACTTGCTCACAAAAATAACAAAGAAGAATACTACTAAAATTTACTCAAAGTCGGTGAATCCTGCACCCAGCTAATCCCTAGGCGGTGGAAGTTTTCTCAGATCCAATCAAAATCTAAATAATAATCTTTCTATCGTAAAGGACAGAATGAAAATTTGGAAAACTTTCTATTAAAGGGGGGAAATATTATACTACAGTATCTCTTCAATCCCTACAATCAAGGAATGTTCTTCCACTATACCCTGGACGAATCTATAGAGATCAACTTAAGTGAAGGAATTTATTTTTACAAAGGAAATTATTTTGGCCTTTGGTACAGATGAATAGAATTTGATTCCATAAGCTGAATGATACATTTCTGATTGAATATACATCGTCATATCTAAATATTTCCAAAATTAGTTGACGGACTCACCCGAAAGCTAGGGCGGGAAATGTGTAAGCTTTTTGAATTCTTGGGACAAGTCATTCTGACGATATGTTTTTCCCATCTCTCTCTCTTTCGATTCAGCTATGAATTCTGCTGACCTTAAACAACCTAGACTATCCCATGAAAATTAAATTCATTTTCTGATAAAAATTGTATTTCAAACATTTTCATGTTAAACGCGGATTAAGTAGATTCACAGTTTTCATTTTAATGTGATGGAAGGAATTCAAATGCTAATACTAGTTTAGCACTTTTCGTAAAAAAACATATTATTAAATATTTTTAAATATTTTTGCAGAAAAGTACCAAAATATTTAAAAAATTGTATAGATGAAGTAGTTTCTTTGGAAATATTTGGAAATCATAATTTCTTGGCCCAATCCTTGAATGGCGCAAGATTCTATAGAGCAGATATAATTTACCAAATAAAAGCTTGATGTGTAAAAGACAGTCTCAGCTCATAAGAGTTTAGGCAATAGCACATTTACTTTCCTGTCTCTTAAAATTATATTTTCACCGCCGTAGAAATTCACTATAATTTCATATGCCATAAATTAACATATATTTTATAGACTGGTATATTTACAAATAATATTCAATACATATAGAGCGTATAAGCATCCTTATTTCTTGTTTATAAGTATTCCTTGTACTTGACTTGCATCTGATTTTAGAGAAATATGAAATAATTTACACATTCAAGAAAGATTGAGATAATCACAAAATTATAATTAAAATGAAACATCAAATTTACCTAAATGTTCAAACAACTAAAATGCATGCACATGAAGAGACATATATAAATGTAGAATAAAGTTGCATATTCATTCATTGCAAAGTTTATATATTCTCGATCCCGAAAGGTCCTTAGCGCTCATTTTCTGGCGAAAAAAGGCATTATTGATGGAGCTTAGCACTCGAAGTTCTTGAAATTACTACTACTACTATTAAAAATTAATTAAAGCTGATTATTTCAAATGCCTTAACTTATTTCTATGAACTTTTAGCAATAAATGGAAGTTGTTATAGTTTTAGAATTTTTGAATGAACATGTTTGTAATACCTTAGAGGACAGCACGTAATTAATAGGAGCGTACGTTTTGAAACGAGTTTTCTATTTCAGGTGTAATTTGAAAAAATCGCCAGTTGCTTTGTGTACGGAGGGTCGGAACGGATTCATTGTGTATACGTGCATGCGATGCGCAGCCGAACTTAGTAATCGGAGAGGAAAAGCAGGCGAACGGCGAAAGAGGGGAGAGGTAGGCGGGTGTGCTGCGAGAGGGGGGAGAGACTCGGGGGAAGGCTGAGGTGTCGCGGGGTGGCGAGGGGGAGAGTTTAGACCGGTTCACCACTTTCATTCTCTTAGGCAGAGCGGGTGGAAGGGGAGGGAGGGAGGGGGTTGTGGGGAAATGGTTGCCAGGGACATGGAAGCCGGAGTGGGGAGGTTTGACTCTCGCATCTCTGACACGTGGGTACATGCGGGGTGGTAGAGGGCTTGTGAGGGGGACGGGGTTTCCCTCTCCCGGCGTGGTGGGCTACCGCGGCGCGTATGACCCGGCATCAAGAATCGTTTCGCGAACCCATGTCCTCACGTAATTGGAGTATGAATTACTACTTCCAACCACTTGCGGCAATTTCACGAAAATAGGAGCAACCGGAGGATCTCAAAAGCATTTCTCTCTCACCTATTCCCTCGGCTTCCTATTTCCGAAGCGCGAAGACCTGTGTCCCCGGCAATTTCTCCTGCGTTTTTCACGTTTCCAAACGGCAATCAAAGATAGTTGCGGCCGGAGAGGCGCTGAGGAAATTTAATCGCTTTAAAGCATAGAAATCGACGTCTAGAGAGGGAATCGCAGTTGAAAAGAATCCGAGGTGAGCAAGTGGACGAGTCGCCTCTGTTGAACGACAGTGTGGAGTGGCCTAACATCAATCGCCAACTTCCACTTAGCCAAAACTGCCCACAAAGATGATCCAAGTCCTTTTCTTCCCTCTTCTGAACTTCTCCGTTGATTTAGAAAGTTATTCAAATCTTTATATCCGCGATGAGTTTTAACTCTCACTTTTTTTCGTTTTTAACCCTCCGCAAATTACATATTTTGGCAAATAAACTCGTAAACCATAATGCTGACATGATTGATGAAGGTATAATTCATCTCCTACGGAAACCAGTGTGCGAATTTTATGCATAAACAGCGCAATGAAGAGAGATCAATTTATTTCACTTTAAGGTCTACAACTTTCCAACAGTTATTATTCCCAGAAAGCCACGCGCCTTGGGTTTAGATGTGATTGTTCGAAGGTACTTGAGGTCTAAATACGGAATCCTTATGTCACCAGCCGAACGCCCTCACCCATCGCACTATTATGTCACCCAATTGCTTCCTTCGATTAAATCCCTGAGGTTCACCTCCGGGTGAAAACTTGCGGTTTTACTAGAATGCTTGACAATACCTGGCGGGGGAAACGGTGGGGGGAGAAAGAACATCAAATTTTTCATTACCATTCGGAATAAAGTTCAGTTGGGAGTGCGGAACGGGATATCCGTCACAATGCAGGGGTGTCCCACGGGAGGAATGATATCTGACATCTCTTCACCCCCGCCCCACCCGACGTTCCCAACTCCCCTCCACTTTGCCTCCTCAACCCTCACCTTCTCTGCAGTGATGCGCAACTCTCTGACCGCAACCGACGCCTCCCATTCATGAAACTCGCAGCGCTACGGGCATTTTTAAGAGATCCGGGGGAGAGAGAGAGTGTGTTAGGCTTCGTTTAGTGGGATCAGAAGTCTACAGTATGTCCCACTTTTAAATTGAAGAATCTATAGGACGCAGGGAGCCGAGAAACCGGAATATCGCTCTCAAACTTTCATGACATCAATTTTGTTTGCTCGTTGCCATTAATTAACCGTAGTGAAAAAAACAATTGACAGATATCCAATTGGATGAAAATATTTACTGCATCCTATAAAATTTAAGATATTTAATCCGGTGGGTCTGGTTTTATCATCATAGAAAAGTTTAAGGAAATGATGTACGTAAATAACTACCTTTTAGCTCAAAATAATAAAATGCTCTCCATTTTCCCTTTCCTTAAACTCATGTAAATCTCTCTGAACTTTTTCTCCTTTGTACTCTATGATTGGAATCGTTAATTTCATTTCTGAAAAATTAATAATTGCTACCTATAGCGCTAGCATACTTGAAGGAGGCTATAGTGATATCAATAGCATTAAAAACAGCGTTCTCTTAATGTTTAATTTTTTCTAAAAATATATCTATGAGAAAAATTTTTCTAATATTTTTATTTTATTGTTTTTAATAGACGCATTTTTCAGATATATATATATATATATATATATATATATAATGGAATACTTTAAATACTACTTTGAATCAAAATATCAGTTTTATTGCAAGAGTTTTTTAATATATTTACTTAGGTAAAACATTAAATTAGTTTATTTTGTCACCAAAAAGATTGAGACTTTTTAGGTATTAAGATTTTATTTAAAAAAGTTTGAATACGAATATTTTTTTCTACATCCTTAGCTTTTAAAGTGTTTATAACTGAGATCAAATCGTAACGAGGAGAAACGAAATTTTTTAGAAGAGCGGAGGAGCATGCACAACAATTATAACCTTTTTGGCAGGAATGATTTTCTATTTTGTATAATAAATAGGTTAATGTAACGATTTTGGAAATCACGAAATGATGTCGATATGGAACTGATTTTTGATTAAGTCCCTTCTAGTTGTTGAAACAAGTCGAATTGGTCATTTTCTTTTTTCAACATCATCACATACGCTCCCTATCCTAATGATATCTGTATCGCACATTATAATTGTATTAAGAGAGCATTATTTAATGATTATGAAAAATCATCAAAAAAGTCAAAAGTCCTAGAGCAGGTGAGCCCATTAAAAGATTTGCCTAAAACCATTTTATGGCATCATGAATCATATCTTACACTTTTCCATTGAAGAGCGCCACTGCCTTATTCATAATGTAATCTGAATTATTGTTAATTGGAGACATTATATTCCTATTTTTATATTCAGCAGCCTTTAATGCTACGCTGTCATCTGCCATTTTTTTCATCACAGTTCCTTGCTCTGATTCATTCATTATTTCTTTCACTTACAGATAACACTTTCTGTACTTGGACTCCCTTTCTAGTCCTTCCCTCCTTTGATACCTTCGTCAGGCCCAGCTTGTATAGGACTGTGCTCAATTGGGTTCTCTTTCATTCTTGCCAATATAGACTCCTCTTGTCACTCTTGATTCCTTTGCCACGGCCTGTTTATTTAACTCACATAACTCTGCCGTAGCACCACGCTCCCATGGTCTCTAATTTTTCTAATCTGACGCTGGCATTTCTTTATCGCATAGAAGTAAATTCTATATAGAATTTGACAAACTGATCTCATTAGTTCCTGTTTCATTTTTTCAATAATGTCTGCTAGTGGTTAGTCGTTCATAGCGCTGATAATTTTCCACAATTTTTCTAATCTGACGCTATCATTTCTTTATCGCATAGAAGTAAATTCTATATAGAATTTGACAAACTGATCTCATTAGTTCCTGTTTCATTTTTTCAATAATGTCTGCTAGTGGTTAGTCGTTCATAGCGCTGATAATTTTCCACAAGGAAGCAGCAAGAGAAGCGGCTTGCATCCCTTCAGAAACATTTGAATACTATCTCCGCATTACTTCTTCCATAGCATGAGATCATGCTGCCTGGGTAATTCATTCACAGTTTCAAATAGATTCTCTTCAAGTTTTATTTGAATATTGTCTACCTTCGACAGCTGAGCACTCACTTCATTTTAAAATTGTTTTTGTTCTGGAATATTTTATCTTCTCCGTGCAGGTGTTTATTTTTATTGGAATATACTAACTCCATTAAAAAAATAATATTTTAATGGACAAAATATCTTGAAATGAGATGTAAAAACTGAAGTGTAAGATGTCCCTGAAATTTCCGATAGGACAAATTATGCAATGTTTTGAAGGGAAACCCGGTCGCTTTCACTTAATGCAGGAAGAGAAGGAGGACCGATATGTAATTAACTAAGGAGGTGAGTACCAGAAATTTGAATTGTATAAAGGTGAAAAGTAATCTAATGCATGGATGTTGAATTAATCAGGGAGAAAAAACAACTTTTCTTTTGATTGACATTAATAAATATATATATAGCTTAAATATGAATGCATGTGCTGAGTGTCCAGTGCCCAGAACTAATTGCCAACCCTCTATCGACTTTAATGCAACTGTTATAATTATTTTTAAGTATGTAATAGCCTTGAGCTCCACCCATGCATAGATTTCTAAATTTATTTTCATAGAGTGTTCAAACAAAAATCAACAGAGGGTTGCGAGTCACGCTAGACCAGTCGACGTATCCAAGGCCACCTTTTCAGGGAAAGTAACAGTGTACATTGTATCCGCCTATTTATATATCACTACCTTCAACTGCCTATCAAAAGTTATCTCATGTGCTGAAATTCTGCCTATATTATGACACCACTACCTGATTCGCCAATTCATAAAAAAGCTGTTAAATGTGACTCGTGGAGCATTGTGAAAATCATGGATTTGCAACACTATTTTTCAATGGATTTCATCCAATTCTATGACTCTTTGATTTATACATGCGTATGTATTGAAGCATTTCTGATATCCAATTAATTAATAAGCATCTTAAAGCCCAGGTATGTGGCCTCCAGTAATTCAAATATTTATAAATGACTACAGTTCATATGCACTCAGTGGAATAAGTAAAATATACTTGAGGCTTCAATATCCCATAAAAAACATTTTATGCCCCTCTGATCTTCCAAGTTGAGACACTTCTTAGACATTGAAAGGATTAAGAGTGAATGTTATTCGTAAATCCTGCAGTCTACCTGTCTAGAGAGAAAGAAATCTACATATTTGGCACATGATTGCTTACCTTGATCTATTAAAACGAACAGCTCAGCACACACCCATATCATTTCCCGATTTATCTGAACCTATTGTTTTTACAAATAACTCATTCAAAATATAATAGCAATGGCTTGCATGTTATACATTAAATAGAGGAGAAAAACGTGTATAAGAATTCCAAGATCACAAGTATCGAAGGAAAGTTTTTCAAACAGATTAGGTTAAGTTAAATTATTCCATATTTTTTGCAACTGAGGATTTTTCATTTAGCGTAATTCCATTTCATTCACATATAAAATGGATAGCATATATATTACACCTACTCTAAAAGGTACAGAGCGAAGAAAATTTCTTATTAAGCTAACTTATGTTTCCTATTACTCTTCTTTGCAATTCCTCATAGTTATGTTCTTTACAGCCCAAGGACCCACTTTCCCTTCCCTTGCTTAACTAAGCAATATCTGTTCGGCCAAATATATTTGCATGTCTTTACGCTTCATTTCAGATAAACGAAAAATGTGAATGAATATTGCAATGATCTCATTTATACCAAACTGTGTTGAAAAACCTTTTTACCACACCAACGATACTACAATGTTTTATTATTGCTAAAAAACTGATTTTTCATCAGAAATAACATTTTAAGAAAGATTTTGTACACATTATTAGACTGTTTGATCTCTCTCTGACATAAAGGCGCAAAGTAACGAAAACATTATTGAGGTAATGCTATTTAAGTTAATCGTCCAATAAATCGCTGTAAATTAGAATATTTGTTCAGGTGGATAAAATTAATATTCAAAATAGAGAAGTATCGCGACTTATTAGCTTAAAGGTTTTTGAAAAAAGTTTTGTGGAAAATAATTCATCGTAGATGGTAAATAACGTATCGGTAATGAACCTATGGTCATGTTTCACCTCAAACTATCAGTTTCCTGGAGACTCGCTCAAATCAAACTTTCCGTTAAAAGCGGATTGAAGTGACACGATTGCCCTTCGAAGGATATTCCGAATGGAGCATACTGCAAGCCAAATCGAAAGAAGCGACTGCCGGAATCGTTTTGCTGAGGAGATGCTGATGACATCTTTAAATAAAATTAAAAATGGGACACAAGAGAAGTAGTTCATTTTGCATGTACGGGAGCGAACACCTTCCGCGCGCGCGGCCAGGGGGTGGCAATCGTCACCGGGAAGAGGAAAGGCGGGTCGGGGAGCAGAGCGGATCATCCGGGCGACCTCGACGCTGATAATCTAAACTCGATAGGTCAACAGCGGCATTCAACCGGCGGCCTCCGTCAGTCCTCCCCGGACTCGTCTTCTACCGGACATCTCGCGGACCGGCTTCCGTTCGGGGGTGTAGAGGGGGGCGGGGAGAGATGGTGGAGTATCGAGAAGTAATAAGTCAAGTAGGGAAGGAGAAGATGAAGGGAATCGGGGAGCAAAAGTGGAGTGGGGCGGGGCGGGAGGCCCGGGACGGAGGGGAAGGCATTCAGGGCGTGGACCGGAGGGGGCAGCGGGAAGGGAGGGGAGGCTCCTGCGGAGCGTTTAAAGTGAGGTTCCCGCCGCCGCAGAACGCCCTCCGCCCCTCGTAATCCTTCCTTGGAGGGCTCTCCTGCCCCCTCTCGTCTTCTCCCTTCCGCCCCTCTCCAGGAGTAGAGGAGTTTTTCAGGGGGAGCACGACCCCTCCTACCCTTTAGCACGCTCTCTCTCTCCCCGGCCTCCGTCCTTCCCCGCCCTCTAGCCCGCACCCCCTCCCTCGCCCCCCCAGGGGCGCCCACGCACACGCGAGGGAGCACGCCCACGCGCCTCGACACACGCTCTCCCACGCGCACCGCCCACTCCCCCCCCCGCTCAACTCCGTTCCCCCTCCCGCATCCCCAAGGGGGTCACGCCGCGTGCACCCTCCGCGGATTCCCGTGCCGCCTCCTCCCCGACCCACACTCCCTCCTCCTTTTAATATTTAGTATTATTATCAATATTTTATTCAAGCAGAGAAAACTCGCAGTTACGTTAACTTCAGAGGTAATGCATTGTGTTGTGCCTGCCTGTTATCCGGGCGTTTCACGTCGTCCCCTCTTCCCGTGTGAGTTTGTGCGCTTTCCTGCACTGAAATATTTCCTTTTAAGGATATCAGTAAAACAAAAATCCTTTTCCAGCAACCCTGCGAACCCTTCCACCCGTATCCATTGGGCTCGTGTGCGGTAAGGCTGCTCAGTTTCAAGTATTAATTTTGTCTTAAATTAATTTTTTTAAATACCATTTAATGTACTACATGTTATTTTGACGAGGGGTTAGGCGGAGGGAGGAAATATTACAGTAAATTTCTCCCCTACTCGATCTCAAACCTTACATACCTTCTCGCCTCCCTCACTCCCGGTTTAGCAGTCCATCCCTCCACGGAATCGCCCCCGCGTAAGCTTTCATTCACCTCCCGGACATCCCGCCCCTCCCCCTAACCCCCCGATCACCCCCCCCCACCTCCCTCTCTCCGCCCCTCCCCCTTTGCCCTCCCCTTTCCCTCCCTGCGTGGGTGTTCTCCTGCAGCGGGGCATTATTTCCTCTCCCTCTCCACGCCTCCCTCTCGCTCACTATCCATTAAGGATGTGAGGGCACCAACGGAGGTAAAAATCCTCCCTTTTCCCCCATACCCTTCTCCCGGAGTCGTAACCTGATTGAGATCGCTTGATGCCCTCGCCTCCGAGCGCCCAGGTCTTTTTGATGTTGCCACGGCCTCCCGCGTCGGTGACCCGAGTTCGAGCAACGCCACCATGGAATTTTCAAGTTCAATAACGTGTACGGGGTTTTAAAATACAGTAATAAAATTTTGTAGGTAGAAAGCTACAGTTTGAGGAAGCAAGGAAATCCGTCGCCAGTCTGATGCTGCACGCACTGACTTCCTGAGCTGACGACTCGGATTCGATCGATATTATTAACAGCTTTGGGTTGAAATGTGAAATTGTTTCTACGAGTGAAGTGAATTAGCAAAGTAATTGTATCTTTAAAGCGTAATTCTCATTTAGGTAGATTAATAGCGGTTCATTTCGTTGAATGCCCGATGTGGCTTAGTGCAGCCTAGTCCACGGACCTCCCGTGCGGTAGATCAGGGATCGAGCAAAGTACACACACATTAGATCATAATTACAAGTGTCCCAGTATTTATAATAAATTTTCAATTGTGCTAATATATTTTTAATGAATAATATGCTGTCAGAGGTGCATTTGCACTCCACTTCTCTTCTACAAAATTACGATAGACTATTTTCAGACGCACTTAAATTGCTTCTTTCTTCTTCTTTGTCCTATTCTTATTTAAACCATAAAAGCATAAACACAGTGATCAACCCGAAGGTCGGTTTAGTAGGAGATGGTAGAGATCACCCAGTACTAAGCCCTAAACAGCGCGTGAAAATTCACACATCCGGGTAGGAGGGCCAGTTCCTTTCCCTGTGCCGGTTATGGTTTCCCAGGAAGACCTGGTACCACATAGCTTGGGTGGAGCTGCAGGTGCCCAGAGTGCCTTGCCCGGTAATCGAACCCGGGACCCTCCGGTCAGCAGTCCAACGCTCTACCCCCTGGACTACCGCGACCCTATTGTTATTTATCTGCATGTAAACAATAATCTTTGCTCATGGTCTTTGCCATGCTAAATAAATTTGCATGGAAAAATTTACGCATAAATAGGGAGTGAGTACATGTTTCGTCCAACTTGCGAAATGATTTTTCAAAAACTTTTCCTGATATCATTTCATATTACATTTTATTTCAATTAATCATGCGTTAGTGATTCTGGTGATGAATATTTCTGTGGATTTATGAAATATTTATCCATATGTGTGCAAGTAGGGTTTTCCTTGTGACTTGAAGGATTTCAAACACATATCAGTTTATTAATCCGTCGACTCGTGTCTATTTATTAATATATACAGTATCACGACCAAATTCACTTTCAGCCGATATTCATGCTCTTATTTGCTTTGTCTAATTCCTCAATTCGTTGTCATAATTCAACACTTATCTTTGACCTATACTTCCCACTCATCTTTTTTCTCTCCTCATATCCCATTAAAATTTAAATGTTTCCCCTCTAAATGAATAATATGTTCTTATGATTTTCTCATACAATTTTCTATTAATAATCATTTCTTACCGCTCAGTAAAATACTCGAATCTTTCCTTGGCAAAATTCTTATATTTTCAAGTTTATTTATCTCCATCTAACATAAAATTAAATGACCGGGTAATTCATTCTGAGGATACTTCGGGAATTTATGAGCATAGATTGAACGCTATCGTGAATTGGCTAAATTTGAAAGTGCATTGCATACAGCGCATTTCATATTTTATTTTAGCAATATAATTATTCTTCATTATTTCAATAAAATTGTTTTGCATTTCTAACTTAGTAATAAAGACCCAAACAGATATCCGCACGTTTTCTGTCAGAAAACTTCATTATCTCCATTACATTTAATAGCGAGTACGTTATATCTTGCTATTTCTGTAAATATTATAGGCTTAAATTTAACCTCTGTCATCAACATTGAGTCTATAATACTTACGTAGACGTAATTACGATAGTTTTACCCTTAAATCTAAAGGAAGACTTTCACATCTCAATGTTTCATCTACACTTTATTGAGGTTGGGTTAATGAAATATACATGGAAATTTTTAATATTATTCTCCTCTCTATCAAAGCAAAATGTTTATATTTTAATTCTCTGTTGATTGAAAAAAGCATTAAATTTTCATGATTTGAATTATTTTCCCACCATCCAATCGACTTTAAATTATGTCTTCAATCCTTCTCCCTACCATTTTTCCCTTGTTTGATTTCCCAATAATTAGCCTCAATCCACTCCTGTCTTCAGCTCACTATTATATTGCGTTGCATCACCCCAATCCGCTCTGAATTCGATGGCCTTAGCTTTCAGCTATATTTGTCTTTCTTATGCTATAGACCTCGTCACCTGCTGCATCCCGACGCCCGGTATTATTCCCTCCATTTCCCGCGCTGTTTACCACACGACATTATCTCAAAGGAATCAGAACCACCCCCATGGGGACGTTTAGGGTTGTCGGAATGATTGGGGGGGACTTCACTGCCATTCAGAGGGAGTTAGTTAGAGAGGGGTTTGTGGTGAATTGAATTCGGGTGCGCAAAATTCATGCAAGCCCATCCTGAACCGTTAAATTCGGTTTTCTGGTGATATGCATTGAGTTCTGCCTTATTCCAAAACTTTTCCCAGTATAAAAAAGAGCCGATGTCCCCATTTGATTTTAAAATAAAATATTGCGCAAATACTAGTTAATTGAGACACTATGTGGTGGGGGGTAGACCGAAAACGTTTTAAGAATTTCAACACCTAAAACCCGTCAATTACCCTCACAAAAATTGTACTCGTATGTTGTTAAATTTCCCTTAAAAATGTTACCGCATGCCAATAATATTGAAAAACTCGTTTGGTTTAATTAATAAGGAAATAATTTACATAAATTTAAGGTTAAAGTGTAATTGGCATGATCACTGTCTTCGGTCTTTACTTTAAACATACTCGATCTTTATAATGATGGCCAAACTATTGAAGGAGTTTAAAGAGTGATGTCAATCGGCCTTGTTTACAATCAGTAATGAAACCTATTTTCGAATTTTACTGCGCGGAAGTGCAACTTCCATACGGATAATGCTTTAATCCCTCTGCATTGCAGGGAGTCAAAAAAACCAAAATGCTTTGAAAACGGTATCAATATCAAGAAATTTCAAATTTTCTAAGGGCTGCCCAGTTCATTGGAAAAGACTGAGTAAAAAATAGCAAGATTGACTTTTCGGAGATACTCTCGTGAGAAAGAAATTTGAGCGTTGTCTTTTATATTGTTCAACCGATTTCACATAAAGGCACATGGGGCGTTAAAAAGCAGTCGTTGAAAAAGTTAAATCTGGGTTTGATGCAGTTGCGAGCAACTATTCTTGTCTTTCTCTCTGTGTCAATGATTGGATGTATTAACTCTAAATTAACTCTTCCCTTCTCAGTTCCCTCTTAATTGTTCGAGATAACTCGCTCATGTATTTTCTCAACCTTTGATTGGAAAGAGATGTCCAATTTCATGAAGATTTCTCGGGTCTCACACTGGGTAGCATTGTAGAAAAGCGACGTTTCAATGGCTGACTTTGCCACCATCTTCAGGATTTAATTCATTTCACCCTGAAGACGACGACGGAGTCAGCCCTAAAAACGTCGATACCTTTAGTGCTACCAAAAGTGGAACCCGAGAAAATTTGTAAATCCTGTCCTTCGAGAGAGCCTTTAAATGATTGAAGAGGCCCAATTGCTTCAAATCCGTCCCAAAAAGTGAACGCTGCGAAGCCAAGTGAATCTTGAATCCCACAAGTGTCCACTCAGACGCTCTTTTATGCTTCCCTCCCACTTAGTCTTTTGTCGTATCCGTCGTAACCTAGCTGACACGAACGTTCTGATTCTGAATTTTTGCCCTGGCTAAAATTTTATTTTGCAATGAAAAAAATTCTCCAATATTAAATTTAAACTTGGATAAAAGCTTAGCCATTGGAGGACGCTGACATATAAATTCGATTGTTTTATAGGATCCAACTGCTCTTTTTCCACCTTTCTACAATTTATATTTCAGCTGAAGTGACCTTCTTCTGTGGGTCAGACTCACTTCCGCATCACCGGTAGGGCGGTCTCTAAATAAGGAATTGTGCGTAAGTCACCTGCCATCTTTCCTTCGCCCCTGGTCGCTGGATTCCCTATCCTTCAGACTTCCGCCTCCTTCCACCACTCGGATCACCTGCACTTTGATCTCTCTCGTTTTAATGGTTTCCGAGCCCACTTCCGCTTCCCTTGCTTCTTCCAAATCAACCACTCCCTTTCTATCCCACCTGCTCAAGGCCTTCAACCCTTAGCATTTCATTTGTCACACGCTTCCGACCGTGGTGGAAACTCGCGCTCACTTCGAGAAAACAATTCCCCTCCACCTAAACCTAAATTCGTGTCTCTATCTTTACACAGTTCGTTTGAACGTGTGCTCCCTCCTGTCCACTCTGAGCATTAGTTTGTGGAAGTGGTTTGTGGGAAGGAAATTGACAGGATATACGAAAACTACGCACTTGACAAGTCGGAATCGGTTGAGTTATTCAAGTTAATTTTTATAATAAGGTTGCCAGGATCTGGAACCAAAGAGCGGATGTCCCTCTTTCCAAGAGGGTCTGCTACCTACACCTAAGTGATTATATAAGATCTATCTCAAATACAGAGCGCATATAAACGCATGTAAAAAGGGTCGCTCACGCTTAACCAATATTCTACGGCGGGATATTGGATGGACTCGGTTCTCTTCGTGAAAATGATCATTGGTTACATACATATGTTACGAATTTGTTGCTGACCTTTTTCGTAATAAAGGACACCAAGAGACCAGATTAAGTGCTGTACTATTCAGAAAGTTGGTTTTAATGAGTGATAACGTTGGTGATCTAATCTGAGGGCACTAAACATATTCCGAAATCATAGAAATCGTAATTTTCCAAAGAAATTTACGACACAAAATACATTTCAATGCCAATGCATCATCATCACCTGGTATACAAGACATAGCATTAGGTAGCCGATAACGATGTATTGGATTGGAATTCGTTGCATACAAGATACTGCTGCCGACAAATACACTTTTGTATTGTTTTGGAGTTGGCATATTTTTATCGCGCTCTAAGTTGTTTTTTGTAAATAGGATAAGGCGTATGATATTTAAACCAGAGAATGGAAATGAAAAATACAAAAAAACTAGTTTCCCCGATTTCCTACCGAAGAAATACTTGTATGCTACACATATACATATATGTATACGTGTGTATATATATATATATATATATATATATATAATGTATAACACTTAGCACTAGTGGACACAGACAAAAACACAGAAACACACAAAAAAAGAGACTCACTATTTTTCGAATTTTCGGTGGTCGTTGCCACCTTTATCAAGGAGGAGAGGGACAGAACTGAAGGGAATACGAGGGCTGGAGCGATGGATGGAAGGGGAAGGTGGGGAGGGAATTCCGAAGGGACGGGTTTGGAGGGGCAGCGTTAGAAGGGTGGGGAAAATGTAGAAGGTGATGGGGGTGGAAGGGGGATGAAAATATAATTAGAACAGGGTAATTAGTGCCTAATATTGATTCCTGGCCAGTTCCAGGACTCCAAAAGCCAGATGAAGGATTGCTCTAGTGTTTTCAGTTTCAGAGGAGGATCAGAGGGTGGGAGGGATGCTATGATTGATACACTATAGCATTTATCAAAGGGAGTGTTGTGTTCGGAGGCGTGTTTGGGGATAGGGAGCATGTCAATGAAGGAAGAGTTTTTGCATGAGGCTCGGTGGTTGTTGATTCTGATATTGAGGGGTGTGGTGGTTTGCCCAATATAATAGGCAGGGCACAGTTGGCACTTCAGAAGGTACACTACATTGCTAGAAGTGCAAGTAGAGGAGGGAATTGGTGGGAGAGAGTTAAAAAGCGGGTGGGAGAGGGATGGGATTTTGGTTTTGAAAATAGGGCATGTTTTACATCTGGGTTTATTGCAAGGCGTTGGAGTGGTTTTAGGACGGGTTGGGGATTTAAGGAGTGGATTTGTTGATTTGAGGAGATCGGATAGGTTGGCGGGGCGTTTGAAAGTAACTGAGGGGCATTTGGGAAAAAGGTTGGCGGTGGCATTATGATTTTTTAGGATAGGGTAGAGGTCTTTCAGGATTGATCGTATAGATTCTAAGCCCGGGAAGTATGTAGTGCAAATTGAGAGAGGGTGGGGTTCTGCGGTGGAGGAAGGTTTGGCAG
Source organism: Hetaerina americana (assembly GCF_022747635.1). Lineage (NCBI taxonomy): Eukaryota > Metazoa > Arthropoda > Insecta > Odonata > Calopterygidae > Hetaerina > Hetaerina americana. The sequence continues at coordinate 1,494,052 of NW_027286985.1, read as the reverse complement.
TGTGCCAGTCTGCGTCCTTCCTTGAATATACTAACATTCCAACACTCATTTTTCCTCTGTCACTTTATACGAAATCAGTACTATCATCTCATTGCCGCATATCAAAATTCAATAAACTCCCTGATTAAAATCATTTCCTTGACCGCGCCACATCTCCTACACAGAGTAGAAGAGACTCTTAGGGCGTCCGCGCGCTCGCTACAACGTCGGCGTCAAAAATTACTCAGGAAACTTTCCAACCTCTGCATGTCGCACTTCCGAGAAGGTCTCCAATTACCGCTAAGCCTGGCCAACCTCCCCCCTCCTCCCCCACCCCTACACCTCTTCAAACCGGACCTTGCTTCCATGTATAATCTGCCTCCACCGAACCCTCGAGGGCCTTTCCCCCAAAGACACCCCCGCTCCAGACCCTCCAGACCCACCACCCCCATCCCGCCAGACGAAGACACGGACGCCGCAAGCCACGTGGTTAACCTTTCTTCCAAACCCCTTAGCCCAAATATGGCCTCCCTTTTGAACAAGGGCCTCTCTTTTACCCCCACCCCCAGAGTAAACCACGTGACAATCCTCGCGGACGTATTGCATTTCTGCCGGAATCTCCGGTGGAAGGCATTTTGGGATTCCCAACCGTCACTCCAGCAAGTTTCCAGACCCCTTCACAACGCCTTACATAAATTCAAGCCGGCTTCTGCCCGAGAACCCAATCCCCTCCCCCCAAATCATCCAATTGAAATTTTTATAAACCTTCTCCTGTCCAGAATTTCCAACCCGTCTTTCCTCAAGACCCTAAATCCTCGACCCAACCTGTCTCCAACCGAATCCACTGAACTAAAAAGGCTAATTAAGGATCCTAATATCATCATTACTTCCGCGGACAAAGGTTCAACAGTTGTTGTCTTAAATAGATCGGATTACATAACGGAGGTTGACAGGCAACTCTCGGATACGTGCGCATACCGGCAAATCCCCGAAGACCCAAACCCCGCACTTCAGAAGGAACTTATTGAATTTCTCGTGTCCAACGGGCCAAATGAGGGTCTATCTCCTTCAGACCTGGACCTCCTCTCCCCTCCCCACCCACGCACCCCTCATTTCTATATCCTTCCAAAGATTCACAAGCCTGGGAATCCCGGTCGTCCGATTTTATCCTCCCGTCACTCCCCAACTGAAAGAATCTCTGCATTTGTAGACCACTATCTCCAACCGATAGTCCATTCCCTACCGTCATACACCAAAGATTCTTACCATTTCCTGGAAAGGCTAAAATCAACCTCCCTCCCTCCAGATACTGAGATCATTATGGCCACCATAGATGCAACATCCCTATACACATCGATTCCCCACTCAGAAGGTCTCTCCGCTCTCAAACATTACCTCTCCCAACGCCCTGAGCCACACATACCCAGCACAGATTTTCTCCTTAGTCTTTCCGAGTTCATCCTCACCCGCAACTCCTTTTTCTTTAACGACAAATTCTTCTTACAAATCAAGGGCTGTGCCATGGGTAGCAGGTTCAGCCCTTCCTATGCAAACCTCTTTCTTGGTCTCGCAGAGAAGAAATTCCTGTCAAAACAACCACTGAAACCTCTATTGTGGCTCAGGTACATCGATGATATCTTCCTCCTCTGGCAATATGGTACCGATTCCCTGAAAGCTTTCATTTCCGACCTCAATGCTTCGTCCTCTATTTCCTTCAGTTCTACAGTATCCTCCTCCCAAATCACCTTCCTAGATGTAAATGTTACATTAAGAAACCAAACATTTCACACCTCTGTACATATTAAACCCACAAACAAACAGCAATACTTACACTACAATAGTTGCCACCCATATCACACAAAACGCTCCATTCCTTACTCCCTATCCACAAGGGGACACAGAATTTGTAGTGACCCTGATTCCCTTGATTATTTCCTTTCAAGTCTACACTGTTCCCTCCTAAAAAGAGGTTATCCCGAATCCCTCCTGAACAAAAGAATCCGAAAACATGCGTACACTGCCAAACCTTCCTCCACCGCAGAACCCCACCCTCTCTCAATTTGCACTACATACTTCCCGGGCTTAGAATCTATACGATCAATCCTGAAAGACCTCTACCCTATCCTAAAAAATCATAATGCCACCGCCAACCTTTTTCCCAAATGCCCCTCAGTTACTTTCAAACGCCCCGCCAACCTATCCGATCTCCTCAAATCAACAAATCCACTCCTTAAATCCCCAACCCGTCCTAAAACCACTCCAACGCCTTGCAATAAACCCAGATGTAAAACATGCCCTATTTTCAAAACCAAAATCCCATCCCTCTCCCACCCGCTTTTTAACTCTCTCCCACCAATTCCCTCCTCTACTTGCACTTCTAGCAATGTAGTGTACCTTCTGAAGTGCCAACTGTGCCCTGCCTATTATATTGGGCAAACCACCACACCCCTCAATATCAGAATCAACAACCACCGAGCCTCATGCAAAAACTCTTCCTTCATTGACATGCTCCCTATCCCCAAACACGCCTCCGAACACAACACTCCCTTTGATAAATGCTATAGTGTATCAATCATAGCATCCCTCCCACCCTCTGATCCTCCTCTGAAACTGAAAACACTAGAGCAATCCTTCATCTGGCTTTTGGAGTCCTGGAACTGGCCAGGAATCAATATTAGGCACTAATTACCCTGTTCTAATTATATTTTCATCCCCCTTCCACCCCCATCACCTTCTACATTTTCCCCACCCTTCTAACGCTGCCCCTCCAAACCCGTCCCTTCGGAATTCCCTCCCCACCTTCCCCTTCCATCCATCGCTCCAGCCCTCGTATTCCCTTCAGTTCTGTCCCTCTCCTCCTTGATAAAGGTGGCAACGACCACCGAAAATTCGAAAAATAGTGAGTCTCTTTTTTTGTGTGTTTCTGTGTTTTTGTCTGTGTCCACTAGTGCTAAGTGTTATACATTATTATTCACGTCCGTGAGTCTTTCAAAAAGTGTTATATATATATATATATATATATATATTATATATATTATTTATATATATATATTATATATATTATATATATTATATATATATATACATATATATATATACGAGGGTCATCCGGAAAGTAGTACCCGTTCGTGAAATAAAGACACAAAAGTAAATATTAACAAACATAAAAAATTTTATTTGAAAGAGGATACTTTAAACTACTTCTCAACATAATCTCCAAGCAAATTAAGGCATTTGTCATAACGTGTGACAAGTTTCTGTATTCCTGCTGCATAGTCCTTCGCCGCCAGCTCATTGAGATACGCGAGGGACCCATCTTGCACAAATTTTTGCATAATGCAGATGGTGTTTAACAATTTCATGAACAATTGTTCGAGAAACATTGGGAAAATGCTCACAGATGTCATCAATTGTGACGCGCCGATCGTTCCTCACGAATTCGTCAACTGAGCTCACCAGTTGGTCTGTAATGACAGACGGTCTCTCCGAACGCTCATCGTCGTGTGTGTTCCCCCTCCCCATGTTGAAGTTGCGACACCACCGCCGAACAGACGACTCGTCCATTACATTGTCTCCATACACCTCCTTTAATTGGCGATGAATATCACATGGGCGAACGTTTCTTGCATTGAGGAATTTAATCACTGCCCTCACTTCACAACTGGCGGCGTTCTCAATTTTTTTAAACATTGTAAACAATCACAGAAACAACACAGGCAATGCTAGCGTCACGCAACTTGGCTCAGAGAAGGCAGACAAGCCACTGAAGCTATCTGACCTCGTCCAGCGGCTACTCGCGTCGTCAGCACTTCATGCGGCACGAACGGGAACTACTTTCCGGATGACCCTCGTATATACATACATAATTAATAAAGTGGGATTAATCAGCTATCAAATCAACCTTCGAGTTAATAACTGTTGTGGTGAAAATAAATAAATATATATACACATATTATTATTATTAGGTAATCTACCGCTTAAGGTAGGTTTTTGGATGGACATAATTACTAATTAAATAATTTGTGGCCCCTTGCAAAACAAAACATCCTACTTTACATAAGGTCCATCTTCAGTTCTGAGTACTTTCTTCCTCCCTTCATCCTGTCCAACATCCCTATCCTGTTCCTTCCCTTTCCTCGTTTGCCTAACATTTTCCCCTCAATTACAGTCTTCAACATCCCGCTGCCGGTCAATACCCCCTTCATCCACTTTACCTGCCTCCATAGGACTTCTCCCATCAAACCCCTCTCTTCGCCCACCATACCAAGAATTTCTTCATTTGTTTTCTTCTCTGTCCATTTCACCTTCTCCATTTTTCTCCAAACCCACATTTCAAAAGCCTCCAGTCTACGTCTATCCTCCTGCTTCAATGACCACGTTTCCGCGCCGTACATAGCTACGCTCCGTATAAAAGTTTTTACGAGTATTTTTTTAACATCCTCACTCAACGTCCCCGTCATCAACTCCCTCCTCCTTGTGAAAGCCTCTTTGCCTAGCGCAATTCTTCTCCTTACGTCCCTACTACTTTGACCGTGTTGGTCCAAAACACTACCGAGATACGTAAACTGTTCTACCTGCTCTAGTTTTTGCCCTCCTATTTCAATGTTAAGCTTAGCCTTTTTCTTTCTAGAAAATCGCATAACCTTTGTTTTAATAATATTGATTCTCATCCCATACCTGTCGCACTGAATTTCCATTTCAGTAAGCAATGCTTGCAGCCCCTTGGCTGACTGACAAACTAAAGCTTGGTCATCAGCGAACCAAAGTGATTTTACGAATTCCCCGCCCACTTTCATTCCTACCTCCAGTTCTTCCCATGCCTCTTCAATCATTCCCTCCGCCTACAGGTTGAACAGCAGCGGTGATAATGGGCAACCCTGCCTTACATCTCTTCCTAACACTGCCCATCCGGACTCCCCGCTCCCCACTCGCACCTGAGCAGTCTGAGACATGTACAGGTTGCGGATTAGCCTCCTTTCCCTCCAATCTATTCCTATTTTCTGCAATATACTCATTACTTTTTCCCAATTCACTCTATCAAACGCTTTTTCGAAATCTACGAAACAGGCAAATACCTCCTGGTTGTGTTCTATATTCCTCTCGATTAATAATCTCATTACTGCAATGCCATCATGCGTACCGTTGCCCTTCCTAAACCCAAACTGATCATCCCCTGAGTAATCATTTGTCCTACTCTCCATCCTTTTGTTTATGATCCTGAGAACAACTTTAACTGCGTGGGATATCAAACTTATCGTCCTGTAGTCCTCACATGATGTAGCCTTCACCTTTTTCGGAATAGGAACTAAAACTGATCTCACAAAGTCTTCCGGCCAGATTCCTTCCTCATAGATAATACGAATCAGCCCATATAGCCTCTTCCTCCCACATTTTCCTAAACATTTCAATAGTTCCGCGGGAATGTTATCCACCCCCACGGCCTTATTTAGTTTCATCTCCCTTAATGCCCTTTCTATCTCATCGTCGAGTATGCCTGGACCTAAGCTGTCTTCCTCTACGTCATTTTCTTTTTCAATGTCTAACTTTGTTGGTCTAAGTTCTTTACAATACAGTTCTTCTATATATTCCTTCCATCTCTCTTGGATCTTTCCTGCGTCAACTATTACCTTACCCGCCTTATCTCTAACTGTTAGCATAGATCTACCTTACTTACTTCCCGATAAAGATTAACTTTTCTCTACAGTGCACCGATTTCACCCTTCCTCTGCAGACTTTCCATATCCTCGTATTGCGTCTTCCACCATGCTTCCTTTGCTTTATTTGTTGCCCGCCTCAATTAATTGTTTAATTCCTTGTACTTCATTTTGCCCAATTCTGTATTTACAATATTCCAATTCCGCCGCTCATCCATCTTTGTAATCATCTCATCCGTGATCCATGGTTTCCTAGTCCTTTTAGCGTTAACGGTTCCAATAGTGTCTTTCGCGGCTTCAGACAAACGCTTTCTTGAAACTTTACCATATTTCTTCGATAATACTTAGCTCTTTACCATCCTCCATGATTTCCTCTACCGCCTGTATATATTCTTTCTTTTTCAAACCATTTAATGCTTCTACATTCAATTTTCTAACTCGCCGCCCCTGCCTTATCTTTTTGAAACGGACGTTACATTTCATAACAACTAAATTGTGGTCAGAGTCCGCATCCGCTCCAGGGAAGCTGTGCGAATATATCACACTGCTCCTAAACATGTGTCTAACCAGGATATAATCTAGCTGACGCCTTTCTGAGTCACCTGGCATTTTTCATGTATACCTGCGTATTTTGTGGTGTCTAAACCAAGTGTTGGTGATGACTAAGCCCCTGTCTCCTGCAGAACTCAACTGCTTTCTCTCAGCGGTCATTCCTCATGCCTAAACCGTAGTCCCCAACCTCGTCACCATCTCTTCCTTCGCCTACCGTCGCATTCCAATCCCCCATCACTATCAAATGTTTCCCTGCAGGAACACACACGATCATGTCCTCTAACTGATCGTTTATCCTATCGACCTCTTCTTCCTTATGGTTGCTCGGTGGCATGTATACCTGAATAATAACCAAGTTCGTCGGTTCTGCTTTTGTCTCTACTAGTAGTATTCTATCCGTTACCTGCTCTATGTTGACTACGCTTCTTCCTACCTCTTTCATTTAATACTATGGCAACCCCTCGTTGGCTCTCGTTCCGCTGCTGTATATTATTCTATACTTATTACTCCAGTAATCCCCGCTATCTTTCCATCTCACCTCGCATAGACCTAAAATATCTATTTTTCCTCTTTCCATCTCTCGCTTAACATTCTCCAAGTTCCCTGTCCTCATCATTGTCCTAACATTCCACGTTCCTATTCTAACTAATTTGGTCTTCTTCTCCTGCGTATTCTTTCCTGCTGCTGCTAGTTTTCCCTTTCAAGGGTTTCGTGGGATGACGACCGCGGAAGCCTGGCCTCCCCCGCTGCCGGTCACGCCATACGGCCGATTGGGCCGAGCCCCGTAGTTCCCAGGACTCAAAATCTGTGCATTGTCCATCATATTTATCTTGGGAATGATAATTGAGGTGGTTTCCCGTTGCCTTCCTCAATAGTGTTTTTAACGTGACACCATCACTTACTGGCCGCCCCACTGGGGTCAGGCGCCATTGCAGCCGCCTCACTGAGGAACAGACGCTGCGTGGACTACCTTTCCTCTGGCTCCTAATCTTTGACTCCCGCCAGGACAGCTCTAGGGGACATCAGAACGCACAAGCCCTTCCACCACGTCAAGGTTGTAGTCCGGGGGGGGATATACATACATATATGGGGCAGTTCCTTGCCTTGTGCCGTCTGTCGTTTCCAAGGAAGACTGGTACCCGAAAAATTAAACAGCTTGGGTGAATTTGAGGGTGCTTAAGGGGCGTCACCCAGAATCGAACCCGGGCCCTACGGTTAGTAGCCCAGTTCCCTGCCAATTGAACTACAACTACCACGACCAACTCGCACACATATGTGTATGTATATATATATATATATATATATACGTATATGTATATATATACGTATATGTATATATATATATATATATATATATATATATATATACGTATATGTATATATATATACGTATATGTATATATATATATATATATATATATATATATGATGCGATGTGTGTGTAGAGAGAGAGTGGTGGTAGACATACACGTACATATATATGTGTATGGATGTGTGATAGTATGTGTAAGTATCCAGCACCCTTTCTCTCCCTCCCCACCTTTACCCATCCTCTCCCAAGATCGATAGCGCTTCGACGCGATCCGCCCGGCTCGGCCCGCCCTGGCCTCTGCTCTTGGCTTTCCTTCTCTGCCTTTCACAGGTTATCCACAATCCTCTGCACGGACCCATTCTTATCCCCACCTCGCTCCGTTTCCCTCTCATCTCCGTCCCCTTCGCGTGCCCCATTCGCTTCCGTGCGCAGTCAAGGTAGCCATGCCCTCCCTCCACGCTCCTCTCCCGGCCCCGCCCGGCGATTTCCCACCGGATCAACTGGAATCCCTGCGCCAAAGACTCACTTTATTTCGTAACTCTCTCTCTCTCTCGCGACCGCGTGATTGAAACGAACATTTCACACCTCATCTCAAAATTGGAGTACCCCGATCATAAAGATTACGTTAACTGTCCCACGGCCTATTCTCAAGTATGTTATAGGTGGACTAGATTGTTTGAAGTCGAATGCCATGCTAAAGAATTACTCATTTAATCATCCAGTGCTCCTCAAAGGCCACGGATCGATCCCATTACGTTTTTATGAAATCACAGGTAACTAGAACTTAGGATTTACACGCTGCGGCCTTGTAATCTTGTCTATTTCTCTTATAGAATCTTCATTCCCCCTATATCTTGAAGTCCATTCTGTATTTTTTCTCAGCATGACTTTTAAATTTTATAGCGTGATATAATTACAGGAAATTCTGGGTCAAAAGGTAAATAGCAATAATTAAGCAGTAGAGAACCAACATCACTGGAAGTTACAAGATGTTTCTCATGCATTTCATATTGGTGTGAAACAGAATACATATGACACTGATATGGCAAGTACTATTGCGAATATTTTGGCAAGTTTCCCAACTGCTCAAAGTCACTCTTCGGTGTCATATGAAAGATCATGAAGAGGAAACATATTTAAACCCTTGTTTTCCATTCGCCATTTCTCATTTTCGTCCATTTTTCTCTCGCCATAATTATTCATAGAATATTGAGCTTTTCCATTGGTATCATTGACAATTACCATAGACACCACAGTCTGAGATTTCAATTTTTAGGTACATTAAAGGATAAAACACAATTGCAAAAAAGGTGGACAGATTATTTCACATAAGCTTCTGATACTCTTCGAAAAGTATATATTGCATAAGTTTAATTGCGCTTTTAGAAGTTAAAATTTAGTAAAATAGCTTACACATATTTTTAAAATATTAAATAGAAATTTACTAGCATCTATGCATGCATATGTATATATCTTGAAATATCGCCTGATTTGATACATTGTTTAAGAATTTATTTGATAGTTTTATTTGTTATCCATAAAATATTTTTCGATGGATGTCGGATCTAAACTCCAAATCATGCATCAAGAATACAGTCATGCCCCAGCCTTTAGGGAATACCGGCTGCATTTACTTCGAAATAAATCAAAATTTCGAAGAAAACATTTGAACACTTAAAAAACGAATTTATCTTCAGTTAAATACATATATTCTTCAGTTTTCTCGATTATTTCTATTAGTTAACTTTCCATCTCGAATAATTTACTGGTGATGTGATTTTCTATGATAGTAACTTTCCCATTTTTCTGCTTTCATTGAACACGGAGAGGGGAGTAGGTTTTGGGGAACATTTATAAACATGCATTTCTAGGAATATTTTTCATAAGTAGTATTATTTATTCATCTATCGCCGCAAAACTCAAATTTTAAAACGTCATAAAGCTTTAATGGTAAATATTTAAAAACATCTTTCAACAATCATGAAAGGGTACCGGGTATTTTTACTGGGAACTCAAATCAAAACGTAATTTTTTAAATGCACACATTGGAGAAAGTATTTTGCAAGGATGCATCCTCTCCTTATCGTTTTTTCCTATTAGACCTTTGTGCTCCGGGGAAATTGCGCGAGATTATAACAGTAAATTTGGCCATTTTTGGGGTATCTTGCCATAACTATACTTAAACATCCACATCTACATCAATACCCTGCGAGCCACCAAAAAGGTTTGTGGCAGGGGGTGCAGTACCAGGAGGAAAGGGTAAGGGATGAGGGGGTTAGGGTTTTTCAAATGGATGGGGAAAGGTGGGGGGAACCTGCAAAATATATATATATAAATATACTAGTATAACCATGCGCAGTCGCTACCTTGTAGATTAATACTTATTATGTCGAGCCGACTAGTGGGGGATTTTAATTACAAGCATTCTGGTCTCATATTGTTCTTGGAAAAAATGGCCATTTAAACCTGTCAGTCATGCAGTCAATCTCTCTAATCTTATATTCGTGATCCCTCCGCCCGTAATACGTTGGGGTTCGTATTATGTTCTTGATGTCTTCGGAAAAGGACCCATCTTTAAATGTTTTTAATAAATTTAATCTGTATTGTAAACGCCGCTGTGTAAGGGAATCCCAGACTAAATTTTCTAGCAAAGTAGTTCCGCTACTGCGTTGGTCATAACAATATTCGACAAATCTAGCCCCCCTCCGCTGAACTCGATACAATTCCGAAATCAAATTTAACTCTTGAGAATCCCATATACTGGCGGCATACTCTAGGTGGGGCCTGACTAGGGTAAGAAAACATCGTTCCTTCACTTTTTCGTCACATTTATCCAGCACTCTTTTTACAAATCGCAATTTTTTATTAGCACGACCGCATATTTCTCGCATGTGCTTTCCCCAGGACAGATCGTGAGTAATTGTTACACCCAAGTATTTAAAGAAATCTACCCTCGCGATTTATGTTTGTTTCACTTCGTAACTAAATGGGGGGGTGTTACTCTTTTCCCGAAAATGTATTTCTACGCATTTTTTCAAATTTAATTCCAATTGCCATGCATCGCACCAAGTCTGGATTGCATTTAGGTCGTTAGCTAACTTAACTCTGTCTTCGCGACTTCGAATGTCCCCATAAATCACCGCATCGTCAGCAAAAAGACGGAGCCTGCTATTAACCACGGTAATGAGGTCATTTATGTAAATAAGAAACAAGAGTAGGCCTATGACACTTCCCTGTGGTACACCCGACGTGACCTTGACAGAATCGGATGATAAACCGTCCAGGACGACTGTTTGAACGCGATTTTTAAAAAATTGTCTAATCCAGGATATAACACTCCCGTGTATTCCATAAGTTTCCAATTTTGCGGGTAACTTGAAATGAAGGACTTTATCATAAGCTTTTTTAAAATCTAGGAATATCGCATCAACTGGAATATTACTTTCACCGGAATGCATTATATCATGAACAAATAGTGCGAGTTGAGTTTCGCAGGATCTACCTTTACGGACCCGAGTTGGTTATTAATCAATAAATCTTGGCTATCGAGGTACCTCATTATGGAACTAACAATGATGTGCTCAAGAATCTTACAGGAGATGGAGGTGAGCGATATTGGCTTATAATTACTGGGGTCCTCCTGGTCTCCATTTTTAAATATGGGTGTTACAGAAGCTATCTTCCAGCCACTTGGCACGCTTTTTTCTGCTGATGATTTCTTAAATATTATATTAAGATAAGGGGCAATTTCAGGCAACAGTTCTTTATACACGCGAGCCGGTATCTCATCAGGTCCCAGAGATTTTTTTGGGTCAATGTTTTTAAGGAGTAACTCTATTCCGCGGGTGGAAAAGTCGATTCCTTCCATTGGCTGCAGAAATGTTTTCGGAAGGTTCTCTGGTATATTCTGGGAGCGTTTGTTGAAAACACTGTGGAAGAATGAGTTTAATATGTTGGCTTTATCTAAACTACTTGTTTCTTTATCCCCCTTTTCGTTGTTCAATGAGTTTACGGTGGAATTTTTTCCCTGCACTTACCTGACGTAAGACTAAAACATCTTTGGGTTATCGTTTAAATGTTCACCTAATTATTTCCTTTTGAATTCCGCCAGCGCCTTCCGGAAGGCCTTCTTTGCAGTGAACCTAGATGCTTTGTAATTCTGTATGGTTTCGTTGATTTTATCGGGAGAAGAATTTTTAACCGCGTTTTACATTCTGGCATGGCACGCCCTTTGCCGTCTTAGTGATTTCCGTACTTCAGAGTTGTAACAACGGGGTTCCTTATTCTCTCTTATATATTTATTAGGTATGAATCTCTGTATTGCTTGAACGTGTTATCGCTAGAAATTATTCCAGGTATCCTCGACACTCTTGGTTTTGCTTAATTCGTCAAATCTAAGAAAGGAACAGTTAAACTCACATTTTAAGCCATCATAGTCAGCTTTATTGAATAAATAAATTTTTCTCTTGGGTTTGTTAACTTTTTCTACGCTTAGGGAAAATGTAGCGTTTACAGCCCTCTGATCACTGATTCCATCAATAACTTCTGCATTTAAGACCTTTTAGGGTATATTAGTAGCTAATAGATCAAGAATGTTCTTTGTTGGTGAAGTGACTAATTGATGTAGGGAATTTGAAGTGAACGTCAATAAGAGGGACTCGCATAAATCCTTGTCTTTACCTCCATATATAAAACTGTACGAATCCCAATCTACTGTGGGAACATTATATAGGCTAGGTGCAATTGGTAAAAATATCAGGAGACTGGATTCAAATGGCAATGAAATGTGCTCAGTAAAGTCGACATTCTCCCAGATCGGCAGAATGAAGCACGGAATGGACATTCTTTTAAACGGTCTGCAGTGAGTAACTTTAGACCTTCAGGTTGTGACTGGCCTATGGTGGTGTTAATTTATCAATTATTCATTTGCTGTGGCTTTATTAGTTTTGTAATGAAATTTCTTTCCACTAGATTCAAAATCTATCTTATTTACTCATATTTTTGACGTTTTTTTGGAGAACTATTGTGAACATATTGGAATTGAATCTTGTGTTTCTTTGAAAATTTCCGCACCGATTGGGTGATTATTTCGACTTTTTGCATGACACGTTCGCTCCATGCGCGTTCTAAAGGCGCGACCGGCGGTGACATTTGGGCTCCTGAGAGGGAGATCAAAGCCGTCTATCTACCTCACCAATATTACCCCCATCATCATCAAACAAAGGCAGTGCCTCGCTGCAATGGCCGTGCCTCTCTGTTCACTTTAGCGCTTTCTTTAGGCTGGCAGATGATCTAATATTCATCTCATGCTCCATGTTCTAGAAGAAAACAGCTGTGGGACGTTCTCTTGGTTTTTACCAGCAACATTTCCTTCAAATATATTCTTAAGGAATTATTAAATGTCCGATTAATGTTGCTCTTCATTGTCCCATTGTCCTTACGAGCAATCTCTTTTCATTCACTTCTGCTAAAACGTTACCATTGCTAACTCTTCCATGCCAACTCTTACTACCCAGCTTGTGTTTCTTAGTTTCCTCCAAATCCACATTTCCATTCCCTCGACCTTTTTTTTCCCTCCGCTTTCCTGATTGTCCATATCTCACGTCTATGTCATAACGTTTTGATGGACTTTTCTGGCTCCTGTACTTATTGACTGGTTAATTCCTCTTATTTTGATTTGCTTGTTTCGCCAAGGCTATTTTCCTCTTACTCTCAGCCTCACATGTATTTTTGTTGCTAATAATACTCTATAGGTTGCAAAGATTTCCAACCTGATCCAAGGTGATCATGTTTATATTGATAGAAATGAGCTCTTACGGCTAGTAATATATAATAAATGTGAAACTCCAATAGCCATAAACAGTTTACCTTTCTAAACAAAGTAAAAATGAAATTAGTTGGCTAGCGCCACAAGTCAAGAAGGGGTAAAAGGTAAAAAAAAAGGAGAGGATAAGAAAGGTGAATACGAATACGCGTATTTCGGCCACAAAGTAGCCCTCTTCAGCGTACTGAAGGGTAATCGTCACTACAACACAAGTCGAAGTGAGGTAAACTGTTTATGGCTATTGGAGTTTCACATTTATTATATGTGATCATGTTTATTTTTATAACGGTTTAGACAATTTCTTTTCTCTTTTCCTTCAACCATTATCTTCATCTTCTTCTTGTTTATTTTCAATTTCCAATATTCCGAGGTCTCTGAGTCGTATTTAAATCATCTTATTCGTGTTCTTCCAGAGTCTGCAATTATTGGTATATATTATCAGCAAAGCGAAGAATGAATTCTTCTTCCTTTCATTTTAATGCATTTAGTCCTTCCTTTCATTTTTGTAATTTTTACCTCGATGAATAAATTAAATATGGAAGGGAATAGGGGACAACTTTGTATCACACCTCTTTTTATTTTCGCTATATTACCTCCATGCAGCACTAAAGGTTCGATGAAAAGCAAGGCATATTCTCCTAGGAATGTTATCTAGTAAGCTTGTTAGCGCGACCGGAACCTTCTTATTTCTGTGAACAGGACCCGAGGAACTCAGCTCTTTTAAAAGTCGATTCGGGAGCTTCAGGGTCGCATGTCTCATACCGCGTTTCATCGGAGATCTCACTCGGGTTGAGAATACCTCGAGACCCCCTCGGACTAACCGAGCGAGGCAGGCAGGGCGGGCAGGGAGCGAGGGAGGCGCCCTTCCGTATTCCCATCCCACCCACCCTAGCCTCGCCGAATCCGCGTCCACCCTCCCCTACCCCTTTTACTTCTTAATCTTCACATCTCTCCCACCTCCACCTTCTTCCCGTCCCCCGAACCGCCCACCCCTTCCCCCACCCGACACCCTCACTGCCGAAAATCCCTCCCTCAAAACCCACCCCTCGTTAATATGTAGCCCGCTCCCCCTTTTCCGTTCTTTCATTTTTCCCGGATAACCCAATCTCCGAAAACTCGCCATTTCTTTCCAATCCCAGGCTTTGCAATCGGGACGACGAGGAAAAGGCTGCGGCGGTGCGTTTTCATTTGTTTTTTTAACCTATTCCGAGTAGGCGGAGCGATATATTTGGAGGAGTCATAGGAAAACCCCTCCCTCCTTAACTCCCCTCCTTCGACCTCACCCGCGATATGCAACGTGAAAATACGATTGTTCCGGCACATTCTTCGGCGGTGGCACGGATGGAAGTTACGTCCTTATTGTGCGTTAGTCTCGGCACTCTCTGGTTTCTCCTTCTTTGCACTCATTCCTCGGATTGAGACACGCCCAAAGTAGTTGCGGTTCGACTTTAATTTCTAATGATATCATTGAGCCAACACTGCGGACCTCTTGAACCGTTGCGATGAATCAGGTCACAGTGAGAGAGGGTGGGGGGAGAACTAGGGCTCTCGATATACGACGTGTCTTCCTCCACTAAATCGTCTTCTTCACTGGATGAAGGCGATTGCGAGGGGGATGATTGGAAGAAAAACATTCCGAGAACCGATCCAGAGGAAATTGCGGGCAATACTGCGGTGTCTTATGTCCCTCTGGCTTTGGAATTCGTGCTCTCATGTCATGTTTTCATGACAACATAGCTCTAGTCTTGACACAACACTCTGTTTCTGTTCCTTCGATGGAAATCGACCCCGCGACCAATGGGTTAGCAGTCGAACGCGTTACCCACCTGAATAACCCGGCCAAGAATGATGTTCATCGTGGTACAAAAGTATTAAATGCTCAAGGTGGGCAAAGTATTTGCGTTCTTTAACGTGGTAATAAAACTCCTGCTTGAACGATGAGATTCGCGAAATATTTTCTTGATGTCCCTGTTGATGAGGTTAAATGTAAAATGGTTTAATAATTTTCCTACGCAAAGAACCTTGATAGTAAAAGTTACAACTTGATACCGTACAATACAAAACTTACGTCAATGCCATAGCTTTGTCCTTGACGTAAGTTTGGGGCAGCATAAATATAAGATTAAAAATACTGGATAATCAAGACATTTTTTCTTCAAAGGACTTCTTATTTGTTTCTTCGCATATTAGAATAAATATTTTCCAGTGGAGCTCCGTTTCCATCGTCCTGGAAGCCCTAGACATACCCGATTGTCATATGCTTGAGTACGGAGCAAACTATACCATGCCCTTTGCCAGCTACCTTCTATACAGCAAACAGGAAAAAACCTCGCGGTAAATACCGAAGCAATGCTAACTAGGAATAGCGGAAGTTTCTTTTCCGATGCATCTTAATCTACCTTCTGCATTCAAGGACGTCTGCATATACAGGTGTCGTGCCCGCCAACAGGTAGATGTACGGCACGTGGTACTATGGAATCAGCCGTGAATGATTTGATTATAAGTAATAGTGCTTTTTTATGATTTATTAATAAAATGAATAACATGAAGCATCTCTTTTTTCATATTGGGGTGTTTTCACGAGTGAGGATTGTGGGAGGGAAAACGAACGTTAGGATGCTTCTGCACTGCTCTTAGATAGCTTCAAGGTTTTCAGATGACTTCCACGTTGGTCGATAAATCTGGATGATAGTTCAAGGGGAATCCCAGCTAACTTGTACAGGTTAGCATCGACATCACGGGCCAATCATGACTGTTGAATCTGAGTCGCATCCTTCACTCACTGGAAGTGCTCCCAATCGTCAGTGAAAGGTGAAAGTGACCCGCATAATAATGAGCAAAACCCTTGTGAAATTGATTTTGAATTGAGGAAGTCGGCGATGACGGAATATAAATCAACGCAATATCAAAGCGGAAACCACGGTGTCATTTTTGCAAACCACGACACGCTGCCTGGTAACTGCAATCCCACAGCTTCGATTTGAGGGTCGGAAGGAAGGACCAATGCTGTCTAAGAGTGACTTCACCCGGTAGGTCACATAGTCTGGAGTAAAGACTGCTTAAAACTCAAATTCTAGACGTGCGCCGCAGATAAATTCATGAATAATTGAAATTGGTGAATATGTAGTCGGTGTACACAGATACACCGACAGGCAGTCCCTGCCCTGATCACCCTCTGCCACACACCTTTTTGGTGGCACGCGGGGTATTAATGTATATGTAGATCCCTGCGTCGAATAAAGCATCCTCAATAGTTTATGCTTTAACTCCTTGGTCTTATACTGGTTATGGGGACTATATGGGATGGTGACGGTGGGCAGGAGAACCCTCGGTGTGAGAAGGGAACGTGGATGGTCTTGTGGCCCTGGATGATATTCTAGAGTTTCTCTAACTAGGTTAATGTACACATTTCCCGATCACAAGTCTCTCAATGTATTTTCCACATTCCATCCCGCACTTCAGTGGAAACTCTTTGAAATCGTTCACGAGTGAGATCGTGTGAATCAGTTTTGGGAATAAGGACGGGGCAGAAGAGCCCTGCTGCATTGAGCGCTGATCAGAAGTAGTCGCGGGCGGGGGGAGGTCGCCTGCGGACTTACAGACCCCCCCAAGCGGCATCGCCGCAACAGCCATGACCCCGAAACACACGACGCGCGTCTCAATCGGCCGATAGTGAGGTGTGTGGAGCCGATGGAATCCGCCCCCGTCCCATTGGTACCAACCCCTCGAGTCTTCACTCGTGGTGAAATAAAATCCCATCGGGAGAGTAGATAGGGGAAAGTGTTTCGAGAGTTTTTGAGCTCGGGTTCATCTTTCCCTCCGTTTGGCGTATCAGTAGCTCCGCGTAGAAACGGGCAACGTCCAACGTGGAAATAGCGTGCCGCACACTCAGGCAATGGGAAAGTAATTGCAGTGTTCTTCTTCCTGGGGCAAGTGATTTGTCCTCCGTCGGGGTGAGGCCGGCCTCCCCGAGACTTGCCCACGACGCGCAGGCAAAGTGCTTGTGAAGTTGGGCGCCTAGTTTTTTTCTTTCGTTCCCTTGCAATTTATTACTTCATCGGAGAAGGAAGCAACGAGAGAATCCTTTTGGATCGCCATTTTAGAATTTTTATTACGAAATATTACTTCCCCACCGTATTAATCTCATTGACATCAGTGCAGTGTTCGAAGTGCAACTTGTTAAAAAGAGTTTAGAACACGATGAAAGCCAGTAAGATATCGCATTAAACAAAATGTGAGCGCCAAATGTGAGCATTGCTATTCCATTTTAAAACTATACAGCTCCTACGCCATGAGATAATTATCTTCATCGCTTTTTGAACTTGTTATCTCAATGTTTTCAGCTATATGGGATCGCCATGCATATCCACACTTCCTTTATTCACTATACATAGGTATCTTCTATGGATAATTGGTCACTTTCAATGGCTAATCTCGAACACATTGGAAAAATGCATTAATTTTACTCCTTACTATCTCAAAATATCACTGAGACTTAGTGGTCAGCCCATCCCACCCACACGTGTGGGTGGGATCGGATGACAATTTTCAAAGTGTCAAGGTACGCATTCTTCTTACGCATTGAATATATAAGACAGCTTGTAATGAGATCAATTGACGTCATTTTTCTTTCTGCTTGGCAAAAATAGCACGTCAAAAGGGAAACATATATTGATGGTTAATATCCTCAACAAAATTTGCGATGTTGAATGCTCAAGTAAGGGTCTCGGGTGAGAGACATCCCATTTGTACAAAGTACGTACACCCTTCACTAAATTTATTCTCCTTTTTAGTGCCGCATCCGATCTATTTGCACTCTTAGAGTGTCCTTTTCATTGAAATATTTGGCTTACTTAGTGTACAGTAAGACATTTTCATCGCTTTTAATATTTTTCCTCTGCCGCTGCTCTAAGTCCATGTTTCACTGCCATGGGTGAATAAATTTAAGTGTATACGGACTGCAAAGGTTTAAGTTAGTATTATTTGTCCGTTGTCCATAGTTTATACCATTTTCTCTTCATATTTCTTGCCTTCAAGTTTTCCTAACATCATTACTACCAAAAAGCTGCCAAGCCTCGTCAATGGTTGCTCGGCCCAACAATTTGATCTTCATCGTTATTTCCCGTCGTTGAATGCCAGCTGATCTAAAAAAAAGTACGAGCTTTAATCGTCGTTGAATGAAATGATGAAAAGTTCTAAAATATTTTCAAAATTTTCCTTGGATTTTGCAATTCATAACTCAAAGCCATAATATTGGGAGGTAGATTCATTATTTGTAAAATTTGGGCAGCGAAACTCAAAACGAACCGATTGATTTGCCAAAATTATTGATTTCACCGTGAGGCCAAAATTGTCCAATGGAAGAAAAAATAACTTTATCAACAGCAGTGGTTATATTTAGGAACTCTGCCTGTATTTAATCGATTATTAATGGTATAACTACTATTACAGATTAACATCATCAGTCACGTAAAAAAAACAAAACTGCCTGTAATGCTGGAACCAGAACTCGAAAATTTAAAGTAACGGGCGAATTGGGTAAGCCTCTCCTCTACAGTACATGAATGTATCCAAGCTCAGCATCTCTTTCAGGGTGGAGAGATCTCTGGGAACACTAACAAGGACCAATGAGAGTAGTAGAAAAGTAAGAACTACATAATTTCGTACTTTCATAATCAGTGTACTTTCTGTGACATGCCAAGGCTCTGACTGCTAAGGTAATGCTAATAATCTTGGGATGGAAACCGATAGATGAGGTCATCTGCACCCCTAATTTGTAGGGTGAGCAAGTCGGACAAAGGATGAGTGTCATCCTTCAAACGAATCTTTCGCATTTCAGACTCCTGGAAAACAGTCCAGATTGTCCTCTAAGCTCAACTAACTTTGTACTTCCGTCATATTTAAGGACCACATGTTGAAAAATGCATGAATTTAAGAAACCACGATTTGCCTGGTAAAATGTGTTTCAAAACTTCAGTACCTTCTTACTAAAAATATGAGAGTTAAATGGCGTACATGAATGGATTAGCCCAACTTATTTCCATTTCTATGAGTTCTCTACCCTGCCGTTGATTTTCCTCCATTCCGTTTCGCCATCCCTTAAGAAACGGTTTCCATTTTGCACCTGAGCTGATGGCAAATATTTTCGAATAAATTTTATAAAAATTGAATTTTTAGCAATTGGAATAAATTATTATCTATGCAATTTTCCTTACCATACCACTTTCTCGCATTAATCTGCAGGTGATTTTCCATTGCTCGAGAAGCAGCGAGTCCATTGCAAATGTGAAATGAGTACAACGCTCAAAATTCATGGTATAATTTTATTCAAATTCCAACCGGATATAATAATATCCCTGAAGAATTAATAATAAAAAGGCTAGGCACCGTATTGTTCAAAATTTGAGCTTGGAATGTCAGCAAAAGGAAAAAAGATCGAGTTAACTAATAGGCACTCTTTAACATCTGTCATCTCTGCAGTAGTATGGTCCCTAAAGAGAGGATATTTATGAATGAAGACAGAACATATTCATATTTGAAAACCAAATACATTAGGAGCCTACACCAATGCCGCGTACTGCCTTACTGCCAATCATTCATAATTTTAAGTTAAATGACCAACTGAGAATAATATTATGTGTTCCTGTCATTTGTGGTCTCTCTATTTTTCCCTTACAAATTTTATCGACGGCAGGATGATTGAGTTGCCCTTTGCACGAGTATAAATTGAGCAAAAAGAGCGAAATCACAGCTAGTTCAGTTCCACTTTGCGTCCAACAGTCATAGTAAAAATAT
Organism: Hetaerina americana; assembly: GCF_022747635.1. Classification (NCBI taxonomy): domain Eukaryota; kingdom Metazoa; phylum Arthropoda; class Insecta; order Odonata; family Calopterygidae; genus Hetaerina; species Hetaerina americana. The sequence goes on along the minus strand of NW_027286985.1, from coordinate 1,473,936 downwards.
TGCACATAAAAGCATTTTGCCGCGTATGCACCATAAGTATTTGCATATGAATGCATTTGGAACATCGCCAAGAGCACTTAAAGTTCTTATGTAAGTTCCTTTTAGAATGGAACGGGAATTTCACCGATTTAAAACCGATAGCGTGATGTTACCAAATTAAATAAAAACAAATACGATTTCCAAGAATCCGGCGTTTGAGGTTATCATGTAACCACGAACCAATGGTTAGAAATGTTTTTTTTTTCAATTTGAAATTCCTAATGATTAGTCCACATTTTAATAATAATTTGCAATCCATCCCTCTCCATGAGCTACAACCTTTGACGAGGTGGATGCGTTCTAATGATCTTCAAGAACTCTAACGGCGGGAGCAGTCATAAATTCTCCTGGCATGGCCATCCGTGATAGGTCGAAGGGTAGGAGCAGGACGAAAAGTAGCCTGTACGGCATTTGTTCCTCAGTGAGGCGGGAAACACCTCCATTGAATACCCCATGCTACGGTGATGCACATACCACATCAGAGTGAGGATGCTGGCTGCAATGAAATTCGGCTGACTGGACCGTGCGTCGTGCCCTGCACCGGGAGATGCAAGGCTCCCGCGGTCGTCATCTCACGAAATCCTTGCAAAGCAAAATTGACCACATCAGCTTACAAGACCATAAAGAGAAATGAAATTGTAAAAATAGGTACTTAGAATGTAAGGACGATTCTGAGGGTAGGGAAATTAGCAAAATAGAAAGCGTGAAATGTAAATATAGATATTTTAGGGCTGTGCGAGGTGAAATGGAAGAATAACGGTGATTACTGGCGGGAGAGTTATAGAGTAATATATGGCGAAGGCGGGAGAGAGCCAATGAGGGGTGGCAATGATAATAAACGACAAAGCAGGAAGAAGTAGAGTAAACATAAAGCAGATAAGAGATAGAATATTATTAGAAGAAGTAAAAGCTTAACCAGCGAATTTATTTATTTATTAAGTCCAAAAAGAGCATTACGCTAATTACAGTGAACAAATAACAATTATAAACAAATGATATCAATATAAAATAAGCCAAAAACAACAGCACCACATAAAAAAATTAAGTTTGGTTTAAATAAATGAAAGTGAAAAAATGAGTATCTTGGAGGAACAGGCCCGAAGAAAATTAGAAGGGAGAAAAAGCACGGCAGGAATGAACTTGATCAATACTGAAGTTTGGGTTTCAAGCATTGCTGAGTGGATTGTACAATTCAATACTATAGATATGGCATGAGAGTTTACGCAAATAAAACAAAGATTATGCGTTTTTTCAGAAAGAGAAAGGCTAATTAAACGTTAAAATAGGGCGGCAAAAACTGGAACAGTTTAGGTGCCTGTATTTCAGAAGTGCTCTGGACCAAGATGGTAAAGTAGTAGGGACGTAAGGAAAAGAATTACGTAAGGCTTTCACAAAGAGAAAGGAGTTGATGAAAGGGACGTTGACTAGGAAATGTTAAGAAAACACTCATCAAAACTTTGATAAGAAGCGTAGTAATGTACAGCGCGGAAACATGGCCATTGAAGCAGGAGGGTAGACGTAGATTGGAGGCTTTTGAAATGTGGGGGTGGAGAAGGATAGAGAAGGTGAAAATGGACAGACAGGAGAAAACAAATAATTTCTAGGCACTCCTTTAAATTAAATTCTGGCAAAGCGAATAACTTTTATGCCATAGGAAATCGATATATTTTAATGCACATTTAGCGGTTGATCCATTAAAGTTACTCTCGTTGTACATCCCGAAGTTCTCTGAATTTATCTTTTTATAGTTTACAACCTCCCAAAATCTGACTTAAACGATACAATGCCAATAATAATTCATTATATCATCTATTCTCTACCCAATTTTCGACGATTTTTTCTCTGACCCAAGCTTTAATGTGCTTTCTTTACAAACAACAGTACGTACAATTATTCAATAACATGCATTTTCTCTGCTTTTTCTGAATTCTTTGAATCCTAAATTATCTGATCTCCAAAGCGACAAAAACGTGCATTTTCTTCCTCATCTTGGCTTGCTCACCTGAAATTGCTTCTACCGGTGTTACATTCCATATGCAACTGTCTCTCATGATTCAGTGACTCTCAAATCAACTATTTTTTTTACGCCCCCATGATTAACCTCAATGGTTTCCTTCAATACCAAACCCAACACCTCATCATGGTCTCCCATCCCTTTCCCAATCGCTTAACAGCCTCTCCATAATCTACAAGCTCACATTTTGAAAACACACCATGTTTTCCTCAATCCTTAGTGCCTACGTTAATAAGCCAGATGGTGCTGCTTAGCCTCCCTGCTCAAATTTTCATTTTTTTCTTCTCTGCTTAAAGTCTGTCATTAATTCCTTCCTCCTCGAAAGCGTCAATCACGTCCGTAAGATGAAAATAAGAATAATAATCAGCAAAATGAGCTGGTCCTTACCATCACTCTTTCCTTTGGCAAAAGGTAAATACATAGAAACTGAAATCTCTGCCCGGCGTCAGGTTGCGTAATGAGGAAGAGAACCCGCCTCTTCACGGAGGTGATCTCTTAGCGCGAGCTTAGGACGCGGAAAGGGAAAGCCCACCCATTCGAAAGCCTTTTTAAAGATTTTGCGCCACTCTCTCTCAGTAACCCGGCAACAGGATAAGAATATAAAAATAATTCGAGTAGATACTTGTAATTTGGGCAATTATATTAATTTGGAAGAAAAAAAGGTGAAATGGAGTCAACACGAGCCTTTTTCCTAATCTGAGTCCCTAATGTATAGGGGATGGTGACCTTTAGGACTCGGGTGGAATAGACATAGCTGCATTTCCATCACGGCTCCGCGGAGGAGACGGGAGTGCGGCGGATTTTCCTCGCATCCGGCGTCACTTTGATTGGATTCGAGGGGGTGGGTGTTGCCCACGCCCTCAAGGCTCATCGTTTCGGTACGCCGAGGGTGTGTAGGAAAGGGATGACGAGGGTGTCGAAGGGGGGCACGGGGACGAGGCCGAGAGGGGGGGAGGAAGGAGTAGCAGCCGCGGGGGCGGCGTGCAGCGTGGAGGGATGTAGAGGGGGGAGTTTGGGCAGAAAGATAGATTCACCTCCAGATTTTATTTCGAGGGAGAGACATTGGCGTTAGCGGAAGGACTTAGTGGGAAAGAGAGACGCCCAGAGAGATAGATGTGTGATTTTGATAAGAGCGAAATTCAAGCCTTAAAATCATTTATTCCATTCCCCTTGTAAGCATGCACGTTCAAAGTGGGCGTGCTCTCCGGAGATATCGAAAGAAAACAATAAAAATAATTCACCGAGTGACCGACTCCTTATATTACATACTATTTATTGAAAACGGCATGTATATCTATTTTCAATTTAAAAATAGCGGTACCTTAGGAAAAAAGGACGAAGAGGAGGCTGGTTTGGGAATATAAGTGGAAAACGGCTGCGTCTCTGGGGTCCAAATCATTTAAATAACAGTGGCCTTTTCAAGATAGGATGAAATCAAACATTTAATAAGAAAAAATTCCAAGGCTATCGTTTTAATTTAATGTGGGACGTATTAATAAGCTTTAACTAGACAAATTTTTATTATTAGGAGCATAAATACACAATCTTAATGAGAACATAAAGTATCAGGAGAGTTTAACAGTCGAATGAGAAAAAGGCTATAGGCATTTGTCAGATCAATAAGAAAGTTACATACACATAATGAAACATTTTTTTGAAATGCGGGCTCATGTTTACTTGGATAGCCGCCTACGCTTTTAAACGTTTCATGTGACAGCATTTATGCGTTTCCGTGTATTGACATATAATTATCATTATCATGCGTGAGTATGAAGCCGAGACAAACAAATGTGGACAGTAATGGAATGCAGTGTAACATATAAAAAGGAATTAATTTGGAAAAAGAAGATGTCAATTGAAGCGATGCCAGCTGGTTTTGATGCAACTTAGAGAAATATTTACAAAGGGAATCTGGGAGGGAGGGAAGAAGAGAATCGTGTGAGGGGAGCGGTCAGAGGGAAGACGAGGGCTCCAGTCAGCGATGCCCTCCATCGCACACGTGGGGGGGGCAACGGGGGGCGGAAGGGGGCCCTGGTGCTTGATGCAACGTGTCGCGGGGGGAGCGGAGAAGAGCGAGGAGCGGGGCGGCGTGTTTTTTAGGAAGGGTGGTCGGGATGGGAGTGGCGGGGATGGGATCGGGTGAGTGAGTGAGAGATAGGGGATGGGGAGGGCTTCTTTCTAATCTCCCACCTCCCTCCAGGTATATAAAACATCCCCCGCTCTCAGCCCACCCCGCAACCTTCCAACCCTTGGGTCCCTTATCTCGCGTTTCCCCACTCGCCCATCTGCATCCCATGCCTCCACCGACCCCCCTGCCCCCTCGCCCCGTCTCCATCAGCGCCTCCCCCACTCGCCCCCGCCATACCCCACCCTCCGTCTCATGCATTATTTGAAGGCTGGAAGCACAGTCGACGACCACCAACCAACCAACAGTCAGTTCTTAACGGGAGGAAGGAGGGGGGGTGGGGATGGGTGAGAGAGGAGGGGGCGAAATGAAAGGGGAGGTGAGAGAGTCGGGGGGGAGGGCGATTGAAGGCGAGGGGGAAGGAAGGGTGGGGCGAGCACAGGTGGGGGGGAGGGGTGGAGGGGCGAACGAAGGGAGATAGGAAGAGAAAGTAAACAAAGGGATGGGAAGAATGTATGAAGGGTGTGTGCTATGTCACGACGCCGTGAAAGGAAGAATTTATAATTATTATTTTCCTCAAGCCACGACGATCTTACTTTAACGCACGTTGCAAACCAGCATGTAAGCTAATTCGGTTTTTCTTCCCCTTCCCCCTCATTGGAAGCAGTGCTAATCACTCGGAACGTCACGCCGCATTGACAATTGCGACTGAGGGCAGTGAAAAGCAACATCCGCCCTGATCGTGCCTCCATCGGCTCTGCGCCGCGCACCCATTTGTCTCTGCGCGGTTGAACGCGTGGAGAGTCAGTCAGTGTTATTCTTCCAACCGCCTTACGTGCGACTCGAATCAATCATTTGTTTAAAACAGTTTAAGGAAAGACTTATATTTACAGATATTTTTCATTTAACTTTCATCAAGAGTTTTACAGTATTGGTACGATTGATATTGTTTAATTCACTTCTCAAGAGATTGCATCTTTTTATGTGTAACAAACGAAAATATTAACTACTATAAGATTTAGCTGAATGCCATCTGCAGTAAAAGTACATGCCAATGTATTGCTCCACCGAAACCAAATCGTAACCCATATTCTATGAACGACTATAGTCGCTCACCAATCATGATGCTAGCCACAAAACGGGATTTTCAATCTATAATTAAATCATGACTTAAGTTTTTTAATTTCACCATTATTTCATATATAGGGTGAAGCAGAATGGACTCCCTGATTTGACGGGTGAATTGTAAAAAACCAACAAAGGCAATAAAAAAATGTTTTTATTTCTGAGCATTAAATCCAATACCATATTTTTTTTTTTCGTGCAGGTGACGACCTTGGTGAGCGATGCACGTGGTGAGTCGTTGAAAAAAGTTTTCAAAAACTCTTCTCGGCATATCTTGCATTATTCCACAGCTGTAATTGCCTCCTTAAGAGCATCCAAGGTCCTTGGTCGAACTTTGTAAACCTCAGCTTTGAGATATCTCCAAAGAAAACAATCACATGGGCTCAAATCCGGGGAGCGAGCGAGGGGCCATGGAACATCCCCCGTGAGGAGATCAGGGGGTTGGGAAATTGTTCTTGCGGGATTGGGCGTGGACGAAGGGCGGTATTAGCCGTGGCACCATCCTGTTGAAACCAGAAGACTTCGTTGGCATATTCCTCACCAAATTATTCCGATTTGGGAAGTAAAAAGTTGTCCGCCATCTCACAATTGCTCACAGATGTCGCAGTAATAGTTGAACCTCGAGATTCAAAAAAGTAAGGCCCAATAATGCTTATGGAGGGCATAGTGCACCAAACTGTCACTTTAGAGCTATGAAGAGGTCTTGGGTGAAGTTCGCGAGGGTCGCCCAGTAACGAAAATGTTGCTTCTTTACTGAGCCGGAGAGGGGAAAATGCGCTTCATCGCTGGACCACAGCGCCCTCGGCGTCGCCACCACACTATCTTTGTTCTTAAAGAACATTTCTACAAACGAAGCCTCAATTCCCACAAGACCACTGCATGGTAATTTCTAAAAATGGCGTTGTTTCCCCAGCTAACGACCTTACTCATCATGCGCTAATCCATCTGCGCGCTCTTCAGTGATTTTTTGAAACTACAGTGTCCCTTCTGTTCCACCCTGTACAAATGGATAAGGGTGGAAAAGAACAAATCTTCACAAAAATATGATTTCCTAAAATGTTTCATTCCTTCGCCGCGTCACGATTTCTAAAAAAATCACGATCATTTTTTAGGAAACATGAAACCTAATGCAGTAGAAATTTGATTGAGGAGAATTTAAAAAAGATTATTTCTCCCAGGTATTATGCGAATACTTCTGGAATGCATAAGACTAAAATTATGATTAGAAATTTTTATTGTTTGTTGATAACGTCGATTGAGGGCCATCAATTTGTGAATGAAAACTATGAAAAATCAGAACGCATCATCTTAGTAGGAAGTTGTCGTCGATTCGAAAAAAACTTCTCCCATGAAATAGTGGGAGATTTTGTATTATTATTTTTATTGATGGTATTATTTATAAAGATTTTATTGTGATGCTTTTGTTGGTTAATTTTCATTACTTTTGACACATAAAGAACTAATTCAGCACAAAGTTCTTAGCAAAGAGTGTGTGCATATATATATATATATATATATATATATATATATATATATATATATATATGAATATATATATATATATATATATATATATGAATATATATATATATATATATATATATATATATATATATATATATATATATGTATTTATATATACGTAAAAAACTTACCTAAAGTCGCTAAACTACTAAATAATGCCCTACCATTGTATTGATGTTATTTAAATCCTTTTGTAGTGAAGGCAATATTCACTATGTTGAAAGTAAATGTTATCAAGTAATCAAATAGGCCTTTAATAACTGGGGTACCTAATCTATACAGGATAAACTCAGTTGTTATTTACAGTTATAGCGAAATCGCATGTTCCAAGTGTAAGGGTCTGAACCAAATAAGTCACAGCTATCTTCTGACCACACCCGACCAGAATTTCTGGAATATAATAATGTTAAAATTGATTGATATCCATATGTATCTTTCGACTTTATACCTTGGAGAGATGCAAGTTTTTTTCACATTTTTCATGGAGTTATCACTATAATTTGCGATGTCAGTTTTATTTCAATCGAGATCAATTGACTTCAATCTACAATCCTTTGAGAACAAATGGATTGAATTGCTCCGATTTAATATGTTTGGCTAACAAAATAAGAGTCTGTTCATAACTATATAGCTCATGGTAATTTGAAATGAAATATTTCAAGTTTTTTCTTATAAAATTAAATAAACAATATGGTACTTTATAATATAAATTATAAAATGCATAATAAACTTTATTATGGATACCAAGTTTTATTCAGTTGGTTTCACAGTATTAATTACAACATTCTGCACCAGAAAATATTGAAACTGAGAATATAAAACGCAATTATTGGCTCAAAATGAGATGTTTAAAATGAAGGTGTAACGACTTATCTGATCCTGTGTACATCTTTAAAAAAATTATTCGTAAGGTGTCTTCCTCAAACAGATCAACATGGTCTTTACAACTGATGACAACAGTTGGATCTTTATGGAAAAAATACACAAGAGCCATAACTATACAGCAATTGATCTAAAAACTTATGAAGAGACAACTAGAATAAGCACATTCACATATTCACTCGTTTTCGTAACATTATTAAAATGGTGTTTTGGTGATATATATACATATATATATATATATATATATATATATATATATATATATATATATATATATATATATATATATATATATATATATATATGTATATATATATATATGTATATATATATATATGTATATATAAATATATGTATATATATATATATATGTATATATATATATATATACATATACATGATGATATGTTACGTGCATATTGTTGCATACAACACCGTGCATGTTGATACATGATATGTTACGTTACATATACATGATGATACGTATACATGATATATATGAATATACAGATGAAGACGGATTGTTTCGGTCGAAATATCAAGAAAATACGTGTGAGTGTTCTTCTTTTTTTGTGTTTCTATATTGTGTGTTACTGTGTATTGTACTATATATATATATATATATATATATATATATATATATATATATACTACCTTGATCAAAAAGTTCCCGGAATAACCACCGTGTGGCGCTCCCATCGTTCCGATTTGAGTTCTGTTTTTTTTGTTAAATTGGTACATCTGTTGTTGATATTCCCTTTAAATCTTAGTGTCATAACTTGACATTTGCAAAAGTTACGTAGCCAAGAGTACATCTATCTCTGTGTGTGTTGGCGATTTTTTACAATTGCAGAAATGGATTTAAATTTGCAACAACGAACTTGTATTAAATTTTGCGTAAAAAACGGATTTAGTGGCGCACGGACGTTGGAAATGTTGGAAAAGTGTTTCGGCAACGATTCTCTAAAAAAAACGGTCGTTTACCAGTGGCATGAGCGGTTCAGAAGTGGTCGTGAGTCAATCGAAGATGATGAACGCAGTGGCAGACCATCGACATCGAAAGTCGGTGAAAAAATTGATAAAGTAAAAGAAATGTTGGTCAATAACCGCAAATTAACCATCAGAGAAATAGCGGAGGACTTGAACATTGCCTATGGATCCGCCCAAGACATTGTGGTTAATGATTTGGGTTTCCGTCGTGTAGCATGCCAAAAGACCTCAATTTCATGCAAAAAAGAGACCGTGTTGACGTCGCAAAAGACATGATTTGCAAGGCTGAATCCGATCCCACATTCATCAAAAGGATCATTACTGGAGAAGAGACGTGGGTTTATGAGTACGACACGCAATCCAGACATCAGGCAAGTGAATGGCGTTCACCAAATGAGCCGAGACCAAAAAAACCACGTCGTTTTCAGTCAAAAAAGAAGGCAATGCTGACGGTTTTCATGGATTACAACGGTGTAGTGCATCATGAATTTTTGCCAGAAGGCCAGACAGTAAACAAAGAGTATTATTTGGGCGTTATGAGACGTTTGCGTGAAGCAATTCGCCGAAAGAGACCAGAAATATGGGCAGAAAACTCGTGGATTTTGCACCATGATAACGCACCGTCGCACAGTGCTATCATTATTCGTAATTTTTTGACGAAAAATGCAACAAATACCATCCAACAGCCACCGAATTCACCTGATTTGGCTCCCTGTGACTTCTTTCTGTTCAATCGAGTTAAAAAACCATTACGGGGAACGCGTTTTAGCAGCCGAGAGGAAGTAATGGAAAAATCGCAGGAAGCACTGATGGACATACCGAAAACCGAATATAAAAAATGTTTCGAGGATTGGATCAAGCGCTGGCATAAGTGTGTTGCAGTCGATGGGGATTACTTTGAAGGGGACAATATAGATTTAGATGAATAAACTTGTATTTTTAATTTTCTGAATAAATTCCGGGAAATTTTTGATCAAGGTAGTATATATATAATGTATAACACTTAGCACTAGTGGACACAGACAAAAACACAGAAACACACAAAAAAAGAGACTCACTATTTTTCGAATTTTCGGTGGTCGTTGCCACCTTTATCAAGGAGGAGAGGGACAGAACTAGTCTTCTGAGTTCTGTCCCTCTCCTCCTTGATAAAGGTGGCAACGACCACCGAAAATTCGAAAAATAGTGAGTCTCTTTTTTTGTGTGTTTCTGTGTTTTTGTCTGTGTCCACTAGTGCTAAGTGTTATACATTATTATTCACGTCCGTGAGTCTTTCAAAAAGTGTTATATATATATATATATATATATATATATATATATATATATATATATATATATATATATATATCCATTATTCAGCAGCCTATAGCCCTATACTGATGGGTTATCTGTGAACGAGAGTTCAAGCAGCGCTTTGCGTTTTTGAACGGAAAATACATTTAAGCACTGACGACATATTATTTATGATAGGAATTATTCAAGAAATACCTCTCATCCATGAAAAATGAACCTCTCTACACCAAATGTCTCTGCCGCATGCGGGCAGCGTAAGGTCCGTAAATTGTGGTGAAATCATTTTACTGCCGCTCGAATTAAATAAAGCAGCCAAAAGAGATAAGGGAAAATACTGTTGAACATTTCTGAAGCATATTAACTTGGCCAGGAGTTAAAACGTAGTTTTTGATCTGAATTGATTATTAAATATCATACTCCACATCAGAATTCACTTAATAGCTGTCCATTTCTATTTAAAACAATTTTTTAGTACTGTGCTTTTGAAGATTTAGTTTTCTGATAACTTAGGAATTTATAAATGTAATATTTCGCTATTAAGCTACCCAAAATTTGCAAATCAAGAGAAGAGAAAAAGAAAATATATTAATGTTTCCCAATTCAAACGCAAGCATCCATGAATAGTGCAAGAAATCAAAGGCTTTAAACGGTATTTACACTGAAATTCCAAAATTACATAATGAAAATTAAAAAAATGTCAGAGTAATGATAAATTGGTGGCACTTATTAATCAATTTATTGTATTAAAACAATATCATGATAAATTCTGGATTGTGTAATTTAGAGTCTGCTTCCACTAATGGCACTCTTTGTGGGCTGGATATTGCATCATTAACAAATGAAATCGAGGGTTATTTAAGTATGGTGGAAAAGGGAGTACGCCACTCTCCCGATTTGTCTTCAGATTTATTGCGTGGCACAAGACGTAGGACAAGAAATGTCTCCTCCCGCTGTCTCGACGTTCGACTGAAGAGAGACCTCAGCCTCGCTTAAATAACTAACTTTTTCAGCAGTCTTCACTGCTGTGCCTGGATAATTAGGTGGGACTCTTAATATTATTATAAACCACGAGAATGAAATCTAAGGAGCATCAAAGTAGGATCTCATTCAAGAGCAAAAAAATAGGAACTTAAGAGGACGTGTGCCATGTCTCCGAAACTCTTTTTGCAGATGCAAAGTTGACACAACAGGACCCCTTAAAATGGGTGGCTTCTATCAGTTGCTATTCTTAAATATTTCTTTTAATGGATTAAATTTAAGTGAATCTAGCATAAAAATATTAAAATCTGATTACGGTTAGTGAATAAGTAAAAATCATTCTAAAAAAACTCCACCAAAATTAAAGCAATTTAAATGAATTATGACACAACGAATTAAAGCATAAAAATATCATGTTTCCGACTAAGAAACAGTTCTTCCCGATACAACAAGGGTCTTTACATTAAAAATGCCAACTTGAAAATACATTATCAATACATTTGTGGCTCTATGTGCGAAAAGCCATTTAATGTTCTCCTAAGATCATACACGTGGACGCCGGCTCGCCATTATTTCAATAGAAGACCCTGATTTTATAATATGTGATCATGTGATCAATTTTGAATTTTAAGTCTGGTATGCTAATGAATACCTGCCACCTTGTTTTTAATCAATATCGGTAAACTAGTTCTGTTTAAATAAGAAAGAGTCCATCACGTTTTCTTCATCCCTCCCCTGATGGCTGGCATCTAAAACGCCCCCCTCCCCCCTCAGTTTGCAGGGTAATATGTAGATGTACATCCTTGTCCCAACCCTCCCCTCTTTCACACCAGGCGGGTCGGGGTAGTGAGGGGGGCTGAGAGGGTAAGAGGGGGCGGTTATAGGGGGAAGGGGGGCAGAGGTGGGGGGGGGGGGGGTGGATTGTATGGGGATTGCAAGCGGCGGCCGCCTGCAAACTGCTCGCGGAGGGGAAGGAAGGGGTGTGGGTGGGACGAGCGGGGGAAGAGGGGGTGGAGTGGTTGGAAAGGGACGAGGAGAGTTTGTGTGAGGGATGGAGGGGGAGGGAGGGAGGGAGAGGGATCGATAGCGTAGTGGGGAAGGGAGTATCCAATGTTTAAGGACGGCAGTGCCTGCACGCTCGCTCGGAATTGGGTTCTCTAACGTAGTCCGGCGGCAGACTCCCCCCCTCTCCCCCCCCCCCCGTTTGATCTCGTCCCTCTTTCTCTCCGTGGCAGCGAAGGAAGGTTGGCTGAGGGGTGGCTGGGTTCGGGGGGGGTGGGGAGGGGCAGGAGAGGAGGGAGACTTCTCTCGAGGTCGCGATATACACGCGCGCCCCTTCCTTCGCTCCTCAAACCGCTATCTTTTTCCGGCGTCCGAAATTTTAATTCGAGATTTCTCATTTGCTACGTCCCACACCCTGGAGGGGGGGGGGCGTTGGGGAGGGAATTTTATTCTGGCCAAAGGGCTGTATGGGAGCGTATTAGCGGGCGGGCCAGGTGTAATGGGGGAAGTGTGCACTTTGACGGGTATGTAAAAAGTATTTTTCGCCGGGCCGGACCACTTAGTGTTGACGTCCCGGGGCAGGATGCTGCTTGGCGCGTGTGCGTCTTATCACTGATCCAGGGTGTTCGGAGGCTGACAGTTAAAAAAAAAATAAGGGACTGTTTAGAGAGGAAAAATCAGTGGAAATCGGAGCATGAACGGAAAATTACTTGAAATAGATGTGTTTGTGAATATTTTGCGAAGCACAAGGAAATCACTGTTCTAATATAAGGTGTTTACATGAAACATAGGAGAATCACTCTTATAAGGTGCTCTCATGGAAATTTAAAAGGATTTCCTTGGCAAAATTATATTATTCAAAAAATATTTAGATCTTTACTAATTTAAATGTCGTGCTTTCCCGATTTTTTCTGATTTTCGAGCACTGTCTGCAAAATCAAATTTCACATGTGAGTGGCAACGGACAATTTAGCATACTGCCTTACTTCCATTCCCGTCAATTTTTTTTAAATGTCGTAAACCAGACACATAATTTTGTATTTTTTAGTGGTCTAGTATATGCGGAGAGGACATGTGACTATTTCTCATTCTGCAGTGTTTACCGTCAAACGCAGAGTAGATTCTGTGAGGCGTTGTACTGACTTAAACTCTTTGAGGTGATCCATGGGTACAAAAAAGTTTGAACAGCAATATATTTTTTGTTTCAGCACGTGTAGTGTTGTAGCGGAGTTCAAAACTTGAGAGTGTCCGGCGCGATAACCTCCGCTTCCGAGACAAACCTCGTGTTTTCTCTTTCATTGTTTCGGTCGTCAGAAGGGCTGAGCACCACAGTCCATGAGCAATTTCGCAAAAACAAAACAATACACTACTCTTGTTCTAAGCATTGACTAACACGACATCCTCAAACTCCATGATAGAAATTCCAACTTATCCTTGACCCATGCATACATTATGTCTCCCTTAATTTCGTCCAAAGCGTCTACTCCTTTTCTCCCGCTTCCTCGTCATTCTAGCATTTTCCCCTCCAGTACTGCATCGCATTTCCTCTCAATTCCATTCTAATGTACTTATCCTGCGTTCATAGAGCAATATTCTCCCTCACCCTACCATGCACGTAGTCTTTCCGTTAGTTTTCCTTTCTGATCATTTTATTTTTTCCGAACAGGAGTTTCAGAAATAACTTTGCAGCTTCCACATAAAATAACTTATTTATTTTCTACTAGTTTCGCTACACTGTAGCATCTTCAGGAACGTACAAAGGTGCTACAGTGTAGCGAAACTAGTAGAAAATAAATAAGTTATTTTATGTGGAAGCTGCAAAGTTGTTTCTGAAACTCCTGTTCGCAATGGATTTCCACAAAGTCTCGGCCTCAACCATCAGTCACATTATTTTTTTCCATTCTTCTCCATACGCATATCTCAAAAGTCTTTAACTTACGTGTTTCCTCATTCATCAGCCACCGAGTTTATTGTAAAACCTATCGTTCACATGAAAATGTTCTAGTCTTTCCTCACATATTTATTTAAAAATCCCGTAACCTACCCATTCAGAATCTGTTCCTCCGTGACGTGGTTAAAGTTCTCTAAACCCAGGAGGGTGGGCATTTGCCTAATGGTGTCACTTTAAAAGCACTGTTGAAGCAATAAAGGAAAATGTTATTTCTCTAAAAAATCATTGATGGACCAATCAAGTTATAAATGCTTTTAGGTACGTATTTCAGAAACCGTTTGTCATTGAAGAAATTGTCAATGATACTTAACCCGTGCCTGAAAATAATACTCAGGTAAACTATTTCTCTAACAGTAAGTCGATCTTTTTGGTCACATTCTCTCTCTCTCTCTCTCTCTCTCTCTCTCTCTCTCTCATGTGGGTTTTCTAAGAGTGAATCTGAAAGTTAAAATAAAACGCTGTCAAACTTTGAAGAAACTGACACAATAATGAAACATTCCAAAAATGTTGACTCGGAGAGAGTTACTGGCACTTCAAATTAGGGGAACGTCTGGGCAAAAAGACCTAACGGATAGGTACACAATTCAGTGCATTCAAGTCAATTCTAAATAAATTACTGAACATTTTATAATTAGGAAATACGCTTATTTTTAACTTGAAATCACTTTATGGGGTCTTCAATAATGTTCCTCTCGAGTACGAGAAAAAAGATCCTTTTAATAGATCGGATACTTCAAAAAATTACATGATTTAACTTTTTTGATGGTTGAAAGGAGCTAATGGCATTACATCTCTGATAAAAACTTGCTTTTCTAAATTGAACAAATACAAACGCTCAATGTTCTTTCCACTATCAATTCCTAACGCAGGCCTGTTGGAAACGCATTAAGACATACACATCATTCAGTTGTAGGATTTTATGCAGCTAACCCTCCACTTGTGTGAGGCGGTCATTATTATTTAAATTTTGTTATTTTCAAAGCATCACCGATTAAAATATATCCCTGATTACCTAGGAGTCAACTAAGTCCGTTCACCTATTTTTACAGAATCGAATCACTAACACTTAATTGACAGAGGACGTCCTTCCTTTGTGGGAGTTAATTGAGTACCTCATGCAATTTTCAAATGTCAATGGGTTCATAAGTGCGCTATTTTGCAGTGTACTTTTCATTAAATTGAAAAATCGTTGATGAATATATACAGGACAATTTCTCATAAATGCATTTCTTAGGCGTCTGTTCTACCTTAAGAAACATAATGGTGATAGTTTTACAATTTATTCCTAGCAGAGAAACTTATAGAGATCAGGATATAATAATTATTTCGAGAATTAAATGAATTTTAAACAATGAAAAATATTAATTGCATATTAACATACAGCTTTGACTTATTTCGCTTTCGATAGCTGCCAATATCCGCGTCAAACAGGGGTGATAAGGATGGGCACTTTCAACGTAAGATAATAATAATTATGAGCCCCGAATGGCTCGAGGGGAAAAATGGACCGAGATATTTTAGGGTATACAAAAAGAGATGGCACAAAATAAAAGAATTTTCCATTGATAGGCAAGAATATTCAAACCAAATCCTCAATTGGCGCAGAAAGTGTAGGGGAAAGGGGATATGTGGGTTATTTTAAAACGTTCTGGGAATGGAATAAACACAAAGATCTTACCTCAGTGAAACTTTTTTAATTTTTGACGCGGTCTCTCTGAACACAAATGCACTTGGTCCAGCGATGTTTTAAGGTCTTGATCCCATCTCTAAAATTGGATTCCATCAGGCCTGCATAATACTCGCGTGCATCGGCTGGCAGTTCTTTGTTTGAAAAGACCATTTTCTCCTTCCATTGAGGACACTTTTGAGCTTGAGGAAGAGATGGAAATCCGATGGAGCAAAGTCAGGCGAATAAGGCAGGAGTGCCGACAATTCTTTGCTTACATCTAGTACTGTTGCCATGGAAATGATTCTTGTGTGCGAACGTCCATTAACTTGAAGAAAAATGATTTTCTTCCTTTTAAAACCTCGCCTTTTTTGCATACCTTTTGTTGAAGATGGCCCAGAAGGTTAGCGTAGTATTGTCCAGTAATTGTTTGACCAGTGGAAAGACCGACAGAATCCCTTCCGCATCCCCGAAAACTTAAGACATCACCTTTCCGGCCGACCGTATTGCCTCTGCTTTCTTTGATGGTGTTGAATCAACATGTTTCCACTGCTTTGAGTACTAATTTGTTTCTGGGGTGACGTAGTGGACCAACTTTCATCTGTGGTCACAAACCTGAGGAGAAAATCTTGTTGGTTGCCCTTAATACAGGTCAAACATTGTTCGGTAATTTTCATTCTGATGCGTTTGTGATTCTGCGTCAAGAGTCGCGTCACCCATCTAGCGGGTAATTTTCTCATATCAAATTAAACTGTTAAAATGTGATATTCCCCTTCAGATGACATCCCTACAACTTCAGCGATTTCTCGCACTTTCAATCGGCAATTCTCCATGACCATTTTATGAACTTTTGCAATAATTTCTGGGGGAGTGGCACATTTTGGCCGACCACGACGTGGACCGTCATCTAAGCTGACCTGACAATTAAACTCCTTTGTTCACTTAGCAACAGTTGAATATGAAGGAGCATAGTCCTCCAGAGTACTCTGCAAGTCGGTATGAATTCCATTCACATTCATACATTTCTTTACGAAGCATTAAATCATTGCTAGAATCTCAATTTTTTCCATCTTCACAAACCACTAGACGGGGACAACAACAGAGAGGCGTCTGCATTTGCATCTCAGATCTCTTCCCAGAGGACTGTCCAGTTACGTTTATACCCATAAAAGATTAGCTTTTACTACGCGGGAAACTCTTTGCGCTATCGCTGACATCTGGTAGTGATTTTGAGAACCTTTCAAACTAGCCTCGTGCTATGTAGCATCTGCGTTGCTGCCTTTAAGAACATTTTCATTTGCGGAACGCATAGTTGGCAGGTGAACGCTGAAGGAAGTAGACTTTCATCCTCGGTTAGACCCCAAAAAAATTAGTAATACGAGTATTTGGGGGTCAGTCCGGGAAAGCATCTACCCAAGAATTAGATTAATAAACTCTTCGGTTCGTGGAATACTGTCATGGAATGAAATAAATGCAAGCCGATTAGCATGTAACCTTGGATAGCCACCTCTAAAGATGTCTTGAAGATCCAAAAAAAATTGCGAAGGCATTAATTGTGGGCATGTAATTCTATCGGGGAAATAATACACACCAGGCAATAGCGAAAAAATATTTGGAATACATGCGTGCTTCCAAACATTCTGTCATATGCTTCCATGGTGTTTCGTATCTTGAGGCTGTAGGGACTTGGTTGCTCCCTCGTGTATTCGTTCCCATTGCAGGGGACATCTTCAGGTCGAAGACACCCGCGGGACTGGAAAAGAGACTGCCCTCACTAGACTAATGAATTTTCTTATAAGGAGCAACTCTGAAGAGAAATTTGTAAAAATTCTGAGGGTCCTTCAGTCTTGCTATTGACATGCATGCCGTTCTGACGGCATGCATGTCAATAGCAAGCCTTGTTAGCTCTGTCCCATTTGTTGCCATGATCTTGTGACGACTGTTTTATACCCATTTCGGGGGCGTCTTCGACTTGAAGACCTCCCCTGCAATTCGAGCGGAGGATCACGAAAATCCATCCAAAACAAACAAACAGGAGGATTCAATGGTTCATTTTCCCCTCACATAATATCCCGCCATTGTATTACTACTGCCTCCGACCCTGTCCCTCTCTGTCCATTTCTGATTAATTACCATTTGATACAGCAAAATGTAGAACCCCAAATAATTGGACAAATGAAAATGGCAGGCAGATGTCCAAACAACTGGGGGAGATTCCGCGATAGTTGCTTCTTTGACCGAGACTACGGTGCGCCTAAATGGAAGAATTTTACGGGATTAAAATCATTTTAGGTGAAGGCGAATGATTTCTTTCCACTATGGATTCGTTGTCTCATGGCTCAGGTAATCTATTTTCTTTTAGTTTTTAGATTACATACTTAGGCATTTAGTTCTTCAAAGGCTAAATGTTGAATTACTAGTGTGCTCTTGTCTGTGAAGAGTTACAAAATAGATGAGGCACATGTTTTGGATAAAACTCCACTGAAAATATTTAGGACTATAGGGAGATATCTATGTTCTACTGATTGCCTGCAGACATGATTGACGAATATTGCTTCCCTATCAAAGAGAAAATGCTGGAAATAATGAAAAGTAAACATAGCAATACGTCTTCATTGAGGCAATATTTAGATTAGATTGTTCCTCCTTCCAGCCAACTCCTAATATGCGTAATTTAGCGTCTCTGACAAGCACTGTCGTAAATCTTCTCGTAGGGAACTGAATAAATTATGTGCCTATGAATCAGGTATAACTTAATATAAAATGCGGCTTATTTTTTACCGTATTTTAGCCATTTTAATATTATAATTAGCCACTCGTTGGTACAGGTTCGATATATCAATGTTTCAGGTTAGTTTTCACATAAATCTGGTGATCATCGTTAAGTTTCAATTCGAAAGGAGTCCTTGCATATAAATATTCATGCAATAGATAAAGAGTGGCTAGAATTCATCAGAGTGCTAATATCATTTACCCGAGCAACAAATGCTAATGACTAACAAGGCTTTCTGTTGACATGCATTCTGTTGGTCAGGCAGGAAAAAACTCTCCTGGAGGAACCTGTTGGTTTTTACAACTTCTCTTCAGAGTGACTGGATATACAGGGTTCGTCCGGAAAATAAGTGTACTGACTCCTGGGCTGGGCGCGCCGCTCCAGGCGCGCCCAGCACCACTCTGACGTGCTGCGATTGGAGGGGGGTATGTTGGCAAGCGACGCTGAAAAAGGCAGTCGGCTCTGAGCTGTGGTGTAGTGAGGAGCTCTGTTAACGCGAACCTCCACGCTCGACCCACGTCACGGAACAAGATGCCGAAGTTTTTGGAGCAGCGTTATTCCATCAAATTTGCGGTAAAGCTTGGGAAATCGTCTACCGAAACTGTCGGTATGATTAACCAGGCTTACGGGGAGTCAGCCATGTCCAGAAACATGATCTTTCGGTGGCACAAGATGTTCGTGGAGGGCAGAGAAGAGGTCGACGACGAGTCTTCGAGAGGTTCCCGATGATGCCTTCGCGGGAGCGTTCCAGGACTGGAACAAGTGTATCGACTCACAAGGGTCCTATTTTGAGGAATATTAGCTTAAGATATGTAAAAGTGCAATAAATTTTTTTTCCAGAGCTCAGTACACTTATTTTCCGGACGAACCCTGTAAGAAAAGCCATTAGTCTCCATGAAGGATTGTGGTTCTTCTTACTCGATAAGGTGCTTTTTGGATGCAAATTTCATTGAACCTAACAAAATTTGGATTTTCTATGCTCTCTCCGCTGAATTATGTATTAAACGTTTTTCAGATTGAATGTCAACTCCACCCTTACCACAATCCCGTCGCTGAAGTGGAGGGTCCACTTCGGGCGCGCCCCTGTTATTTACCCTCGGGGCGCTACCCTCTGGCACGGCTCCTCTTGTCTCAAGACCCATAAGTCACCGGCGTTTAATTTATAGGGGAGGGGGATTACCCATCTCAGACCTCAGCCCATTCGTAATTTTTGGCTCGCGGGCCAAAACTCATGACCCACAGCCGAATGGAAATTGAAGAGCCCCAAATCACGATCGAAACTGTTTGCTTCAAGAAGAGCTATAGGGACCGACTATGCATTCATCTGTTCCCCCCTGTCCGAAAAGTAATCTCATTTTACTTCGTGGGGAAGCATATCCTTGGGGTGCTTCGTGGCCCAGAGTACGCCGGTTGCCGAAGGAGCGCATCGCAATTTCGATCGCCTCCATTCCTTCGGTGGCATTCAACCGGAACCCCAATCGCCCAATCAAGCAAAATCTATAAGAAGAATAGTCATGAATGGTTTAATTTTTCCAATATTTACCTGGGATATTTGTTTTTTTCCATGAGTTCTTTTCCAGTAAGTGGATCGCGTCCATGGATATCGTCAAGTAAACGGATATTGCGGTTTTATGAGACTCACAGGATTTGGGGCACTTCGATGCACAAAACGATCTATCTCAGGAGGCACGTGCCTTGTAGCATTTAAGATTTCAGCCCCTGCCAATCATATTGAATCATAGACTCGTCTTCAAAGATCCGCTCTACGCATACTGCATCTATTCCAAACGTAGGGTTCAAAATGGAGCCTTTCTTTCTGTTTATCCGGTCATCGCGCTGCTCACAGAGGTAGTCTCACTGCTTGTCATGATAGCTAAGTAGACGCGTAGCAGTACAACAAAGGAAATAACTACGTCAGGTACATCTAGTCAAGCAAGCGTTTATAATAGGGTCTGAAAGGGTTTTAATTTTATTTATAACTCATCCCCAATCAAACATCTATGGTTTGGCAGCTGTGAGACACCAGAACTACGGTGGGATTTTTTTCCTGCAATATAAAAATACGTCAGGTATATTATTTTCTAAAAACTTTAAGGCGCACACCTTTTGCTTTGATAATAATTTCCAAAAGATTAATTGAACGATACTGATATGAAATCACAATTATCATATTTAATAATATCTGGCGAGACTGATAAAAGATACCCGCTGCATAATAAACAGTACCTGATCCTACCGAAAAGGTACTCTTACAGCGTTTCGCTTTGACGCTTTTAGTATCATGTGTGCTTGGATTCAACGCTTCTATTCCCAGGATTTTCAGCAAAAAAGTCTTATCTCACGGGTGAGGAATTCTGCCATTTGCATTCACTACTTTCACTACCTAGCTCCACACCCACAACAATATAAAAAGGGAAAATATTTTACTGTGTTTCTCCGTCCGTTCTGAACAAGTTAAGAAAATTAAAAAGAAAAGTTCAGTTAAATAAAAGCTAAGTTTTACTCTGGCATCGTCCACGGTTCATTTAAAATACATTTTTCATTCACCGTTTAGTTTGTCAAAGTAGTCTAAAAATTATTTTTCCTGGGTACTGGCCGAAATATCGTCTATCCTGTTATCCTTATGTAATGAACGAAATATCATTGACGCAGTGTGACTCCGATTATGCATTTTGCACCTTAAGACATTAGTTTATTACTGAATACAATCCCAACTGAAGTTGAAATGAATCATTTTCTCCATATCAACGAAGGGCATTGCAACTGAATCTAACTTGGAGGAACTTCTCTTTAGCCTAAGACCTTCGAGGTTGCCAAAATCCTTGTTCGGGTTTCCTCAGGCAAATCGGTTTATGGTATTTATTCTCTCATTTGCTTTGCTGGCCGATTTTATGGTAATCCGTGGTGAGTTGTGGGTGGATTTTATTCAAATAATTCAACATGTTCCAATGCCCAGACGCTCACGAGTCTATAACTCCGTTTAGAATTTAACTAAAAATTTATAAATAGCAATTATGTTAAATTGCGATTTCACGATAAAGTGTAACCCAGTTGTAACTCGTTTAAGGATGCAATGAAAGGAGTTTAGTCCGAGGTAAAGCATTCTTCGAGTGCCTTTCAACTGCTTTCTTTCCATACCTTTACCTCAGTGAAACTTGTTGGAAGCGATTCCCATAAAACATTTCGGATTACATTTCTAAATTCTTCCTCAGTCAGGTGATCTCATAAATATGCTTATGCTCTCATTCATAGGCTCAAAAAGGGCTTTATGGCGCTCATAGTGAATATGAGATTCATGCAAATAGCAGAGTGCCGAAGGAATGACATGACCCACGGCTGGAACCAGGTCAAATATCCAGCTATAAAATGTCGTGAGAAGCACGGATGCGTTCAAATACATGCTCGGCACAACCGAAATAAACGCTCTCGGAGTGGGAGATGCAGTTCAAGATGCCGTCATAGATATTCAGATCGGATAGAAGCCGTGACTGGCGCATTGATTTTCCACATCCAGGACCCGAGTTCAAACCTCAGTGGCACGAGATTTTTTAAGTGGAATTCCGAATCCTACTTGGATGCCATATGGAGAAGACATCGAGGCCAGTGCCCCGCTGAGTCCTTATGCCAAGCAGTGCTCTGACCCCTCAGGCAATGCGAGAGGAGTAGGCTGACACCAGAACCTAGATTTCTCTCCATTTTACCTCTAATTGCGAAAAAAACCAAGATATCATCATTAGTTACTCGACGGGTCCTCGAGGACGAATATGGCCATTGCTCGCTTCTCCAATAGCTAAGACAGACAGAGCAGATTATTCACTCGTGAGTGATAACATAACATTTGGCAAGAAATCCGCAAAAACTAGTTTATTTTTCATTTCTTACCTCTTCCAGTGCCTCTTTTCATTCCTTTGTGGGTC
Organism: Hetaerina americana; assembly: GCF_022747635.1. Taxonomy (NCBI): domain Eukaryota; kingdom Metazoa; phylum Arthropoda; class Insecta; order Odonata; family Calopterygidae; genus Hetaerina; species Hetaerina americana. Next base: position 1,451,657 of record NW_027286985.1, on the reverse strand, counting down.
TTGAGGATTCGGACTTCCGGGTCCTCCTCCTCTTAAAAACCCTCAACTGGAGGTCCCCCTTCCCCCTCCTCCCCGTGGGTCCACCCACCCAAACTTGTGGAATATAAGTAATTTCGCTATCAAAGAGCGAACGAGCCGATTCTCCTGAAAAGAAAGGATATCTTAATCGAATATATTTTGAGAAGACAGCCAAAGTTTGATAAAGGAGAGCCATGGAGAGAAAAGTGAAGGAAAGGCATAACGAAAGAATACCCCTGATGTGAAATTCATGGGAAAAGTGGCGATATATGTCAAAGAGAAAAAAATAAATGGACATCTAATCTAAATCTTAGTCTATGGAGGAGTTGAGTGGAGGGTTGCAACAAACCGATCTTAGGATTGATGGAAATGCAGATGATGGACTGTAAAGTGCACACGATAGAGACAAAACATGGCATTAAAAAGGGGTTTTAGTTTGTATTCCTCTCGGCACTTCATACGCCACAGTTTAAGTCGTTATCACGATTGTCGGATACTAAATTAAAAATGAATCGCGCCAAAGTGTCCAGTCCCAATGCACTCAGGATGAATTCGGTCACATTTTCCACATTCCTTTCAAATGATCAACATGATTTGCCATTTGACATCATATCATCAGTATGAAGCTTGGTTCTTGCAAAATAAAGAGCGATTAACATTCTATAGAACCGACCAGCGGATGGAATCTCTATCCTTATGCACAATATACGATTGCGAAAGTAGAAAACATCGAACGAAAACCGTTCGAGCCAATCGCTTGATGAACGACCATTCCTCTTACGAACAACATTATCAAGTAATTAAATTTATCCCTAATGGCTGGGGCCCTTCACCGCCCTCGTGGCGGATTTCGGGGCAATATGCAGATGCCCCTTCTCGACAACGCCCCCGCCACTCCATCGCCACGACTCTTCGATCTGCTCTCGCTAATTTCGGCCGCGTCGGCAGGATCGCGGAGCGGGTTCGCGAAGACGAGTGCGAAACGCTTCTTGACCGACGGAGCGTCGTCGGCACGAGAACACTCGTGTGCGCCGAGGGTGAGAGATGGCTGGGAGGGTATGGGGGGGGATCCGGGGGAGGCGAGGAAATCGGCCTCGGGAAAATGCGTCGAGAGGAGTCGGGAGGTGAAAGGGGTGAAAGGGGAGCCGTTGTGATGAGGGCACCACTGGAAGGGGGGGTGCGCGGGAAGGGGGCTGGGGGAGGGGAGAGGAAGAAAGGGGTTGGGGAGTGCGGGGCGAAAAAATAATAAAAGAATGGAAGAGGGTTATGATGGGTTGGCGGGGTGAGTGACTCTTCCGTCTGCCACCGCGAGCGCAAGACTAGGGGAAAAAATTTAAAGATTAAAAAAAGAAAAACAAACCGGAGAGAAGAAGAATAAGGGAACGTGAAGAGCAAAGAGGAAGGGGATTCCTGGAACCAAAGGGAGGGAAAAGAAAAGAAATTGCAGCGTGAGGGAGAGAAGAAAACAGGCGAAGAAAAATGGGTGCTCACATCTCTTTTTACGTAACGTTGTTGTACATATCTCTCTCCCTCTCTTCCGCTCACGATGATATTTTTCCCCTCAGCCACACAACCTTTTAGCGTCCCCGACGAATGCGAGTGACCTTATTGTTGCTGCCTTATAAGAACGTGCTTTATTTACAATCTCAAGGAGGTTTTCCTCTTGGCTTCCCCCTTCCCCTGCTCCCAACTCCCCGTCTCCCCCGTCCCACCTCCCCTCCTTCCGTGTCTCACTCCACCCCCCCCCCTCTCCCGTACCGCCCCCCTTTCACCCCACCACCGCCTCGCGTTCTTCCCCCCGTCGTCTTCACTTGAGTGGTGTTTACGATTCTCCCCAAGTCTTAAAGATTCAAGCTGTAGCTGAAATGCAAGGGGCATTCGCTTCACTTTGTATTCTCGTTATTATTATTTTTTACTCGTTTTGAATTTTCTCTAATTAAGAAAATAAATCTTATCTTCCTCCTCCCCACACCCAGGGCCACCCTCCACCCCCCCCCCCCCCATTCCTCCCCCTTCCCAACTTGCCCCCGCCCCTCACCTCCAGCTCTGGAATGGCTTTGCTGGAGGGAGAAATGTTTTGGTCGAGGCGGTCCCCTTTCTGTTTTATTATATCAATTATTTCTTCTTTTCCCACCCCCCGCCCGCCCGTTCCGCCCCCACCGCCTCCACCCTCCGCTCACCGCACTGCAAAGCTCTGCGTCGCCCTGGTCGGAATGAAGTATAATTTCATTTGTTCCTTCTCTTTTTTATTCCCACCCCGCCCGACTAACGGTTACTCATGAAATTGATCAACTTCTGCACGCGCGGGCATCGCGACGGCCGCAAAACGGATCGAAGTTTCCCGAGGAACTTTGGCTATCATTTGCTCTTACCGTTTCGTTGTCGGCGAAGGAAATTGAATCGACTTTGACGGAATATGCTCGACGATTCGAAATACATTAAAATGAGAGAGTAGTCTGCCTTGGAGCTATGGAATTCACCCGAAACATTTCTTTTATTTTTCATTGAAAATTTTGTGACATTAGCGGCCGGGACACCATCCGTACTTCCATCTTCCCCTCTTTTTCGCCGTTTTTTTTCTTTTGCGGTTAGTTGATCATGTCCCAAATTTATCTATCAATCACCTCAAACATGCATATGTGAAAATATTATACAGTTTTCCTTGAATTTCAATGCAATTGTGACTTTGAAACATAAAATATATAAGAAATTTTTTCTTGTTAAGAAAATTTTTTGATTTTGATGCCAAATTAACAATATTTGAATTTTTTGATCCTCCGAAGAATTGTGAACACATTAAATAATTGAACGAATGAACTCTCCCTGCATCTTTAGGCATCTAAATTTGTAAGCCGCCGGGGCCCAACTATTTAATTGCACAGCATCTTTAAACTCGCAGTTGGCTGGCGCAGTTTGGCCACGACCAAAAGTTCAATTTAAAGTAGAACAACACCCATTTACTTCATACATTTAGCAATGGCATGATTTATTTCACAATGGAGCTTATTAAAATAGGGGAATGCAGCGCAACGTAGGCAAACCTTTTCTATTCTAAACTATGAAGAACGTCATGGTGAAACTTATTCTGATCATCTTATGTCTCCGAAATTCACTGCACCAAACTAAACTCTAAAATAGATATGTACAGCACTTTTAAAATATTAAATGTAGGTAAGGGTAACCGCAAATAACGTGTCAATGACTAGTATATGGCTTTTCCCTGGGATTACTTCAGCCTGAATGAGGTTATGGCCAACACAGATTGATGATCACTGCAGAACTCATGTATCTTTTAATTTATTAATTTCATGTTTTTTTGACCGCAGTTATTCCTTAATATTAAAATTACAAAGACGTTATATCATTTAATTACAAATTCCACTGAATTTCCTTTATATTCACGTTAAGTTTCAACTCTGACAATAATAACACTGAGATTTTGATTTCCTTTGAGTTTTCTTCGTAATTAAGGTCTCTTAAGACGAAGAAGCACACTGAATTTTAATAAGCAATTTAAAACCAATTTTCGTTCGTTAAAAATTAAAAAAATGTCAAATGACGATAAAGCGGAATAATGATAACATTGTGGCAAGAGTGGAAGTACTTAAATATTAATTGAGTGTAAGACTATCCAACGCCTGTACTCACATCACACCGTCAGTCAGACTGAGATCAACCACGCCATGAGAACACAACCATTCCCGCGGACGGATACGGATCCGGGGCCCCCAAATAAACCCGGTGAATTCCAACTAGCCTCAAGAGTTCCCTCAAAAAGCAGTGTTACTATATGTTATGATATAATTAAATATGCCTCCATAATCGAAATGATATTGTATCAAGAGGTATACCCTGAAGCTGCATGGCTGCTGATATCACATATCTAGTGCCAAATATATTATACAATTCAGAATATATATATATATATATATATATATATATATTACATATATATACATATATATGATAGAGAACAGAAAAGGGCATTTAAGAAACGTTTTTTCTTAAAAGTATCAAATTGCATTCCTATTCAAATATATATGTATTGATATATTATTACATTATATTATATATATGTATTATGTATTGTATATGTATTGTGTATGTATTGTATATGTATTATGTATTGTATATGTATTGTGTATGTATTGTATATGTATTATATATAGTATGTATTATATTATATATATGTATACATTATATATATGTATTCAAATATATATGTATATATATTTGAAATCAGTGAGCTTATCTCGATCCAATTGTAAATTTAAGAAATATCAAGCCTTCAAATTTTTCTAAGCCTACGAGAATGATAATATTCTTGTAAAAATATTCCAAGTTCATAGCTGTATTTATTCTAACGATTTCATGTTTATGAGCAGAAAGGCATCAATGGAAAACAAAACACATTTTTTATCAAGGGTAAAGTGTCGAAGCACCTTCCATCTACATTATTCATTCGTCTCGAGTGTTTTCGCCGACGCCTGATAATTTTTTTCCAGGAAGAAAATTTTGTTATAATTTAATTCGAAATAAATGGTCACTTGGGTTCCAATTCACCCAATTGTACTGCCATTTAAGAAAGACGTCAGTTAAGTGCGTCCTTTGGAGTGTGTTTCTGCTCAACTTAGAGACGTTGGCATTGAGGAAAGACGAGGTAAATAGGAGTGAAGCTTTTTGGGATGTGGTGCGTAGGGGGGTCCTAAAGATCCGTCGGAAAAATAGGACAGGAAATGCGGAAGTATTGGAAAGGGCTAAGGAAAGGAGAACTCTTGCAGGGCCTGGATGTCTCCATTTTCCGGGTTCCCGCCGCGTTGGTTGTCATGGTTGACGACAGTTTCGCCTGGATTCCACCAGGCGTCTTCAGGTCGAAGTGCCGATATCATTTTGGCTGCGCTTATATAGCCCTCGCTCTCTCGCTGCTGCGCTGTGATTGGTTGGTTTCTGGAACACTCTCTTCCAGGCGTTCGTCAGGTGGTAACCGTCTTCCCGGTTGAAGTTTCTCGGCGTTTTTGTTATCTCAATTGATTCTCTAATCAGCCGAGGATAGTATCTTTTTTCCTTGGTGATTATCTCGGCTTCGTCAAATTTGATGTCGTGTCCGGGTTCGCTCCAGGCATGCTCGGCGACTGCTGATAGGCTGAATTTCTTATTCTTCGTTGCCCTCTTGTGTTCTTGCAGGCGGGTCTTCATGGACCTGCATGTCTCGCCGATATACGATTTGCCGCAAGAGCAAGGCACGCGGTACACACCTTCGAGAAGACCTTTCGGGATCTTGTCCTTGGGCCTTGGAATTATCTGGCTTATTTTGGTCACGCAGTTAAATCTTGTGACAATGTCTTTCTTCTTCAGGACCCTCGAGATCTTTTCGCTTGTGCCGGCGACGTAGGGGATGATGGCATAGGTTCCTGGCTTGTCAGTTTGATGTTTCTCCTTGTCGGGTGTCTGGTGGCGTTTTTCCACTTTAGCGGTCCTTTTCAGGACCAATTCTTCTTTGTATCCATTTATCTTCAGTGTCGTCATCAAATGTTCCTTTTCCTTGGCCAATGATTCTGCATCCGAAAGTTTGTATGCGCGATGCAGGAGTGTTGCCACGAGTGATGCCTTCTGGGACGGGTGATGATGTGAGTGGGCGTTCAGGTAGCGGTCAGTATGGGTGGCCTTCCTGTATACTGAGTGGCCGATACTCCCGTTGGTCCTCCTCTTCACCATTATGTCCAAAAACGGGATTTGGTTGTCTTTTTCGGTCTCCATAGTGAATTGTATTGCCGGATGCTGAGAGTTGAGGTGCTCCAGGAATCTCTGCAGTTCTTCAGGTCCATGTGGCCAAATTACGAACGTGTCGTCCACGTATCTTAGCCATAACTTTGGTTTTTTATCATGGGATTTGATCGCCGTTTGTTCGAATTTTTCCATATAGATGTCTGCTATCACCGGGGATAGGGGTGAGCCCATTGCCGCTCCTTCGCGTTGTTCGAAGAAACTCCCGCTCCAAAGGAAGTAGGAGTTCCGTAGGCAGTACTCTATCAGCTGCGGATGATCCTCTGGAATGCCGGATTTTGTGAGCTCTTTGATGATGTCCACCGATTCTTGAATTCTTGCAGGGCCTATAAGGAAGAGAAAGACGAACTGGATAGGTCATGGGTTAAGAGAAGACGGTTTATTGAAGAATTGCCGAGGATACGGTTGAAAAAGGGAAAAGAGGGGTGAGAAGTATCAAGATGAAAATTAACCAAAGAAGGGGAATGCACAGCGGCGAAATTGGGAGAATGAGAAAGAGGAAAGGCGGCCGGGGGAGAGAAAGTGGCGAATCACGCTGCTGAAGAAGTTGATGGCTCATGATGATGATGTTTAATCAGTCCCTCTGCTGTATTTAAATATTTGATGATTAAGTATAGTTTGAAAAGTTCCATTTTAACAATTCATAGTTAAATATTTGAGTTACATAGCACAGAAAATGAATTTTGCGAAACACTGCGCAGTATTTAAGATAATTGCGGCTTGTCCCAGTCGATTGATCAAGAGACAGTTTTTTTTACGGAGATACTCAACTCACTGGCCCAGGAATGTCATTTTGCGCTCCAATTGAGGATTTTAGTTTCAAATAAAATTAATCAGTTGCCCCATTCTAATAAAATTTTTTATTCGAAAATCACTATATGTTTACAGGATAAGAGCATAAAATATATTATAGATAATAAAAAATATTCAACTAATGCTTAATAATTTGGAAATACAAAGTAAAACTCGATCAAAAAAGTATACGTTCCTCATTGTATATTACAATATTTTGTCTCGAAATTAACAGCCTGCTCATAATTATCAATATAAACATCATTATTAACCGATAAACTGAGCGCTCTTGATGCGATGTCTTCGCGTTTGAAAAACAAAGTCTTGAGAAACATTGGTAATGTGACGTAAAATGTATTCGAATATTTAATGTTCTGTAATATAACAGAAAGGTACCAGATTATGTAACTCAGTACCAATTTTGAACTAGATGCATTACACGTCGCGTATAATTAACAGAATTTAATAAATGTTAGGATATAATATTCATCATTCAAATGCATATATTTAATTAACTTTATTTCTCTGTCTCATATCTGGGGCGTTTTCAAATGATAATAATTTAAGAGACCATTGGAAAAGACCACCACGAAAAAGGATCTAATAAAATGGATTAGTTAAGATAAAAATTAGGTGCAGAGGAATCCTTCGCGTGAAACCTTGATGGACTATGTTCTCAACTTTTGGGAATATCAAATGAAAATTTAAATGCATTATATTAATTGGCAGATAAAAATTTTAAAAAATCATTCATGATTGAAGTGGTCTCATACCATGCCATGGAAAGTAAAGTACTAATCACTGGAAGTATTCCTCAATTCTACATCCTCCTTTCCTTATACTTTATCACAGTTCTCACTGAAAAAATGATTTACTTCGGTAGCATCCTCTAAAAATTGTAAATCAATTTATAGAACGGCTTAGTGCGGAATGTATCCTGATGGTTGTATTTCACCACTATTAACTGTTTGTCACACCATTGGAATGAAATAAATTATGCGTGATTGCGAAATTGGGTCCCATAGCGTTTGCCCCTCCAGTTGCGAAAATTGTTATTTATATTTCCTTGACAGGATAGCATCAATATAGACGTACGATAAGGTTGATTTAACTACAATTTATTATTGAAGTTTTATTGAACTTGAAACTAATGTTTATTGCTTCAGCAGATATAGATAAGCAGCATTTCTACACAGTTGCAAGTTAGACCTGAAACATTAAATAGTTTATTCATTTCTTCCCCACGACATCTATACTAAGATATGAAATATTTCTAGAATTTAAGCCTCCAGTTTTTGGCAATTATAGAGAAAGTAGAACGCTCGAGGTTGGTAGCAAGGACTTATAAATGATGAGACTCTTTTGATCAAAGATGCAGGGAGAAGCCATCATGTCTGTAAGTCTCTGTACTTTCGGAAGGTGTTTGAAAAGTGTATCAGATATGTCCACATCTCAAATAGAGGAACCACGGGGTATTTCGAGTCCCCAAAAAATAAATCCCCTCCCAGAGAAAAAATGGATTTACCTGAAGTGAAGATATATCCCTTCAACGCGTCATGAGAAAAAATATTGTCCCTCCACCTCTGAGGCAACAAAATACAAAGGAAAAGACATGAATGGGGAAATCCAGAAAGAAAGCGATCCGAGGACTGCCTTGAGACGATTCTACCGTCGGGCCTTTTTCTTTCTTTTCCCTTGGCTATTTATCTTGCGTTGCCATATTCACATATTCACATTGACGGGGCATCGCCTGCTTCCTTTCTCGCCTGGTTTTTTCGTTTCCATCAATTTTCCTACACGTTGTCCTACATCTTCCTCGACTCAAACACGCACCTCAAAGTCCCCCTTTCTTTCCCCCTCTCGGACGAGATTCATTACTCGAGTGATAATCCGATTCGCGTACTACGATTTCCGATGCTCACGCGACACCAGCATTGCGACGGCGAGTTAAAGAAATAATGCGGTGCGCCACGAAGTTATACCTGAACTTACGAATTTTCATTTGGGTCGACCCTCGGGAATTCTAGGAAATCTGTTGAAGAGCACACATTCACCTGTATTGTCAACATCGAAATAGTCGATGCTCTACACTGCTACAGCCGCGAGGAGAAGAGAAGAGGAGACGAGGAAAACGAGCCGGCAGCAGAATTTTCTTCAAATGGAAGAGATGCTTGAACTGAAATTGATATGAGATGTGATTGCAATGTTGCCGTGAGTTGAGTTACCGTCCGTGTACGAGGCCTGACCAATGAATACGCGATCTGAGGCTATAAAAACGTTTTATTTAGCATGTTTAGTCTACATCGATTTTGTCCCCTTAAAAATACTCTCCATTCGTTGCTATGCACTTATTCCATCTTCTTTTCCACTGTTTAAATCCCCCTTGGAAATCCTCGGCAGTTAGGCTTTTTAGTTTTCTCGTCTTTTCTTGCTTTATCGTGTCCACATCTTCCCAGTGATGTCCCCTCATCACATTTTTGCATTTTGGGAATAGGAAAAAGTCGCAGGGAAGGCGAGATTTGGCGAATAAGGAGGATGGTGATTGATTTTTTTCCAGAAACTGGCGAACAATCAATGCTGAATGTGCAGGTGCATTGTCATGATGAAGGATCCATCCATCATGTTCGGTTAAAATAGTGTGCACTGTTGATTTTCCTAAATTTATTTCATCAGCTATTATTTGGACAGTTTTGCGACGATCAGTAAGGACAAGGGACCGCACACGATCAATGTTGTCGTCAACTCAGGTGGTTGGAGGTCGTCCCGGCCTTGCATCATCCGTGGCGTCTTTGTCGGCCATCTTTCAAATGCATAATCCGCTTGAAAACGGGTGTTTTCTTCAGAGCATTATAACCATAAACAGCTGTCAACATTTCAGTAATTTCTTGATAACATTTACCGCACTTCGCACAAAAAACTTGATGTTGATTCAATGGTCCGTGATTTCGTCAATTTCCATTTTCGAGAAAGAGTAAAAACAAGGACAATAATAAATAACATAACTGGCACCATGCGCACAGCTCGACGATCCGCCAAGCATAGGCGGCTCATTGGGGGTCTCAGGCAACTAGCGCCACCAGTGGGCGGGGCTATAGTCCGCCGCCAGATTGCAGCAGTTCGCGCATTTATTGTACACACCATGTACAACCACGTCCACGACCACGTTGATTCATCAACAATTTTAGACACTTACACTTTTAGCAATAACAAATATCCCTCAAATCATTGGTCATTTTTCAATGGCCACTTACACACTTGGTCAGTATGTTCTCATTTTTCATCACTTAAATATATATCTTATCCCTTCGAGGAAATTATGAAACAGACAAAATTTAACCTCTACGGGTGGGCATTCAAGAGCCCTCGGTGGGGCTGTTGGAGCTTAAGACACCCTCGCACAACCTGGATGCTCTGTTCAGGCAAAAGAGCAGCGGCCGTTCGAGTCCCATCGATGGTTCATTGGGCCAGTTCTTCTCGAGTCGCCCCTGGCCGATCGAAAATTTTCCCGACTTGTAAAGGGCTGTCAACGTTGGAGGGGTAGGAAGAAAATTGAATCGAAATATTAAAATTCACACAAAAAGTATGGAGGGTATTAATTACCTGCAAAAACCTGCTAGTGCCGGTAACTAGAAAAAAATTGAGAAAAAACTACATAGTGTATTTTCCCACTTTGATAATTATCAGTTATAAAACATATGACATTTCAAGCAGTATCACTCCATAAGATTCAATAGGATGAGACTTTAAGAACTAATATCAAATTACTAGAATTATCTCCTTGATAAAGTCTAGAATAGAGTAAAGACCTGTTTTAACTAGACCATTTGCGTCATTCCCGTGAGAAAAAATCAGGATTGGTTTTGAAAGGTTTATTCAGAACTGAACGAGACTAACGCGACCTAGATCAATTGTAAAGATAGGAAATATGGAAGCAACCAAGGAAAAATGAAGAATTATAGGTTAAACCAAATTGAATTGTTCAAACTTCAACTCCATCGACTTAAAACCCATGAACAATAATCTCGTGCCCGTCTTGGCACTCAACCTTTCCGGGTTACAGTCATAAGAATTCACGGTTATCCACGCTATTACTGTGTGCTAATTCCACTGATCATTTGCCATGCAACCGTCGTGAGATCACTCCGCTCGTTCAAATTCACTCCAATCTTCATTAGAGTATGGATCAAGCTGCGAAGCGGCTCAAAAGTCCACCGTGAAAAATCTAAAAGCGAACATGGGTGGAGCAACTTCTTTTACCCGCAGCGTGATTGGACATCCTCATACGTTTCACCCATCGATGACAATCCATTTTGACACGTGCAACCTGAAAGCAGCGGCAGGTAATCCAGATAAAATGGTAAAATGTGATCTCACGGCAAAAACGACGCTGAAATGGGCTCTTCATACCTTCGGGGACAGCTTATGGCACGTTTGAGGAGATTACAATGCGCGAGGTTTGGGAAATGAGACAAACAGTATCGCATATCCCACACGTGGGGACGCTGCGGTAACCCACGACGACCCCAACCCTACGTGATCCTTGAGAGAATTTTTGAAAAAATGAAAAAGGAGAGCACATCCAGACGCGATATGGCTGCAGGGAAAAATATAGTATGGTGAGGAGTAAGAAAAGATGGAGGGAGGAAGAAAAATAAGGAGGAAGAGCGGAAAAGGCGTGCGCGTGTGTGTGGAGGGGGTGATGGGTAGTGGGAAAGGGGGAGGAGGCAGTGGGGAGGGAGGATTTAGGGGATCAGGGTGGGGGGTGTAGGGGTAAGAGGGTGGAGCACGGGAGGGAGGGGGAGAGGGAAAGAGAGCGAGGATATTTCCGTTACAATTCCCGTAAGTCTTGATTATTATGGAGTTATCTGACTTTGAAAGCGTCCCTTCGGCGTGACATCCCTGTCGACCGTACGTAGCGGTAACTCATTCAGAAATAGGTAAGCCGGGAGAGGGAGGGGAAGGGACGGGTGGGGGTTCGAAGGGGCGGGTGGGGGGGAAGAAGAGGGATTGGGAATAAGGGGTGAAAGGAGTGATCAAGGTGATGACCTCTTGCGGAAAGGAAATCGAAAAGGAGAAGGCGGGGGGGGGGGGGGCATTTGGGTGGGCGGAGAGGGGCGCTTTTGAGGGCTTGTCGGAAAGGAACAGGTGATGGAGAGGGATGGGGGGCAAAGGGTTGGGAAATGCTGGAGACTGAGTTGGAGATGAAGCGCGTGATGTCGGTCGTCCCGAGGCGCCATCCGACGGAGGAAGGCGAGGCGATATTATTATCAAAATAATGTTGAAGTCATCGTGTGCCTCACCATGTCAATTTTCAAAGAAATGTAGTGGGCGAGAGAAAGAGCATCAAATAAATGAGTCCACTCAATCGTGATTCCAGGGTTGACCCATGCGGATTTATTATGAGACTATGTCATGGATGGGACACCAATGAATAAAGGATCTCTCTTTTATGCGTCATTATCTCGGCCGCGTTGTATGTCAGAAAAAAAAACTCCGGATTTCCTTTGAAATTTTTTTCTAATTTCTACACTTAAATAGCCAAGTAAATTATCCACATGCGTGTCATGCCAGTCATAAGTTCTAATTTTTTGATGGAAATTTTTAATCCTTCAAAACATACCAACTTATCTACGTAAAATGGGATTTTTGCGAGTTAGCATTTGCCAAAAGTGTACAAAGGTTAATAGAATTCATCCAAACCTGATACCCTCTATAAGGTGTGAGGCAAGAAACATTTCTATTGACTAGAAATGGTTCCTAAATCTCAGAAATGATCTGTAATAACCAAGGGATTATAGATAAATGAACAATGGAGCTAAGTTATTAATTCTAAGCTAATGCTCAGTTTATCTGTATTTTTTATTACTCATCAAATTACTGCCAGCAGTACTTCAATGAGCTTGCTCTGGCTGGTAGCTTAGTTGAAAGGGTTTTTTTTTATGTTGAGTCGGTATTCCGATAACGATATTTAGTTCATAATACTAAGCTTAATGACTAAAGACCTGCTTAAAACACAAAACATCCATCTAAAAACATTTTAAATCTTTTATTAAAGCCACTTTGATGATACTTTAGACTTCGAGGTAAAAGAAACCACAGTACCACTGAACGTTTTAATACTTTTTGGTATTCCGACTACGTCAAATGTGCAGAAATTTCAGCGAAATATGTCGAAAAAATAAATAATTAATATAATATGAGGAACAATTTTTCATTAAGACAACAATTTCATACTACCAGAATTATAATCTAGTTTTACAGAGATTTTGCAATTTCGTCTAGGATTAGTTAGAAAGCTCAAAAATGTTTCCTTTAAAAATGTCAAATGAAATAAATACCTGGATCATCAAATACCGCAAATGAATAGCATATCAATAATTAACGGTAGAAAGCTTGTAATTGTGAGGTTTATGATTATTGAGAACACAATTTAGCGTTTATCAATTCTGAATTCACAATACATGATAAACGCCCATGGTGAAATTTAATTTTATCACGTCAAAAATAAGAAAATATGACAATCATATATATATATACATATATATATATATATATATATATATATATATATATATATATATATACACGAGGGTCATCCGGAAAGTAGTACCCGTTCGTGCCGCATGAAGTGCTGACGACGCGAGTAGCCGCTGGACGAGGTCAGATAGCTTCAGTGGCTTGTCTGCCTTCTCTGAGCCAAGTTGCGTGACGCTAGCATTGCCTGTGTTGTTTCTGTGATTGTTTACAATGTTTAAAAAAATTGAGAACGCCGCCAGTTGTGAAGTGAGGGCAGTGATTAAATTCCTCAATGCAAGAAACGTTCGCCCATGTGATATTCATCGCCAATTAAAGGAGGTGTATGGAGACAATGTAATGGACGAGTCGTCTGTTCGGCGGTGGTGTCGCAACTTCAACATGGGGAGGGGGAACACACACGACGATGAGCGTTCGGAGAGACCGTCTGTCATTACAGACCAACTGGTGAGCTCAGTTGACGAATTCGTGAGGAACGATCGGCGCGTCACAATTGATGACATCTGTGAGCATTTTCCCAATGTTTCTCGAACAATTGTTCATGAAATTGTTAAACACCATCTGCATTATGCAAAAATTTGTGCAAGATGGGTCCCTCGCGTATCTCAATGAGCTGGCGGCGAAGGACTATGCAGCAGGAATACAGAAACTTGTCACACGTTATGACAAATGCCTTAATTTGCTTGGAGATTATGTTGAGAAGTAGTTTAAAGTATCCTCTTTCAAATAAAATTTTTTATGTTTGTTAATATTTACTTTTGTGTCTTTATTTCACGAACGGGTACTACTTTCCGGATGACCCTCGTATATAAATATATATATGTAAATATATATATATATATATATATATATATATATATATATATATATATATATATATATATATATATATATATATATATATATATATATATATATATATATATATATATATATATATATATATATATATATATATATATATATATATATATATATTAGCAGTGATAAATATAAACTCTGACCCAAAGAAAGGGCACTCACATTTGTATTTTTGACGTTTCCACGGTACGATCGTCATCATTAAAATGCCGTTCTCGGGGGAGAGCGGAGAGGACATGTGCGGGGGAGGTGTGGGGGAAGGAGAGTTAGGGGACCAATAGGAAATGACCAAGAGGGCGGTAGGGGATATGTAGGCAGGTATTGGATGCATTCAGTGGGCTTGGTTCAGCCCGGAAGGTTTAAATGACTGGAGCACCCAAATATGTGCCATCTCGCAGGTTCTCACCTCTATGATACTTGCAGGTTTGGGAAGGGTTCCAATCCCCGAAATGGAGACGCAGTAATCGAAAGATAGGTTGTGGGAAGCAGTGTGAGTAGGGATGGGATAATTAAGGAAGGTGGGAGATTTGGTGGAATAGCGGTGGTTATTCATGCGGAGGGAAAGGGTGGTCGTGCATTCGCCCGCGTAGAAGACAGGGCAGAAGTTACAGGATAAACGATATTGAATGTGTTTTGAGGTGAAGGTGGCGTCGGGTTGGAGACATTTCTAAGTCCAAGACACAATATAAATATAAAAAAGGACAACATAGGAAAAAAATTCATTCGTTTATCATTGGGTATCGGAAAGTAAGTTTTAGATTGAACGAATAATGAGAATCGTCACATTGTTCGGGGAACTAACCTTGTCATTTCCTTGGGCTAAGAGGAACTAAAAGTTTCTATCTGGAACTCGAAGAGCGCCCACCCATTTGTATTAAATGGACAACTAATATTCATTAGGGCGCCACGTTTTCAAACTTACAACTTCTAGAAATATAATTTATTTAGTTAATATCATCCGCAATACAATACGCGACGCATGCATGAAGCGGAGCCCCATTGTTTCTACTGCCCGGACGAAAAGGGTTTCGTCAAACTTGTTCTCCGCGCTCTCTTACTGCACTGAGGGTTACCGGAAGTGAGCAGGCAAGAGCAAAACGTCTAATCTATGAGGTAGCCGAATATTATTCTTTTATTAAACAAAACAATAATTCACATTACGGCGTCACCATGACGTGATTCTTTTCTACCTCGCTCCTGTCTTCCCTCCATCCCTCTATCTTTTGCCTTGATTTTTTTCCCCATATCCGACTTCCTCACTATCCACCTCCCACTCACTCACTCACTCACTCACTCACCTCCGGCGCTCACCGTATTCCCTCCCTCGCCCCCCCCCTGCCACTCCTCCCACCCTCCCACGGAGTGACACGCTACACAAACCCCGCCCACCAACCTCAAAAAATGGGCGGAGCAAACGTCCCAGGCCCCGCCTACAACACTAGAGCCCCTCACACCGAGTCACGTCCGCTCGGCCGTTCTTTCTCCACCGATGTTCTTCCACACCCCCCTCCACACACCCCCCTCCGATCGCACCATCGTCGCCCTCCTCCCGCCCCGCACAACGGGCCAGAGAGCAGGCTGCTTCCCCATGCCCTCCCCCTACAGCGTCACCCTCTGAGCGCCCTTAACCCTCCGCGCCGCCGGCAAACTCCGCCAGTCCCCCCCACCCGCGCTCTCCTCACTTCACGTCATCCTCGCTGTCCCCCTCCGCCCTTGCTTCGCCTTCCCCCGTCACCCTCCTCGCCCCCACGAACCCCAAAGAGGAAACCGCCGGATGCACCGATACAAGAGCGAAGATAGGGGAAATGTTGCGAGTGCGAGAGTTGAAACTAGATATACAGGTATGCATGTGTGGCTGAATATTTTTATATAGATATTTCATATATTTTTATGTGTATATATATGTATATTATAAAGATAATATATATATAATATATATGTATATATATATATATATATTCATATATATATATATATATATATATATATATATATATATATTCTTATATATATATATTCATATATATATATTTATATATATATATATATATATATATATATATATATATATATATACAGGTATATATATATATGGGGGCCCTCCCCTGGACTATACCCTTGACGCGATGGAAGGGCTTGCGCGTTCCGATGACCCCTAGAACTGTGCTGGCGGGAGTAATAATAATTGCTCCTGTTAGAGTCACCAATTCCAGATTGGTCGAAGGTTAGGAGCCAGACGAAAGGTAGTCCACGCGGCGTCTGTTCCTCAGTGAGGCGGCTGCAATGGCGCCTGACCCCAGTGGGGCGGCCAGTAAGTGATGGTGTCACGTTAAAAACACTATTGAGGAAGGCAACGGGAAACCACCTCAATTATCATTCCCAAGATAAATATGATGCTCACTAAAGAGATTTTGAGTCCTGGCAACTACGGGGCTCGACCCACATCGGCCGTGTGTCGTGCCCGGCAGCGGGGGAGGCAAGGCTTCCGCGGTCGTCCTTCCACGAAACCCGTGCAAGGGAAAACCGGCAGCAGCAGGACAGAAGACGCAGGGGAAGAAGACCACATTAGTTAGAATAGGAACGTGGAATATTAGGACAGGGAAATCGGAGAATTTTAAGCGTGAGATGGAAAGGGGAAATATAGATATTTTAGGTCTATGCGAGGTGAGATGGAAAGATAGCGGGGATTACTGGAGTGATAATTATAGAATAATATACAGCAGCGGAACGAGAGCCAACGAGGGGTTGCCATAGTATTAAATGAAGAGGTAGGAAGAAGCGTAGTCCACATAGAGCAGGTATCGGATAGAATACTACTAGTAGAGATAAAAGCAGAACCAACGAACTTGGTTATCATTAGGATATACATGCAACCGAGCAAGTAGATGTCGATAGGATATACGATCAGTTAGAAGACATAATCGCGTGTGTTCCTGCAGGGAAACATTTAATAGTGATGGGGGATTGGAATGCGACGGCAGGTGAAGGAAGAGATGGTGATGAGGTGGGGGACTACGGTTTAGGCACGAGGAATGACCGCGGGGAGAAAGCAGTTGAGATCAGCAGGAGACAGGGGCTAGTCATCACCAACACTTGGTTTAGACACCACGAAAGACGCAGGTATTAATAGAAAATGCCAGGTAACTCAGAAAGGTATCATCTAGATTATATCCTGGTTAGACACAGGTTTAGGAACAGTGTGATAAATTCGCACAGCTTCCCGGGAGCGGATGCGGACTCTGACCACAGTTTAGTTGTTATAAAATGTAGCGTCCGTTTCAAAAAGATAAGGCAGTGGCGGCGAGTTAGAATATTAAATGTAGAAGATTTAATGGTTTGAAAAGGAAGGGGTAACAACAGGCTGTAGAGGAAATTATGAAGGATGGTGAAGGGCTAAGTAATATCGAAGAAAAATGGGAAAGTATCAATAAAGGGTAATCGAAAGGTGCAAAAGACACTTTTGGAACCGTTAACGCGAAAAGGGCTAGGAAACCATGGATCACGGATGACATCATGATAAAGATGGATGAGCGGAAAAAATAGAAGAATGTAAATACAGAGTTAGGCAAATTGAAGTGCAAAGAGTAAAACAATAAATTGAGGTGGGCAACAAATAAAGCAAAAGAAGCATGGTGGAAGACGCAGTGTGACGATATGGAAAGTTTACAGTGGAAGGGTGGAAATGGTGCACTGTACTTCAAAGTTAAATCTTTATGGGGAAGTAAGAAAGGAAGATCTATGTTAAGAGTTGGACATAAGGCGGGTAAGATAATGCTAGACACAGGAAAGATCCAAGAGAGATGGAAGGAATATAGAGAAAAACTGTATAGTAAAGAACTTAGACCAACCAAGTTAGACATAGAAAAGAAACATGACGTGGAGGAAAGTAGCTTCGGTGCAGACATACTCGAAGATGAGATAGAAAGGGCATTAAGGGAGATCAAGCTAAATAAGGCCGCGGGGGTGGATAATATTCCTGCGGAACTATTGAAATGTTTAGGAAAATGTGGGAGGAAGAGGCTGTATGGGCTGATTTGTAGTGTCTATGAAGAAGGAATCTGGCCGGAAGAATGTGAGATCAATGTTAGTCCCTATTCCGAAAAAGGTTAAGCCTACATCATGTGAGGACAATAAGTTCGATATCCCACGCAGCTGAAGTTGTTCTCAGGATCATTAACAAAAGGATAGAGAGTAGAGCAAATGATTACTTAAGAGATGACCAGTTTGGGTTTAAGAAGGGGATAGGTACCCGTGATGCCATTGCAGTATGTAGATTATTAATCGAGGGAATATAGAACACAACCAGGAGGTATTTGCCTGTTTCGTAGATTTCGAAAAAGCGTTTGATAGAGTGAATTGGGGAAAACTAATGAGTATATTGCAGAAAATAGGAATAGATTGGAGGGAAAGGAGGCTAATCCGCAACCTGTACATGTCAATGACTGCTCAGGTGCGAGTGGGAAACGGGGAGTCCGGTTGGGCAGTGTTAGGAAGAATTATAAGGCAGGGTAGCCCATTATCACCGTTGCTGTTCAACCTGTATGCAGAGGAAATGATTAAAGAGGCATGGGAAGAACTCGAGGGAGGAATGAAAGTGGGCGCGGAATTCGTAAAATCAGTTAGGTTTGCTGATGACCAAGCTTTAGTTTGTCAGTCAGCCAAGGGGCTGCAAGCATTGCTTAGTGAATTGGAAATTCAGTGCGACAGGTATGGGATGAAAATCAATATTAATAAAACAAAGGTTATGCGACTTTCTAGAAAGAAAGAGGCTGTGATAAACATTAAAATAGGAGGGCAAAAACAAGAGCAGGTAGAACAGTTTACCTATCTCGGAAGTGTTTTGGACCAACACGGTCAAAGTAGTAGGGACGTAAGGAGAAGAATTGCGCTAGGCAAAGAGGCTTTCACAAGGAGGAGGAAGTTGATGACGGGGACGTTGAGTAAGGATGCTAAGAAAAGACTCGTAAAAACTTTGATATGGAGTGTAGCTATGTACGGCGCGGAAACGTGGTCATTGAACCAGGAGGATAGACGTAGACTGGAGGTGTTTGAAATGTGGGTTTGGAGAAGAATGGAGAAGGTGAAATGGACAGAGAAAAAAACAAACGAGGAAGTACTTGGTATGGTGGGCGAAGAGAGGGGTTTGTTGGGAGCAATCCTATGAAGGCAGGAAAAGTGGATGAAGGGGGTGTTGATAGGCAGTGGGATGTTGAAGACTGTGATAGAGGGTAGAATGTTGGGCAAAAGAGGAAAGGGAAGGAACAGGATAGGGATGTTGGACGGGATGAAGGGAGGAAGAAAGTACTCAGAGCTGAAGAGGGACCTGATGTAAAGTAGGATGTTGTGTTTTGCTAGGGGTCACAAATTATTTAATTAGTAATTATGTCCATCCAGAAACCTAACTTAACCGGTAGATTACCTAATAATAATAATAATTATATATATATATATATATATATATATATATATATATATATATATATATATCACTCATTCTCACAGACATGTATCAGCACGATGAATATAAATTAATATAACAAACATCAGCGCGAGGGAAAGTGATTGACTGCAATGAATACAAATGATTATCCTATAATTTTAGATCTAATTTCGATAACCGCACCCGTGCGTCAGAAGCGTTACAAAGCCTATATAAATATTATTATACTACAAGTTTATCATAAATACTTAGTAGGGCAAATAGGTAAGAGAAAAATAGGGACTACCTATTTTTTCAATTAAATTATAACAAACTAGACTAGAATTCTTCCATTTATGCAAAAATAACCGTTTATAATAGTATTAAAAAAGTGTATGTTAAAGAATAAATCGTTAAAACTTTTTTCACCCTACTTCATTTGATGTTTTGATGAACGTAGTGATGAATGGCACGCCAGGGATAGTTAAGTGAGTTACGAGTAACTCGTTTGATCTCAGAAAATGGCATTTCATGTCGCGTCTCTCAATGAAAACATCACAAATAAATGTTTGAAATGAAATGAAGTATTTTGGGAAAATATTTAACGGAATGGTTTTCTATTGGTTGACTTTAATATGCACAATTACAAATGAATAATTACTAACACCATTCATGTAGCCGAAATAATAAACATATACCAATAACGATACTAGGAATATGTACCAATTCTAATAATGAGCGCCTTGTCTTAAGCAAACCTTCAAATTAATTATCATTGTTGAAGGTAGAGAGTGTAAATAGAAATCATTTTATGATAAAAGATTTTGGGAAATTTCAGTATTTATATTGAAAATATCAGTAACCATCCTGAAGGTTTTTATTGGTATATAATGACTTATTCTGTTTTAATAACTAGGAAATTTCACCGATTGGATTTTTCGATGGAGGTTCCTGTTGGCACAATCTAGGTTCTGAACCCCGAATCCTATATTCAACAGCCAAGCACGGAGGACTCCCATCTAACAGAATACTTCTTCGATAAAGTTCTTTTAGTAGTTATTTAAAAAACGTGCTACATGTATCACACGTTGTTTTTTGATGATAAATTACGGCTCAAATATTTTATGATGCATATTTAGCTGACATAGAATGAAAAATTAAACTGATATCTCCACTGCGTATCTAAGTCACCTTAAATGATTGCATTGGCGTCGATGCCACATTTGGGATATTCAAACAAATGAAACTTTTCTTAAGAAATATTAAGCTCAAATAAATATCACAAAATCGGAATACTGAATGGTAAATAGATGTTTCTAATTGTAATCATTATTTTTTTAACAATAAGAATCCTGATTTTTATTGAATTGATTGCAAATTTACTCTGGTGTTTCATGATTTACAAAAATCTTGCTCTAGTCAATATTTTTTTGCTGTGCTATAGTATAAAAAATCCTATCTTATTATGGAATTATCTTTAGTCCTGTTCCTCTCTAACCGCGATTTACAAATACCTGAAATACTTCTTGTTCCGATAATCGAAGTTCATACAACTATAGAGGAACCAACGAAATCTCCGCGTCATGAATACACTCAATTTTGCCGTCATAGGTGAAGAGGTTTTGGGTGGATTAAGGTCGATATAGGGGCATCGAATGAGCCACCGGGTCGCGGGAATGTGACGCTTGCAGCTTCTCTGCAATCTAACGGAATCGGAGACAAAACGATGCGATAAGCGACGACAATCCGGAAGTCCGGGAACATACGGGTAGTGCTAAGGACACTTGTTGCATAAAAGAAACTGCGCGCCCACACTTGCGATACAATCTGCTTTAAAATACGTGAGATCGCCCAACCGATAAGGCAAGTCAGGGGAAACACACACGCCGGCAAGAAAGTATTTCTAGTGGGCACGACGTTCATTAAAGCTCTTTATAATTCACACACCAACCATTTGCATCATTGCGCTATTTTTAAGAGGCAAACTTCGTAGCAATTTGTTAAGCAAGGGAAAGGCATAACGTCAGTAATCAATACAAATCCTGCATCACAGACGAAATTACCCATGCTGGCCATGCGTTTAGCCAATGGAAGTGAATTTATCTTCTATTTACGATTAATCTGCAAGCCTTAACGTTTTACTGCACTGGGAGGTAAAACATCTTCAAGGTAGTTAGAACAATTCGTTTCATCATCATTAGCCTTGCTGGTCCGGCACATAATGCTGATTCTAGCTATCCTAGAGGTTTGTAAAACCATAGTCTAAAATTCTTTTTCTTGCATTGGATTGCAAAATGTGGAGGTTGAATGTCATGTTTTGCGTGCAGAAAATGGTATAAACAAGTAGATCAGGCCTCTAAGCATACTGCAGTTTTTGGCCCCAGTTAGGGTTGAAAAAAATAGACGAAAGTGTGGTCACATTTGTCCAAAATGGTGGGTAACCAGTCCGCAATCACCCGACAATCGAACTGTGGTTCTCGAGTTCAAAATATCGATTCTGGCACTAATATCGCTGAGTGCTTGTTATTGTTGTTTTGGCATAAAATTTACGAAACCATATGGGACCCTAATTATTTATTTTATAAGTTTATGCGCGTTAAAACTTTTCGCCTTAAAGGGTGCGGTTCTCAACGCAATGGAAAACCGTAACTAATTAATAGATGAAGTTTCAGAAAGACAATTAATTCCAAAGCTACCTCAGTATGGGGACTTGAGAACTTACGGACAAATTTTTACCAATTTTTGCCAAGCGTCGCGATAGCTTTGCGGGAGGGAACAATTGATTACATCGAATTCGACCCAAAACTGAACTGATAAGAGACCAGATGAAGAGAAATAATTGGCCGTTAGTCAGTCTCGTCAGTGAATTCGTACTGCCACGCTAGTCCTCAGTGATTTACTGTCACTAAAATACTTGCGATAGGACGTCGCGCCTAGTATCATGGTAGCATACAACTGATTATTTTATTGGCATTAAAGCTCACAAGACGGTATCGGACCTACCGACGAATTACCATATTTTCATTCCAATAGTATAAGGTCTATTCCGGCATCATACGTAGGCGTGGGGAATGACTTGAGAAAATTATCTCCACGTGGCAAAAATCGTCATCAACCTTAGGTAGTTTATTCAGTGAACTCAGTCAAACTATACCCTCGCGACCCTCCGAGAGAATAACAATCTGAGCACGTCCTGAGCGGCGAAGCGGAATGATCACACCAAAAAACCAATAAGAGTTGAGTGGCGGGCGGCGAAATGGAGGATTCAAAGATTCCGGGGCGGGGAAGGGAGAGGAGGTGGAAAGATACCACCGAAGTGGGTCGTCTTCGTCCCACACCACTTCCATTGCGGACAACGTCCACTCGCGCACCAACACGCAAATCCAAATGGGCAAAGCCGTGTGGAAGGACGCGGCGAGAGACGTCGATTGATGCGTGGCAGGTGATAAAGGGGGGGCCGCGAAGGGGGTCGACGAAGTAAGAGTCAAGGAGGGGGTGGCCCGGGGGGAAGAGGGTGGTAGTATGGGTGGACGGGATGTTGGCCGCGCAAAAGGGATAACATTCTCACCCTCTCTTCAGCTCTCTTAATCCTCCCTCCAAATTTCCCCCCGTCTCTCCCACACAAGCGCCCTCACACAATCTTTTCCTTCCTCGAGCCCCCCATCACAGGACAGCTGCATACGCAAGAACATTGGATTAATGCATAATGCAGAATTAAAGGAATACAGAGAAATGATTCGCACAATTTAGTGTTTCGCTCGGTATTCCGTAGTGTTTATCCAGGAATCGGCCCCATTTTTCACTTCAATCTGGAATGTTTGCGAAGGCGTTTGGGACATTGTCACAGATCGCTTCTCACAGTTGTCAAGAGGGTTAGCCAGTAGCACTCGTCGAGTTGGAGCGAGAGGACGCAAAATGAGTAGATACTGTTGCAGATGAGAAAGTGCAGAGTATGTAGCATTAGGGATAACGTGCTCATGAAGAAAGCACCGAAAAGGTACTTTGGAGGAGTGATTAGGGGACAGTATATGAGAGGCCGAACAAGGCGTAAGAAAACAACAAAGTCTTTTTTTTGCAATGTTTGACAAATCACAGCAATCGCATTAGTTTTAAGGATGGTCGAAAACTGAAAACTACGAGATAATCATGGTGAGCCGAAAGAAAATCACTATTTATCATTCAGCACTCGTGTGAGTCAACAATTGGGCTCGTGGTACCAGTTTCATCCGTCCATTCATTCCGAAATAATTATTACTACCCACAAAAATCTCAAGGTTTAACTTTTAGAGTTACTTGAGTGGAAGTCTAAGTGGATAACTAATGACGGCATTATTTTATTACCTTGGGTTTACTATGCATACAAGAGGTCTATTAATATTGGAAATTTAGAGTATGGCAGTGGAATTCGGTTATTGAGAAGACATGAGCACAGTATTAATCCTCTCTCAGTCCATGTGAATGTATTCGCTCGCGCAAGGGATGTGCAATTGCACCGAAACAGCGCCACCAGCACTGAGAGTGAGTCTCCCGCCCTTCGGATGCTCGACGTCCCCCGAGTCAATGGCGCTCCTCCATCGTCTTGTCTCCCCCCCCCCTCCTTCCCCTTCCCCCCGTCCACCCCCTGCCCCGTCTCCACAGGCGGAGGGAATGGGGGCGTCTGGTCACGGGGGGTGGGGCTCCGCCTCCCTCCCCGCTTCCACAAGCGGTGGTGGTGCTCGGGATCTCCGCCTCTCCCGCACCCCTCCTTTCGGCCCTTTTTCCAAATGACCGCGGGGTACGTCGGCTACGGTCCCCTCCGCGTCTCCCTTCCCCTGGCTCACTTTTTATCAATCTCGTCCCACTCCCCTTTTCCCTGCCGTGTCGCCCGCCTCCCTCCACCCCCCCAAGGACTCCCCTTATTGCCATCCCCCCGCGAAACTCTTTCCTTCCTTCCCCTCACCCCATCTACATCTGCGCTCCTCAAACTCGAGGAACCCTTTCGATAGGGAAGAATTCTCATGGGCCCGTCGGCTTCATTGGAAGGTGAAGGCATTAAAAATTGTGTGTGCCTGAATTTAATTGCGTTTAAGATAATAATGTGTATGTTTCAACAAATCATTCGTCCAAATGTTTACACATTATTGTTACGTACAAGCACGAAGGTGGGAGATATAAAACTTAATTATATCTAATGCTATTGTAGAGTATTTCAAAATGTTTTAATACTTTCAAACATACTTTAAATTGTGCCATCCGATGTAAATATTTACCAGCCACATCCGCAAGAGTAAAAACACTCAAAAAAGTCACCGAAAAAAAATTAAAAACGTTTATGCCAAATCGCGTCGAAGAATAATTATGCAATTTTTAAATTTATTTTTTTAGGCTAACGTTGTTTCTTGCGCACACGACGGGCAATCAGATTTCTCTTTGAGAAAACTTACATACTAGCTCAATAGTAGCAAAGGACAAGGCCCGATGGATAGGAGACTTTGTATGCAGATTGATTTAAGGGGCTCACTTAAGACTGCGGATATTCCTGACAGAAGCGTTGGATAAAGTTTTCTTTGATAGGTGCATTTTTGAATATTTTTCCCCGATACCTTCCTGCGTTTATTGGAACAAACAAATATCTGCAAAATATATTAATTTTCGTAACTTTAACTACGAGTATATGATAATAACATTTGATGGGATTATTATGAGTTAAACATAACCTATTTTAATATTAACATCTTAAATGTATCTTATTAAATTGAAAAAATAGTTAAAATTCAACGATGAGCCTTTTTTTTCTTTCATCGCCTAAAACAGTACCGATAATGAAATGGAAATGAATGTTAGCAGTCACATTAGGGATTTCAAACTTACACCATATGCTGATTTTGTTCAATGTCGTCCTACGCTACTCTGCTATTGAGCATTCTGCCTTATAGTTTTAGAGTCGGTGATTTGATAGTGCAAACAAGAATATCTGATAAATTCAACTTCCAACTTTCTTGTGTATCCAAATGCCTTGGCTCTCGGAGGAGGTCACGCTAATCACTTGGCAGGGGCACACGTCACCCCGGGACAGACAGCTTAACCTCTTGCCCGCG
Source organism: Hetaerina americana (assembly GCF_022747635.1). Lineage (NCBI taxonomy): Eukaryota > Metazoa > Arthropoda > Insecta > Odonata > Calopterygidae > Hetaerina > Hetaerina americana. Next base: position 1,426,172 of record NW_027286985.1, on the reverse strand, counting down.
CACAAATGTGACATCCATTCCGTCGCGTCAATCAGCCTCGTATTCTCACAAAGAACAATAAGTATCTTTCCGCCGTTGCGTCACTTGTTGGAATCCGCAACCCTCATACCAAAGTTATACTTGACTTCAATTTTATTCACACAGAATCTCAAATTGTTCTCGTTTTCAGTGTAACGAACATTGTACACTTCGGAGCGAATCGCTTATAAATAACTTAACCGAGTTTCTCCTCTCATCCATTCGATGCCCACCTGACTTTAATGACTTACGAACGATGACAATCGTCTCCTTCAAGGTGCAAAGGACATTCGTTTCTGTCTCGAGTATTAATATCCTCTGAAATAAACCACCACATCTTCACTCCACTCTCTCCTCTTCCTTATCTCTCTGATTCAATTCGTTTCGCTAGCACCGATGCAAACCTAACGAATTTATCGTGGAATTCATCCGATTGCACAATAATTATGCGAATTGCAGGTTAAAATTTCGGCGAGCGAGTTTGATTACTTTGTATCGGAATTTCCTCTCCAGTGAAGATAAATAAATAAGCTTTTTTAGTCACCGTGATGTTTTAAAAATCTTTGGCTGAATTTTGAAATATAGAAACAGGAAATATGGTTTAGCATAGACCAAATGAGGACATTACTATTTGGGTGAAATATTCTTTCATAGATCAATGACATATTACACAATCATAAACGTTTCTGCAGCTAATAATTTACTGTATAAAAGGTACTGTAATGTCAGCGAGTGCGACAAAAATGGAAGGTATTTGAGAAGGAAATGAAAGAAGAAACGCACCCGAAAATGTATCCACAAGATAGCAAGATTAGCAAGTCATTCTTTCCTATTGAAGAACTTATCGTTTCAGGCTCGTTTGCTTTGCCAATAGTGCGTATCATTTTATTGAGTAGATTATTTGCTGCAGATTCTTACTTTTCATTTCTCTTTACGCTATCGCATCCTTCTTTAGACCCAACCTTTCAGTTTTTTCAATATTCCAATTGAGAGAAGACAGGTTGGCGAGGAAATTGCGAGTGACCGAAATTACTAACGCTATACAGAAGCTCAAAGCTTTAGGCATCTTAACCACAGGAATTGATTCTGGCTGAAAATGCATGGAAATGACAATGATGGAACACCCGCCGGGAAGATAAACCTTATTTGACTAATCGGTTTCCCTCTTGATAGCCACAATAAAATATTCAACTTTTTATATTTATTCGTATTCTTTTGAAATACGTTAATGATAGCAAATCCATTCGGTCAACTTGAAATTGGAGTTTTAGCTTGTATTGGACTTTATTTTCTGGATAAATCTGTGATTGAACATTTCCTTTGCGCACCTGTCGCACCCTATAGATGCGCAATTCAGTTGAGCGCAGGCTCAGCTGCACTCTCATTCGCTCTGCTGGGTTTTTTCATATCCTCCTCGAGTGTTGATTCCGTGCAGTGTTTTATTGAGATCACATCCCAAACAAAGTAAAAATAAAGTATCGAAAGAGCGGAAAAAAGTCCCACTGGGTATATTTGTGAACGAAGGAAAACCAGTGAGGTACACTTATGTCGTTTCAACCCCCGTTAGGAAGGAAAGGATCTTTCAAAAGCAGGGCACTGAATAAAAGAGAACATTTAACGTGTATCTACGATTGATTATTCATATGGTCATCGTTGGATTCTTAAGAAACGAATGATGTTTCATATTTAAAATTACCGAAGCAGATTTCACGGCGTGTGTTGCACTACTGATGACTCAATCCTATTACTTAAAAGAGGCAAATTGCATAAAGTTAGGCAGCGGGGTGGGGGACACAAAACAATTTTAAAGTATTTCTGTCATGAATATAGAGTCTGTAAATTGTTCTACTTGGAGTTGTTTTACTGTGTTTTAAGAATCCACGATTTTGCCCCAGCACTATATATCTACTAGGGTAACATTTCAAAACGTTCTTAAAGTGTAGGGTATAGAATGTATTGGTTGATCTAAAACACATTTCGCTTGACCTATAACGTATCATAAACATTCGCTCCGATGAATTTTAAATTTTTGACCGACTTTTAAATGCACAATGAAATATTTAAAATCTACCAGTGCTACAAAAATGGATTTGCACATACTTGATAAGTATTTCATACTTTTTGCACGATTTTTTTTACCGCCCCAGCATCTCTCCTCCGCAAAACTCAAGTGTCACTTTATTTGCTCGACATTTTTTCCCATAATCGAATAATGTATCCATGAGCCCGAGCGAATAAACTGTTTGCGGTCGTTTAACCAGATTTTAAACACTTAAGTTTCTTCGCTCGTCTTCTTGCGGTCTCTCCGAAGGGTGGTAGGTGGAGGGAGATTGGATGAACATTGATTGGTGGACATCTTCTCGAAATCTCCGAATTACCTTTTACTGAGTACTTGGTAAAAATGTTGTGATCAAATTTACGACACGGGCCTTCTGTACGAAATAAAATACAACATACTCAGACCAACAACCGATAGAATTAGGAGTTCCCCAGGGCTCTATCCTTTTCCCAGTTTTCTTCCATTAAGTAGTAGACCACTATTTATGCTAATGGCACAACTGTTAAGGCCCAGGGTGTTCCTCTGGTCACTACATCCGGTGCCTTGTCATGTTTGCTGAATGAACTAGATGACTAGTGGAAAACAAGGAAATCTGCGAAAGGGCAAACATACAACCTTTTTGGAAAGACATCCCAGTCCCAATTTGAACAAATATCTGGAAAATTCTAAATAATCATAAAATTATTTTTTAACAGCAACCAAATCTATAATAAGTATTCGGTCAGTAGCCATTATTTAGACGCAGCGAAAAAAGAGACCCAGGACTGCGTTATCCTTCCTTCCCATCGTATAAATTCTCGAATGAAGTTTTGATGCGTAAATCTAAAAGCATATATTCCTCAGAACTTGCACAAAACCTATTGTTATTGAAACTACGTATCACGCTTTGTCCGCTGACCCTATGAATCGAGTGTTTTGTGGTCCTCTCCTTCCACCCTACCAATTCCATCGAATCCGAATACATCTGGTGTATTTACGATGCATGAAATTATCAGGGTGGAGTCACTTAGTTCTCGTAGTTCTTGATTTCCTTATGCTTCAACAAGAGAATAAATACGAGGGAACTTCAGGCATCAAATGGTGTATCAAGGTAAACATTTTCAGATTGAAGAAAATACCATCTTGGAGACGTACCTTTGTTTAATTGCTATTTCCAACCTTTCATTCTATCTTTTACTGAGATATTTACTTTATTATGAATATTAGCTCCAAACTGCACCCCCGCCATCGCTCGCCCGATCACGCGCACCCCGGAGGAAGGAACCTCGTGTCCCGCCGAATGTGCCCTCCCCCGCTCTCGCACTTTTCCCCCGCATCCCTCCTCTTCTCTCCCGACCACCAACTCCCCATCTCGCCCTCGCTTCCCCTTTTCAATTCTCAGCTTTTTCGCCCCTTCCCTCTCCCCTCCCCCTGCCTGAAACCACCCCTTTTACGATGCTACGCTATTTGGTGACGCCCCAAACCTTATCCACTCTTTCTTCGCCCACCCAAGCAACTTCTTGCCCATTCCCCAACCACCACCCCCTCCCCCCTCCTCTTCCTGCCCCTCACACCACCAAAATACTTCAGCCACTCACTCCCCCAACACACCCACGCCCCTCCGTCCTTTTAGCAACTCTCCGCGCCCCCATCTTCGCCAAAACCCTTTCTCCGCCACCAACCCCTGAACCTTTCATGCCACCGCGTATGAAAAAAGAATCCTCGTCTCTACCCCGCCGACGAGCCCTCTCCCTCTTCCTCGTTCTTCGCCCCCCTCTCCGCGTTTACTTCCTTTCCCTCCCACTCTCCTTCCTCCGCTCTACCCGGAAAACCTTTCTCGTCGCTCCTTTCTTATTCTCGTCCGCACATATAACCTCCCACTCTCCTTTCTCCGCCTCTTTCTTTCACCCTCTCTCCCTCCCGTCCTCCTCATTCCTATCCCGCCCGCCCCTCCGTCGCGTCTGAGATTTCTATCAAGCGCCGTCGTCTCTTCTTCTTCCCACAACCTCTCTCACCCTCTCCCCCTTCGTTCTTTCATTCCGCTCCCCTCCCCCGCTTCCATTCTTTGCTCACTCCCACCGACCGACATAGAAAAGGGCACACTGACTGCGAAAGTTGCGATGGTTTCGTATCTATTGCCGATCATCAATGCCAAGAGATCACGTCATTCGCACGGAGATGGACGCCGAGGAGCCAAGGTTGGACAACTCCAAGGAGCCTGCTCTGTATCTGTCAACATATTCTACAAGTACATTCTTAACTATCTTTCCTGTGTTATCCTCTTGAATCTGACGTTAATATTAATTCGTATCAAATTATAATGTGAACAAACATCCGAGTTTTGGGATTTGCACGAATTAATCACGGTTTTCACAAATCTGTGCCTAGCTACAACATAGTCTGATTGATATATTTCTAAAACCCCGGGCATTTTTATGAACACCTACGCCCATAATGGTGTCTAAACCAAGTATCTGTTATGATTAAACCACGTCTCCTGCAAGAAATCTATTACTTTCTACACGCGGTTATTCCTTAATAATTGTTCCTTGCCTCGCTACCATCACTCTCTCTCTCTCTCTTCGCCTACCGTCGCTTTTCAATTCCCCATTAATATCAAAGGTCCGAATTCTTGGGAATTTCTCAATTATTTTCTTCAAATGATGGTGTCTCCAGTCTAATTCATATTCCCCATGATTTCTCGTTGGTATGTAGACCTAAATCAAGTTTGTTGGTTCTGATTTTCATTCTCCTAAATAGTATTTTACAACCTTCCTGCCTAATACCTACTATGTTTATTCCTATCTCTTTATTCAATACTATTGCCACATCTCACCCTCTTTTTTCTTACTTTTAAATCACTCCATAACTAACTCTCCAGTAAACGACGCTACTCTTCTCCTCGACGCCATCTCACCTCGTAAATCCTTAAAGTCTCGTATTCTCTTTGTCTCTACCGGTATCCTAAAATTCCAGGTACTTATTCTACTAATTATTTTCTCTTCTGCGTGCTTTGTGATGCTGCTGTCAATTCCGCTTTGCGAGAATTTCGGACGATGAGGACCACGGAAGCCTTGCTTCTCCCACTACCAGGCACAGTAGAGGTCCCAGTTGACCAAGTTCTGTCGTTCCCAGGAGGCAGGTTTATGTCCCTTACTCTCTCTCATACTTACTTAAACCTATGATCTTCATTATATCATTAGATGTTTAATCGAAGGGTTTATTGTTGCCTTTCTGAACAGTTTTTTTATGTGAGACAATTACTTCAATGTCCACTCCACTGGGGTCGGATGTCTTTCCAACCGCCTCTCTGAGGAGCAGACGTTTCGCGGACTATCTTCCGTCCATTCGACCTAACAGGCATCGGTGACCCATCTAAGAGCATTTATTATAGCTCCCGCCAGTGCAGCTCTATGGATTATCAGACCACACAAGCCTTTCCATTACATAAAGTTCGTAATCCATGTGAAGGAAAGAGGGCTTGTATATCTAATTACTTATTCAAAATGTTCTCTTATTTATATTCTTGCAGCGCTGAGACACATTGCAAATGAAGTTTATACGTTTGTACTTTCAACATATTTCAGTTTCTCTGGATGAATTCTGAGAAAAGTAAGTGAGCTGAGAGAAAACTGTGGGTGGAGCAAAACTTCAATAGGGGACAGAAAACGGTTAGGACAGTAGGGTGGAGGAAATGTGTCTTGGAATAAGTCCTCTGTTTACGAATGACTGCACCGGATGGAGGGGGCAGGGACGGAGGGTGACCAAAAGGGTTGGACAAACCAAGAGCCAAGAGGGGATCAAAGGGTATGGGAGTGTAAAACACGTCATAAAATTTTATACCCTATTCGATGGAATATTACCTCCTCGAAGTGTTTGCCGTATTACAATCAATTACGAGTAGAGAAAACGATTTAAACTCAAAGCATAAACGCTATTCTAGAATGGACTAGGATCGCTGAAGTGTTTGCGGAATCTCATGTGCCAAGTAAATATTCTTTTGCATAAATAATGGACTTTATCTATTTTTATTTCCATTTAAACCAAACATTCAATTTAATTGATAACAGAATACCATCGAGAGGGAAATAAAAGATTATAAATGAGTGAAATTCAAGGCTTTTATTATGGAAGCGCATAATAAAGTCGAAGTCACATTCGTATTAGTACTTAATTAATTTCATAGGTGGATTAAAATTATCTATTAATTGATGTTGTCATATTTATGCAAGGTAAAAGTTTAAAGATGAAAGGATTGTATAGATGGAATCGAAGTAAAGGAATTAGAACTTCAATTGATGCGACCTATCAAAGGAATCGCTCGGATGCGGCCCAAAGACATCGGTCTCGTTCCAAGGCAGAAATTAGCGCGCTCCGTTGCGTCCAGCAGAGAATGAAATCAGGGCTAGGTAGAGAAGATAGAATAACGATCTACCCACAGATACACTATAAATGACAAGTGGGTTTGCGAATTAGCATCCCAGGCTTTAGTTAACTTGTTCTCAGGTTTCGATAACTATACAGATACCCGGAGCTTGCGAATCGAAATGTAATTAATCCTTGTCTGGATTATTTTTGTTTGAGAAACAATGATACAACATAAATTCCTACAATTTAAAGATACTTTGCTTCATGGCACCCGTTTCAATCCTCATGGATTACCTACGAGTTCTATTGTTCGTTATTCATAGTAGATAATAGTATTTTCTTAAACAATTATTGTGGGTACTATAGAAATTTTTCGAGGCTTACGGAGTTCATTCATTTGTAATGAATACAGGAGCACAAGTTTTTAGCAACAAGACAAAATAATTTCGCATTCAGCCATGATGTTTAAGCGAAAACATTTTGCCTCAATAGAAACAATTATTCATCCTGCTCTGAAATGGAGTAGATGCGTGGGAAGGATTAATTACGAACTGGGTCGAATGCTAAGTTAGATTAGCGAGCGCTACCACTTAACCGATACAATTGCATGAATTTTTTCCTATTAATGATTTAACTCATGTCAACATAGGGACATCGAGGATTCAAACTTTCCGCATTCATTGAATGAGTGCGTAAATATCCCGTGCAACTACGCATAAGATGTGATAATTTTGCAACTCGAACGATGTTGTCTTAACTTTGAAATGGGCATCATACGAGGGTAACCCCAGGGGTACCCAACCCAGCAAAGAAAACAAAAAATTTGGAAAAGGGTGTATTTAATTTCCAATATAATCTCCTTTCAGCTCTATACACTTTTCCCAGTGATGTTCAATAAGTTCGATACTCTTTATATAATAAGAACTGTCTTGCTCAAAATAATTATTAACTGCCGACATCACTTCTTCACGGTTGGAAAATCTTTGACCACCGAGCCATTTTTTTCAAGTGTGCGAGCAGAAAATAATCCGAGGGTGCTAAATCTGGCGAATAGGGTGCATGAGGTAGCAGTTCAAACTTTAATTCATGAGTTTTAGCCATTGTCATAACGGATGTGTGAGCTGTTGCATTGTCTTGATGAAACAACCCTTTCTTCTTAGCCATATTCGGCCACTTTTGCTTGATTTCTTCGCTTAAACGTTGCACTAAGTTCCCATAATACTCGCCGTTGATAGTTTTTCTTCCTTTATTTAGATTATCCCACTTGCATCCCAAAAAACCGACGCCATGACACTTGCCTGCAGATGAAACGGTTTTCGCCTTCTTTGGAGCCAGTTCTTCCTTTTAACTGCATTGTTTTGATTGTTCTTTTGTCTCGGGTGTCAAGTTATGTAATCATGTTTCATCCTTGAATATGAAACGGCGCGAAAATTCTGCTTTGTTGCTGTGAAACTTTGCTAAGCACTCAATTGAAACATGTTCACGACACTGGTTTTGATCGAGTGTGAACAAACGCGGCACCCATCCACCACACAGCTTTCTCATGTCCAAATTTTCAATAAATATGAAATGTACCGCACTTTTTGAAATGCCTACTATGTCTGCTAGCTCGCGCACTTTCAGTCGACGATCATCCAATATCACTTTGTAGATTTTCTTCACCGTTTTTGGAGTCGTCACCTCATTTGGTCGACCAATGCGATGCTCGTCTTGACAACTTGTGAGACCTCATTTAAACTCTGCAAACCCAATATTTTACTGCTGTAAACGAAGGGGCAAACTCACCCAGAGTAGAATCCAGTTCAGCTTTTATATTGTTGGGCTGAGGCCTTTCAGATGAAAGCATCGGAACACATAACAATGACCAATTTCTTCCATTTTCACAAATTCACTGAAAATTTTCACAATTGACTGAAATGTTCACTATTGTTGTCAAACAAATACTAAACAACGTAGTGTCTTCAAGGTTGGACCATATGCTTTATGGATTGCGTACTTTCTAGCAGATTAATAGTTGTGAAGCCAACTACCGCCATCTCTAGACCAGGCCAGATACTTCTGGGATTTCCCATATATTCAAAGAAAAATATAGTAAGACGCCAGAAGTAGCATGATAAATTATTAATTACGGTAGGCATCGAAGAAATTATAAATTGGCCTTGGCTGCAGACATTACCATTAATTTAAATTTTCTGGACCTAAAACTGCAAGGAGAGAAAAACCTAGTTTCCGATCTATGTACCCACCTAAATGCCCCAAGATGTACACTTGTCTTGTTTTTGGAACAAGTACAGGCTAACTACTTGACGCATTTTCGGCAGTGCAAGCACTCCAGGGCTGAAGCAATAGCTGAGGTATCCGCGTCAGATGCATGAAAGATAGTCAAAGACATCCAGACACAGTTTCAGGAGCGGTTTTCTGACGTGGGTTCAAAGGCGGAAGAAGTGAGACTGTTTCAAAACCCGTTTGAAGCAGGTGTAGCCAGTTGCCCAGATGAACTGCAGCTGGAGGTCATTGAGTTGTAAGCAAATGATGACCTCCTTAGAGACAAGTTCAAAGAAGGACAGGTGGGTTTATACCCGTTTTTGCCCAAGGAAGCCTATCCTTATGTCAAAACTTTTGCGTGAAGGTACCTTTCAATCTTTGGAATAACATACTTGTTTGAAAAAACATTTTCCAGAATGAAACACGAGAAGATTAATATGACAACAAACTTGTCTGATGATAATCTCAGGTCATTATTCATTTAAAGGACATCAAATCTAAAGCCAAAAATGTCTGCTAATTTGGCATCCAGGATACACCATTTCACCATTCCCTACTAATATAGGTGCTTATGTGTACTGTATAAATGTGTTATTAAATAATAACTGAATCAAAAAAATATTAAATTAATAATCAAAAACAACAAATATGTTTTTATTATTTTTTATTTGGGCTTAGAGTGTGTAACCGGCCCCCAAAATACTGTTTGATAATTAATGCCGCCCCTGGACTGAAATGTTTGGAGGCCGCTGGTCTACATCAAAGAACTCTTCGTTAGATATTATACTCTAATACCAGAGCTTTTTCCAATTCTCGTACCGCTTGTGGAATTCTATCTTCGGTATAGTTTTCGAGCTCTCTCAGCGATGCGTTTTTAATCTCATCTATGTGTGTAGAAGGACGGTCCTTTAAATGATATTTTTAATTCTGGGAACAGAAAAAAGTCACACGGGACAAAGTCTGGCAAAAATGGAAGCTGGGACATCATTACAGTGCTGCTTTTGGCCAAAAATTCACGAACAAGTAGTGAGCAGTGTAAGTAGGTGCATTATTGAGGTGGAAAAAAACCATGAATTGTTTTTCCGCGAATATGGGTGTTTTTTCCGCATTACTTCACGCAAACGGCGATGAACTTGTAAGTAGAGCTCTTCAAATCGCGGCAAAAACTCGTGGTTCACTACGCACTCTGCGATATAACAAAATTTCCGTTATATTTTCAACATACATCCTGCATACTGTCTGTCCAACGCACACATTTGCTGTCCGTTAATGTATTTACCATTGCGCGCTTTCCGAAAAATATCCATCATAATCAGGCATACACCAAGCTTTAAGGCTTGATAATTCTGCGCACACGTTTAAATTTGGCCCCACCTGGTCCCATATGGATTTTTAAATAAATAAGAGAACAAAACCATATGTGTTTTACTTTAATTTTACTGCTATGGTCCTTCGAGCCTTTTGAGATGGGAGAATAACTTGTGGCACGTAAGATTCTAGGGATTGAGGACATTTTTTTCTTGGGTCGAAATCAACCGTCTTTTAGAGCAAGGACCATTCAAAGATTCAGATTTTTAGCTGCGTGGAGGGTCACGCACCTGAAATTCTGTTCAAACGTGACAACATCGCAGTTTGGAGTTACATTGAAAATCGAGATATTCAATGGTGTCAAATCCTAACCCCCACACCAGGAAGTCAGTAGAATAGTTAAAGCATTCCGCAGGAAATACGTACTACGAATTGAAGTGTACGCCCACAGCCTACTGTCGATAAATCAATTTCACTGAGTCCGACATTTAGAAAGGAGAAAAAAATTTCTCACCCTTTCATTCTTCCGCGACGTCGGTTTCTGTATCCGTCCTCCACTGCGTTTCCTTTCCATCCTCTTTCCCATCTCCCCCCAGCTGCATTCCTACTCTAATCCTTCCCAGCCTATCTCTCCTCTCGATATCTTCATCCTTTTCAATGGGCTTATTTCATTCTTTCTCCCTCTTCTCTCTAACGCGCTCTTTCCCTCCCCTCCCCCGCTCGCTTTCTTACTCTTCTTTGGCCCGCCTTTTATTCTCTTTCGAATAGGACGCTCGCACCACTCGTCTCCCCTTTGTCTACCACCCCAACAGGCTCTCCTCAGCCCCGCATCACCGCTTCCAACCCCTCCCTCCACCATCCCTTCATACTCCTAGCTACAGCTCTCTCACTCTCCCTCCCTTCGTTTCTTCCACAGTTCACTTCCTTATCTAACTCCTATTAACCTCGCATCCATTTCCGATAGCTTGGCCGGCAACCCCATCCCATACTCCCTCCCTACCCCCCCCCCACGGACTACCTCTCCCTTGGGAAAATATTTCCCTCCCTCTGCCCCAACATAGGATTCCTTCCCTCCTCTCATCTATTCTCGCGCAACGCGGCTTTCCTAAGCCCTGGTGGCTCCTGTCCCGTGAGGGAAAGAGGAAGGAGAGTGGAGAGAGTATGAAGGCCTCTCTGATGAACATGTGTTAGAATTAGTGACTGGGCGCTTGTGTGTGTGGAGGCAACAGCTAACGGAGAAGATGATTAGAAGCTTGTGGAGGTGACAGCCGCGAGTGTACTCACGGCGTGGATTGCTACGAGAGCAGTGTTTTTCGTAATCATCGACTCTAGATTGGCGTTCTCCGCTGAGAATACCATTTTTATATCCCTTCGTTTTCCATCCTTTAAGCGTAAGCTCACCGAGTGTTAAAAATGCTCGCTCTAAGATCGGTGGCGGAGTTCGCAAAACCTTTTGTCTAAGCGTGAAGGTCGATGGCTTAAAATCCGAATGGGACAAGAATACACTTTTTTGTTCTTCTGTTTCTTCTGTTAAATTAAATGTAAATGGGTGGAAGGCGACCATAAAAAGATGCACATGAATACGTAAAGATTTTAAACAATACAGAGAAATTAAACCGAAATAAAGTAATCTCTTGTCCAGTCGATTGAAAAACCAAAGAATATTCACTGAATTTCGCATAAACCCATCCGTCAATACTTCCAACAGAGTTTCAATTTACCTTCACAAAGCATAATTTATTAAAGAAAATAATTCGACACTGCCATGAGAATATATAAACATATTGATAAAATAAAGAGGGGATTTAAATGTCATAATGAATCGTTATTGTAGGTCTCTAAACTTGCTGAAATTTTTGCGTCAGCTGTCAATTTACTTCCGCCGGTTTTTCAGGCGAAGGCTTTGTAACTATGAACATATGCATGCATTCAGAACATTCATTCAACTTTTTAATGGTTTCACCGGATGATTATTTGTGCTGAATACATTTCTTATGCAACCTTTCAAATATGTACGACTACGGTCATGCTGGATAATTGTATGAGATAAAAGAATCAGAAGCAATTGAAACGGGTTTCAGTAATTTATATTAAAATTTTCAAATTTAAGTGTTTTTAGTTCAATAGATTGAGGTAAACGAGTCTTAAACGACCAAAAGTTAACAGGTTTTTTTGATATTTACAAAACGGTTCCCAAACTTTTGCAATGACACGAGAATTTCGGTGGCCCTTTGAAAATAGGTGGCGTGGTAATTGTATTTGCCCAGGAAATAGAAACGAGGCATCCATTTTGAGAGGATGTCTTATTAATGACATTTGTATATGTCTGGTGACACAATGCCAAGGAAATGAGGATTTGGGTTCCCAGGAGCTGACTTCCTCTCCTATTAGGCATTTACCCATTTAATTAACAAAAGAAGACGGCCAACAATTATTAATACGCTGTCTGGCCTTTTGTGAAGGACGGAGGGTATGTGAGCGTAGGGACGACCATTAAAAGGGATAGCCACACATTAGCAGCCAAACAGTCCTTAGTCGACTCTTCCAGTCAGCTCATGGAAAGGTATTCCCTATCGTGATATCCAGGTCTCCTCCTTCGCACTGGGTAATAGACTCACAATCTTTCCCTGAGTATGTTGGCCCTCATTTATTTTTCAATCTTTCATCCATTCTTGGTTCTTTGAAATTGTGCCCTTATCCTCTTTCCATCGCAAAATTCGCTTGAGCGCTTTCATAGGCCTCAACTGCATGCTCACTGCGGAAAGGTGAGGTCAGATAGAAGTTCTTCCATAAAGATCAATAAGTGTTTGCCAATGAATATCGTAGGTTAAGACGCAGTCTGCTGAATGCAGGTTCATTCGATGGGAGAATATAATTAGTAGAGTCCTTGTATTCTCATATAAATCTCATGAGGAGTTCCAAATATGACATTTTCATAATGATCAATGAATATGAGATACTAGATACTGACGCCACGTCTACTTATGCTCTAGCGATACCTATCAATGCATATTCAGGTTATTAAAATATAAGCACGATAATTCGATTAAATATGAAAAATACGCTAAAAAGGGCTTCTGATTTGAGCCTTGTCTTTTGTAATTTAAATTAACCAAGTATTGTATCATAAAAGCTTTCATTAGATTCACTCATCCATAATAAATAAACTCTCTTGCCTTTTAAAGGTAGAAAACTCGATTCCTCTCTAGTTTTGTTTCTCATTGATACATTTTCGCATGGTCGCACAATAAATTAGTCCTTCCAAAGTCCTCCCAAAAATTACCCACATCATAAAAAAATTATCATCAAAATTAAACAATACTTAATTGAAGTAATTAATAAGGTCACGAGCGCACTTAGTCACGTCTGAAATTTTGATCGTATCTATTTCCAATGCTCTTTCCTCCCAATATCCTTCGCGATCCGATTTGGCTAAAAGCAGCATTTATCAAAGAGGGAGATCGTAAAATTTTAAGTAATGCCAGCACGCGTACGAAGAAGTGTCTATATAAAGAGATTCGTAATTTTACTTTACTCCGTCTCAATTTTTACATTAGTTTGGATTTTCTATTTCCTGAATTTTAGTACAGGTATCTCTGCATAAACCACATATTTACTATATCAATTGGCTGGAGAAGCCGTAAAACTTGAATCAATCAATGCAGCCACATGATTTTTGCTAAGGAGAACCGTCGATTTAAACGAAAAAATAACGTTCACAGCTTTTTCATCCATGTGATTATTTTTTTTAACTTTAGCTTCACCATTCCAGCGAGATCCCTTGGATTACCTTTTGTCCAGTACCCCATCCCTAATGTTATTCAGGATCAGATATTTTCTTTGACTTTCCCTGCTGTACGGTCTATTCTATGGTCACGCCATGGGACTTTATTTCAGACTGAATTTTCGTTTGCTCGTCCTTTTTCACCGAGTCCCGTCCACCCTCTCCTGTACCACCACAGCCGTGCTTCTTTTTGTACTGCCGACCGCCTAGTTTTTCGTACGGAGAGGAGATAAAGACGGAGAAAATCTGACGAATCGCCATTTTTTGAGTCATCTCCCATTAAAATCTTTTCTCTTTTTAAATCTAGACTCCCTCTTCCATCGTTCGCGGTTTACAAAAACCGCTTGTCCTTTTGGCCCTTAATCCTCACCCCCTCACACTTTTCACCCCCCTCCTCTACGTCCTCTTAAGGGTTCGAACCTTCAAATGTGCCATCGTCTCGGTTTCAGACCAAAGAAGTTAACCTCAAATGGGCTGTAATTCAGAAGCAACACTAAATTTCAATGAATAAAAGCCTATGGAAACGCATCAAGTTTTCGAATACAGTGGTCAGAAGTGAAAGTGGAGATAATGGAATTTCAGGGCCAAGAAATATATGGTTATAACAGCAGCAATGAATAACATTTCGATCGTCAATGAATTGAATCCTTATACTATCATAAACTAATCCAAATAATAGCATATCATATTGCTTACCGTAAAATAAAACTCTAGTTTAGCATAGACTAATTGTGAATTTATTCAGTTATAAGAATTGAAATAAATTAAAACATCATGGAAGATAGTTGTGTGTATATTTATCATATAGAGATCCTAATAATAAAGAAATGTTAATTTTATCATAGTTTTCATGAATATCATATGATGACTGTTTTTTACCTTCAGGAGGGCCGGGCATTACGTATTACTCTATTTAAAAGATTCTAAATGAATTTAAAAGAATAAGCTTGTATTGTGTGTCAAATATGGCGTATCCAGTATTTACAATTTCGAACTACACTTCACGTATTAGATACGTGACTTAGGTGCATTTAGTATGCATACATACGTACATATAGATAGGTAACTTAGCGACATTCGCCAGTGAATTATCCAAATAAATGCAAATATTTACTTGAAAACAAATTTTATATCTCTGTGGTCTAAATTCAAATATATTTAGTCCCATCATATCACGAAGAACTCACGAAAATAATTGAACCAGTCATCTTAAGATCAGGACCCTTTGAAAATGTTAAGCTAGAATTGTTTTTGAAATAATTAGAAAATATAGAGCATGCTAAAATAATGGGCACTCACTAGAAAGGCTATAAAAAGAAGACTCTATATGTTTGATTAGTTATGCCTTAGAAACTACATATAATATTCAACATTGAAAATTTAAATGGATAATTAGCCAACCTCTTGAAAGAATTTAAGAAAAATACTAATATACTGAACCTATTTCAGATATATCAACGTCAATATTCCACAAGGGACAAATGAAGGTATTTTCACCCTAAATTAAATGAAACATTTTAACACTTTTACACGGTAACAGTAAGGTCTTAAAAAGATACTGCCATTCTCCTGATTGAGTAAACAAAATAGCGTACACTCATTCTAATGCCCTCAACTTCAAGAGACGCAGGAATATAAAAATGATGTGGCATATACCTTACTTCAATTTCATATGCGTTTTATCCAACGAAGGCTAAAGTAGATTGAAACACGTTGTAAGAGTATACCTATCCATAATATTTCAATTTACCGGGTGGGCACTCTTGAAATAGCCCCTGGAAACGTCTCAGAATCTCACATGCATGAGGTTTCCACATAGTGGACACAATACGAGAATACAGAAACGAAATAAGAATGGTCCGAAACACTAACACAAGGTCATTTATCCATAATTCGGATTTACGTTTTCGATATAAATACGGTTTATCTGATCATACATTTATGTTGTCCTTGTTTATTAATTTAGAATAAATTCTTTTTCCTGACTGACTTCCAAATGTACTTTTCTTCATAGAAAAAAGAATGGTTTATGTACACATATTAATATGCCTAAACAATAAACGACATTACTGGCATTTTCTCACCCCTCGAAGAAAATGATAAAATGTTTAAACGATACGAGTAATATAGGATTTATTGTATCCCACAAATTCTCTGACGCGCGAGTCATAATCTTTCTGCTTTAATGCAGCAAATATGTTCGAATTTAAACGAAAGCACTTGCTTTAATATTGAAACAGGGCGATGAACCCTAAATAAGGTACCTATTTATATTGCAATATAAACTTATTTATATTTAAATGAATATTTAAGCTATAAGCTTTCTTCAACCGAATTTCTGATAGCGTAGTACTCAGTCAAATAAAAAGGTGTCGAAGTCATGTAAGAAAGTCTGAGAGAGATTCAAATAGTGCTATTTTATATTTTTCCAAATTACAAGAATTTAAAAATGCTTAAGTTTGAATTCAGGGCACTGTGGTTCACCTCGAAGGACCTCAGCAGGTTCATCCTAGTAATACTATACGCGGCTATAAATGCCCAAGAAATGCAGTGCAGCAGCTGATATTCATTCCAAGCACTTTCAGTCCCATATTAATAATATTTAACGCTATCATCGGCATACAAAATAAATAGATTTTGAAAATTTTGAATTTCAAGTAACTCCCTAATTTATGTGACTATATTTGTCTTCCTGAGGGTGCATCTGCAAATCCTGCAAATTTGTTCAAAATTATTTTACTGGTGGAAAAGGCTTAATTTTTTTCGACATTTTCATCAAACAAAAAATTTACCAAACTTAAGTTCTCCATATTACTATATATCCACGTGGCAACCTTGATTTCTTCAATACCTCCAGGTCTTCCTTTAATCTTTCTATTTACTTGATAATCTTCCTCTCACCTATTTTTCCCACTTATTTTTTTCATTAATTTCTTTGAACACATTTTTTTCGAATAATATGCACATTATTAATGTTTATGATACTTGAAGACCCCGAAGTTTCGCGTCAATACAAATTCCGCACAAAATTATGCACAGAAATGTTTTAATCTAATAACATGAGCTGTCGCCGTACTTAAAATAGATTAGGCAACCGTGCACTTCATTTGTAAACTACACATTGCATACGTTGCAGGATGAACTAGTAGCTAGACGTTCACCCTGAGAGCGATCCATTTTAAATGCGGATAGGATGATAATGACTTCTAGTCGTTGAATAGTTCAGTAATTTTCAAGTATCCCTATCTATTAACCTCTCTGTAAGTTGCTTCCATTACAGGATTATAAGCAGAATCTTAATCAGGGGAAATAAAATTTATTAAAAACGACAGCTGTGAAAAGATAATTAACATAATAGAGAATCGGTTACTCCATCACTTCATAGCATGTGAAGGCTGCAGGATTTGAAATGCCTTTTAATTACATTTAAGTTTGAAACTTAACATAGATTACCCTGCTCACTCAGTGCTCATCCTAACCTATATCCTCATCAAATTTAAACCCGCTCATTCGCTCCCTAACAGATGCATTCTCATCCTGAAGTGATGAAGCATTTTTGAAGGTAGTGGGCATTTTATAAACCCATAACCGTTTCCTTCATCTGGCAGATTCAGAGACTTTATCTTTGGGATTTTTGTGATGCTGAGTCGTTGATATAGAAAAGCGAAGGCTATGCAAGGATCCACCAGGAATACATCCCATTCTGGTAGGGGCTACTCTATATCTTGGGATATATTGGGAAAAAACACACGACGAGAACATGATTGGAATCGCTAAGGCTTTCTGGAATCTTTCCCGTCTTTAAAATAGGAAAGCGTCTTCAAAAATAATATAAACTTGCTTCTTCTTCATTCACTTATCGCCAATCCTCAAGAAAGTTGATATCCGCCATTTTTCGTAAAAATATGTAGAAAGATATTTCACTCAAGAAAGATGTACTTCTACCAACAGTAACTGAGTTTTGCAGATTTCTGAAAAGACCACGGAGAGCCGCAATCCCCCAAAACAAGATAGCTACTGATGGATGCAATATGGAGGACAACCTCGTTCTATGCATGAAATATATCGCTTCAACCTCGTTCTATATAAAATATATCTGTAAGATATTTGTTAATGCTGAGGTTTTTATGTGTCTTGAGTCCATAAATAAATTTAAATCGAAATTAAAAATTGTACAAAATCTCAAATTCCGATGTCTACACTGAAGTTTCAGTCGCTGAAATACTTTCCTACTTTTTTCATAGGGCTAAATTAAGAGGGCATAATTTCACTAAATAAGCAATCCTTGTATTATTTCACAAAACTTTATGACACTATCACTGGTTTCGACGTATAAGGCGTCATCATCATATAACAACTACCTACGCGTTGGATTGAATTATGCGCGGATAATCACTTATGCGTTGAAACCAGTAGCAGCATAAAAAGGTTGGTAAAAATACAAACTTTATATATTCAGTGATCAAGAGTTTTCACTAAGTAGAGCCTTTTAGCCGTTAAATTCATAAAATTATTTTGATAAATCATCATTTCTAATAGATTTATGATGACAAATGATAAAATTTTTAAAAGATTTTCTCCCGTCAATAAATGTAACCCCGGATGATTACTGATTACTATTTTTTATTTTCGAAATATTTTAGCTTTTCCAGCGTATCCGGGGTCAATCCTCATGGTATTTCTTTATCAGTAGTATTCTTCAACCATAAGGACCTTCCACTGATCAATCAATTCGAATTTTATTCGACCGTTATTATATTTCAGCCAATTTTTTTTATATTCCCTCAGGGAACAGCGGGAAGTTATCAAGGTCAATCACATCTAATTTTGGAATGAAACATAAAAGAGGCTCATTTACAAAACTTTAGTCAACTTAAGGACGATTCAAATCCACCACATAAATAAAATATATACATAACCATTAAATAGAAAGCTACTGTCTATTCTCTAAAAGCGGTACAAATAATGTCCTTCATGAGAAAATTAATGTACATTCATATTTATAAGAGTTTTATTATCGCATTTTAGATTATCCATAGTATTTATGGCACGGAATTTATGAGATTTCCTCAGCTAGAATAACCTTAGAAATGTGTTGCTATGTCCACATAAAAGATCTGCCTATACCTGTGATTATATTTTCCTGTTCCTCACGCACCGGCCATTTCATATCCTTTCCCGAACTCTTTTGGCGTGATCCAGACATGTGTGGAGCGAAGCGTAACCAGTTGTAACGAAATATTGGTTGAATGTATTTCTCTTAACCTTGCCGTGTATGTGCCTTCACTATTTGAACGAAATTTCATGTCCATGGAAGAATGAACGTTCGGGTACTTTGGCGATTCAAATGTACCAAGAGGAAGGAGGCTCCAACAGCGCTTGTGTGCGCCCCATTGGAACGCCAATTCTTCAACGGCGGCAAACGCGTTCCGAGGGATGGATATAGTTGGAAAGCACTGGAGGACCCGAAGGCAGTGGACACAAGAGAGCCACCCAAGTATCAAAGACAAGCATGCCAAAGCTACCCTTTCCAAGAAGAGTTTTAATGCGCAGATCAGCCAGAATAACACGTTACTCCACGAAAGTAGTCACCAATTCTATTTCCAGCCGCAGTTAGCTTTGCATACTTTTCCCGCGGTAAATTGGGTAATTCAGAAAAACTATATATTTTACTCAATAAATCTACTATTTTACAGGGAAAATCTATCATTAGAAAAGCATATTACATATATATGTTTCCGCACATTATTTAATAACATTAGAGATTACTAAAAAATTATAATTATTTCATTATTAGTTTTCAACTTTATCAAATGGTAGGCGATTAATTGTGCTCAAGCCAAAAGTTGAAGTGGTTGCATTAATATTTTTACATATTGTTCAAATAAGAAATATAACGTTTTAACGTCAGAGAGACACAGGAGACTGACACACAACCGATCAAAAGAAGGCGAAATACAGGAGGACTGAAAACACCAGCAGCAGTGGGTTTTTATTTTATCTCCTCTAAGGAATTGTTTTTGACCTTGTTTTCACAATTAAGTAGTTAACCCTCAATTTCCGTTTCAAACCATAAATATTCATTCAAAATATATGCACGTTCAACCAGGGGTTTTCAAGCTATCAACTAGGAAAACTTAATAAACAGTTGATAATCAGTAAAACACTAACTGGCGTTACAGCCTCTTCAAAAAGCTTGGAATGATTCATATGCAACAGAACATTGATCAATTACTTTATTATAGCATTGGTTAATAAAATGAGCTTCCAAGATGTTTTCCATCCATAGAGTGAGCACAAAATGACTTTTGAGCCGTTTGTAGTAATATTATTTCAGCTTGACACTTGTTGATTTATGGCGATTACCAATCGTTCAGCCACGAATACTCCTTCAAAAAGGTCATTGGTTAATAATTATTCATTTAGAAATGCTCTGTTTTGCCTTCCAGGAAATAATAGTGGCCCATGTACACATCTTAATTATTAGTATAAATTGTGCAAAATGTTTTCCTAGGAAATAAACCACCGGATTAATAGACTACAACCTAGCCTAAGACTGGCCCATAGGCTGGAGGTATCTATCAGATTTAAGTTTTCGGCATTTTAATGCATACATATTTAATGTGAATTATTTCCTTTACATCCATACATAACTTTATTTCCCCTCATCACAAAAGTCCCTTAATGTATCTCGCTACCGCTGCCCCACTTAAGTTTCAAAAATATTCCGTAAATTCACTCCACAGAGATTCTACCAACCCCTAGCTTTAAACAAAGCTCCTGCCCCAAGCATGCATTGGTTCTCCAAACAGCTTGATTCATCGTTTTATCTAACTCTATCGCATCGATTATGTTAGACTAGTTATATTTCTACTTGTTACCTGTGGTGATACCGGTTATTATCCTTCCTATTGACTTGAATCCTGACGTGATGGAAGAGTTTGCGTTTTGACATGTCCAATGGAGCTGTTCTTGCGGAGCATTGATATTTGCTCCTAGCAGAGTCATTATTGCCTAAGTGTATGAACTAGATGACAGATAATCCTCAACACGATCGCATCTCAGTTCGTCGGCTGCAAAGGCGTCTGTGTCCTGTGAGACGGCCATTAGTGTGTTTACGTCTCGTGAAAAACACTATTGAGGAGAGGAAACCATCTTAATTATTTAAGAAGTTCTCTCGGGTTTCCCACCGGGTCAGGTTGCAGTACACCGACGTTTCGAAGGCTGACTCTGCCATCGTCTTCAGGGTGAAGTCACCCTGAAGACGATGGCAGAGTCAGCCTTCGAAACGTCGGTGTACTGCAACCTGACCCGGTGGGAAACCCGAGAGAACTTCTTGAATACCATACGCCGGGAAAACCTGAGATCCTTCATCTTAATTATTCATAGCAAGAGAATATGGTAGAGCCAAATATGAGTGTGAGTCCTGGCAACTTCGAGGGAGGAGGGCCGAGGGGGCGAGTGTCATCTCCGGTAGTGGATGAGGGAGAGCCTCCCCGGTCGGCATTACCGATATCCTTGCACAGCCGAGGTGATGAAAGCATCACAAAATACATTAAAGATGAATGCCACCTTGAAATAAAGGGTATTGGAAATTTTAGGATGATGTGGAAGACAGGGAAGTTAGCAAATATCAGGAGAGAGACGGATAGAGAAGCTTCGCCTGTGCGAAGTTGGGTGGAAAGATAGGGATTATTAGAGTGATAGTCAGCGAGTAACATACTTCAGCGGAGGGGTGGCGAGTCAAAGTGGGGTAATAAGAAGAAAGGTAGTGAAAAGCAAAACGGGCGAATTGGCACTGTCAAATCAGTTGAATTTTAATCAGTAGTAGTACTAGTAGTTTTTAGGGGAGGCGACCGACTGCTGAGGTCATTTGCGCCATAGGGGATGGACAGGAAAGGAAGAAAGGTGGAGAGAAACCCGGCGTCGGCATTAACCTACTCTTTACGAAAGGCGCCAAGGGGTCCGCAGCTTAAGGTCCCATCCGACGGACGGCGTACTCACTCAAAGTGCCCTCCACAAAGCACCTCAAGTAGGGAGCGAGATACCTCTGAAAAATATTCAACATCGCCGGGATTTGAACCCGAGCCCTCTGGGTGGGAAGCCGGTACGTTAGCCCCCGCACCATCTCGATCCCCCTTTTAATCAGACCCAGTCAATCTCGTGTTAATACAGGTGGTATTGCGAACAAGCAGTCATGAAGAGGAAGAAAAACATAAAGTGTATATAATCGTTTCGACAAAATCTTTGTTTTGTTGGTCAAAGTTTCCCAGGAGAAAATGTGAATTTGGATCACAATTTAATACTGAAGTTCATATTGAACCAAAGGCATTACAAAAGGAACAATTGTCAGAAAATGGAATAGTGAACTTAGTAAACGAGTTGGACAAAAAGGAAGGAGCACCAAGAGACAGCTGATAAAATTTTAATCTGGATAAACGCAAAGGTGCAGTAGAAGAAAGATGGGAATACCTAAAACGTGGGGTGAAATAAGCGGCAAACAGAACAACAGAAACGTTAAATGAAAAGAATTTGGAAGGCATGAATTACAGACGATGTACGAGTATTTAGGAAGTGGGTCTTGTAATTAAGGAGATGAATGAACATAATATACAGAAGAACGTGAACGTAGAATGTGTGGTTAGAAATATCAAAGAGCTAAAAATCAAACGGATATGAGAAACTTATAGAGAAAAGAAATCAATGTGGAAAGAGCAATGTGAAGATGTGGAGAGTTTAGCATTTGAACGAAAGGAGTGCGCTGAAAGATTAGGGAAATGTCAGGATTTAAGAAACAATAATGAAATGACTAAATGGGAGATGCAGCGGATTAAGACATGAAGACAAGGCAAAAATAACATATGGATGATTATGAAGATAATGAATCAGTTAGATCGGAAATAGAAAGGGAATTATTTACCGATAACAGTAACTTACAATCAGTAAACCTGGACTGCTCGATAGAAAAGCCAATAAAGGAAATCAAGCAAAAGAAATCGGAGGGAATAGATATTATCCCGGATAGACTATTCAAGAATTTAAGGAAACGAGAAAGGAAGCTTACGTGCGTATATTGCGAGAATCCATGGCGGATAAATATAGCTGGAATAATATCTTGGGTACGAATTGGCACCAATACAAAAAAAGGGAAAAGACGCAGTATGTGATGCCTATGAAGTTGATTTCCCAAGGGAAAAGATTTCGCTTTGGATCACAAACAAAAATATGGGAAGAGATAAAACGAGGCGAAGATAGGTTAGGGTTTAAAAAAGAGTGGAGTGCGGGTGATGCCATGGCCCCTAGCAGAAAGAAACATAAATAGTACGACCAGGTTGCATATTTATGCTTTGTAGATTTTGAGAAGGCGTGTGGAGGACTACATTGGGTAAAATTAATGAAAAAATCAGGGTGGAATAGAAAATCAGTTTGATAGGCATGGATCAGACAAAATTATAAGACATTGAAGGTTATATGATCCTCAAAAAAGTCACACTCATACACACACAGGTATTTTCCATTGCTTTAGATGAGGATGGGCAGAGTGTTTGGGACATATAAAGAATAATTGCGTCGGGTAAAGTAGATTTGCAACAGGGCGAGAGAGGATCACAAGTGCCAACAGTAAAAATTTGAAGAAAAGAATGGTGAAAAATGTATGCATAGCGTCGTTTTGTGTAACTCAGAAACTTCGTAATAAACAAAAGAGGATACAAGAAGATAGAAGGGTTTCGAGATACGATTGTGGAGAAGAATAGAGAATATGAAATAGACGGAAAAGAAAACAGACGTAGAGTGTCCAGGTGGAAGGAAGGAAGATACCGCTGGTGGGAAAAATTTGAAGGTAAGATAAGTGAAAGCAGGTGTTACTGAGAGCCAATGTCTCGCTGACCACGCCAATAGTGGGAGGAAAGGTGATAGGAAAGAATATAGAATAGGCATTTTGGATTAAATTAAGGGAGGGAGAAAGTATGCAGACAAAAGCATAGTTCAGCCGCTTTTTTAATTCAAGTTTTGACGGCGAGGATATATTTTTATACTAATCGATCATCTTTATTATAAATTATTCAATCATATTTATAATTAATGTGATATATGTACTAATGGGTACTTGTACATTCTGCTTATCAATTTGACTGTTAACTGAGCCACTTAAATAAATTATAATAGTTATTTTTTTGTAGTTTTCAAGCCTCTAGTCGATGACAGTCAACTATTTTTTATAGATTATTTACTTATATGGCCGAAGTGTGGCTACACTGCTATGCGCCCACCCCCTCCCTCTGAGTCGTCGTTAGCTAAAAAAAAGCTCCCTCACCCCTTTTCGCTCATTACCTCCCCGCGACGGCACCACCACACCACATCACACATTTCTAATCAGCGTAACCGAACACCTCCCACTTTTTCATTCATCAGCGGTGAAATACGTCTCCGGAAAAAAAACAACGGCCATCCCGCCCCCTTCCCCCCATCCCCCTCGGGCCACTCCCCCCTACCGCTCCCACCCTGGAGCCGCCGCCCTTCCCCGACCCCTCCCCCGCCTACGTCCACCGCTCTTCCTCGCATCAGCAGCGGACTCAAAACAATAGGTTTCCTTTCCTAGGGAGTCCACGGGCATCCGCCTTGACGAACCACCACGCAGCAGTCTTGGCTGAAAAAGAACTGCTCGGCTTAAAAATAAATCGATTCATTTCCTCCGGAAATGACAACGTGCTCAAAGTCACTACCGGATTCAACAATCATCACTGCCAACAAAAAATGAGAATCTCTAATGATATCATCCACGATCAATGACTTTATGATTTCGATCGTAAATCCAAGAAAGCAAGCGATTAACAGAAATTAATTATGGAATTAAGATCACAATATTCACTAAAATAGCAATAGTGATTTAAATTTAGATTCCTGGATTCTAACTTGATTCTCCCACTATTAAAATCAATGATAACCATACATTTTGGAGGAAAAAATCAACTCGTTTTAAAAAGCCATTTGCTATGACAGCATCTACGAAGGTAAATACGGGCCTGCTTAGGCCCTTCTCCGTTTTTAATGATAAGTATAAGATAATTAGAGGTAAGCAGGAGCAAGATGGGAGTATTTGAAGATTAAGGAAGAAGTAAGAGGCTCCAGGAAGAATATATTACGCGTGTATTACTATTCGCTTGGAAGAAAAGACGGCCCACAACTCTGGAGCGACTTACCCTCAAGCCGAAGTCGCTCCCGAAGAATCAGAAGCAATTAATAGAAGGAAACAAGAGTACCTCAACGGAAACCAATCCTCTGATCTAAGAGCGGGAAGCCAAAAAAATAGCTACCGATCCTACGAATGAATATAAATACGTTTTGAGTCAGTTCTGGAAATATTTGAAAGGGACAATGTCTTGTGTTAGCTGAAAGAATATAATAATTTCATGATAGAATTTACATGAAAACAAAATGTTTTAACACAAAAAAACAAATTTAAAAAATTTTAATATCATACCCAGGTTCACGACATTTGGTTTAGCGGGCTTATGTGTAATTTTCCATACGATTGACCTTATAATTCATTGCTATAGGCCATTAGGTACACGAGGGCAAAGTGAAATGCTCTCGGTCTAACAATGAAAGACTGCGATATTCAGTTAAAATATTATTTTATTTTCCAACATACTTTCCCTTAACTTCGACACACTTGATCCAGCGTCTCTTTAACATCAGTATTCCTTCCCGGAAGTGAGATCCGGAAGGCTGTGTAGATATCCATCCTCGGCCCTCTTCTTCAACTTCTTCATTGGACACGGAGCGCTTCCCATAAACAAATACCTTCATGCTTGGGAGCAGATGGAAGTCTGAGGGTGCTGAATGAGGAGAATATGAGGGGGGATTACCAAATTAGCAAATCGTACCCCACATCCCGTAGTTTTCCCATCACCAACGCACCTTTGTGAGCGGGTGCATTGTGCTGGCAAAAGATGATTCTTTTTCTTCTTCGAATCTGGCCTCCTCTTGCAAATTTTGGCATCTAGCTGGTCAAGAAGGTTGAAGTTATATTCGCCTGCCATTCTTCTGCCTTTTTCAAGGTAATCAATCAACAGGGTCCCTTTCGCATCCCAAAACACACTGGCCATGACCTTTCCGGCCGACGCGATCGACTTCGATTTCTTTGATACGGAACCACCGGCTTCCACCCACTGCTTCTCCGACCGCTGTTCCGTCTCTGGCGTGTATATCTATACATGGCCCTTTATGAAAGCAATACGCATGATTTCATTTATTTTTTTGGAAAAATAAATTTATTGATCGTACTGGTACATATTATTAAAATTCTTCAAAGCACTCTCCCCCTGCATCAATACGTACACTTGTGGAGACTGTGTCTGTCACGCCTGGAAGGCACCCTGAAACTCCTCTCGACGGAAATGTGTCTCAGGAACGTTTTAACATGCTTTTGGGTGTTTTCCACGGTCTCCCAATGCTTTCCTTTCAGCTCTCTCTTCAGTCGGGGAAACAAAAACAAGTCGTACGGAGCCCAGACGGGACTGCAAGTGGTCTGGGGGACGACCGAGCTGGTGCTCCGGGCCAGGAAGTTGGTAGCGATGAGGGACGTGCGGAAACACTTTCGGTACAAGCTTCGCGCAGGCCTTGGGCATTTCCAGATGCTCGGTCACTATTTCATGTCCCTGAAATGTGGAGGGGATCGAGATGGTGCGGGGGCTAACGTACTGGCTTCCCACCCTGAGGGCGCGGGTTCAAATCCCGGCGGTGTTGAATATTTTTCAGAGGTATCTCGATCCCTACTTGAGGTACTTTGTGGAGGGCACTTTGAGTGAGTACGCCGTCCGTCGGATGGGACGTTAAACTGCGGACCCCTTGGCGCCTTTCGTAAAGAGTAGGCTAATGCCGACGCCGGGTTTCTCTCCACCCTTCATCCTTTCCTGTCCATCCCCTATGGCGCAAATGACCTTAGCTGTCGGTCGCCTCCCCTCAAAACTACTACTACTGAAATGTGGACTTGTGTAGGGTGTCAGCAAGTAGTTGAATGCTCAATCGACGGTCGGAACGCTAACTTCGCGCACACGATTCACGTTTTCGTCGGTTCTGGCCGTTGTTGGGCTTATAGAACGTGGTTCGTCGGCGACCTCCTCCCGGGCCTCCTTGAACGCCTAGAGCCACCTGCCGGACTGTGACCTTGAAGTTTATTCGTCCTCGAAGGCCTCTTAAAGCATTCAAAATGTTTCGGTTGCATTCTTTCCAAGCTGCAAGCAAAACTTGATGGCGTATCGCTGTGCAAGCGAACGTTCCATCGCGTCGTGCTACAATGCCGAAAAACACACTTCACGCGGAGGCACGTCCTTCCACTCAGACTGCTCGGAGTGAACTAGCGGCCAGCTTCATGGGATTATCATGCCCCCCCCCCCACCACATTTCCCGACCAATTTCACCTCACCATAATTTGCTGGTTGGTCAAGTTTGATATAAAATAGCATATGAAATCCGATTTAAGCGGCCCCTGAAATACTTGACAAAGTTTTCTTTCAATTGATGCCTTCTTTTACTACTTGTAGGGACTTACTGTCCTCAAAGAAGGGTGGAATCAGATTAATTTGCGTCCTTAGTGGATTTTGAGAGGACAAACAAGCCAAAGGGTTAAAATCATGAATTAGTGCATTGCAAAAACAGTGTTATAGGTATGGGATGAGAGTTAATAATTTAAAAAAATAAAGATAATGGCGCCTCCGACGAATAAGCGGGATAAGATGAGCATTAAATTTGGGAGATATAAACTAGAGCGCAGAGCGATCGGAACATAAAAGTAAAAATTTTTCAAGGCAAAGAACATTTTACAATAGAGCGAGAGTTGATGACCTGCACTAGAAGTAAAGATGTAAAGAAAAGGCTGAAAAAAACTTTGATGCGGAGCGTCGTTTTGTATGGCTCGGAAGTTTGGTACTTCCGGCAAGAAGAAGTGACGTTATTATATTTCTGGAGCCAATAGAATACTGCAAACTAACAAAATATTAGTTTTTTACTATCCCATGTTTACATCACTAGTCCATGTGCCATTCTTTGGTCCATTTTGCTCAAAAATGAGGATACTAGAAGACTATTGCCGAAGTGTTACGCCCCACATTCAAGTTCGTCGCAAAAACCTTTCGCTTGCGGTCTGATTCCTTGGCTATGACCGCTTTTCACCTTGTAGCTCCCTCCCTACCCTCTTCCCCGGAACCGTCTCCGGCATCAACCCTCTCTCCCCGCACTCTAATATCCGCGATTTTTCGCATCTCGGATTGAGCCGGAGTGGCTGGGCGTCGCTGGATGGGTGGAGGAGTCGGAGGGCATCGGGGGAAAGCGGCGGCAAAGGATTGATGAAGGGGAGATGACGACGACGTGGGGGGGGAAAGCAGGCGGAAGGGCCCACGGTGAGTCCCACGACTCGGATTACCGCCGTTCGACACCCGTAGGGGGTACTGTGCCTCCGATATCACGGAAATTGAAAACTCTAATGGAGTGGCGTCGTGCTGCGGTTCGTTTTATTTATCCCCCCCCCCCCAACCCACCCAGCCGAAGTGATTCGTTGGGCGCGGAAGATAAAATAAAAGCGAAAACGGGAAAAAATAAGAGAGCGTGGGGGAGAGGCAAGCACAGGATTAAGCTGGGGGAAAAAATAAGGGTTGGAGTTGTGACTGCGTCCCTCTTCACGAAGATTTAAGTAGCGTAGGGATTTCAGGCCCACCTACTGCTATGTGATAACTATTCTTATCCCACAGCGTCTCAATCTACACGCCTTTTCCATCGGGCGCATCATTCCCACCTCCTCTCCCTCCCCAAGGACTCCTTTAAAAACCTCCACCCCTCCCTCCCTCGCCCCCCTCTCCCGCCGAGAGGACATCTACTCGTGTCCACGGGGCGTCTCGCGAATGCCCAACGTCCTGTTCACCGCACAAGCGGGGGCGGATGCAAGGTCAACCTTCGTCGTGAGCATATTGATCGCAATGTCGAGCAGGAGCACGGGGGAGAAGAAGAGATAAAAGTGCGACAGTTTCGTTAAAATCAAGTTTCATCGGTTTTGGGTTCTCGAGTAATTGGAAAAAAGTATTGGAACCGAATGGAAGGGATGAAAGGCACATTTTGAGGGAATGGGTGTGTGGTTCCCTTGCTCCCACCTGGATTCGCCACTGACATTCATTCGGCATAGAACATTTAACCCGAACAATAGTCCGAAGAATCGCGTAGAGCACTTGGCATCGTTGTGAAAGATTACGAAATCAAGAAATTTATTTCATAAGATAGTTGGAGGCATGGAAGCGATTCATAATAGAAAAGTAGAAACTTTGTTCTGGCACACACGTTCTATTATGGACGACCTATGTCTCCACCTACAACCTGATGATGAATTTTTTAAGTCGAAACTTAAGTTGTGCACCATGAAACGCATGTGTAAGAACAAAGTGTTTTCTTTTCGAGAAATTGTTTTCGCCCAGATCTCGGCATAAGATTGGAGAAGTGTGACGAAAGCATAATAAGGCGACTCACTGAACCATGAGATCCCCAAGGGTTATGCCTTTACATTCCGTTTACAACTACCCTATTTCCGAGAAGAGTGTTAATCTTTTACAGGAGCTGAAAAAATTATTCGGTTGCCACTCCATTCATAAAATGTTTTTTAATGACTGTCAAATATAAATTTCATATTGAATTATGCGTTTGAATTTATGCATGCGATTGCATTAGAACTTAATTTGTGAACCTAAAATCTTCCTTCACTCTCCTCTAACTTTGAAAATGCTTATAAGTAATTTCTCGGAGAGAGACGTCTAGGAAAGAAAGTCATAGGATGAAGGGTAAAAGTTATTGGGCACAGCCTGAAGATCAATAGTTCCCTGGAGACCGTATTGGAATGTATCGCAGAGGGGGAAATATTAAAGAAATACCGAGGATCGATTGCGAGAAGCCAGTGATGGAAGACGTTAAGGACAAGAAACTATTAAGAAATAAAGCGAGTGGCACGGAACAAGGATCGCTTGGAGGGCTGCTGCAAATCGATCCTTCGTTTGATACCTATGATGGCGATGAATTTCTACAATTGCTGCTCATTTCCATTTGCTATTTCTCATCACTGAATATCTTATCCGAATGTCTCACTCTTTGGTGGGACTCGCATTACTCATTAAGGTCCCAGTGCACGTAATATTCGAGGACATAATCATTCTCCATCCATCATTTCACAATAGACGTTAGGGTAAACACTTGTCATTGCAGCAAAATATTCCCCCAGGATATGATCAAACGATAGACAGAAGCACACAATAAGGTCATCTTATTTTTCCTATTCCAAGCAAGCCTCTGGGATCTACTTATCTACTTCCTTCGGCATCGTCGCTAAAAATTATGAGCAGGAAGTATATGTATAGCATTTGTCTGAATAAGAGAGGGACACAATGGCACACAGTTAAAGTGAACTTCCATCCTCTCGGCACATCTCTCATAGGAATCGCTCACTCGTTTCCCTGCATTCTAATCCCTCCCCACCCACCCATCCATCCATCCATCCATCCGTCCCCGCCGCCCCTCGAATCACATTCGCCGCCGTCGCCTCGGCACTCCCGAAGGACAACCCTTCTTCCTTCATTCGCGCTCGCGCGCTGACCGCGATCCCTCAAAGCCTTCCCTCCGCCTCACGGATCCTCCTCCCCTTCAACGGCAACCTCCCCGCCCCCGGGGGAAGGGAAAAAAGTCGCGTGTATTTTGCCACGATTGGAGGTGTGCGATCATGTTGCACTCCGGAAACGTCTCAGCATTCCGGAGAGACGCATTCACTTGGAGAGTAGTTAGGGAAGGGATTAAAATTTGCCACCCATGTCCTGAATGTGGGCTCATTTGGCCCAGAATTCGATCTGGTCATTTATCGATAGTTTTATCACAATACTTGGAGTTCACCCTGCTGTCTATAGCGCGGTTTCCAGTGCAGAATTACGAGGGACTATAATAATTGCTAAAGACATTTTATCAGAGTGAATAGGTACCTTGAGTTGATGCGGGAAAACTGCTTGCAGAGAAAATGTTCATCTTGAGTGTAATCTTCGGAGACGAAACTACTCTTTTAGTGCAACAACATAAGATATATTTCTTATGTTTCTACAAACGCATCAAATTTGGCGCAAAACAAAGTACTTCAGAACCATGACATTGGTTATTCTACACCTCTCTCTATTGTCAAAGAACCCGAATTTTATGGATGTGCTCAAAGAATGGCGGTATCTTCGATCTCAACCACTCTGTATATAAATGCACCTACAATTTGCAAATAAACCATCCGATTAACAACCGTGAGCAATCGGAAATGAATATTACTTCACTCGAGGTCAAATTTTTAATTTTCACCACCGGTTATATCGCGGTAATATTTGAAGTAAATCTATATAAAATTTCATAAATAAAATGTACATACGATTCCTATATGAAAGGGGGTGAAGCAATCCCTAGGTTGTTGCTCCTACCATGGCAGTATTTAGCAGCTGACCCCTATTGCTGAATGGCATCATCCCATAAATTGTTATTAACTCGATGAAAAACGTGTCCCAAACAATTCAATACATAAAGAACACAAAGTACATCAAATAGATTTCAAATAAAATGTTTAAGCTTTTCGGATTATGCTAAAACAAAAGCTATGATTAGTCAGACTTAAATAAACTCGGTATCTTTAGATTTGCAGAAGAACCAGGAGAACAGAAATAGATAGAAACTCAATAGAAATAACTCAAGTAAATTAGGACTCCAATCCTTATTTTAATCCTTTAAGGTAGGTTTTTGATAAATCTTGGCACTACCCACGACTGTACTCCCAATTATGCTCTAACTTACATGACAAAATATCCTTAAACCCAATGTCACACCCATATTACAACCACTCCTTCTTCAGAACTTAATACCTTCGAATTCCATCCAAAATTTCAATTATTTTCCTCCCTCCCTCGACGTCACCTTCCAAGTTATTCTCCTCTCTATCGCAGTGACCAGCATCGCATTTCCTCTCCGTATAAGTGCTACCCTGCATTCACTTGCCCTACTCTCTCCGTTTTTTCCATCCAATGACCATCTATTTTTCCCAAGCGTGCCCAAAACTTCAACTTTTGTTTTCCATCTGGCTTTAAAAGGCCTATACTTTGTTAAAATATCCACGAATTAAAAATTGGTTTATGATTTTTAAACATTCACATTTCGGTCTTTAAGATTTGGTCTCTTGCTACGGTAACTGTCGTCTAATATATTAAACTTTTGATTGGTGAAGTTTCCAATTTTTTCTTCTGTCTATCATCAGTATCATTTTACGCATTGGCATGATTGGTTTCATTACATATCATATCTATCACAATGTCCGTAATCCGTGATGTCCATACATCACCATCACCTGACGATGATGACGTAGTTACATTGAAACCGGTCGCATTAATAAATTTAATTTTGTGGAAAATTGCCAATTTTTCATTTTTAATTAATTAATGTCCGTAATCACTAATATTTGATGACCAATCTCGAATGAAGGAGATTTTTATATCTTTAAATCTTCACTTCTGTCCCTCAATTCGTACCATTCCCGTCTCATTTCTTTACAGCATATGAATTGTCTTACTCTTTACTTACTTTACCAATTCTTTTTCTCCTTGCGGCTTGTTCGCCCTACCCTGCGTCCTTGTAATGCCTTTGAAAGGCACGATGCAGATGTAAATGAGCAACCACTCGCTCTCTGTTCACCGTTGTAGAGAGAAGTATGGTGCAAAAACGCCCTCCACATTCGGCCCAGTGCTCACTCGCCATTTGCTGGACTCCCCTCCGCAATAATGGCCGCGGTGGCTGCACGAAGTCCACATCGGGCAATGCATTGGGCTCACACACAATTACTCGCTTCAAATCTGATTTACATATGCGACACTTGCCAATCAGCGATAATTTTAAAGTAGGTAGAATGACAACTATCCATGTATATTAGTTTACGATAACAATATGGATTATGCATGCATTATGCCAGTTATATGTATAGCCTAATCGCCCGATATTTTTATAGTGATATCCGATAAGTGTAACTGATCACAGTAGATTCAAAATGTTAAAATGGATAGTTTAAATATCATTTATAATGTCGACGGAACTGCAACTCGTGTTCGCACTGTGATATCATGCTTCCCAGATTTAGATCAGCTTGTTGAGCATAAGAGAAAACTATTAAGGATCTAAAAAGGCACAAAAAACACATTTTTGGGGGCTAAGTAGTACTTTGGGAGCTAGTAGTAGTTAGTAGTACCACAGGAGTGCACTTTCCGGGGAGGATGGGATAAGAAAAATCTTCTTCATCGAATGCCTCAATTATTCCAATAGAGATGCATAAGTGGTAAAAAGAATAGTCCAAGATGTTTCATCGACGCGCTCGTGCCTCGGGGATTTCTCTTACGTGATGGTCTCTCAGTAGTGTTGGTACATCAGGGTATATTGGGGTGCGTAAACGCGGAAGTTGTTTTGAACGACACATTATCCATCCATTGTTTATTTAAAGTGAATTAAGTATGACGATAAAATGATAAATAGCATGGGCTACTAAGTAAACTGTTGAGTATATCAGTATTAATAACAGCCGCAATAGATCACTTACGATCGTAAACTCTAAAGTGATTCACCATCCCCTGGTCATTTGCTAAAATATCGTCTTAAAGTCCCTCCATATCAAGTCAACGACGCACGCTCAAGTATTTTTCATATTCAATCAGGAGGAGTCAAACGGTCAGTAATTAGAGTTACATTAATGAAAATGGAGAGGAATTTTTCCTTCTGTAACTCGATACGAGTAGGGCAAAGGTGCGTTCCATTAGTT
The DNA here is from genome assembly GCF_022747635.1 of Hetaerina americana. NCBI lineage: Eukaryota > Metazoa > Arthropoda > Insecta > Odonata > Calopterygidae > Hetaerina > Hetaerina americana. The sequence goes on along the minus strand of NW_027286985.1, from coordinate 1,392,542 downwards.
AATGATCACGAAATGATATGGACCATGGTTATAACACGTAATACCATTTTCAAGTTGAATAATACTCCGTTTGGCGAATCTAGGGTGTGTCCCATAGAAATGACACATTCTGTGTCTGACCCAGTCATTCTCGTTATTGTCTGTCCCATTAGTAACCCACCTCATTTGGACCCACTCCCAACTTATTTAAGAATTTGAGAGATGTTCCGCAGGTTAATCTATACAAGCACACATGGACCCAAAACCAGCTTCTTTGAACCATGGACCACGGAAAAGAAGTGAGGCAACTAACGCACCACCAACCGAGGTACCCATCTTTCCCATCACCCCACCACAACCGCTCTCATTCCCTTAATCTCCTCGGCCGACCTTTCTCTCTCGATGTATCCCGCTATCTGGCGTAAGGAGGAGGGGGAGGTTGGCAAGAGAGATGCAATGATCCGTTGCTGGACGGTGAAGAATTCTCCCCCCGCAAGGTCACGCCCTTCCCTCTCGTCCGACCCCCCCCCCCCCCTAACACCCCACGGACAAAGAGGAGGCAGAGGCGATATTAGACACCTCCGAAACGTACAAAATTCCTCCTCCACCCCTGCGTCCGTCGCCAGGGACACTCCAGGCCGCCGAGTCTCCACTCGTGGGCCTCCCTCCCCCTCCTCCACCCCCCTCTCCTTCGCCCCTCAATTCTGACCACCCCCCGCCGCCTCCACTCAATTCACCTCAATTTCCAGACCGCCTCAATCTGGGGTACGACCAGCCACAGGCTTCGCCCAAAGTTTGGATTAGCGTATGGGAAAAATGAAGTATATTTCGTCCAAATATCGATAGCCGAAAAATTCATGACTATGTTTGGTTTTATAGGTGTGAATAGAGCTCACCTAGTTCTAAAGCCTACGGTGAGTTAAATTAGCACATCAGGGTAGAGAAAGCCAGTTCATTTCCCTGAGTCGACAGTGCTTTCTCAAGAAGATCAGGTAACCGAAAAATCACACATCTTGGGTAAAGCTGAGGATGCTCAGAGGCGTTCCCGGGAATCGAACCCGGGCCCTCCTGTCAGTTTTTCACCGTTCCATTCACTGGAAAACCACCTCTCATGTTGATAGCATATTTTAATAAATATAACTTAACGAAGCTATTAGTTGGCAAAGTCTACTGCGGTCAGGATATAAGTTTGTCGAGATAACTAGGATGCGTTTTCAGTATGGAGATTGTGAAAGCATTGTGAGCATACAGCCGTGTTATGGTCTAGCTTTCATCTTTTGTCCCAGGTGACTTTCCTACTCTCATACTTATTTCACAGAGTGACGCTAATGGTGAATTCATGCGATTAACCTCATATGTAATTCATGTATGAGCTATTTTATAATTCCAACACCCTCAACACGAAGAATGACATTACGAGTAGATTTTTTTCCAGCGTTAAGAATTCTAATGGAGGGGGTAATTACCCCCTTGAATCCACTCACGCCTCAGGTCACGGCATTCTCCTTCCTCCCACCCCTCTCACCCCGCCCCCAACGACGGAGTCCCCATGGAGGCCCCACTCACCCGACAATCCCTTGGGCCCCTCCCCTCTCCTCTCCTTCGTGTTGGGCGAGATTTCCTCGTTTTTGTCGGCAAACTTGGCCTCCGCCCCTTCTCTCTCTCTCTCTCTCACTCCCCTTGGGGATGCGAAAATGTATGGCGTTCGTATGGCGGTTCGTTCTTCGCGCCTTCCTCCAGTTTTATATTATTTATATATTTTTCCTCAACAGCTATTTCAGCAGCCGGGTATGATAATCTAGCCAAAAATCCAGGCCAAAAGCGCTTTTCTTTTGCCGATATGTCCAGAATTATATTTTTGGTTGAGCTGTCTGAGGAGCGTGAAAGCACTGAGGGTACGGAATACCATTAATCTTCAGTGTTGCTCTGGGTTTCACTGATGCATCCATGGTTGGAACATCCATACGTTTGTAACATTACTTTTACATATCGTCCCGAGGGATTGGGGTTGTGTAACTATTTACATGGCATGTAATTAATTTCACATTATAATCAAGTATATTCATTCCCGCGAGAATAATTCTGGAAAATATATTTAGATGTGTGCAGAATTATCATCTGCATGAAAAATCGGTAACAAGGCCATTATATCACTCGCTAGAGCAGCGCTATATCACTTTCCGAAAACGATTTCCTTTTCTTTCTCTCTCTCTCTCTCTCTCCATTCAGTCACTCTTCATATAAATGTACACCTGCTATAATAGACAGTTTATATTTCCTTCGTCTTAATTGGAGATTAATTAGCAATAACGTATTGAAGACGCTATTTTTCGTTCATAGTATGCCTCCTCCATGACACCTCCAGTATTCGATGTCCTCCCTACTTTTATTCATCGAAAGTGATAACATTTCCGAAGCAAGATGGAAGACCGAGATCGAAATACTATACTATATGTGAAAGAGGCTGCGCTAGGCGCGACTAGCAGGATAGCGGGCACGCACGGAGAGGTTGGCACATCGGGAAATAGATTGGGAGGGCTGCAGCAAACCAGCCTCAGATCGATGATGATGCATCTCCATCGGTTCCATTTCAGTGAAAGAACACGACAGTACAGAAGCACTCATTGCTGAGCGGCAGTAATGACGGAATGCCGCTTGCAGTACGTTGCCCCCTTGCTTTTAGTTTCCTCTAATCAAACAGTTCCGGGCTCACTCTCAAAACCCTCGCTTCCTTTTTTTCGTCTTTTCCACTCCTTTATTCCACTTCCGATACCTATTCCTTCTTTTCACCTCTGATCCTCACTTTCATCTCTCCAAATGTGTCTCCGGTAACTTTTGCTATCGCTCGCTTCACATACTCCCGAGGTTTTTTCCCCTTCTTTCCATTAAACGACACCAATGTGAATGCTAAATGGCTAGCTGACACTAATCATTTGAAGTTTCCTTTTCAGTTTGCCTGGTAGAAATTGCCTGTCATCATTACGAATAACATTTCATGTATCTTATGAGTTCAAAAATAGAGTACATTCTATTCTCTATAATGGCGTACAATTTTAAAGTTCTGCATTTAAATCATGGCACTATATGAATTCCTATGTATACCATTATGTGAAAAACTTTTGCAGGAGTTATTTAAAGATCTTCGACAGCTGGGCCAATATCGGTAAACTGTTTCTCTTAAGTGTTTCCGTACCATTGGAAAGTAGAACTTGAATGTAGCCGTAGCTTGCTTTGGGAAGTATGAACACCGAGGGGAGAACTGAATTGAATGACTTGAATGAGGAACTTGAATTTGAAAAAGATTTCAGCAAAATTTCCGGTTATTCATTTGATATGCACACATTTTTTTCTCAATAACAGTACATGAATAAACGAACTATAGAGAAGAATGCGCGAATTTTCGTTTAAAAAGCAACAGTTCAAAAGATCAGAGAGTTGATGGATTGATGATGATCGAGTCTTCACATTCGTTTTACACTATCTTCTTTGACGGCACATTTTGAAATATTTCATTATCTTTGTCTCGCACATCTTTGATTAAAAACATACTCATTCAAACTTGGCACATATTGAGTCAAGGTGCGCATAATTCAGAATAAACATCAGGGCATTAAATTTGATACAATACCTTAGAAGTCCCCGATCAGGAACAGCTGACAGGACCAAGTTTTAATTGTGAGTCCGAGGATAACCGCAGCAACTCGACTCATTTTTATCCATTCACTCACCATATTTTCCAATATTCCTCCTGCCCGTTCATTGGGATATTATTCGATTCGAGGGATTCGATCGAGCATGCGATTTTATTCTGATAAATTGTGCGAAATAATAATCGTTACGTGACCTTTTTTTTAAAATATCCAAGGAATTATTTCAGTTTTAAGCCGAAGACCGTTCATTATAGATACTATTTCTAAGGTCCTATTAGAACCAAATCTTAATCAAAATTACATACAATATATATAAGCGTTTGAATTAAGTGAATTTTTCAGTGACTTATAGGAATCCAAATATTTATACACAAAATATATTCAAATTATAACACGTTTTTAGTCAACTTCCTAAACATTATTTTCTAAAATACTCGTACGCATAATTTAAATACTTTTTAGTTTTAGTATTTCGACTAAAGCGAAGGTGTCATATGACTTTAGTTATGAAAGCACTTCATATCAATCTGATACACTAAAAGACTTTCTAATGCCCGGGTCGGATTGAAGAATGGTTTGGTCAACTAAGTTAAATTGCTGAGGGCCCAATCGATGGCTTGTCCAAAGATCTCGAGTTTGAATCCCGCAAAGGATCATATAACCTCCTTTAGTGGTTAAATAATTTTCCTTGATTAAATTTCCGGAACTTGAGTGTGTAGAAGCTGAGCACCTTGGACCAATTTACTTGCTACTAATTGCGTTTTTATCACATGAAAAGATTTAATTGTAAACATAGAGTATGAGGGGTTCGTATCCATAGATAAGAAAAGTCCATCAAAGTCAAACGATTTTCTGATCCAACTAAGTATAATTGAAGAGTTTCCGCCAATTTACCGATTTCTCTCTTATTCCAGTCAAAACATTTTTATAGAGAGTAATAAGAGTATGATAAAACATATTCAGCCAAAAATTACTTTATCGATGGAAGACAACCATAATTAATATTTGAGCTTCTGTTTTTTGAGACTGAAAACTGAAAGAGAGATGTTTTCATTATTTAAGGGATTACTTTCTTTTATTTATTTAAAGAAATGGAAGAAAAACCTTAACTTTCGTAAAACTTCCCAGAATTAATTTGCAAAGGACCTTCAATATACATCATAAACCGATATAATCTTATTGATTCAAAAATTGACAAGTATAGCATAATAAATGTAATATTTATTAAAATTTATCACGTGTATTTATAAAGGGCTTTGGAAAGAGTATATTGGCCAATTATTTCCGAGCCACCCCCTTCATCTTAAAATAGACGAGTCCTTTGATAAAAGGCAAGAACCAGGTAGGATATTTAAAACAATTACAAGGTAAAGTATTCGTATAGAAAAGAGCCACTGGCTGGAAATCGGTGAATAGTTGAACAAGCTATTTTATGTATAATCGGTCGAATTGGTAATTTGTTATTTATTTTAATATCAACCAATTCATCATAGTATATTAAGTCTTATTACTTGGCCTCAAAAAACTTCAAAGTTAGTTACAACGGCAATGGAGAAGAAAAGTGTTTTCGAATACCTCAAACTATCACAGTATAAATCTGAACCCATACTAAAATATCGAGTGCAACGGAATCTTCGTTATTGGTTGATGCAATTCGAGGAATATTTCTCGGGTTCTATTTTAGGCAATGCAGGGCCCTCTCCTAACTCCCACCGCATGCATCGCGTAGGTAATTTAAATTTACTTAAACACAATAGTATCTGGCGTGAAAAATACCCACTCTTTTGCATAGTGAAGCTCCATTCTCCATTCCCGCTGCCGAGGTCCCTCTTCCCTTTATCCCACCGCGTGTCCTTCCGCGGCGAATGCTTTCTCATCGATTTCACTCAACTCCATTCCATAAAGGGATCGCATCTTCCCCGCCGACAATAATTAAGATTTTATCCAATCCGTGCACTCCTCTCCGACTCCTCCGTGCATCAAGCGTCCCCCCCACCCACCCTCCACTCCCCGCCCCCGCAACTCCCCACCCTCCCGTCTAGAACAACCCACATCATCAACTCTCCACGAACAACCCTCCCCTCTTCCAAGCCATTCCGTCGCACACCCATGCGAGTACCACCCTCCGCTCCTCCCTCCACACACACACGCCTCCTTCTTCCATCATCCTCCTCCACCTTTCCCCGTCACCCCATCCATCCCTCCCTCCCTCCCCCCGTCGCTCGCCCTCTCCTCCCCACGCCACTGCTACCGACATCGCCCCTTCCCCTCTGGGCGCGCGCACTCACACACAAACAGCGCGGGGCCGCGGCGTTAGTGCAGAATGGCTTCCCTGGGGCTACGTGGCTTTTTTTACGGGGGGGTGGGTGGTAGGGGAGGGGTTTGGAATAGGGGAGAGGCGGAGCTGATAAGGGCAGAGGATGAGGGAGGGTAGTGGGAGAGGGAGAGAGATTGGAAGGGGAGAGGGGAGTGAAAAAGGTTGTGGGGCAAAAGGGTGGAGTGGGTGTGCATGCAAAGGCAGGGGGGGAGGGGAGGGGTAAAGAGGGGAGGGGGTGCGGGTGGGAGCGGACGGTTTGCGCCCCGAGTGGTGTGGTGATGAGGCGTCGGTGGTCAGGTGGGGTGCGGGGGATGGTGGGGGGACAGACAGACGGAGGGGCTTGGGACAGAGGTGGACGAAATTTTTAACTCTTTTTATTTCTTTCAATCGCAAGCTTAATCCACACCTAGGAACACCGACGATTTCAATTAACTTTAGACACCGACGGAATTATCGATATCTCACACCGCGTCAACGGGATATGCGGTGTTAATAAACAAAGGGAAGTAGACGAACGGTAAAAGAAAACGTGTTCCGGCTCGCATTTCCTTCACAACCCTTGCCTTGCCTCCAAAAGGGAGAGAAACCTTGGAGGTTCGGACTTCCAGATAAATTCCATCCCACACCTCTCTATCTATCTCTATCTTATAGGTGGCAGATATTTACGAGCGCGGACTGATTATCCTAATAAATTGAAAAGGGTATTTTTGTGGCTGTCGTAATTCAATAGAAATGACGGAGGGAATCAGTCCCATGGATTGCAACAGAATTATGCCAATCATTATAATTTCTATTCAATTCATATGCTTTTTCCTCACATTGGTTTTAAATTAATTTTTTAATGTGGCATTATATGTTAATTTACTGGTTCCCATCCCATCTTCCTTTTGCACTTGTGATCAGACTTATTTATATTTACCGCCGAGAGGCTCAGGCCAGCGGTTTGAATTTGACGCATTACTTGATGCTTATGCGAAACAAGGATGGAATAACCTATGTTACGAAACAACAACAAATATTAATGATATACTGTAATTTGCTCTCATACATACATATATTCTCTCCTCCAAAATCTTTAAATTCACCGCTGGAGTATAACTTCAAAAACCAAGTTCTATTTCGTTCATAAGAGATTGTAATGGCTTCTCCAAGGATAAATACAACCAATCTCAGCATTTCAGGGATGCTTCCTAAGGATCTTTAAACTATTGCGTACCTATGGATGTGAAAGTTAAGAAAAAGACCAAGTAAATGAGTTAAATAAAAGCCCAGTCGCTAAAGTTTAGGTAGGGAATGGGATATATCACTGCAAGAAAAAGTCTACCAATAAACAAACAAGTCAAATTCGCAAAAAAGGTACAACTTTTTGCGGTAGGTGTGTCAGGAATACTAGGCTTGCATTTATTATATATAATGCAAATCAACCATAACAAAAAACTGTCAAATATCAATGAAATATTCTTCATTCCCATTTTTCAAATGAAACACCTCTTAGGAAATTTAAAAAAAAATTAAAAAAGAACGCAGAATCACCTAAGCCGTACGAGTAAAGAATACGTATTCCGTTGTTAGTTGGTCTCAATGAATTGATGAATAAGAGAACTTTTAATGCTTGCTAAATCAACATAGTCTCAAAGACTTTCAGCTTATAGCAGTATGTACTACGGATCTATTGATACGCACTACTACATTTGCTTACTAACTTTTATTTTGAGTAGGAAGTGGGATAAAGCTCTATGAAACCCGAGTGTTAGATAATCCGGATTTTTTCTTAATCCAGAAGACTTATCCGCCCAAACCCCTAAATTAGTTCGGATTAACAAGGTTTCTTCTGTACCATCTACATGCTCAGTTTCATTCGAAAATTGATGTATCCCATCATATCCTGTCTGCCTTTTTTCCCTTTGATAATTAGTTTCTTCCTCTTTCCCCAATCAACCCAAAATAAGCTCGTATCATGCAGATTAATTAAGCTTTCTTCTGCTTTAAGTCGAATAACACGCCAAACATACAGCAAAATCGAAAATTGATGAATAGTATAATCCAAATTACCGTATTTTTTGGCAGAATTTTGGTTGTTTTCAAGTAATTTATTCTTTGTTGGATGCACGATGCTAGTTGCAAAGTTTATTTTGGAACTTTTAAATGCTGACGTAAGGAGAAATTTTAGTCCCAAGATTCACGGATTAAGTAAAATCACGGCCGGCTATACTAGAGCGCTTCAGCATGAATGCGGGGGGGGGGGGAGAGGAGAGGAAGCATTCCACATCATCAGACCCAAAAAGAGAAGCCATAATCTCAAAGCTCCAAGTAGATTCGTCCAAGGCCAATTCAATGATTCGTCCAACTGCACTTCACCTCTTTTTCCATCTCCATGGATGTGCACATGGGAAATATTAAAACCATACCTTAAGTAATACTCAGTTCAAGATTAGCGGACGCACATTGCAAGAAAAATGCTCAATTAGACGAAAATTTGAGAAAATAAAGGAAAGCATCCCCTTAATCCCATCTTAATCTTAAAAATTATTATTTCCCATAATTTTTATTATTCATCCACGGTTATATATATATATATATATATATATATATATATATATATATATATATATATATATATATATATATGCTTTCGTAGACGTAACACGGAAGTGCCGAATAGTAAAATACACAGTAACACACAATATAGAAACACAAAAAAAGAACACTCACACGTATTTTCTTGATTCATTACTTCTATATCTTCAGAGGAAGACGGATTGTTTCCGTCGAATTATCAAGAAAATACGTGTGAGTGTTCTTTTTTTTGTGTTTCTATATTGTGTGTTACTGTGTATTTTACTATATGTGTGTATATATATATATATATATATATATACATATATATATATATATATATATATATATATATATATATATATATATATAACACACAGTAATCAACCCAAAGGTCGGTTTAGTAGGTAATGGTAGAGATCACCCAGTACTAAGCCCTGTAGGGCTTAGTACTGGGTATATATATATATATATATATATATATATATATATATATATATATATATATATATATATGCAGATTAATTAAGAATATATATATATATATTCTTGTTACCATTTACTTTAAAAAGGAAAATTTCCCCTTATATTTTTCCTTTTGGATAGGATTCTTATTCTCTGATGTGAGTTGGCACACTTTTTTTGAATTGGTTCTTAAAACATTTGCTTTCCCGTTTCGGAAGAAAGTAAGCGTGAGGACGGGATGCGAAAGGTGGCAAGAGAGGTGGGAGATGTGAGAAGGGAGGGAGGGCGGGAGAGACGGGAGAGGGATGGGAGGAGGAAGTGCTTGGGCTTGAAGAGGGGGCGAGGGACAAAGGTCTCCCATCCCCCCGTCGAGTGGAAGCAGGCAGGGGGAGGGGGGGATGAGGGAGGCGTGCATGCTGGAGATGATGCTCGAGTCCCTCCGGGGGATGTCTCGTGCCTGCACCAAACGGTGGCGGAGAGAGGACTGGGCGCGTAAAAGGGGAGCACACGGAGGGGGAGCTATGGAGGGGGGGCGGGGAGATGAGAGAGGGAGGAAGGGAGGGAGGGGGTTTTGGTGGGGGAGGAGGTAACGACGTCAAAATTGAAATCCCTTTACTTGTTCGGTCTCCACTCTTTTTCCCCTCCCACCCAGCGTGTCCCCAAAAATAGTTGTTTCTAAGCCCACTCGCCTTCTTCCCTGCACCCTTTCCCATCATTCCCTTCCCTAATTCCTTGTTTGCGTCTCCCTTTCTCCCCTCTTTGAGAGTTCCGAGCTTGCGGGCTGGAGGGTAGAGGGTTCGAGTCCTAGATATGGTGCGGGCAATAATATAGCGTTTTCACGTAATTATTTTCCGTCTTTCGATATCAGCAGAAAACAATCATTGGAAATAATCACCTCGCCAGATCTTATTGTGAAAGTAAAAAATTATTATTATGGGGTTAAATCCATGTTTACATCAAATGGAGGGATTAACCAATCAATGGCGGCCACATTTTGTGCGCTTATTGTATTGATGCAAATGATTAGAAGTAGGTACATTTGTATCCTTTTACATCTGTATTGTCTTCTGCCGAAATCTTTATTCCTTAATTAGTCGTTCATGATGGCCATCCTTTGATCAAGTCAAAGATAATTTAAGGGATAAATACAATTTTCTGCAGTAGCAGTTGAAAAATAGGAGAGATTCACGAATATGACTGCCTTATTTTATTCAAATTCAAGTTCGTTGACCTAATTATTCTCTGAAACCCTATAAAAAAGTCAATTAAGTATTACATTTGGGGAAGAGCTGGTCTCTTGGTATTTTATCCTTATTTACGATCTATGACTAGATAGTTATTTCATCAAGTTTTTATTTTACCTGCTCCCAACACCTCTGGCTACCGTTATCTTCTTTCCCTGCATCTTAGGCTGCTTGCGTTGCCTCACTCTATTACCGTGAACGACTTGACTCACTACATCTTGTGCACTGGAAATTTCAGGTAATGAGACGCACGAATGCGGACACTGGCTTTCCCAACATGAAATTCTGGATCAATTTGAATCTTAGGAAATTAAACTTGGGAAAATACACGGCAGGCGAGGAGTTCCATTCGCCAAAGAATGCAAACAATATTTGATGCGCTCCTTTTCGGTGTTCAATGAAGTTGGGATGGAGAGGGTTGATAAAACTCGATGGTTGGGGAAAATAAGTATTATGAGGACTGCGGGAATATTACAACTGAATTCTTAATCTAATACCGCGGCAAGAGGAAACATATTTAAATTCAATTTCAAAGTCACTTATCGTCAGGGCAATGAGAAAGGAGCAAAGACACACCGAGTCACAATATCTTATGAAGCAACGGCGTCAAGCCAAAATCTATCGAAGACCATAAGCTCTCATGGGTGAATATTGCATCGAATTGGATGACTCTTGGAAGACATTTTAACTAGGTTTCTAATATCGAAACCTATTTACTCTTATCTCATTTTCAACTGGTGAAGCATTTTATTTATATTTCAGTCCTATTTCAAATTCATTAGCTTGAGAAAATAAAAAAATAGATTATTTCAGAGGAGCCAAATAATAACAGTTAAACGATTTCTGAATGATGGTAAAAATCTAATATTACACACTGCAGTTTGAATTAGTGCTGAGTTTCCTCCCGATTCTCACCAATTTTATAATCGCGCAAACTAAACTCCTTCCATTTTTTTATTAATTTATACTGGCCTATCTCTAACTGTCACCACAGATTTTTTCTTCTTATTTACTAATAGTGTTAACACCTTTCTGTAAAATGAACCAATTTCACCCTTCCTTTATACACTTTCCATTTCTTTGCATTGAGTCTTTCTCCCCGGTTCTCCTGCTCTGTTTGTTTCCCGTCTCGGTTAATTACTTAACCATCTATGCTTTATTCTACCTATATCTACCTAATTTGTTCCATTTCCTTCTCTCGCCCATCTATCTCATAATTTTGACCGTAATTCATGGTTTGCTTGTCATTTTCCTTTTTGATGTTCATATTGTTTCATTTATGGCTTTCAATATCCTTTTTTGATACATTACCACGTTTTTCTTTAGCACTTGCCTCTCTTTCCTTAATCATGATTTTCTCAAAAGCCTGCTAATACTCCTTTCCTGTCAGTCCTGTTAATGCATTGGGTCGATTTTCCATATCCTAACCTTTCTGCTCTGTTTTATAGCTTTGAATGAGACCCTACAGTTCACTATTGCTAAATAATGGTCTGATTCTGTATTCGCTACCGGGAAGCTGTACGAATCATTCACACTGTTCCGTAATCTGTACCCTACCATTATATGTATAGCTTAACTGATATCTTCCTGGACCTCCGGGCATTTTCTATGAATTCAGCGTTCTTTGTGGTGTCTAAACCAATTGTTTGTTATTATAACCACTGTCTCCTGCAGAATTTTATTGCTTTCTTCCCGCGGGCAGTTCTTGTTCCTTAACTATAGTCCCCTTCCTCTCTAGCTTTCTTTCTCTCACACTGCCTCTATCTTCGCCCACCGTCGCCTTCCAATAACCCCACCACCTCCAAATGCTTCGCTCCAGGAACGCCTACAATTACGGGCATATCATCTTAGAGATCGTATACCCTGTCGACTTCTTCCTCCCTATGATTGCTTGGCAGTATGTTAACCTAAAAAATGACTACGTTCGTTGGTCTTCCACTTATTCCATAATTTCCTAGCGGTCACTTGCTTTATGTTTATTACGCTTCTTTTTGCGGTTTTTTCCATATTATTTTCATCCCTTGCTAGTTTTCTTGCTTCCTCTGTATATTACTCTAAACTTTTCACTCCAGTAATCCTCGCTTCCTTTCCAGGCTCTTTGTAGATATATTAATTATTTACGCCCAAAAGAAGAGAAATTATAGAGAATAAACATGATATTATCATTAGTAGAACTGAAGCCCTCCAACATTGTGATACTTCTTTGAATATTTGCTCTTATTTATTTTCTTTAGGTATCTAGTAGCATGGTCGCCTACTCGATATGTGGTTCCAGGTGGTGTGGAGATTCACACACATAGGCGGACCACTCAGTATTCGAAGTGGCCATGTACTCTATTCTACCCCCTTCTAGAAATTACCGGCAAAGAGTTATTTGATATAAAATAGGCTCGTCAAAAATTACGCAACACTCGAGGAGACAAACGTGGATCAGTGCAGCTATACATGCCCACACCTATCTGCCAAGATGGTTATTTAAAAGCGACCAATAAATGCATCTCGGAGTTAATTTATAACATGGTAAAGGATAATTCAACAATCTCTGGTAAACGATACGCCATTTGTAAAGTTCGAAAAGGACAAACCATTGTGAGCAGATACTTAAAAAACGAAATGAAGACGGAGAAACTCTAAACGAATAGGCAATGAAATATAAACAGGCAGATGCCAGCGATGTTTGATAAGTAAGGAGATAGAGGCAAGGTAGGAGGTGCAAACAGATTTCAACTCGACTACATTCTACGGAAGAAGTGATTGAGGAACCAAGTGAAGCAGGACTGCTAGAGGAACGGGGGCTCGTCCGACAACTCCCTGCCACTCTCCCGCGCCCCCCCCCCCTTGGCCACGTGGGGGGACAGATGTTCGACCTTCGTTCTCATTCTATTCCCACCCCCTTCCCCTGCATGCGGCTTCCCTTGCTTCCCTCCCTCCCACGGCCTCCACCCCACCCCCGCCACATCCCCTCCCTCCGAGCACACCACTCCCCCCCACTCCATCGCAATGATACCGCTCGCCTATTGACTTCTCGGATGTTCCCTTTTTTCATCCCCCCTCAGACCGTGTTGCTGCACCGCGAGGTTCCTTCCGACCCCGCGGTCGCTTGCGAGGGCGCTCCCGAGGAGAGCAATTGCCTTTCGGTAGCTATTCTGCTCCCTGGGGGGGGGGAGGACGCTTGCCACACCCGCTCTCCAAATGAAGCTCGGACCCCCCCCCCCATTTAGCCTAGCCCCCCCCATTTAAATTATCTCTCCCATATTGGGGACCATCCAAATTATTGATTCCGTCATGTGTATTGCACGGTCCAAATCTTTTCCGTTTGCTAATCAAATCAAATTCTCTTTCAATATCCCCGACTCAGTGAAACCTCTACCATCTGTGGACACCGTGGAATTAGTATTGCATATATTTCTATTTCGGACACCGCCGTCGGCTCGTGTGACTCAAGGTATTCCGCTTGAGCGATGACACATTTCTCATCATGTTCTCGCGGTTTGAAATACCAGGAAGCACCAACACATTCCAAGCGTGAGCCTGGAACTCAAGGACTTTGGGTGCGTCAGATACAGCTGACATCTCTTATGATGAATGTAATAACCACAGTGTCGTGGCATTTCATCCATGAACAAAATATGACTCCTTTTATCAGTGCTTTTTATTTAAATTTCAGATAGGAAGAGTTGCAAGCAAAAAAAATGCAGATTTTATACCATAATGTTGTCTTTAATCGGCTTACGTTGCAATGCATTTAAAAAATTAAACGATGAGATATTATTAACAAGAAAAATAATAAGAAAACTTTCAGATCAACAAATATTTGTACATCTTATACGTAATAAACTTTCATAATAAGTGCGCAAAAATTAAATAATATTCCTTCATTAAATGATATTAAGTTAACAATATTTATATAATTGTTATTTAAACAGTTAAGCTTCACTGATGAAGATCTTTACGAAAATTCTAGCATGATTTTCTTTAAATAGATAAAGTAGTTCATTTAGTTCTTATAGAATCAAAACTACACGGCTTTAAGGCGAGTATATCTCCCGGAGTATGGCATAGATTTGTATTTTAATAAATTACTTCCGATTTTCATTTTAAAATGGCCAGTTTATTTTCAAAAAATTCATTTTGTGACTATGTTTTCTGTCACTCCAATTGCATTACAGATTATTAATCTAATCGAAAATTATATTACAACTGTTTAAATGCAATTGCATGATATTGGGTATAAAATGCTTAATAATCATATAAGATGGAAAAGAATCGGATCTTAATAAGTTCAAAACATACTTATATCTACTGCAAAATAATTTTCCAATAGTCTCTTAGATATTTTGGTTTTGATTAATTTATCTTTTTACCCGTTCAAGTAAGGAAAACAACCACGTTCGAAGCTGCTTTGCAGATCCTTTAATTATTCATTTTTCTTTCCTCACTGCCCGTAAATAGATTTTGCCAATTTTGGTCAATTGTTTCCGATTCCACTTTATAAGCGAATCCTCTCAAGGCTTACAGGGAAAGATAGAGGTGAAGCGTATTTGATTCTTCCCTTCATTACGGAAATTAAACGAGCTCAATTGCGTGAAAAATCGTCACGAAATTTTTAATATTCGACTGAAAATGGAATAATAAAAATAGTTGGGAGATTAATTACGCTAATCTTTTCCATCGGTTTCAGAAGTTGTAATTTAAGTTTTATTATGCCTTCCATTTTCTTACAAATGTGATTCCTAATATAATATCTTCTCCGAAATTATTCTCAAGATTTCAAGATGGCAAAATTTTCACTATAACGATGGATATATTCAATATTATTTTTAGCCAGTTAAAAAAAAGAGTTCCTTTTATCCTATTCATCTATTGTTTTTAGAAGGTTACCACGCATAGACAAAAAACATCTAAAAATTGGAGAAAAATTTTTACGCCTATTTAGAAAGATATTAAACGATTTACTTGCAATAGGAGCATGGTGGAATTAATTGCTAGTAGAATGATAAAATAATTATTTAGGTGAAACTATTATTTTATAGCAAGCCATTTTGTTGCTAAAATATTTTATATTTTTTGGCTGAATTTCTGGACTAAGTTGGTTTAATTATTTATTATAAAGTGTTGTATACTTGCATACTACTTACCTACGTAAAATACTATTGTGAGAATCTTTATGCATATTAGTCAATTTGGCAAAAATGAATTCTCTCGTTCATGAAAAATGTCTATATCAAAAAGTATTGACTAATTGAGTAATATATCATCATGATAACTTTATGCGTTGCATGGTTACTAATACACACAATTTGAAACTCCTGATAAGTTTTCGAAGAAGTTCAATATTCCTACAATCGACAGTAGTAAAAGACTTCAAAAGTAACGTCTGAGATGGAAACGGCACTTGTTACAACTTGCAATTTATGTATGTGCATGTAAAACTAGATCGCCCCCGAGTGAGTCAACATCATGGAAAACCTACGCATACGAACATATTTTTCTTCAGTTACATTTTTTACCTCGAAATTTCACTGAAAATAGCTTTTTCATTAAATATTCAACACTAAAAATCTTCACGGAATCGATAAGCATAATTGGATATATATCATTGCGATAAATTATCACATGCGTGCTTTTGGCATAGTTCCATCGAAGTATTTTGTGAAAGATAGCGAAGAAAACACTAAAAACACATTTAAAACACGTATTCTATGAAGTCGCTTGCGTCACCAAAGATTTTAGCATTAAGCCTGTCAAGCCTATGTCAGAAATTCAACCAGAATGGATCTCAGAAAGAAATTTACCTTTGAGGGGCGTTTTCTTGAAATTGTGAAGCGTAATTTCCGAGGTCAGATGTTAAAAAATGAAACTCCTCCCTTGAGACTCCTAATTTTCCCCCGGGCCTTAATCCAGGTCATCTAGCTCTCAGTCGCTGGCAGGGGATCGAATCGGACGCTCTTTCAAATAAGCATTTCGCGGCACAAGCGCCATTGTGCATACCTCTAGGAAAAAAGTATGTTCGTTGATATTTTTCAAACGGCATAGGGTAATAAGAATAGGGGGCGTGATTATGGAAAAAATCGGTCGGTCCCTTTTCTCCCCGCACCGCACGCGCGCACGGCTCATGGCGTGCTCGACGTGTTTCTCCCTCTCCAAACCTCCCAAAGCCACGCCGAGGGAACACTGAACCCCTATTTAAATATTTCTCTTCACCCAGAGCATTGCCCTATATTAACCTGTGCACGTGTGTACTGCGTACATTATGACAGTCGGAAATTCCTCATAACCGGCTGGAAATATATTTTTTAAATAATTGATAAATGATTGTGCGTGACAATATTATGAAATAATCAGGTCATTAAAAGTAGAATTGTATTGAAACGCATTTGAAAGGTGTAATTCTCTTGTCATTGGTCTTTTTCAACGTTTTCTTTGATTGAAGATTCACGACACGCAAAGAGTCGACGTTACATTAACGAATTTTCCATGAAGGAATTACATAATTGTTACGTGCCAAGATCGC
Organism: Hetaerina americana; assembly: GCF_022747635.1. Classification (NCBI taxonomy): domain Eukaryota; kingdom Metazoa; phylum Arthropoda; class Insecta; order Odonata; family Calopterygidae; genus Hetaerina; species Hetaerina americana. Next base: position 1,375,817 of record NW_027286985.1, on the reverse strand, counting down.
GGAAATTATGCAAGCGGAATTTGTTTACTTCTGGATGCTTTTGGATAGCATTATATCAACCCTTGACCCTCTGGTTACAGTGGAACTCTTAAGCTGCCCAATTGGTTACGCTTACCACTTTCGGGTGCCTGAATTCTAAAATAGCTGCCACGAACGGATTTCTTTTTTATATATTACAAACAGGAAGATATATCATATGTCAAAAAACGTACCTTGCATTGCGCCATTTGCTTTTTCAACACATGTAGAGAATCGAACGATCATGCATTTTTAAGACTCGGATACTCCAAATTTTCTAGTTCGGTGAAATACTAATCCAACTAATACTGTGTTCATTTAAAAATTGATTTATGAAATTAGATTCTTAAATAAAATGCGAATGAGCCTACTAGCCAAGGACGTGCTTCTGCTCAGTATCCTTACTTTCATTTCAAACCTCCCAAAGCCATTCCGATCCTACAAACACGTCGAATGGGTCGCTGACCTATTTCCCTAGACCCAGGCCGCCACCTTCGTGGCACCTGCGCGAGAACTCAAGCGCATCCCGCTTCCAAAGGCGATAATCTGCCTTTTTTTCCTCAACTACCACTATCGCACCACCATGCATTTCACTTCCGCCCCTTGCCAAGGTCGCATCCGCCATCGGAAGATTTAATTCTCCCCAAAACAACTGAGCAATTGACATCGTTTTTCATTCAATCCAGAGACTCGATCACCGCAATCCTATCTTCTCCCCTATCTGACGCTACGTCATTCGAACAACGCCTTGAAACCTCATCCGTCTCAATCTTTCTTCATTTGGCCAGTGCATTAGTCTTTTTGTTCTGCAGCCTTGCCTTCAACCTCCTCTTGATCACATTCTCCACGAGTCTTTAGATGTGCCCAATCCATCTGGCTCGTTATTTTTACTGTATACCTTTCCACGTCGCCGTATTCTATCTATAAAAGAAAGAAAATCATCGAGCGTAATGTAGTGTATTTGAAACGTAATAAAATGCATTTTCTGCAGATAAGTTGTACAAATTATAATGACACCGTAAAATTTGATTGACTTAAATCGCGGAGTGACCTTCTCTATCATTTTTCTCGTGTTCTTGAGCTGTTATATTTCTTTTATAGACTATTTCATCTCTGCTATCATCCATTTGATATCAGCCATCACACGGGAATCCCTTTTCCTATTCCTGTAAGCTCCTTAATCACGACATTTCATTTACCTATGGTGTTCACCTCTTTACCTCCCACTAGTTTAATCTATGGCCGTGACACTTTCTCTACCAATTTTTCCTTAGAGCGCTTTCGTGTTACATCTAAATTTAAATTTTAAATTCGCCATCTTCTTTTGAGATCACCATTTCAATCGGCACTCTGCCCGCGAGGGATGTACTCCTATGTATCCATTTGATATCTAGGTCTAAATCGTATTCACTCCCAAGGGTCTCATGCTTCACGTTCAAGTCTATTCCTCTCTTCTCTCATATAAATCCCAACCCAGAAATCTGATTGAGGACTATTTTTGCCTCCGAAATATTTTACCGTGAGAAATGCCATCACTTTATATTTGATAATACAAAGCTGCGTCCTGGGCTGTTTTCTCGCTGCCTTTCATATTGAAGTATTTCGGCCAATTTGGTGAAGAACTCTCTAGACCGCAGTTGTGGCAGTTGATTCCGTAGCGACGACCTTGCTCTGAACCCTTTATATCTTCCAGAAAAACTGCTTGCTGCCTCTCATACGAGTGCGTCACAGTGGCGTTTGATAGCACGAGCTATGTGTCTCATTTGGAGAAAACACAAAATGAGTCTCCAAAAGCTCAAAGATATTTGGAGGCACCATGATTTGAATCCGGCACTTGAGAGGAGCGATTTTTAACTGTCTATTCCTATTATATCCACATAGATCGCAGAAAATGATAGTGTCTAAAGCAGGATTGGCAAATGTTAAGTGCGTGCCAAATTTGGCTTAGTAGACCGTAATAATACCACCAAGATCAGTCTGTGGAAACTGGAACACAAAGTTCCGCGAGAAATTAGACTTGACCCATTAGCAACTGTGAAATCATGATGGATTTACTTTCTTGGTGTACGCATCTTCAACACTCCAACCTCACGGTTTAAAAAGATTTTATCCCAGGGATCGAGGAACGCCAGAGAGGAGAGATAATCTCAAGGAGAGAAAACATTGCCACAATGCCGCACTGACGTACCTTCTAGCAATGGGACTTCGAGAGTTGCGCCCAAAACGAAGGGTTGGGCCGAAGTGCACGGCGGCGTACGTCATGTGTGGGTCAGGGGGGGAGGAGGAAGGCACAGGGGCAACGAAACGAAACGTTTTGGAAACTCCATCTCCTCCATCCCCACCCCAGCATCCCCTCCTGCCCCCCCGGAAAACGTTTTGCGACTTTGTGGTACCCGAAAAAGAGAGAGAGTAAAAAATCCCTTGCAGCTCCTCCTATCATCCGAAAACGAGGCAATGGCTCCTTTTTTTCCGGCACTCCGAGTTCCCTGGGAGGGAGGGAGAGCCCGGAAGAGGGCGGGGACGGCGGCACATATCCTCCTTCATGCCTCCTCCTCCACCGGCCCTGCCCTTTCGCCGCCCCCCACCCGGCCCCGACCTCCTTCCCGCCACACACATCACACAAACAGAATGCTCCCACCCCTCCATCCCTCTCTCTCCTTCCTTCGCGAAATACACCCCAGTTCGCCATTCCCATTCGCTCCCTCCACCACCCACTCTCATCCCCACATACCTCTCTCTCCATTTTTTTTCGAAAAAGAAAAATATAAATGGAACGCTGTAATGCAGATTGTCGTGCAGGTGAACTCTGGGGCCGATGGAACTCACTGCATTGCTCCGCGAGTCACAAAGGGTATCCTTTCCCTTCCTGCCACCCCTTTCCCGTCCTCCGACACACACAAGCCGAACACCATCCCTCCCCCTCTCACCCACACCGAAGCTCCATCGCCTCCGGCCGCCTCCTCCCCCCCACCCTCCCTGCGCCAACCACCCTTTCTTCCTCCCCATCCCTCTCCCATCGTCTCTCCACCCTCCAACAGTGCAAAACTCCCTCGTCTCCTCACAGACACAACTCCCCCAGCCCCCAGCTGCGCTCCTTTCCCACACCTTTCCTCTCACCCACCCCCTTACATCTCTTACTCATTATTTTAATATATATTTTTTTACTCTCTCCCCTCGTGTCTCGCACACTTCACGTTTTCGGAGAGTTCAGTAATCCGCTTTTTCCGTTCGCGTTCTTGCCCGTTGCTCCTTCCTTCCGCGCCGGGCGACGTTGCTGTCTTTTGACCCTCTACGAGCCCCCTTCCTCCCTCTCCCTTCCTCCCTCCCCCTGCCGCCCTCCCCTTAACCCTCCATCGTCCGAGCGTTAATAATTCCCCTCCGAGGTGAGCGATGAATGGCTGCACTCGCGACGGCGCGCAGTGCTATCGGTACCAGTGCTGATTGCTCAATTACTTTAAACATAATGCCTCCACGGATCAAAAATGCACACGGGGCTCAAGTTTAAGTTTGAAAAGAATTCAATGAAAATCCTCGATTCGCATCGTTTGGGGAGGGGATGTGAATTCGAACGGTACGTTAACCAACGTCGTAGATTTTCTGTGGCTATAACTCCGTAACCGTGATCAACCTCAAAATCTGTCCTCCACGCGTCAGATCAAGAACCCAACTTCGGCATTTGGGAAGTGTAGACAAAACGGCCCGTGTGGCTGATCATGTTTCGGATGCAATACAGTCCACCCACAGCGATTGGAAATGCAATACTTTTTCTATCATTTCATCGGAATACTTCCATTATCTTGATGTGTGCATCGAAGTAATGGTGTAGCATTTCAATGAGTGCTCAAATATACTAATAAGTACCTTCATCTAATGCATGAGCAAAGCAATGGCCATTTTTAATAGTATCTAAATTAAACAGATACATCATCAGTCTCTAAACTCCAATACACTAGAGAATATTTCTTTGTTATACCGACGAGCGTGTTATCCTGATGAAAGTGTTTCGGTTAAATCCTTAAGAAAGTTTCACTCCCTTCGATGATTTCAAAACACAGGCACTCGTGAGATTGGTCGTGGAATAAATAATTTTAGAAGTAAAAATGACTGAAACTGGTAAAACATTGCTCAGTGACTTACCAACTTAAAGAATTCATTCGAGCCCACCTTAGCACCGAAGAAGTGATACCCGGCGCTGGTAACAGATCAGATCAGATCCCCTATTGTCAGGGCAATTGCCCCCAGTTTAAACGCTGCTTCGGTGTGCCAACGTCCACCCCTTCAGCGGCAGTGTGTGTGCAATTTGCACAAGGAAAGCAGTGGCGAACGAATGTGTAAATGTCGAACGTGTACCTTTCCAGTGTTAGTGAAGGAGAAATTGAAAGAAAGACCACTAGTGGGTTGGCAATTGGCCTTAACTTAAAGGAAGAACTATAATTACCTTAATTTTAAGGGCCGAGACATTTTGCCCAAAAACTCGTCAACAGGACGGAAAAACATTTATTAATCTAAAAAAAAACTTAAAATTAACTTTTGATTCTGGTCTAATTATTATGTCTATATATAGATATATATTATTTTTTTCTCTTTTGTTTTGGTTTTTTTAAATCTTTTTTTTTAATCTTTTTTTTCAGTTCTTTTTTTTTCAATAATTTATTTTTTTTTCATTGTATATATATATATATATGTGTGTGTGTGTGTGTGTATATATATATATATATATTTTTTTTTTCTTTTTGTCCTTTGGCGCTGGTAACAGCCCGGTCCTGACAGTATATATCATAGGAGCAGAAGGTTTTGGGCTCGACGCCGAGCGCCTTTCCCAATGCAAACTCTTTGAAAAATTTGGCGTACAGAAAACAGCTTCACAGTATTTTTGAATGTATTGTTTAAATCAAAGCGTTGAAGTAGATAATTAAGATGCAAGTATAGAATGAAAGTTTGAACAGAAGTCAATCGAATATCGCATCCAAAGAATGAATAATCGTAACAACATAGGATGAACTTTGAATTGGAAGTCACGAAATGATAGACCTGAAGAATCCATTGAAGAAGAAATGAAAGGCGTGGTCCCCAAAAGATAACAATCCTAAAGTAAAATAGAGAGAAATAACAAAATCCAATTAATAAGGGAGGGAAAAATTTCCAAATCAAAAATATCATAAATAGACCATGGCGGAAGGCTTAAAGAACAATGCATGAGCAGAGTATTTGGAGTCAAGCGACGTAGCCTCGAGGAAGGAAATACAGATGCGGAGCCGTTGAGCACCTCTCCCACGAGTGCAAAGCAAAACATTACTGCCACTCCACTTGAGGTGGAAATCGCGGAATTCTTGCGGAAAATAACCGTCAAAAGTTTAAAAAGTGGAGACAGCTTTTAGGACGACAAATGTGACAGATTACTTAAAGATGCCATATGTGATAATAGAATGGGATATTTGTTACTTTGGTATGACACAGCAGTGTAAAAGAACAAGCAGAAGGAAATAAGCACCATAAACTGAGGAAATATTATCAGAGTTAATACAGAAATTCTGCATGTGACTCTTAAATGCAAGTCTACAACAACTATATATGCATAAGCGTCCTTATATTAATTATCTTCATTGCACTTTCGTCCTTGTCTCGGGAAAGGTGCTGATAAATGTTCAATATTTATGTACACTCACCACAGAAGAACTATAAAAGAGCTTTATAAAAAAACGCGTTTGTCATATTATGCCTTCAAAAGAGATCTCTGGTATAATTTATGAATCATTAAGAATTCGTGATTTCGTGAACATGATCAAAAACACGGTGCATCCGGAAAAAATATAAGCAGTATGTATTAAAGAAATGTATTTTGTTCAAATAAATTTTAACTAAACAAGTTCATGGGATTATTTTTCTTTGCGAAAAATCATAGAATTATTTCAATGTCCTTCAATTATTTCAATATTGTAAGAGAAACACTATGCAAACATGCATTTAAGCTTCCCACCAATGTATGCTTATGACATAGAGATTCTAAGAGGCTGCATAGATACTAATGAATCAACTGTGCCTTGTTTACACGCAATAGACTTCTAAGAAAAGAAGAGATACTGCTAAGAATTAAAACAGTACCTCTAAGAAAGGGCGATGACATTATACGAATCAGACTGGTGAGCATTTAAGTGAACAGTTTCATCCAAGTGGCATTGCATGGATTTACCAGCGGAGTTTTCAACACATTATCATAATTATTTTTTTTCGGTGAACTGAGGGTGAGGCTTGCTCCTTATCCCAGGAACAAGTTAGCTATGATAAATGCTTTAGCTACTTCAATAAGTTCTTGATGTTTCCGAGGGAAGAAAGTTTTTTCCATCTTTGCACATATTTTATATCACATCATTGATAAACCAAGGATTTTATCTGTAAATGTATTTTGATCTGAATCTGATATTTAAGTGAACCCATTAGCGTTACCATGCCATATTAATAGTAGATAACATATTTAATGTGATTGCATCCAATTGGCAGGTCCAATGAATGCTGGATTACGTTTAAAAATATCCTCGAAAATTAAACTTCGCAACCAATGCATGCTAGATTGGAGAATGAACAACTTTTATTTATGAATATTTTCAATCGCTCTGGTATCCCGTAATTATACTTTGCCTTTTGTTTTTAAAAGGTGGAGAAGTTGATGAAGTACCCTCAGCAAGGCGCCGTCAATGGGCCAACTTCATGTTGGGAAAGGGGAAATAAGAGTAAATCTAAAATCTTGCGTAATTCTATTGAATTTTGTGCTGAACATGTGCCGAGAGTAATGTATCTTTACATTTGACTATTTCCTCAAGACTGAAGATGCGATGAACTCAACCGAACAAAATCAATATTCTTCTCACTCCCCCTTTGCCATCTTCAGACTTTCCAACTTTTCATTTTAAATCATAACGGATGAATAATAATCCGATCGTTTTGTAACAGATCTCTCTCTTCTGTTTCATTGTCCAATAATCACTCCACACCGTCCAACGTCTGTCTTCCTCCCTCCGCAGTTGCCCTCCTCATTCATTCCTTCCGCTTCGGTTCCAATAAACTGTCGTGACTTGCAATCAGATACGACTGCGTGGTCCGTTATTGCCTGGGGGTGACTTGAATTTCGCGCTGCGACCCACAAACTCCCGAGAGGCTCATGAGGTCAACATTTGGAAGCGTCGCTTCGTATGTTCCCGATATGAGTATTTTTTCCTGTTTAAGGGGTTTTGCATCGTTGAAGCAACAAAAAAAAATGAAATCAAAGGAAATGCTTCAGTGGTGCGTATCCACGGAGGGAAAATGAGTTCCCTGCGTTTTGCTGATGCTCACGCTGTTGTGATGGAGAGAGAGGGGGATTTCGACAATCGCTTGCTGGCTTAGATAAAGCGATAAAGACATGCCAACCAGAGATGGACAATAATAAAACGATGATCTACGTCAGAAGAGCAGAAGGTGGAGCTGATATTAAAGTGTAGGATAAAAATCAAGATGAAATAAAATATTTCTGATATGTGGGAAGCAGGATAATAAAGGATGGAAGAAACATGAAGAAAATAATAAATAAGAAAAAAGAAGAAAGCAGAGAAGCCCAGTTAAGGAAGGTATTCAATCACATTAAAATTCTATCAAGAGGTGACAACGTAAACCTGGAAGTAATGAAACTCATCACAGAAATAAATGTCTGGAATACAGGGTTCGTCCGGAAAATAAGTGTACTGAGCTCAGGAAAAAAAATTTATTACACTTTTACATATCTTAAGCTAATATTCCTCAAAATAGGACCCTTGTGAGTCGATACACTTGTTCCAGCGGCGTTCCCATTCCTGGAACGCCCCCGCGAAGGCATCATCTGGAACCTCTCGAAGACTCGTCGTCGACCTCTTCTCTGCCCTCCACGAACATCTTGTGCCACCGAAAGATCATGTTTCTGGACATGGCTGACTCCCCGTAAGCCTGGTTAATCATACCGACAGTTTCGGTAGACGATTTCCCAAGCTTTACCGCAAATTTGATGGAATAACGCTGCTCCAAAAACTTCGGCATCGCGTTCCGTGACGTGGGTCGAGCGTGGAGGTTCGCGTTAACAGAGCTCCTCACTACACCACAGCTCAGAGCCGACTGCCTTTTTCAGCGTCGCTTGCCAACATACCCCCCTCCAATCGCAGCCCGTCAGAGCGGTGCTGGGCGCGCCTGGAGCGGCGGGAAAAAATCAGTACACTTATTTTCCGGACGAACCCTGTATGTATGGTAGAGATGCTTTTCTGTCTCCTTGCAAGCGAGTTACTTGGCGCACTCTTTGCAACCTACCGGCTTAAGTAGTTATTTGATGGACCCCGTCACCACACACTGCTGTACTCGTAAGCTCTAACTAAGATGACCCAAATAAACGATATTCTTCATATTAAAATAACTTGTGCATACTTCCCTTTACTTCATTCAAAATTCCGATATTTTTCCTCCCTTCACTGCGCTTTACCAGCGTTCTCTTCCTTCAGCATCAAACTGCCTCTCTGTCGTATATCCTGCAACCACTTGTCCTCTAGTTTCGTTGTACCCAATGAAATTATGGATCCTTCAAGAGATATTGATTCTTTTAGGTTTTCTTTTAGACATATGCCTCAACTTCAATTTACACATTTTTTGTACATGAACATAGGTGTCCCTGGCCTCACCGTTACATACATTAATCGTCTTCTGCACGGATTTCGTTCGCATGCACGGGAATGTTAGTCACACTCCGCACCATTCGTGCAAACCTCTTCGTCATCGCCGGCAATCGAGCTCTCGAATCGGGCGGAAAGTATCGCCCCGCGGGTGGGTTCTCATGACCCGTCCCGCGAAGTTCGCCTCCTGACATTATAATCGCCGTCGTCAATTCATTGCCATTATATTAGCATCAGTGGCGCGCCGTGGTGAGACGGGCAGTGGAGGACAGGCCACCTGCCCCGGACGAGACCACCGCCTCCGACCACCCGTCCCCGCAACACCATCCATCAGATTCCCTTCACCATGCCAAACCCCCGCCTTCCCTGGCACAAAAAAGTCGCGAAAAAAAATCGCCAATCCTTCCTCTCTCTCTCTCTCCCAAACACACACAAGCACATTGCTTCTCTCTCCCTTCGAACACATCCACACACACACACTCATACCTGCACACACACACACACACACGTCTCTCACGGCCCTTCCATACGAACTCTGGGACTCTCGGTCCTCTCTTGCCAAAGCCCCGTGTGTGTCCCCTCCCAACCTCCCCCTCCCCCGTCCCGGCGGTGCATTCCCCTCCCGGCTCATTTTGACCTCATTCTCCAGCTAACTCCAGGGCCTTCCTCGCCCGCCCTCCCTCCCTCACTGCACCCCTCCCCCTCCAACCCTCCCTTCCTTCGGGTTCCCTCTTGAGCCCTCCCCTCCACCCCCTTCCCACAACCCCTCATCGCCCATATCCGCTTTCCAACCATTCCGCGGAGTCGTCAAGAAAAAATTAGTACGCGTTTATCTTCTTTCCCTCCAGTTAAATCGGTATAGTTTTCTCTGTTCTCCCATTCGTATTTAACCTACCTTCCGTAACGATTTCGTTCAGGGCAGGCGTTTCTTTGCCATTTTTCCGGTTCACACCACACTTAACGCATTCATTCTTGGCTTGCTTGGACCGAAAAAAATTTAAGCTCGCGATCATTTGAATGGTGATTGCGTTTTTTCCGCGGAAATCTTATTAACCTGAGAGGTAACTGTCGGTCAAGTTGATGGCCATCTCTTTGATGATAGATACATATTATTATTTAAGATTTTTATATAGATCACTAATTAACGAGTTTAAATGATTAATTCAAGTATCACGGGAATATCGTCGTAGGTAACGAATATGTCGTAAAAATGGGTCACATCTCGCGAAATGCTAAACCCTAGCAAAGTGTCCATTAATGCCTTCCCTTTCTCAAGTGCCTGAAAGAAAAGCAACATAAAACCCTTGACTACACGTCCGGCAGTTTTATAATCTTTGGACATTTTAAGAGCAACTTTGTTGCACAGAAATGTTTCTTTCAGAGTCCTCCTTATTGTCTTTGAACAAGAGTATTTTTTTCAATTTAATGCTCGTTAATCTACTTGATTTTCCACTCGTAATGTTTGCCTCTTAATTAAATAAATAGCAATTTTGGAATGAGCGAATCACTAAAATTATGCCTAGTTTGTTTTTCATTCAGTTTTAATTGCATGCTTTCCTGGAGATAGAGGGTTTAATCAGGGCTCATGACGAATAGAGTCCTGAGGCACGTTGAATTTTAACATTCAGAGAACCAGGGCAAGCTCCACTTCCGGTGCCCACGCTGTTCCGGGAACCAGAAAATCTCACTGCTTGGATTTTGAGTAAGGTCGTCTAGGGACATAACCCCGGATTTGAATCGGGGACTCTCCTTTTAGTATCCACTGGGCTACCACGTCGCCCTGGTTTCGCAATAAACCCCCCAGATTGATGAGGAATGGGGTTGTGCGCGTGAATCGGACCTAAGAGCGGGTAACTTAGGCAATATTTCAGATCAAGCCGTTGAGTAACAGTATGTATTGTACGTATGCGTCCGACTGCTGAGGTCATTTGAGGCGATCACGAGTGTTTGGAAATCAGGACGGTGCCGGGAGGAATAAGGAAAAACACGTGGGTGAAAGAGTAAGAGCAGACAGAAAGAAGCCTCCTCGACGCCAATCTAAACTTTTATGGCCAATGATTTTCTTCAAATGTCCACAGTTTTAGTCTAAAGCCATCAACCGAATAACTGCGCGTGAGACCTCCACAATATATCCTTTCGACCATCATTGTTGACAATTGGTGATCATTTCGACACAAATTATCCCATTTATATATTTATAAATCCCATTTATAAGAGTCAATTCACCACAATATGCATTGAAAATCGTGGAAATATTGTCAATTTGGCTACTTGACTCATATACCTGTATCTTCAAGAAAGATTCGTAAATGAATACTTTGGAGACCATATTTGCTGGAGAAAGCATATGCGTCGAAGGTATGAAAGCCGTGCATGATTGATGGAGAAAAATGCTCAATAGCATTTCAGGTTAGGTTTCAAATTTAAACAAATATCTTCCACATGGATTTTGGCCCCCGGTCAAAACAATTGTTTGAGAAGCTCATGGGCAATATTGCTGCCTATTAAAAAGAATTGATTGAAAAATCAGGGTTTTGGTTTGGAAAAGATTATAGTACTCGATTTTTTTAAATATAAAGAGATAATCAAGTTTCACACGGTCCGATAAACTGGATTTTTTCGAATCGTGAAATTATTTGAAGGGAAAAATCTTGCGGAAATACTATATGCTTCTTTTTATATTCGTAGGTGAGATTTTTCAGGTGATTTGCCGAATTCCTAAACAGAAGCAACTCTTCTGTGCTTCACACTTCTAATGGGGCGCACTATCATTAAGAAATATATGCATTTACATTTGTTAACACGGCTAAAAACGAGAAACGTTTTTTTTTAAGATTGATGAATGCATAACAAAATAAATATCAATCTGAAAAAGTTTTCAAAATAAGTAGATAGCTGGTTAAGTAAATTATTTCTTCTTTGTGATAGGACAACCGTTCCGAATACAACTTGCTTGGTCCCCATAAGTAAATTATAAAATACTTCATGCCGATCAGAAATTTCCATCCCCTCATAAATGCTAAAATACTTGAAACTAGAATAAGATGAAATAGCGATAAAAATTGGTTCATTTCCTAAGAATCTTCAAGTCAAATAATTTTTCTTTAAGATGCAAATAGCATCATCTTTCCACTCACAAGAGTTAGATACATATACGCTCCATCGCGCTAAACCAATGCACGCAATGAATTAAATGTATCGACTCATGTCCGTACTTGTTCTTTCTAAATGGAATTCTCTATTTGGATGCGTGGAGTTTTATCATACGCAGATTAACACACACTTCTGCTTGACCGTGACCTCCAGACGTTTGGATATGCACACGCACAAAAAATCAATTCCACTCTCTTTTTCACCATCTCACTTTGACCTGCGTACCGGTTATAAATATACCTAAAGATGGCAAAAAAGATCCCGTAGAAAACACCATGATTGCGTTTCGTTGCATCATAGCAATTAAACGTTACTCGAAGGTCCTTTTAATTTCATAAATTGAACTCAAAATGTTAACCCATAATATTTCCAAGCCCCACCCCTCACCAATACTACAAAATGATATCGATGTAGCAAACGAAAACAAAATAAAATAAGAGAATACTTGAGAGAGAAGAGAAGAAGGGATGTAAATTTACTATAGAGGAAATACCTGCTCCCTCTCTCTCAAATGTGTATGCAAATATTCAACCCCTTATTTATAAAGATTCTTTCATAAATACAAATCTTTGATACATCGAATTTTTGAGAAATAACTTTAAATTAGTTTTTTGCAATATTTTACTTCCTAACTCGCAAATACCTTTGAAATGCATCCGCATAATACCTACGATCGCGAATAACCAATGGACAAACCAACTAATTGTGAAGATATCATTGTACAAATCGTTTTTAACATCAATATGAACGCGATAGCATATCGTCCCATATTCTAAGAACGCGATTGTAGGAATCCGCGGCTTTGTAGAAATGAAACTACCCCCGCGCATAAGCGCATTTGAATCACTCTCACCGTATCCCTTCCCCCCTCCAAATCTAGTAGTCAACCCTCCCCATCCACCCCTCCCCACGAAGCCGCTAACGATTTTCACTTCCTCCGTCCAGGGGGAGGAGGCGAAGCAGGAGGAGGAGGAGATAGATAGGGGGTTCGGGAGATGGGGGGAGGGGGAAGAGAGAGAGAGGAAAAAAAGCCCTTCCGATGACCTAAAAAATCCCTCCCTTTCATGTGAATGCGGGGCAAGATGGGAAGCAAATCAGAGGGGGGGACTGGAAGGATGGATGAAGGAGGTTTGGGGAGGAGGATAGGGGGTGTGTGGTGGGATGGGGGGTGGGATGGGGTTTGGGGAGGAGGCAGAGGAAACGCGGACAATGAGTCGTCGACGGCGTCCACGACGGGGGGGGATGGATTTCGGCGGGCACTAACCTCAGACTCCAACTTTCAGGAGAGAGAGACAGACAGACAGACAGACAAGACGCGGACCGCAGGTCGAGACAAACACTCGAAACGAAATAAGTGGAGCAGAAGCGACGGGTAAGATAAACACGCGAGTTTGTTGTTCGAATGATATGAAAAAAACCATTCCTCCGCGGTTATTAACTGCGAAATTAGTTCCATTCCCGCAAGAAGTCTCTTATATTGTCGGGGTTACCTCGCTCTATCCTCCCCCCCCTTCCCCCTTCTCGTCCCTCCCTCCCCCTTCTCTCTTTCCCTCCCCCCCTCTCTCTCCCGCCTATTCTCACTCAAGATCCAGCTCGCTAACGATTTAGTTAGCCGTAGGCTTTCTTTTATTTATTTCTTTTTAAGGAAGACGTTTTCCGGGCATAAGACTTTCGGATTCCCAACAGTTGAAATGGGGGCAGAGCGAGGGGAGTGGAGGTCGCGGGCAGATGGTTTCATTTCGGCCGATATCGAGGCTGGATGTTTAAGGCAGTGCATCTCCGAGCTGAAGTGCGGCCGCGTCCAAATACTCAGTGTGGAAAGAATGAGAGGACTGCATTGCGTTATTGATAACGGAATACCAAAATTTTAAAAAATTTAATGATGAAAATTTGTGTCTTCTACATCTTTAAAAGTAAGCCATAATATAAGTAGATCCGATATATTTTTTATCATTTTTTTCTTCCGAGTTTCCCACAGCAAAAGGGTCTCAACTTTTATTTTTTGCAATTCTTCTACGGGTAATCTGCCTTCACATCCCTAATCAAAAACTAGCAATCCAAACCAGAAAAACACAAAATAAAAAGTGCCGATGGCATATGTGGAGCTGAAAACCCGTTGGCATCAGACTTGAATACCGCGACATCCGCTCCCTCTTGCTCTCATGCATCAAGTCTGGTTGGTGGAGAATACCCAAGATTAAAATTTGTGTAAACGGATTAAACTGAGAAAACTGAATTAGGCGAATAAGAATGAAATTGCTGAATTGGGACATCCTCATATAAATCATAAATACTTCACATCAGAAATCAAGCAATCTAAGGGATTTCCATTTTAAAAAATTCTAAAAAAACTAAAATTTAAAAATTTTAATTCTATTCATTATATGTATCGTACATCTACAGGTATACGTACTGAATTGTATTATGAAGATAGCTTGCACTTCCACATTAAAATGAATTTCAATTAATCCAAATATCTTTAAAACCCACGGACATAAGCATATTATTTATTTTTCATTCTTTAAAAATTACTATATAATTATCTATATATATATATATATATATATATATATATATATATATATATATCTTTTGCACCCTCATGAAAAATCTTAATCGAATCAGGTTCAAGATCCAATCCTTTCTCTTACGGTGCTTATTACAGGGTTCGTCCGGAAAATAAGTGTACTGAGCTCAGGAAAAAAAATTTATTACACTTTTACATATTTTAAGCTAATATTCCTCAAAATAGGACCCTTGTGAGTCGATACACTTATTCCAGCGGCGTACCCATTCCTGGAACGCCCCCGCGAAGGCATCATCTGGAACCTCTCGAAGACTCGTCGTCGACCTCTTCTCTGCCCTCCACGAACATCTTGTGCCACCGAAAGATCATGTTTCTGGACATGGCTGACTCCCCGTAAGCCTGGTTAATCATACCGACAGTTTCGGTAGACGATTTCCCAAGCTTTACCGCAAATTTGATGGAATAACGCTGCTCCAAAAACTTCGGCATCGCGTTCCGTGACGTGGGTCGAGCGTGGAGGTTCGCGTTAACAGAGCTCCTCACTACACCACAGCTCGGAGCCGACTGCCTTTTTCAGCGTCGCTTGCCAACATACCCCCCTCCAATCGCAGCCCGTCAGAGCGGTGCTGGGCGCGCCTGGAGCGGCGGGAAAAAATCAGTAGTCAGTACACTTATTTTCCGGACGAATCCTGTATGAGATCAAAATAATTGACTGACGATATGCTTAAAATATATTCTATTTCATTTCAACTTCCACTTTATTATTTTACATCCATATTTTATATAAAATTATATCAGTTTTCCGGAGAAAAAATTATTCGACGCACGTATGTGAATGCTCCGTACACCATTGCGCTGCTTAAATATTGCCCTCGAATATGAGACGTGAAACTGACCACAAAAGTTTAATGCCTGCAATCAGATGGACAAGGAACCCTCCATTAGAATGGCTAGGGCGGTGGCGCCTTCCCAACCCCCTCCTGATTCTTCCCACCCCCTCCTCCTCCACTGCAAAATGTACATCCCCTTATTCGTTCGCGAGAGCAGAGATTTCTCTTTTTTCAATTATCTCGAGTGAAAGGAGAAAGCAATCCTCACACAACTAAATAGGTCGCTTAGGCAGTAGCGCCCCGGATAGCATGAAGCCAATGCGTCTGCCGCCTCTAGCGATCCACGAGTAATGAGATAGATAAACGAGGAAGGGGAAACTGTAGGAGACGTCTCATCCTGGAATCAGGAGTTATAGGTTCCCAAATCGATTTATCGAGTTACTTGACCGGCGATGTTTCCCGACCCATAGTCAACGCACACTTTCACTTGGTTCCAAAGAATATTTGTTTCAGATCTTAGGGCTTGGCAATTGGAGGCAGTATTTATCAGTATAAGTTTTGACATTAAAATTAATTCGAGGTAGGTAAATTATTTGATTTACAAGGATATAAATGTTTGACAACAAGAATTAATCTCGACTTCAACATAATACGCCAAGAGATTTATTCATTATTTTGTTCATTAACGGTACCTCGTCGCTGACTTTAACTCTGAGGGATCTTTTTACCAAATACAGGGTTCGTCCGGAAAATAAGTGTACTGATTTTTTCCCGCCGCTCCAGGCGCGCCCAGCACCGCTCTGACGAGCTGCGATTGGAGGGGGGTATGTTGGCAAGCGACGCTGAAAAAGGCAGTCGGCTCTGAGCTGTGGTGTAGTGAGGAGCTCTGTTAACGCGAACCTCCACGCTCGACCCACGTCACGGAACAAGATGCCGAAGTTTTTGGAGCAGCGTTATTCCATCAAATTTGCGGTAAAGCTTGGGAAATCGTCTACCGAAACTGTCGGTATGATTAACCAGGCTTACGGGGAGTCAGCCATGTCCAGAAACATGATCTTTCGGTGGCACAAGATGTTCGTGGAGGGCAGAGAAGAGGTCGACGACGAGTCTTCGAGAGGTTCCCGATGATGCCTTCGCGGGAGCGTTCCAGGAATGGGAACGCCGCTGGAACAAGTGTATCGACTCACAAGGGTCCTATTTTGAGGAATATTAGCTTAAGATATGTAAAAGTGTAATACATTTTTTTTCCTGAGCTCAGTACACTTATTTTCCGGACGAACCCTGTATCATCGCAGCATACGAATGCATTATTTCTCTATCTACCCAGTTCCAATAGTAGTAGATTTCACAAAAATTAAGTTTTTTCCACGGGCGCTATTTGAATTTGGGACATTTAAAGTTACCAAAGATGAGCACATATGTCTAAAAATCTGCCGGCTTTTATTCTCAGCGTCATTTCATTCCGGTTCATAATAATCTTTCTTCATAATCCTACACATTAACAGGAGATTAAACGAAGCAAAACGCCTAATTAGGCCAATATAGTCGCTGTTAATATTCATTTATCATGTATACTGTCGAAACAGGCGAAAACATCCCAACTTACGTTTCAAATACATCCACACGCACGTATCATAAGCCCGAGAACACGTATGGAAACGTGACTTGGTCAGAGCGCGGCCGCGTCACGTGGTAAACAAATCGGGAGGCGATGGGATTCGGAGGTATGGAGAGGGAGAGAGATGGACCACTTGCGACAATGAGCAGCTGACGTCACGCACCTTCGAGAAGAGGAACGTTTGGACGTGAGCGAAAGGTGACTTCTTCGCGGATGCTGCCCACACACTCAAATTCGACCCCGTTGGTGATGGAAGTGCAACGATACGTCACCTTGGTCCGACTCGGAAGACTTCTAACAATTGAAAAGCAATAAACGTATCACGTGTGCGTGCGTGTGGACAATCAAACGAACAAAAATAATGAAACGGGAGGATCGTGGAGGAGAAGGTAGGGCGGGGAAGGGGGGGATTTGGGTGTGGAGGAGAGGGTGGAAGGGGGGTGGGGGATGAGAGGGTGGTGGGGGGGAGATCCGACATCGATTGGGTCTTGAATCAATGACCTTAACTCTTCGCCACGGGCGCGCCTTGCGAGATGCCACACACACACACACACACACACAATTCCAGGTCCACGCGCGAGAAGCATGGATGGCGATTCAAAAGGAAGCGTCGAAAAGTAAAAAGACGGACGGAAATAAAAATAACCATGACCACTCCTCCTCCGTCCACCCTTGGATCAAGGAACGTTGCATTTTGTTTCGCCGGGCGGCCGATGGTGTCGCTAACGTTCCCATTCGAATTTACCTCAACCCTGGAGGGGCTAAAAAGAGGGGCGTTGATGCGAGGGGCGAAAGGGCCGCACCATCCTCAACTTCTGCCGAGACGATGACTCGAGAGCTACTTATTATAAGGGTTTCTGAGAGAGGGAAAAGCCACCCTCTCGAAGAGGAGGCCCTCTCTATCCGATAACCCCCGGCACTCGACGGCGGCTCCACGCTGTGGCGGTTTATTAAAATAGGAGCGAAGATCCTATTCGCAACTCTCCCGCCCTTTTCTTCCCTCGGTCGAAGGCGCGGACGAGGGAGACGGAGAGAGAGAGAGAGAGGAACGTTGAGTTTCGAGCACTGTAGAAGACATAAGAGCGGACCTCGAGGACTATCGATGGGTGAAAGCAATACACTTAAATGGACGTAATTTAATGCAATAGTTTCACCTAACTTTGATCATGCTGAATAATGAAAACAGGGTGCTCGGATTGGTGCAGTGGCCATTTCGCAGGCGTTTTTCTCCCCACTCTGACCGCCTGTGCTCGAAACCCGTGTCGGATGTCGCGGTGTCATTCAGATTCCAAAGTGGGTGGCGTCGTGGAGATGATTCCGTCGGTCGGACAGGGCGTTCAGCGGTGTGCATCGCATCCGTCGTCCTCCTCCGGACGTTTATCTAGGTGTCCGACACGTACGCAAGGTGCTTCCACCCTTCCTCCAAATCCTATCTTTGAGCAAAGTTTAACGCTCAGAAAATATTTTCTTTAAAAGTATCCGTGCACATTTCAAGACTCTTCAACACTTCGCTGAGGCTACATTGCCTATTTTTGAATTAGGAGCTCGTCACAACGAAACTGGATTATGGATTTCGTCCTCCGTTATGAATTTCGCCATTTCAATTATTTCATTGAAGGCTTCGAACTACACACCTATCAATTTAATTCATTACAATACTATTTACTCTCTACGAAATTCACTACCTACCAATCAAATATGGAATAAATTCGGTTTCTGATATCCCATACCAGGCAATAATTATAATGGAAATATTTTAGACCAATACCACAGTTTGGTGTGGACAATGACAGCCAAAACGCTGGGGATCACTTGGAGAAGAGCTGTCTCCATTTATTAAAAGCCGCTTCAAAAATTAACTTTCCCAACGGAGGAGAATAATGGATAGATTGTGACCTAAAATAAGCCATGGATCTTTCTCCAATATCTACGAGTAATGAAGTACAATTTCCAGCTTTTAAATATCTGATGTGAAAATATTTATCCCAAAAGCTAAAGCCAACATGATATGTAGATAGATAGAGGTCTTTACTTGGGCGAAATTGAGACCAAATAGTCCCTTATTCTACTTAAACCATCGCCGTATACGTATTATATTAGCCATAAGATTTATACTTACATGCATACGCATATATAAATGTAGACAGAAAGACATAAATTATGCACATATTTGCGCATCGAAAAAAATACATACATATACATGTATAAATTAAGGATACGCCAACACATATACACATACTCAAAGTAAATGTCGGTGAAAAAAGAGAACAATAAAATAGGGAACGTCTAAGCAAAGAATGAGGTTGGTGGGAAAAGCTGGGAAGAGAGTGGCATTGCTCACCTATACTAAAAACTCACGCAGGAAAACACCCTCGAAGAGAAATGGGGGTGTGAAAAACCTGAAAAAATCATACGTATTAGGAATAGATACGTATACATTCATTTTAAAAATTATTTTTCACAGAGTATATACATTATTATGTTCCTGAAATCGAAATGAAAAAATTTATTGCATTTATTACACTAGAAGGGTAATGAGAAACATAATATTAACTAAAAATAATGATGCAAAATCCTGATACTTGAGATGACCAATAAAAAGTAGGAAAGTTAGATAAGGTAATCTGTTAAGCAGCTAAGGTAAAGGAGGGAGGGTATACCGGTTAAGTGAAGTACCTGAGGAAAATGAACTTGTGAAGTGCCCTCTTAAATATTGTTGTGGTGGAGAGTTTTTTATGTCACCTGTGAGAGAGGTCCACAGACGACATGCTATAACATGAAAAGATTTGTGATAGATTTCCGTGCGATGGTGTTGGGCAAGAAATTTATTGTTACCCTTAGTGTCCCTGTTGTGGATTGAGCTGATGGAGAAGAAATGTGTGTATAGATATTAAGGTGCGCGGTCTGAAAATATCCTGAGGAATATTGAAAGAATATGTATATACCTACGACCTTATAGCTTTAACCAGAATATTCTTGTAAATGAATCAGAAATATTATCGTATTGTCTAAGATCACAAAAGAACCGCACACGGGAATTATGGGCCATCTGGAGTTTGGTTTTCAGTTCGCCTGAAAGGTCTAGGTATACTATAGGACAGTAATGAAAATGGGATATGGGAAGAGAGGATACAAGAAGCATCTTTAGGGAGGGAGGAGCAATGTGCTTTAACCTTTTCAGTGAATGCGGGGATTAGTTTATTTTATGCAGATAGCAATTGCATGATCAGTCCAAGAACGTTACATTAATATTTAAACATAAGAGCTATAATGAATTTTCCACGAGAAGGAAAGAGACGAATACCTCTTTGCTCCACCTTTACTTAAAACTCATGAAAGGTAGACATGAGAAATTTCAATCGTATACAAATTACATTTTAATTAAATATTTTAATGTGTTACGTACTCCAGTAAATTTAAAAAAACCATAAACACAGTAATCAACCCGAAAGTCGGTTTGGTAGGTGATGGCAGAGTTCACCCAGTACTAAGCCCTATACGGCGTGTGAAATTCACACATCAGGGTAGGGGGGCAAGTTCCTTTCCCTGTGCCGGTTATGGTTTCCCAGGAAGACCTGGTACGCGAAAAATAACAAAGCTTAGGTGGAACTGCAGGTGCCCAGAGTGACTTGCCTTGATGTCTTCCTTGAAATTTGAGGTCTTCCTGGGAAACCATAACCGGCACAGGGAACTGGCCCCCCTACCCTGATGTGTGAATTTTCACACGCCGTATAGGGCTTAGTACTGGGTGATTTCTACCATCACCTACTTAACCGAACTTCGGGTTGATTACTGTGTTTATGGTTTATATACCATATATATATTTATATGTATACTCGCCGAGGCGTTGGCGGGAATGAGGCGCTGGAGGGGAATGTATATATATATATATATATATATATATATATATATATATATATATATATATATATATATATATATATTCCCCTCCAGCGCCTCATTCCCGCCAACGCCTCGGCGAGTCTCTCACCCAATCATACTGCGCTGTGCCCGTCAAACGGGAGGTGTATTCTCCGGAACAATTGAATGTGGAACAAACTGGCCAATGCCCTCACAACATTGAGAAGAATAATAATTACGACGCGTGCATTTTTTATTGTGATACCTTTTAAACACGCACAACGAGCGCTGTGGTACCTGGATGCCGTGTTCGTATGCAAAAGTCATTCTTGGCTGTTGACGGAAGGGTGAGTTTAGATGCTCATATCATTGATATCCGATGCTTTTTTCGCTCGCGTGACTGTTGAATCGTCCTTCGCCAGAAGGGTTCATTTGTCACGTGCAAAAAGACTCGCCACACGATTTCAATGGCGCACTTAAAAGAGCAAGGGGTCTTTTTTCCTTCATTTATTCTCACTAAACGATCACTTCACACCTTCCTTGACACGGCCCACTCGAGTTTCGTGCATTTAACAACTCTAAATGATGAGCACGAAAGCGACGAATTCAGAACGGTTTAATGGAACGAGGGCTCCCAAGTCCGCCTCCGTGACTCTCGGCGATTAAGGTGCACGCGGCGGTTAATCAGCCTCTGTCTCTCGGTGCGTGATGTAGGGAAAAAGTTTTGATCCGGCGGGAGCCCGACTGCTCATATTTTCTCTCACCTTTGAACCTATTGGGGAAAGAGTGATTTTAAAGATACAATTTAAAATGTAGGGGTTATTTCATCCGGAATCAACGAAATCTAAAACTACCGCATATGTGTATGGGATAAAATGAACAACTTTCAGGCATGCAGCGGATTTTTATCACCTAATAGGTAATGGACCCGAGGGGGTGAATTCATGGGTGATGGTGGAGCTACCTCAATCTATGCCCACGAAAGGTGAAATTCACGCATTGGCAGGAAAAAGGGGGCGCAGTTCCTTTCCCGGTGCCCCCCTGTGGTTTCCCAGAACGATCTACCGCCCGAAAAATCACACATCAGAAGCCGGGGCGATGGAAAGATTTTAGCCGGACTTATGCACGCTCCCCTCCGATGAGTTGCCAAATTTGTTACTTAGCAGTTTTCCACATCTCTCCCATTGTAAAATAAAATTGATGGTCTTCTATTCTCAAGTTGTTAGCGTAAACCTTTCAAGTTTTTTAACCAAATGCATGACTCATATTAAGTACTTTTTATCGCTTCATAATCATTCTAGAATTGGTAATCACAGCTCTCTTCTCAATCCTTATACACCAGCTATTCTCCCTATGTCTTCAAATTTCTTCAAAATTCTTTCGTGTCTTTGACCTGGGGTTTACCCTTTCAGTTCTTTCTATTTCCTTCTCCGTATAGGGAACAATTGAGTCTCAAAATGTTTTCAATTCCATTATCCTTTCTTATTTTTAGCCTTCATCAGGGTTTCCCTGCCCTTGATTGTTGGTAGACCTTTTTGAGTGGCTTGATCGGTCCATTTGATCTTTTTGATTCCCCTGAGGCACTCATAGCGAGGAGAACCCGTTCGAATTACTCATTGCATAGAAATGAACGGCGGAAAGAGAAGTTTTACCTCCTGTATTCCCGTTGCCCTAAAACACCTCCCTCTCATGCGCTTACGTCAATTAGATTCGTTCGAACTACACTGCAACAAATTAGATTTACGTGAAACCGCTCACTTCCCAAAGAAATACCTCAACCGTGAAATAATTAGCTGCATGCCCCGATAATTACAATGGGGACAAACAATGGGTGGAATTAAACTCCAGGACGGCTTGTATGGGATCTATAAACTATGATTCCTTCACGTGATTCGTTTTACAATGGTTTAAAGAGCGACAGTAATGACCCTAGTGGGGAAATCTCTCTTCCCAAAAGGCTGTTCAATGCTGCATTACATGAGTTTGGAATATGAGAACCATGCTGCGTTTGCGTCAGTAAATTAAAACTTATATCGTGAAAGAACATACGAAGTGAATAAATAAAAATAAAAGAGAAATAGATAGGTAAAATGTATATGAAAATTAAAATATCGATCTATTATTTACTTCTTGCGCGTTAAAATATTTTTTCTCCCCAGATACTAAAAGGGGTAAACGAGAGGATGAAGGAAACATGAAATATGGTCATTATTCGGTTAAATAAATCCCTTAAAATTTTGCATAAACTGATCTCTGTGGAGCATTATATAAATAAATTTTATAGCAGCAGTCACGATCAATAAACCACGGAGGAGGCAGTTTCCAATACCGAACTACAGCAGTATGAAAGAGAAATTTACAGCACATCGTGTACGTAAGATCACATTGGGGTCAGCAAGACCGACCGAAAGTTTATCACATAACAGTTGTTCCCTATATAAGAGCCGCACCCTGGACATAGTTCTCTCTCGAGGACATCAATAAAGGTTTTTGACGACCCTTAACACTACTTCTGGCACTAGGGATGGTCCATCGAAAGCCTGATGGAGAATGAACCCATCTGTGAACTTGATTTCTGGAAGGCGCTTAAATTTCTTTCGTGCACTCAAGGAGCAGAAGAGGAGGAGAGGCACGAAAGTTCGACTTGCGTGAAATGAGGTAATAGCATCATTAAGTGCTTCCCCCCCCTCCCTCGTCCGTGCGCCTCGGCCGGGTAGCGGCGGCAAGTAAAGAGAGAGGCACCCTTGCTCCTTTGCCGCCCCCTGACTCTCCCCCTCCCCCCCCCATTCCTCCCCCGCCCGCCCCGACATCCCCTTCACTCCGGCCGAGGCGAAACTGCAGAGAGGGGAGAGCCCCACCCATTTCGTCGTTTGGCGCAGCGGGTCAGTGGGCCCCCCTGCTTTGCTCTCATTCCGAGTCCCACCGCGGGAAGGAGCTGCTGCAGTCACGTGATCGCACACATCTCGGACCCGTGTGTCCGAGCAAGGAAACATTAAGATGCTGCCCGAAAGAAAAAGTCGTCGACTCGCGAGCATCCATTTATCTTGAATGGATGTCAATGGCTCGGGAACAGCCGACCGATGATTGTATCGCATGGAAATTTTTTTTTCTCCGAAGGTCAAAACTATCATCTTCTTCTTGCAAATCGGCAATTGTGGACTACGCCACTGTGAAAGGTGACTAAGCGGACCGGATGGAAGGTTCCTTCTCAATCGAAATGTGGTCACAGGTGATGTAAGCATAACGCGTCTTCGCAATTATTTGAAAAAGTCCGACTGTAAAATCAATGCAAAGAGAACGTAACTTGCACTCTTCAACACCGCAATCGATCCGAAGATTTGAACTGTAGTAATTATAAACGTAATTTTAAATTAAAAACGAGACCAACCAAATAATTTCTGCATGCCTGCACACCTTCTTGGGAGAATCGTATGAGGAAATGGTGTGAGTCATCGGGATGTTGAGGCATGCGATAGAGGAGAGAACGCCTGGTGAGGGAGGTCAAGGAGGAGAATAACAGGCGTGTCGGTGGGCAAATACTGAACTGCGTAAGAATTTACGTAGGCCTGAAGAATGATATTATCCAAATGTTTTATATGTTTAACCGGGCTGAAAAAAGCTCCTTGGACTCTCACTGCAACGTAAAATAGTTCTCAAACCAAAGCTTCCTTTATCCGATTAACTTCATTATAAAGAAACAATATGTCGTACTTAAGGCATTCGGGTGTGGATCAATGCCCATATGCATTATCGCCCCCTTTTCCAACACCAGTCGTAATTTTCAATTCACATTTAGGGAAAATAAGAGGGGGGGAAGAAAATCAAATGGCCGTAATAATTAGCCACAACTCAAGTCAGACCAATTGTTGTGTTGGTTTAACGGGCACCACGTCAGGGACCAACCACAACCTCTCGACCAGAATACCCTCTGTGGTGGTTTACGGGAAATTAATCCGCGTCAGGGACCAACACACAGCCACACGCACACTATCCTGACTGAAATCCTTCACGAGGCTGTGAGACCCTGTTAAAGATTCCAGGATATTCTAAATCTCACACTTTGTGACTGGCACCGACCAATCACACACCCAAGCACTCAAGAAACACACACTCAAAAGGGCCCAAATTCTGGGAGAATCTGGACACAGGTATAGAGCGCAAACGAGGGTATGCGTCGAACACGCGTGTTTCGGCCACAACGTGGCCCTCTTCAGCGAACCCAAGGGGAAACACCTCCAACACATCTAGATATTGACGAAGCGTTACGACGCAAAGCCCTTCACTCTGGAATGGTAACTCTCTGTGCCCTACGCAGTTACCTGGAATTGCAAACTTACAGTTTGCATTTTAAACTGACTCGGAGATTATCCGACCATGATTTTCAAGACTGACGGAAGAATCCACATCGTAGTTCTCAAGAAACGAGAACAGAAGGCCCGCTGCATCAATCGTAAACTAGCTAAACTCATCGGTGAGTCCAAAGTTCTCTGATAACAAAGGATTCCCCAATGTTTGCAACTTGTCCGATGAAAAGTTTTCACAACAAGAGTTGAAATTGCTCAATTATGGTTAAACTTTAGCATACAGCCGGAAACTAGCCCCTTGAAGGATTTAATTGCTCACATAGAAGGATCTCTGTATCCATTTGAATTTCCCACAAAAGATTTTTATGGTAAGCCTGCGAAAATCAGATAAAAATAACCTCAAACACCCAGTCTTCCAACGCAAGCTTGAATCACAGAATTTCAATAATATTGTAACCTGTTTAAAAAATTGTTTCCATATGAAAGCAGACAAAGGTAACCTCTGTGTCATTTTGAATAAATTAAATTATTTTGAAAAAGTAAACAGCTTAATATCATCTGGGCCATATATTGAAGTCAAAGAGAATCCCCCTAATAACTCAAGTTAAAATCGTGCTTAACGACTGCCCATCCCTCATTGATAAAAAAATTAAATTTAGACTTTCAGGGTCAAACCCAATTTCACCAAGACTATATTGCTTACCTAAAGTCCACAAAGTTGGTCTCCCCATGAGACCCATCGTTTCAGGCATAGATTCTCCCACATATCTCATATCTAAGAGGCTGGTTTGTGAATTTAACAAATTGGTTTTCCCGAACCCCCATTCTCTAAAAAATAACAGAGATTTCGTATGCAAAACCAAAATTCACAATTTCAGTCACGGGGAAATCACGGAACCTTTTGTTGTTTCAAACCTATTTCCGAGTGTATCAGTAGACATAGCAATCAATTCACTAAAAGTGTGGTTAGCGTCATTAAAACTGGATCCCAAGTTAATTGACGAATTTATCAGACTAACTAGCCTAGTCATGAACCAAAATTTCTTTCAATTCCAAGGAAAGTTTTATCAACAAGAATTTGGAACGGCGATGGGAAACCCCCTATCCCCATTCATAGCAAACGTATTTATGAACCACTTTGAGGAGGATTTCAAAAGTAAATTCAGTTATTTCCCTTCCGTTTTTGTTAGATACGTGGATGATATTTTTGCAATTTTCGACACCACTAAATATGACATAGAGCAGTTTATCAAGTACTTAAACAGTTTATTCCCATCGATTAAATTCACATACGAATTAGAAAAGAATAACCAACTTCCATTTCTTGATCTGATATTAACCAGAAATATTAAAATATTATACGACGTGAATCGCAAACCAACAACTACGTACATCATGATTCGTTTACACACGACAGTCACAAAATGGGCGCCTTCCATGCTCTTGTACACAGATTAGTAAATATTCCATTGAATAAAAACAACTATTTTAAAGAATTAGAGAACATCAAACTTATTGTTATTCAAAATGACTTTAAAGAGTCGATTATTGATAACCTAGTAAAAAAGCACAAACATAAAAAATTAGTTCAAAACACAACCGCCCTCACACAGCATAAAACCCCTCGGTATATCAAACTGCCGTTCCACCCACATTTAACAAAAGGGCGAGGAAAGATTTTCAAAACCGTCGATACTAATATATCATTTGGCAGCAGCAACAAACTAAAACATTTATTAGGTAATACTAAGGACAAAATCGACGCCTCAAAATAAGTCCGGCATTTACAAAATAAATTGCTCATCTTGCGATTCAACTTACATCGGCCAGGCGCGGAGGAATATTAAAACTAGATTCAAAGAACATATGGCCCATTACAGATATAACAGATCGGATAAATCGAGTATTGCCCTGCATTTACTCAAGGAAGACCATAAAACATCAGAAAAGGAATTCAAGTTGATCAAACAGACTCCCAACCACCTTTTGGACGCATACGAAAGCATTTTCATACACAAATTTAAAAAGTGTCCTTGTTAACAGCGATAAAGGGCCAATTCTATTCCCCCCACTTTATTCCCTTATGAAGTGATTTCTTCTCCAGTTTTCAACCAAATTTCCGTTGGACTAAGCTCTCAACCCCACTCCATCTTTTCCCCTTCATAGTCAGTTACTTGGATACCTTTCACTTTCCTCCCCGCTTCCCTTCTCCTTCACCAATTACTCCTTCCCGTTCCACTCTGTCCATTGGTTCCTGTTCCCCCCACCTTCCTCCCTCCCCCCTCCTTCCTCTTGGCCGATACGTTTAAAGTCATATAATATATGTAGTATAATATAAAATAAAATAGTAAATTCGATTGGTCCCCTAACTACCACAGTTACACCATATATTTGACGTCTGTCTCCGGTTGTTTACTTTCAAACTTGTGTTGGAGGTGTTTTCCCTCCGAAATTACAGGTTGCAGGCAAGTTGCCTATCCCTCCAATCTACTCCTACTTTTTGCAATACATTCTTTGATTCTACCCAATTCACTCTCTCAAACGCCTTCTCTATCACTGCGTAACGAAAAAGTACATCCCGGTTCTATTCCATTTCCATCTCAATCAGTGACCTCATTACTATTGTGGCAACACGCAATACTTTGTCCAAACTGATTAGTCCCACAAAAAAATCATTTGCCCACCTCACTGTATTCTTATTGAGAATCCTGTGTCCCCCTTTAGCTGCGTGGATATCCGAATGTATTGCTCTGTAGTCCTCGCTTGTGACTTCCTTATCTTTTTCGGGATGGGAACTGACACTGATTTCTCTCTAATATATACTGTGAATTAACCCATAAAAACTCCTCCAACTCATTTTATATAAAACACTTAAATAGTTCTGGAGTAATGTTATCCAACCCCACAGCCTTGTTTGATTTCCATTACCTTAATGTTTTCTCTACCTCACGATCACGGCCTTACTACCTAGCAATTCCCATCTACATCATTTTCTCTTTCTATATCTTCCTGGCCGAAAATCTTCGCCATTATAGATACTCTATGTATTTTTACGCCTCTATTGAATCTTTTTTGGTCTCATTAATAATTTTACTGGAGTAACCTCGATCGTTTGCACGTATTCTGACTTCCCGACAGCGTTTTCACCTTCCTGTACAGCGCACATATTTCCATTCCTTTTCAAAATTTCCATAATCTCGAACTGCATCTCCCGCCACGCTCCTTTTTCTTTAGTATTTGTCCGCCTCAGTTTATCATTAAACTCTTTGTACTAGCTTCTACCTAATTTTGTGTTTACATTCTTGTATTTCTTTCTCTCGCGAATCTTTTTCAACCATTCCGTCCATAATCTATTACATTCTTGTTCTTCTCCTATTTACTTTTCCTAAAATTTCCTTGGCATACTTCGCTATGTGATATGTTCCATATATCTTCTATTTCATACAGCTGCCTTACATCAATCATGATATTCTCTATAGCCTCGTGAAACTCCTTTTATATCGCCGTTTCATGCTCCTACATACTATTTCCTCAACT
Source organism: Hetaerina americana (assembly GCF_022747635.1). Classification (NCBI taxonomy): domain Eukaryota; kingdom Metazoa; phylum Arthropoda; class Insecta; order Odonata; family Calopterygidae; genus Hetaerina; species Hetaerina americana. The sequence goes on along the minus strand of NW_027286985.1, from coordinate 1,347,306 downwards.
ATTTTCCCCTTTTATCCTCCTTAATCTGTTTTTATACTTAATTATTAATAAATTATAATATGAATACCCATCATTTCATCGTACATTTGCCGGGTACTGTAGCCTTTCAAATAAAGGAACTTAATCGCACCGCGAGCTTCTTATATTTTCCGTACATACTGAGACTTACTTCAATGTACGGCTTCCTGAAACAAAACAAATCAACATTGAAAGCTATAATTTGTAAAATTATTAACATAAGACTCAATTAATTTACAGAATAAATTTTTTCTAGGCATCTCGGTTATTTCTTCGTAATAATTACTTAAAAACGATACCTACACGTATTCTAACAGGTTTGACCCTCCTCTGTGTCTGTTGTGCTGCTGCTGTCAATTCCGTTTTGCAAGGATTTCGTGAGATGACGACCGTGGAAGCCTTGCCTCTCCCGCTGCCGGGTATAGCACAGGATCCATCGTTGGCCGAGTCCCATTGCTGCCAGGACTCAGACTTAACACGATGACTATCACTGTTTCATGGGGTAATGAATTGAGGTGGTTTCACGCTGCCTTCCTCAGTAGTGTTTTTAACTTGGTGGTATTTACACTAACTTTCCTCTGCCAGAGCAGCTCAAAATGCTAACAGAACGCCCAATCCCTTCCACTTCATCAAGTTTGTAATCCATGAGATAAATTGAAATGCTATATAAGATAAATATTTTCATAGGTTTTTTTCAAAACTATATAGAGTAAAAGAAATAACATATTTCTTTGTTTCTTGTAGTTTTTATGGGAGGCGACCGACAGCTGAGGTCATTTGTGCCATTAGGGATGGATGGGAAAGGAGGAAGGATGGATTAGCCTACTCTTAACGAAAGGCGCCAAGGGGTCCGCTGCTTAACGTCCCATCTGACGGACGGTGCACTCACTCAAAGTGCTCTCCACAAATCGCCTCAAGTAGGGATCGGGATACCACTGAAAAATATCTGCCGTCTCCAGGATTCGAATTGGAACCCTCGCGGTGGGGAGCCAGTACCTTACCCACCACACCATCCCGATCCCCCTCTTTGCTTCTTTCCATTCCTGTCACCACACACCTGTAGCCTGTTATCATTTCCAAACTGTGCGCTTTGAACTTCTAGATAGCGTGGCCATCTTAGAAACTTCTACATGAATATGTCACAAGGCTTCATGGGCTTGATTTTTGGAGTAGGTACGAAATCTTGCGAACGCCAGCAATTTTGATAAAGGAACAAACGAATATATCTTACGGTTTTATAACAACAATAAGAGAGAAATTAGCCGTGTCTTTATAATACTGAAGACTCGTGTAGAGCCCTTTGGTGGCTATCTTTGAGATTATCTCTTGATATGGAAGACTTCATACCAACGTAACTTCCCCGGCAGAAAGAGATACATTAGGCAGCTCATTTTGAATACACGCAAGGACTATTAGAATATCACAATATCGATGAGACGCACCTAGCAATGTAACATGTAGCATGAACATGTTTGATGGTGTATCAGATAATTTTTTATTCCCGTTACGTAGGCAGGAACGATGTTGGGAAATTGTCCAATTATATGTACATCCAAAATTGACAGTAGGATGTCCACCGTTGCGCATCGGGAAATTTAGAATCTTGGGGGTGATAGCAATGCAATTTTGGCATCATTGGCTGCTGACTTTGGATAAAATGCACATAACTGAGTCAGCTGTAGGGTCGTAAGCGAAGTCAGAATAGATCCAGGCACTGAAGGCGCGCACATCTTCGAATAAATGGGCAAATATTCCATTTTTTAAATAAAGTGCTCATTGAAGAAAAAGACTAAATAGAGAATAAATAAGCAAACTGATGCCTAATATGATGAAAGGAAGTTAATTTCAAAAAATTCGAAGAGGAGAGAAAATTCGGATGAGAGAGATTGTGAGAGGCAGTGTGGTGCTAATGGCTGTGATTAAAGGGAGAATGGTGGGTCAAATGGAAAATAGGAAAGGAAGGAGCTGCACCGTTTGAACAGAAATTTAAGCATACGGGTTGCAGAAAATACGGAGAGAAGAATTAGGAGATGATGATATATGGAAAATGAGTTTAAAATGCCCGTAACATAATGAAAAACCCACAAGGACGTGCAATAATTTCAAGGGCTTCTAAAAATAATCCAACACGACAGTCAATCCGTTGCAAAAATATTTTTCATGCTGTGTGTAAAGTGGTACGTGAAATGGCACGTTTTAAATTGCAACTTCCCTCCCTGAGGCTTTTATAAAATTTAGCATTAAAAATCGAAATATTTCAATTCGAAATGTCCTCGACACCCGTCTTTCTATCCCTGGATATTCCCAAGACGTGGGACTTGCAATCGAATTCAATATCGGGAGCCCTTGCGGCGACCTCTGGCGCATTTGCGTTCGCCGCACTCGCGCCGTACGAGATGTGGAGTCACACGTGAGGGCAGAGTAATCTTCGACGCCATGAATGCAGCCTTCCCGAGGGGGCCGTGTCCTTCGCCCGTCAGTCCTCCCTCCCGCCGCCCTCCTACCGTTCTACCGAAGTTAGCACATCCCCTTGGAGGGTGCACATTACAACAATATGCCGGTCCATCTAAAGAAAACTTGCCTTCATTGAAAGTGTCATAAATTAAAATAAAACGACAAAAAATAAATAAGAAATATTAATAATGTCAAATCTAGAATAAGCAAAAAGAATTGGGGACCCATCTTGGAGAAAATGTTTTTTAAGAATTGGATTAAGCTCAGAGGAGATTTGAAAGATATGTCAGGATCTGTTACGCCTAGGAAGTAAATCTTGAAGGATTGTTAGAGTACCTATGACAGAAGTTTATACAATCACGAAGAGATCGAGTCAGAATAATCCTAAAAAATGAGTGAAACCGTTTTAAATTTCGACGCTGATTGAACATCATGGAGCAGTACCGTAACGGTAAATTAGACCTCCTGACCGTAGTAAGATAGACTTCTACAATTCTTTTCTTAGATAATTGACAATCTCAATAAAACTAAGGTTAAGCACACCAAAGGCTTACGGACTTTGGGAACAAGCAATTACCTTTTGCGAACACTACATAAAGGAATTCTGAGTTTCTTCAACAAAATGTTTTCATGGGTATATGTATTAGTGAGTATAGTTTTTCGTGTAATACCGTGTAAAAATAAAAATTGTATGTTAACAAGGTATTAACTGAAGTCAGAGGAATCCTCATATTTAAATTTCTCCGAATTGACGATGGTTTAATAGTCAATAAACCATCTGCTTCAAAGCTATAGAAAATGTAATATTTACGTATACCTGGCGTCATGCATTGAAAATGTCTGATACCCAATGATATTTTAATGATAAATAACTCTGTAGATTTTTACACTGTATTTTGAAAATTAACCAACCATGGTGATTTCGTTATGTTGGACTTTGATAATGCCTCAAGCTGTTAAAACTATCCCCGGTTAAAATGCATCAATTGCCTTGACAGGGATCCCGATCAAGGCGAATGATTATGGTATTGCATTTTAATGCTCACGCTCCGTTAAAAGTTACTGCTACGGCATCTGTTTCAGTTCCCAAGCTATCTGATTTTTCTGGTACCAGGTCTTCCTGGGAAACCATAACTGGCACAGGAACTGGCTCCCTTACCCTGATGTGTGAATTTCACACGCCATATAGGGCTTAGTACTGGAACTGAACTCTACCATCACCTACTAAACCGACCTTCGGGTTGATTACTGTGTTTATGGTTTTTTTTACATTATGTTATAGAAATGTACGATATTTATACTGCACGAACACTCTCCAATTTGAAACATAGAAATCACAGTGACTTGATAAAAATTTACATATTAAAAAACCTAAGTGACAATAGTTCAAGAACATTTATATTCAACGGAATGATACATCGAGTATCACCAACGAGTGGATTCAAATAATAATAATAATAATATCAATCAATAATTTGTTATTATATAAGTTAGAGAAATCATTTACTACAGCAATATCGCTATTTCGGTTTAGTAGGTACGTCTATCGTAATGAACTCAGTAGTATGACATGTATATGGCGATTTTCCACCGGTTTATTAAAACGCAATCCGGGTCGTCATTCGCCTCTCTCTCTCTCTCTCTCTCTCTCTCTCTCTCTCTCTCTCTCTCTCTCTCCCAGATAGATTCCTTATCCCTCCTTCCTACCTCGCGCCTTGATGAGCCCCCACCCTCGCGTGAATGCGCACCGGGAAGACCTACCAATGGCTCCGAGTTGGAAGGATTTTCCCGGTTATCACATTGACACACATTCCAAGCAGCCCAAATATCGAATGGTCCATTTCCTGCGACGGCGAAAAACCGTTATTGGCAGGCGTACACGTACGTGAGATCCAGGCTGGGGTCCACAGCGTGTATTCCCAACATTTTACACCGGGGGAGGAAGGGGTCGGGCTGAAGAAGATGAGCTTGGGGAGAGCCCGCCTTCGGAGAGGGAGTCTAAGCACGGGGCTGAAAACATTTCCGCGGAGTTCCCGGCTGCCCCTCGCGTAAGCCGAAAGTATGAGTCCCCGGACCTTTTTGCTCTCACCCGCCACCCATCCTAATACACGTAGAACATGCATATTACCACGTAATCCGACAAAATAAGTGCGCGGTAGAGGGTGCTCGGTCACCAGTCACGTATGAAACGGAGGTGCTCGTCTAAATGAAGGCGCAAAACATTACTTACGTATAGCAGAGGACGAAATGTGCAATTGCAAGTTTACTTTGTGAAAAATTTCCAAAATGCAGCGTAGAAGACGAAATTTATCTTTACTTATTTTTTGATGTTGCATGCCTGGTCACCCCCTGCCGCACACTGTATCAGGGGCTTTTAGGGAACCATGTAGATGTAGGAATGATTTGTGGTTTTTCTAAAAGAACTTTAGAATACTCGCACTATCAAATATAAAAAAAACACATTGAGTCGGGCGCTCGGCTACTGACGGAAGGATTGGATTCTGGGTGACGTTCAAGGGCACCCTCAGCTTCAGTCGAACTGTGTGATTTTTCTATGCGTAGACTGTTTTAAGTGTTCCGTATCTGTCCCGTAACTGTAATGTTTACGTTCCCCAGCCTTCCCATTTCTTGTTACTCTCAGCATCTTAGATTTTTTGTAATAATAACTCGACCTCTACCCATAACGTGGATTGAAAGTTGTCATATGCAGGTAGCGTTCTGAAATTAATGCAATCATTTTTTAAAGTAATTAATTAAACAGATTTGTACAAACAATTAAAATTCTTCAAAGTACTGCCCTTGTGCCTCTACTCATTTTCTCCAGCGACTCTGCCATGACCGGTACGCGCCCTGGAAGGCGTCTTCGGGGACCTCTGGCAAGGTCTTCCTCACGGCTGATTGGATCTCTTCTAAGGACGAAAACGAGTTCCTTTCAGGGCTGCCTTAATCCTAGGGAACAAAAAGAAGTCTGCCGGGGAGGCCTCAGGGTTATAGGGGGGGAGGGTAGAGTTGGCACCTGGTCATCCGGCCAGGAACTCGCGGACTCGTAGCGCGTTGTGGCAAGGCGCGTTGTCGTGATGGAGTTGCCTGGTAGCGGAGATGCCTTTTCTCGTCCTGATGACCATTTTGCGGAGTCTTTCCAGCACATCCACGTAGTAGGCAGCGTTAACTGTCTGTCCTTGAGGAACAAACTCCTTATGGACCACTCCTTCACTGCCGAAAAAGACAATGAGCATTGTTTTCACTTTTGATTTGCTTATTCTTGCCTTTTTGGGCTTTGGGTGTGCTTTTGGACTGGTGTGTGTTCCACTCAGAGCTTTGGCGTTTTGTTTCTGGGTCTTATTCAAAAACCCAGGTTCCATCACCAGTGATGATGCTTTCCAAATAATCAGGTTCATTTTCAATGCGTTGCAAAAGTTCACTTGAAATATCCGCTCGGTTGGTCTTTGGTCGTCTGAGAACATCTTGGGCACGAGCTTGGCGCACACCTTCCTCATTGCTAAATCTTCAGTTACAATGCGAAACACAACAGAAGACGGCAAATGCAGTTCATTGGCAAACATCTTGGTACTCAATCGACGGTCAGAGTCCAACAATTGTCGGACACGAGCCACATTGTTGTCGGTTTTGCTGGTTGACGGCTGCCCAGAGAGCGTTGATCGTCGTGAACCTCTTCACCCCCCCCCCGCCTTAAAGGCCTTTAACCACCTCGACACTTGTGAGTTGGACAGAGCGGAGTCCCCTTTACATTTGCGAATCATTTTGTTCGTCTACTCAGGATATTTCATCAGTGTAGCACAAAACTTAGTAATCGCGTAGCTTTGCTCGATCGTCAATTCCATCTTTTTCCTGGCATGGTCGGCACGCAGAGTTGCACAATAACTGACGTCCTGCCGCTTCCACAACTTGAAGAGCACTGAGACCAATTTGGTGGAAAATCTAAGCGTCCCCCCCACCCCCCAAACCCACTCCAAGTAATTTGATCCCACTCCGAACAATAGGAGCGGCGCGGGAAATTTAAATGCATTACTTTTGGAAAGTACTTTGTACCTCAAAGAGCATGTTTTGGAACCATACAGTGGTACCCTCCCTATTAATTTCATTAATAATAATTTTCAATATATTTACTAAGATTTTATTCCTTCCCCTTTTCTAAAACTTCTAATTGCAAAATTATTCAAATGTTCTTTTTACTATGTCCCTTTCCGTTTTCCTGTATCTGAAAGTTACTCGACTTTTTTGCAATTGAATCCCTTCCATTCTAACGTTATACCGTTTCTGCATCTAAATTACCCCATTTTTATTGTTTCATCAGCATTTTTTCATCTTAAACTGTGCACATTTCATCCTGATTACTATATTCTACTGAAATTTCATGGCTGCGAAAAACTGGAAAACATTTATTCTACATTCAACATACGATGTGCGATGAAACGCACCAATGCTCAAAATGGTTGCATTATCGCTAAAGATTTTTTCATTTAATCGTCATTTTGAGCCTTTAATGTACAGTGTATTACTGCCCATCACACTTCAACTATGGGCAACATACCGCTGGCAAGTTTAAGCAGCAAGCAAGCAATGATTACAAGTTTTCCATCTTTAATTCAACTCAGCAATTCATTTCCGCCGAAATAAATGAATGAAATATGTGATTGAATATTATTTATTCTAAATAAGGTCTTCAAGTTTCGCCAGGGGTCTTCCCACATCACTAAAATTGTGTTTTGCACGAGGAAAGCGAAGAACTGAAGATTTATTTGTTTGAAAATGACAGAAAACTTCACATTTTGAAATTCTTGACCACCGTGGCCTAAGCCTATGATTAACCTATGATAAGCCTATCATTAACTGGACACCAAATGATAAATCCAACGAAGGTCAAAGACTCGAACTTCATTTAGGGCATTTCTATATCTTCGATTTTTGCATTGAATTTTCTATCTGACCTAACCTAGTGCATTATAGTATTCCTTACTGCATGGCTTTTAGGGGAAGTGTTAAATTTAATGCATTTTCTGCGGTTGAAAACCATTTTCAATCCAGTTCAATAATTATATTTCTATTTTTATTCAAATGAAACATTAATTATAACAATGTAGAAATTTTCAGGAGAATTTATCAGTACTTCTCACTTGAAATGATTTTTTCATAACGATTACAATGGAAAGGAAAGAGTTTTGAAAATGTAAGGGATACGATTCTAATATTTCTCCAAATCACGAAGAATTTTACCTATGACGTAAGTGGGTCATATTCATGATAATATACGCTAGAATGATTTTGTTATAGTTTACTTGAGATGTTTAGAGACACGAACTGAAGCCAAAACTAATTGTTCCTTGAAGGCAAGCGTCTCAGCCCCCCTCACTCGACGAGACACCACGACCTTGGTCAACTATGAAAAGATATACTGAAGAAAATGGACCAAAAATCTTAAACATCACAGCCATTTCCCCAGACACGTATGGTATGATTTCAAGCGCTATTCCTGGACCTCTTTGTGCTATATTTTTATTTTCTCATTGCGCCGTGGCCATACGCGTCAGGAGCGTTCTAGATCTGCGTTGGAAATCATTTGAACACAGAAGATTTGACGCTATGTTGAACTTATTCAATACATTTAGAGCCGTTTCTTTCGGAACGGAGGCCTCGTTAATTATTCGCAGTCTAAAGCATATTGATTGTTTGATTAATAATTAAGGTTAACTTCGAGAAACGGATGCCATAACTAGCGGAGCCAAGGGCAACACGGGATAATTACTGCAGGACTATAGCTAAACACCGCTGTGGACAGGAATTCATTGCACTCGGACAATCCGCTGTTCATCTTCTCAACCCTAAAATCCCTTTTTGATTTATTATGTATATTCAGTACCTCCTAATTTTAATAATTTTGCCCGCTGCGTATGTTTAAAAGCTTGAATTTATTTCGTCACCTACGCGACTGTCTGTCACCGGACGTACGTGTAGAGTTTTGACTGGATTGGACCTCTCCCTCTTTCTCGCAGGTCGCGAGAAGCTGGGAGTGAGCTCGGGGGAGGCGGTGCGCGTGGTGTTGGAGAGCGACGGGACTCAAGTCGAGGACGGGGAGTACTTCCGCACCTTGCCACCCAACACTGTGCTGCTGCTGCTCCGGCAGGGAGAGACGTGGGGACCTGTGGGCGGCGTCGACGTCATCAGGGCCGGTGAGTTTATGGCGCCCGAAAGGGAAAGGGTGTTTATTGGGAGGGCACGGGGATATCCAAGCCCCCTTGCCCTCCTTAAGACCCTCTCTGGTGAAGGTACCCCTTGCGCGGTCACAAATGCGATGCGAGGCTGAATCAAGTGAAATCCTTGAAGGTGCGTTACAATTTCGAAATTGCGTCCCACTGCCCTGTTATTTGGCAATTATGATTGTCATGGTTTGATGATCGTCTCAAAGTTATCAACATGATACCAGGAAGCTACAATATGGCACAACAATAGGGTGAACATGGCAGTTGAATTTGTAAGATGCACCACAGCATGTAATACTCTCGTTTTTTTATCGAGTAGTTAAGAGGAGAAGAGTTAGTTTCGGTTAAAACATCCATCGATGATGAATTCGTCGACTCACGGATAATTCCTGACAGACGTAACGAGCAACATAAACACACCCGTCTCCACCACAATCCTGTGTTCCTCCATTCCGAATACGCCCCACCATCAAGACGACAGGCCTCGCGTGCTCAACTAATACACTCTAGTTGATACAGTTCACTCCGAATTCATTCTCTCAAGATACGTATCCCTCAGTATTCCATTGAGGCATCGCGTTCTTAAAGTGATGCCCTATCATGAGTGATTTGTACTCTTATTAGGGTTTAAAACAGCGCGCCTGCATCAGCAAACTGACCCCCTATGTAAGCAAATATTAATTAGTCTTTTGTAATTGGCCATAGAACATAACTTCGGGTACACTCACATGTACGCACACACACACACACACATTCGCGATATTATTAACTCGCTTGACGGAGTATTCGACCAACATTATACTGAATCAGCTTCTTGTTGAATTCTCTATAGATATCCCCTCTTTTAAGTTTCTATAAACAGTGATTTTTTCTTAGGTTAGAGTTCAATCGATCCCTTTCTTAGGTGAACTTAGAAATTAAAGTGCATGTAGATGTAGGTAGAGTGGGGCCAGTTTGGTAAAAATATCTAGCCTAGAATTATTTTAATGTCAATGTCTTTCTTTGTAAACCTTATATTTCCTCTTGAATAGATTTATATCCTCTCCCTGAGGCAGCACAAGGTAAAGGCAACGTCGGACTCTTCAATACTGTTTCATGGAAAAGCAGGGCAATAGTTTACGTCCTAAACATCATTTTTTATCCTAGAGATCTAATAAATTTTAAAAGAGTGCAAAAAGCTGCCTCGGTGGCTTTATTTGTTAATCAATCGGTAGGACATCCAGGAGGGATCCAGATTCGAGTCCAAGTCAAGGTGAATGATATGTATCGGACGATAAGTTTGATATCACACGCAGCTAAAGTTGTTCTCAGGATCATAAACAAAAGGATAGAGAGTAGGGCAAATGATTGATTACTTAGGGGATGATCAGTTTGGGTTTAGGAAGGGAAGAGGTACGCGAGATGCCATTGCAGTAATGAGATTATTAATCGAGAGGAATATAGAACACAACCAGGAGGTATTTGCCTGTTTCGTAGATTTTGAAAAAGCTTTTGATAAAGTGAATTGGGAAAAACCCATGAGTATATTGCAGAAAATAGGAATAGATTGGAGAGAAAGGAGGCTAATCCGCAACCTGCACATGTCTCAGACTGCTCAGGTTCGGGTGGGGAACGGGGAGTCCGGTTGGGCAGTGTAAGGCAGGGTTGCCCATTATCACCGTTGCTGTTCAACCTGTATGTAGAGGAAATGATCAAAGAGGCGTGGGAAGAACCGGAGGTAGGAATGAAAGTGGGCGGGGAATTTGTAAAATCAGTTAGGTTTGCTGATGACCAAGCTTTAGTTTGTCAGTCAGCCAAGGGTTTAAAAGCATTGCTGAGTGAATTGGAAATTCAGTGCGACAGGTATGGGATGAAAATCAATATTAATAAAACAAAGGCTATACGATTTTCTAGAAAAAAAAGGCTAAGCTAAACACTAAAATAGGAGGGCAAAAACTAGAGCAGGTAGAACAGTTTACGTATCTCGGTAGTGTTTTGGACCAACACGGTCAAAGTAGTAGGGACGTAAGGAGAAGAATTGCGCTAGGCAAAGAGGCTTTCACACGGAGGAGGGAGTTGATGACAGGGACGTTGAGTAAGGATATTAAGAAAAGACTCGTAAAAACTTTGATATGGAGCGTAGCTATGTACGGCGCGGAAACGTGGTCATTGAAGCAGGAGGATAGACGTAGACTGGAGGCTTTTGAAATGTGGGTTTGGAGAAGAATGGAGAAGGTGAAATGGACAGAGAAGAAAACAAACGAGGAAATACTTGGTATGTCGGGCGAAGAGAGGGGTTTGTTGGGAGAAATCCTATGGATGCAGGAAAAGTGGATGAATGGGGTATTGACCGGCAGTGGGATGTGGGTGTTGAAGGGGTAGTGGGATGTTGAAGACTGTGATAGAGGGGAGAATGTTGGGCAAAAGAGGAAAGGGAAGGAACAGGATAGGGATGTTGGACGGGATGAAGGGAGGAAGAAGGTACTCAGAGCTGAAGTGGGACCTGATGTAAAGTAGGATGTTGTGTTTTGCTAGGGGTCACAAATTATTTAATTAGTAATTATGTCCATCCAAAAACCTACCTTAACCGGTAGATTACCTAATAATCACATATATATATATATATATATATATATATATATATATATATATATATATATATATATATATATATGATTGTATATATATATATATATATATATATATATATATATATATATATGATTGTATATATATATATATGTATGTGTGTGTATGTGTATATATATATATATATATATATACATACACACACATACATTCAAACAAGAAATCCCGCCATATGGCGTGCAAATATTCATTCACACGGAAATAGATATAAGGAAATGTGATTTGTTCGATTCCGCCTTCCACACCTCTCCTGTGTTCGTCCTTCATATGTGTGCCTATCCCTTTTCCTTATATCTATTTTCATATCAATGTAGTTGAGGGATAGAGCGTTGGACTACTGACCGGGGGACCGGGTTCAGTTCCAGAGCCAGCCTCTCTGGACACCTTCAGCTCCACCCAAGCTACGTGATCTTTCGTGCACCAGATCTTCCTTGGAAACTATAACCGGCACAGGGAACTGCACTGCCCCCATTGCCCTGATGTGTGAATTGCACTCGCCGTAGGGCTTAGTACGGGGTGAACTCTACCATCACCTACCAAATCAAATTTATATATGTAAATGTAAATACATTATTCAACCCGAAGGTCGGTTTGGTAGGTGATGGTAGAGTACACCTAGTACTAAGCGCGACGGCGCTTGAAATTCACACATTAGGGTAGGGGGGCAGTGCATATAATATATATATATATATATATACATATATAATTATTTCTGTATGTAAATATATATGTGTGTGTGTATATATATAAACACACACACATTTATATACCATTTCCGTGTTTTCAAAACAAATATACTAAGATGGTAGTTTGAAAGGCTCTCGGGATTACCACTGGATGTCAGCGCTAGTACGAGTTTACCCACGTACTAATAAGTGATTCTTTTTAAGTAAACACATAACGAGTCGGTGCTCTGGGAATTGATCTTTAAATACTTTGTAGAGAAAGGTATGAAAGCGAAGGAAATTCATGGCGACTTTTAGAACACTAGAGGACTCTGATCCTTCATATTCAACTGTGCCAATGGGACAAACGCGTTAAAGTTTGGCCAGGACGGCTTAGTCACCGCCACATCCCCTTGCGGTGGCTTGCTGGGCATTAAGTAGATGTAGATGTAGAGACGATGATCTTAGCCGTGGTCAGCCAAAATGGGCCCCTACCCCATAAATTATTGCAAGAGTGCATGAAATGGTCATCGAGGATCGCCGACTGAAAGTATAAAGGAATTGCTGAAGCTGTAGGGATGTCATCTGAATGAAAATGTCACAGTTTAACAGTGGAATTGGATGTGAGAAAATTATCTGCTAGATAGGTGCCGTGGTTCTTCAAGCAGAATCACAAATGCATTAGAATGGAAATTTCCGAACAGTATTTGACCCGGTTTAAGAGTAATCAATAAGTTTTCTATGCCGGTTTGTGACCACAGATGAAACTTGGGTCCACTTCTATAGCCCAGAGACAAAATATCAGCCAAAGCAATGGAAACATGTTGATTCGCCACCATCAAAGAAAGCAAAGGCAATAAGATGAGCCGGAAAGGTGATGGCTTCAGTTTTCTGGGATGTGAAAGGGGTTCTGCTGATAAGATTACCTTCCCACTGGTCAAACAATTACTGGGCCATACTACGCTAACCTCCCAAACCAAGTACAGAGTCATGTTTTATCAAGAAAATGGAGGCCCACACAAAATTGTCAGTGCCCTGGCAAAAGTAAATGAACTAAGATATGAATTGTTGCCAAACCGACCTGAATTACCTGATTCAGCTCCATCAGATTCTCATCTCTTCCCCAAGCTCAAAATTTCCCTCGGTAGACTGATGTTCTCCACAAACAAAAACCTAACAGCCGAAGTAGACTGGTATTTCGCGGGCCTGAAGGAATCAAATTTACGAGATGCGACCAAGGCAATGGGATATCGTTGGACCAAGTGTATTTGTGTGCAGGGAGACTACGAGCATTGAAAAATAAAAAAACATCACTGAGGTAAGTCGTTTATTTTCAAGCCATTCCGAGAAATTTTCAAATTACCCTCGTATATGCCATGCATATAAATAAATGTCCTGTGGACAGCGCCCTCCAAAGACAAGTAGAGTTGAATTACAGTACATAAGATAAGTGTAACCACTCTGCTGTAAGTATCACGACTGGTTTTCGATAAAATTTCGGAAAGGAGGAGATGTGGGAATTCATAAAATTTAATATAATATCGCTTGAGCTTAAAAGTATTTAAAAAAATAATACTCATAAAGAGATACCCAAGTGGCTGTAATAACATTTCTACAATAATGCTCCAATTATTACATCCAATGTTTCCTATTTTCTATCTATTTTTCTCTCTCTACCTGTGACTTGATAAAACCATCGGAAGAGGTTGAACTATTAAAAGGTCATAAGAACAGCACTCCCATCAAGTCCTCGGTGTTGCACTCCGTTCTAACGCCTGTCTCTCTTCTCTTTCTTCCGCCCCAGCCATCTCCGCGATCCCCAAGATTGTGTGCGAGACCATCCACGCCCTGGAGCTGCACCGTGATGAGACGCCGTCCCCCTCCTGGAAGATCATGGACAACAAGGGCCGCGTCACGGTCGTCCTGCACTGGGACCACCCCCAGCACCACTACCAGCCGCCGCCACCCTCCTCCCGCTCTCACCCCCGCAACCCCTCGGCGCCCTCCCCCTCACCCTCCCTCAGCCTCGGCCCCGAGGGCCCCGTGGACGCGGCGGCCGCCTCCTCGATGACCCGGCCCTCGCTAGTCATCCACGGCGCGGGAACCACGACGGTGGGCCGGGACGGCAAGAAGGAGACCCTCATCAACGACGTCTACACGCCGGCCCGCTACGGCGGCGGGGGCGGGGGAAGCAGCCCACAGATCACTGTGATAAACCACGACGCGGCCACGGCGCGAGTCATGGGTAGTTCCTACGTAGGTGCGGCCGGGGGTGGCGGGACGACCGGGGGCGGCGGGGGGCCGGGCGTCGGCCACCCCCCTCGCCTCTCCCGCCAGGGCAGCGGCGGCTCGAGCTTCGAGAGCGCGGGCGCGGCCATCCACGTCCACACGGCAGAGTGCTCCACGCACCACCTGCACCACCCCATGCACTCGTCGGCCTCCTCGCCCCCCGCCCCGACCCCCTCCAGCCACGACCCGCAGCAGGGTCCCCACCAGCACGGGGGCGGCGGAGGGGGGGCGACCGAGTGCGACTTCCACTGCTGCGCCCTGCACGAAGAGGGCCGGAGGATAGCGGTCCACAAGTCGGTGGCCACGTCGCCCATCCAGGACCACGCGCAGGGGGGCGAGGGGGGCGGCCCGGGGGCGGGCGGCGTGGCTCCGGGGGGCGTGGCTCCGGGGGGCGGAGGTGGACGGACGGGGAGGACGGGGGGCCTCCAGCCCCCCGCGGCCGGGAAGCAGCACGTCCGCTTCCTGGACATAGAGGGGGCGGTGGACGTGGGGTCGCGGGGGGGAAGCCCGATGGGGGCGAGGGGCACGACGACGGCCGTGGGGCAGATCTCGGTGTCGACGGCGGGGATGGGCGCGTCCCCCGGGGGCGGCGGCACGTCCTCCGCCGGGGAGAGCTCCGAGTCGGAGACGGAGACGACCCTCTTGGAGGAGGAGGGCGCGACGTCGGAAAAGTTCCTCTTGCTGGTCGATCAGCCGCCCTCGATGGACGCCCGGAGGCACCTCACCATCAAGGACATCGGCGTCATCCTCGAGAGGCTCCGCTCGAAGATAGTGGACGTGGAGCGGCTGGAAAGGGACTCGGACGGTGGGAGCGGTGGTGGGGCAAGTGGCGGCGGTGGGGACGGTGCTGGGGCGACGGGGAGGGGCGGTGTGGGCGGAGGGACGGGGGCCGGAGGCAGTGACGACTGCCACAACTGGACGATCAAGGCGACGATAAGGGGGGAGACGTTGCGGGAGCTGGGCGTCATCTACAACGGGAACTATTACGCGATTTCGGAGCATCCGGGTTACAGGGCGGAGGGGAACAGGGAGGAGGAGGAGGGCGAGGGGGAGGTGGAGGAGGAGGACGACGAGGAGGAGGAGGAGGACAGGCTGTAGCGGAAGGCCGGGCGCTCTCGGCGCCCAGATCCGGGCATTCAACGCTACGACGGGGCGGCGTCTTAGCGGCGGGGCATCACGGAGGGACCCACCGCAGCGGCGGAGAGAGCGAAGCCGGCGGCGGAGGCGGCGGGAGGCGGGGGGCGGCTCCGCTTGGCATTACGGTGTGATAGACGACGACGGAGACGCGTGGGATTGCGGCGGGGGGGAGGATGAAGACGGGAGCCGAGGATTTCTGCCGAGTCTCTCCAAGCGTTTGTGGGAGTGCATTCGGTGTTGTTGTTACCGCCGTAGTGTTGTTGTCGCTTCGTCTCCTGTCCACGGGACGAGAAGGCATCGAGAAGGATCGTGGTATTACGTGTGAGCGCTTTACAATGCAAAGAAATAGAAAGAGATCAATATAAATATACACAGAGTATATTGTGTATATATATATGATATATATGTACGTACGGATGGAAAACAAATGGTGTGAATTTTGTTCAACACCACATACTACCTGTATAGGGTTCAAAGAAACAGATGGAAGGAAAGATAAGGTCACACGCACACATTCAGATTGATAAAAAAAATATATAAACAATCCCGTAGAAAGGGGATTCCGAAGTAAACGGACAAAAACAGTTTCCAGCGATAGCATTTCTAAACTAATAATAATACTGGTCTGATGGTGTATGCCGGCTTCGAAACACATAGTCTTTTTTTCAGACACCCAGGGAAGGGTTTGCACTCAAACAGATCCACCTACTCCAACAAGAGAATATCAGTTCGACATAGTTGTTTTTTTTTAATGTCGGAAATGAACGACTGAGCCAGAATGTTATCCTAATAGACAATTACGAAAAATACTACACGAAGCGCTTCTAAAAACGTCATAAAGTTAATGATAATAATGTTTTTGAAAGTAGGAGTTTCCTGAGAACTGCGTTTTATCAGAAAGTTTATAAAACACCTCGACAAAATAGGTTTGTTTGAAAAATTAAAGAGAAGAACTTCCCTCCCCAAAATGCTATTGTACCTTGAACTAAAAGTTATTGAGCGTATGGACGCAATTTTGAATTGATTATTGCCCAGAGGTCAGACAACACAAGGACTCGTAAAAACATTACCAAGTGCTACAAAGAAAGTCAACCCATGAGCACCGAATGTCACGTTTGGTCGTGCTACGTTTGTTTCGAGAAGTTAAAGAGGAAAGGTGGAAAACAAAAGAAAGTGCAGACCGCGAGATGAAATGTTTTAACTAATGTAGCCCTCATTTTTTTCTGTTTTTTGTTTTTAGGGACATTGAGCGAAACGATGGTGTTCTGAAACTCTTTCAAAAGTGGTGAGGCAAAATAAATCATTCGTTTTTAAATTATGCTAAAAAGAGTTAGTTAGCCGAAAGTATCATAATTACAATTATTGATATCATCACCGTCAATACGAGGTTTTTTGTGGAGAAATAGTTATTATTACTGCAACTGTCATATTTACCAACATTTTTTTATGCATGAAGATCCGTCTATAAGATTTCTTTCTATCTCTCTCTCTCTCTCTCTCTCTCTCTCTCTCTCTCTCTCTCTAATAAGTCTTGCTAAAAAAATATCCCGAATGAAAAGGGAAAGGTGATTTTTATATGGGAAGACCCTCCTGCGTTGAATAAATAGTTTACAAAAAGCAATAGCTTGACTCCCCGAATAGTTGCTAAGCAACATTATGCCCCCCAGTTTTCAGAGTTGCCCGTTACCTCCACTAAGCTCTTTTTAACCAGTCGTAAGCTAGTTAGCGTGGAAATGTTATTCGTTTCAAGCATTTGGATTGGGCTATTAAGGAATCAGATTTTCTCATTTGTTTCCCACCCACAAGAGGTTCGCTTGAACTCCATCCCAGATACACTCTTTCACATCTTCCCTTTCATTGAAGCCCATCCGATCAGAATCCTCCTCCCTCGCCTTCAGCGTCTTTCAAAAAGGAACAGGCGATAATTTTTGCCAATCCCCAACTGTAAATACTGAGAAAAATTGTACATATGGCTTGGGAGAATCATTCAATTTCTTTTTCAAGTAACTAAATTACCCCACAGAGAAATATAGCCTTTGCCCCTGGCAAACGAAATCCGGAAAACCCGAATAACAAACAGACTTCGTAGACACCGGGCACGTTTAATTTGCCATTCATTGACTTCGAGAGCTCTAATCAGCCGTGTCCAATATTCCTTTCCATAAAAACCTTTTATACCCTGATGGAGCTGTACGTTATTAACACTGTTTTTGTTAATTACACATTTATATATTAGAAATTGTAGCTATATCCAAATATTCTGAGAAGTTTACAGTATTCTCACTCGGAAGGATTTTCGGACGCGAGGTACTTAAATCAGTCATTTTTCTCAACCACCCAATCAACTTCAGTATCCAATATATCGAGCGTTTGGTAATTTGATTGGAATGATTTACGCTTTGTGGAAGATATCTTTAAATGCTTAGTACTTCGCAGACAAAAGACTGTTGTTACTGGATCACTCTTTCTTGCTCTCTCTCTCTCTCTCACTCTCGCTCTGTCTCTCTCTCTCTCTCATTGGACTGTGTTCATTGTTGTTGCTGTTTTCCGTCGTTGTTGTTACTCTTGTTGGGAAAGCAAAGGAGTACTTTATTGGGACTTAGTCTACAGGGAAAGGATTGAAAGACTCAGCAGAGAGAGGAAACTTTGACGATACGTGAGACAGTAGTAATATTTGGAATGCCACTACGGTCGGATCCATACATGCAAATCGAGACGGGTAATAGACTTATTCAAGACAGGATTCTTCTGGAATGAACAATGGAAAAGTTAAGTTTACAGGTGAGAGCGAATATTACGCTTAGTTTGTTACAAAAAAAAATACCCAATAGTTAAACTTATTCCTCTGACAGAAACTCTGCACGAATGAAAATGTACACAGCTCTTTTGTTTTTCAAAAAAAAAAAAGAATAGAACGAGAGAGCGGAGGAAACAAACCGGAAATTCACAGGATTCAGGATGCGTGCTGATCGACGACTGACCCATCGACTGAATTTTAATCTTGAATCGCGAATCTAAATAATCTCAAGTTAAACTTTATATTTAGAAATACTTAAAAAAAAAGAGAAAATAGAACGGGTGAATAGCATCATTTCAAAGGACTCTGGGTGCCAGAAACTTGAATCATTTTTAAAAATTAAAACGTTGTAATTAAAAAAATATAAACAACCATATCTGATGTGGAGTTGACATCGTTTTTATGTGCATCGTGTTATTACTGTTTATTTTTCTTTTGTAAAAACTGAGAATTCTAAAAAAAAACGTTAAAAAATATATTGAAACTCGACTTTTTAGACATATGCTGTGCATAGGAAAAGTATGTTAACCATAATTTTCTTCGTATTGTACAGATGAAAAAAATATATTTGCCGGTTAAGAATGTTTTTGGCGGGTGGTCATATAAAAATATGCACTCCAATCGTGTTGTGGTATTAGTGTGTTTAAAAATGGAAGTTGAGAGATAAATAGAGAGAGAGCTTGTTGGCAAAATAACTGCTTCATTCAAAAATCCCTCAGCCTGCCAGACATTTATAAGCGCTAGGTACTTCCCATTTGAAATGGTGATACTGGGTGTTGGTTTTTGAGAGGGTGTTGGTGCATTTGAAATTATTTATTTAACGGTGCAGAGGGAAGGTTTTTTCGAGGAGGAAAAAACCTCCCGAAGTTGTAAAATTAGATCTGTTATTATTACAATTGTTGGTCATTCAACCGTCAAACTATGTACACGTCGCACAAAAATAAAACTCATAAGGTTGAGCTGATACTTTGTGGTTTTTTCGAGTAGCACAGAGAAAAGCCACCGTCCCATTATAGAGTGTTGGATATTCAGGATAGAAGATTGAGAGAGGTTCTTGAGAGGAATTCTCAAAAAAAAAAAAAGTCCATTTACTGGGGCGAAGATCCGGAGTTCCATGTATATGCGGTGCTGTGTTGAATTTTTACAAATAATTATTACTTATTATTATTATTAGCATTCGAGATGGCTGAGTTTGATATGTGAAATATCAGGAGTAGTAAAAAAAGTCATTGCATACGTAATTTTTTTATACATACGTAGAATTGTTTTACGATTAAAAACACTAATCTGATCTTTCCCAATTTTGGCATGAGATATGCAGCAGGCAGGAAGGAAACAAAGACTCATAAGCTGTTGTGGTCACTTACTCGAGTATAATATTGCTGACGAATCATGCCTTGCAACAATAAGCCAGAATTGAGTGAGTGTGTGTGTTACCTAGGCCAAGCCAAAATACTGCCAACAAATATGACAAGGCCCGTCCTCAGTATACTGGAGGTAATTCCACCTTGAGCCTAAATAAAAACTGTTTATAGCTCTTATTAGAATTAATTAGTATGCGTTTTTCATTTTCGACAAGAAACTCCTCATGGGTCCGGGGTATAAAATGAATTAACAATATTATATGAAACTAGGGATTTATATATGGGAGTAAAATTTTTTTTCTAAAGTTTCCTGTGTCTTGTGTGGACTAAGATGAAGGCCACTACAAAAAAATAAAGCCAATTCAATTATAAACCATAGTGAAAAAGGTGTTTTAGCTCTCATTATAAATGGTCTAAAAAAAGTAAACCCGTTGGGAAAAAAATAAGTGAAACGTTGAAGAGAGTACTTTTTTTTGGGAAAAGAGAAAAAATATTTCGTGCATGCATAGGTAACCTAATTTCAATTTTTACGGATTATTTTTTTTTACGTATTTAAGGAATAGTTGAAAAAAAGTTATTGAGAATTAGAAGAGCTGCAGGGGCACAATTGTTAAAATATAATGGGTGAACTGTGAGTAGTGAAATGCGTTCCCCCCCCCCTCCCCCAAACTCGGAGGGAGAGGAACGGGAGGGGAGAGTGGGGTGGGGGAGGAGACTGCCGCCGCTAGGAGGAGTGCAAAAGAAGGTTGCAGATATATGTGCGTGTATTCGCGTGAGTGCGTGTGTTTGTTTGCGTGGTCGGTGGGGAGGGGGGGGGAGTGGTATCGTGGGGTGCGCGCCCTCGGCCTCTCCCCACCCCACCCAATCACTTGAGGAGATTTGCGGGGGTTTTAATGTGGGGGGGGGTGAAGTGGCGAAGTGTCCGGGGTGGTGTGAGGGGGGAGTTCTCGTCGCGTGGGGCGTGCCAAGGATAAGGTGTACTGTGTTCGCGGGAGAGTTCTCGAAACATTTAACCGAGAGGGAAGCGGGGAGGGGGGGAACAGGATATGCTGACAGATAAGAAGAAGCGGGAGAAGAAAGAAACGGAAACGTGAAGGTGGTGTGTGTTTTTTTACATAAAAAAGTGGTGTGTTGCTGCATTGTCGGTGTGTGTTGCTCCGTTATTTTTTTCCCACAAGAAGAGTTTGGTGTGCTGCGACGAATAAGAATCCTACCTAAGAGTTATTTCAGCATGGAAGTCCTCCAAATCCTCAACAATGACCCCGACACCCTGACCTCCCTTGGCAGGATATCACTATCACTAATCATAGATTGAGGTACTGTACAACAATCCTTTCCCTTCGCCCACCCTCCCAAAGTTTCAAGTTGCTTCCCTGACTACACACACGCAGAGAAAACACTACATTACATCGGGTCGAAACATTACACGCGAATTCATTCCCCTCCCCCCTATCCGATTGCGAAACAAAGTGATCCCCTGTCGTTTACTGCCCTCCCCCCTCCCCCCACATTTCTTCGCGGGTCTGGCATCCGGAGCGAATGTGAAAAAAAATTATTTAAAAAGAGGAAGTGTATCTCGTGGTGTCTCACTGCCTCTTACGTGTGTGAAAGGATTCTGACGAAGCAGAAGGAAATATTTAGAAAATAAACAATCGGGTGTTTTGGAGCTGAACAGAGAGGTACTAAACAAAGTGAAGTGTTAATTTTTTAGAGAATTTATCACCAGAAAAAACACTGAAAAAACAACTCGTGAAAGATTGAGGGATTTGTAATAAATTAAGATATAAATGAGTAATTGAAATGTAGATCGACTTATTATATATGAATGTATATATAATGAATGATGATACACTCGCAAAAATCTTCAAAAGGAATCTTGTGGCATTCAGAAAGAAAAATTCAGTCGACGCCATCAAATTTCAGTTTTTCGAATATGGAAGCGGTTAAAAAAAGTAGAGGGTGACTACGGTTAACCACCTTTTGAGTGATCAGTTTTGTGAAAAATAATAATTATATTATATGAGAAGGCCGAGTTTTCAAAAAAAAAAGTGTTCCCGTATACAAAAAATGATATTTTTTTCGTTGTTGTACATGTATAACAGATGTGGTGCTGACGAGGATGGTTCCTCCTAAAAAAACGGAACAAAAAATTTCGAAAATATAAATAAAAAAATAGTACAGGAAATGAGGGGAGAAGGAGAAAAGATAGTCGATTCGAAGATTCGTGTTCCCCTATGGTTTGAGGCCGCGCGTCGAAATAATGAGTCGCTCGCTCAGGTAAACGTGTCCCGAGCGTGTTGAGCGAATGTCTGGGAGAGAGATGGAAGAATGAATGCATGCAGAGTGTTCAAGGATGTTTTTGCGTGAGAGTGGTACGGGAATGCATGTGGTAAAAAGAAATGATTTCGTTCGTTTTGAAGGGTGGTCGACTTAGGGGGGAGGGGATGACGGGGTTAATTTTTCCGTGAGGGGGGGTTGGGGTGGTGGAAGCTACACCGGAAATATGATGAAGGCGAGAGAGTGGAAGGGTGAGGGGCGAAAGAGGGCAGAGGTGAAAGACGTTCGCGGCCACCCATCCCGCTTTCCCCCTCTCCAACTGACACGACGACCCCCGTCTTTCAAATCCTTCCCCAACTCTCGCCTAGGTGCCCAAATATGAATCGTGAGTGGGAGAACGCCAAGCAAATTGACGGAGGCAAGCGAGACAGGAATGACAGAGAGAGAAACGCACGAGCAAGCGAACTTCCTTCGACGAAAACAGAGATGATGACAAATCATTTAGAAGAATGACGTATGTGCTTCTTTTTAAACAGGAGGAACGAGAGGAATTTGAACCAAGGAGGAGGACAAATGGAATTTTTTTTCCAAATCGGTTTCGCGAACCTGGTGAAGTCTCTCAAGCTTTTAACAGGACCAGCAAAATAAAAAGTGATGGCATTCCGTTTCTTTCCGGTTGAGTCGAGAGGCGGGTGTTGGGACGAGTGGTCACGCCCGAAGGATGCAGGAGATGAAATTAAGCCACGGAGACAGTCGCCCAGCCCTTTGAAGGACGGGCGCTCGTCTCTCCTGGCAATGAGGGTCTCCATCGCGTCTTGCCGTTGCAGTGCAGAGGTAGAACACGAATAAAGCTGACGATGAATGAGCTGTATTATTTCCTCTCACAGTTGTCTTACCCGCGTCGCTATCGACTCTTCGCGCCCTCGTGGTCGCGAATCGATTCACGCGTGGCCGCGAGGCCGCTTTTGGTCACAAGGGGAATAGAAAAGTCATTGGTCATTTTCCGTGAACACCGAACGAGACACCACCAAAGTGTCCGCTCAACTCCCGGGGATGTTGATTTGATGCGCTGAAGTTGGTAAACAATGTTGCCGACGTGTTGGAAACTTCTAAAGCAGAAATAAAAAGATGAAAAAACATTTTCGCGAGCTTTGGAAGATAATCATACATGTTAGTACAGAATATAAACCGGTGTTAGAAAAAAAATCATAAAAACAATTAATAACTAATCGTCTGATGTTGCGTTCCCACCAAAGAGTTACGTAAAAAAATAAAATATATCAACGTCTTCCCCGAAAGAAAAAAGTAAAACATCGATTCGTAAAAAAGAGAGGTTTTCGGATGATTTTTCTTTCTCCCTCTCTCTGTGGAGTCGTCTTTCTGCCTTTGCGCCGCCGCCTTTCATCTCGCACCGCTTTTCAAGGGCGCGAGATGAGCGTGGAACGAGCATTGCGTTGCCCTCAGCATCCCGCCGCCGCCCCTAACCCCCCCTGAACAAAATTGGCTCATCTTTCCATCTTCCCGCTCACGATGACATCCAGGGCGAGGAGGTGGGCGGGTGGGGGGGATTGAAGATACGTCCCCTCCGCCGACTGGGATTCAGCGAGAGAAGGTGGGGGCGTCGCCGTTTGTCGCGGAGAGGCATTCGATTCGAGCATTCCTCGCGCGATACCTTCGCATCCTGGAAGCAAAGGGTCGAGGCGAACCGAAAACGAACTTTAAAAAATGAGCAAAGACGCGGGGGAGTTGGAGGGCGATGTGGGTCGGCATTTTCAGCATTCCTCTATGCATCGCGCTTCCCGTCAGGGGATCAGGGTTGAAGAGAATGGGACAGTAATCTCGACTCAATGGGGGCAAATGGCGCCACCGCGACGTGCGGGGAGTCATGTCGTTGCGCCCATCGTTGACGGGCACGCCACACGGCCCGATTCGACTACCACCCAATGCATCCGCTACCACCGACACACCCCACTCGCGGGTCAAGTGGACGCGCGGGGCGTGCCAGGCTCAAACATCAGTGAATGGCGAAGCTTCGGGGTGATCTCACGCCAGAGTTTGAACAGCGAATGCTTTCCCCGACGGGCTCGCCAGCTCAATCCTTCTCGAAGCCGCATTTCATTTTCACGCACGTCTGGATTTTTTGAACACCAAAGGCTCCCCTTCGAATTCCGCCATTGTCCGGACGTGGACCATTACACAGGTGGAACGGTGCCTTGTCGTAAGTTCGAAATGCCGAACAAAGACCCGATTTTAACAGTTTACACCGGTTTAAAAATAATTTTCTGTCAGTAGTCAGACATTGCTGATGCATCATACCGGTAAAAATCGGCCTGCGCAATATTGAGGGGGAATGGCGGAAGGAGTGTGGCTCCTTCAGCTTCGTATCATAGTTAACCAATCGACGTCATGTCCACCAGTCTACCTCCCACCCCCGCCAAATAAAAGACGCGACCACCCCCTGCCACTGCATGAAAAAACACCGCAGGGGAGTGGGGGAAGAGAAGATTGGGGAGGGACGCCCAGGGGGGGGGACATGAAGACGATGGAGTGGATGGAAGGGGGATGAGGGCAGAGATTGAGGTGGGATAGGTTTTTTGAAACATTTATTTTCTTTTTCTTAAAGCCATCGTGGGCAGAGATAGAGATGTGGGGCATGGCTAGAATTTTGGAGAAGCAGTAGCAAGGGGAAGGGGGGTTGGGGGGGAATTCGATCTCCGTCACCCGTAAAACGTCCCCTCTCGAGAGTCGGATACCGTAATGCTCCGGCATCGGTGACTCTCCCACACCCGTGCACACAATCTAGGGCGCCAACACCAGTAGCCCCCAAACCACACCAACCCGCCCCCCATCTCCGCCCCCCCCCGTGCAATATGACACGTCTGGTGCCCCCGCCGCACCCGCCCATCCTTCCTTCCGAGGAGACCTCGCCTCCCTCCGCCCGCGTGAAGAGAACCCAGGGCTCCTCTCGGGAGAGGTCCACCATCTTCCCTTTCTCTGCCAACCAACCCCACCCAACAGACACACGTAGTCTTCTCCGCCCCCCCCTCACTCCCCTGGAAAACTCCCCGCTCCGGGCATACCACCCCTGCCACAACCACCACCCTGGAGTCCTTCCTCCGCATCCCTCCCACTCACACCCCCTCCCCCACCCCCCTCGATGCCTCTCACGACTGGCCTAGTCCGCCGCCCGCCTCACTCCCCCCTCGCCCCCGTAACGTCCTCCCCCCTCCCCTCGAAGGGGCAGAGGGTACCCCTCCCTCCCTCCCCCACACACGTCCTCTCTCCCACACACACCCTCCCCCCCCCTCATCCCCACCTTCCCTCTCTCTCACCCTTGCCTTCTCTATTGATCGGGTTTGGCTTGGCTCGCCACGGCCTGGTTTCCTCCCCTCCTCCCTCCCCTCTCCCTCCACTTCTCTCTCACTCTCCCTCCCTCCTTCCTCCCTCACCTCCTCCTCCTCTTCTTCTCATCCCTCAGGCCTCTTTCATCGATCCCTCTGAATAACCGTCATGCCGGAATAACAGCATCGGAATTTCCATCCTCCCCTGTTTAATTCCACCTCTCTCCTCCTCCCACACCCCACTGCCCCTCCCATGTTCATACGCGTATATAAATAGAAAGAGAGAGAAAGATATGCGCGTCTATATGAATATACATATATATGTATGTTTTGTATGCGTGCGTGCGTGTGTGTGTGTGTATATATATATATATATATATATATATATATATATATATATATATATATATATATATATATATATATATATATATATATATATATATATATATATATATATATATATATATATATATATATATACATACATACATATATACATATATATATATACATATATATGCGTGTGTGTGTGTATATGTGCACACGCACATACATCTCTCTCATTCCCCTTCCTCTTCTCTATCTCTTCCTCCGTCTCGAATCTTCCTCCATCCACTCTTCTTCTGTTCCCTCCAAGCACTACTACTGCGACTCCACGCTCTCGCCCGACGGCAGACTCCCTTTCTTCCGCCGCTCTCGCCCGCCCGCCCCCTCCCCGCCGCTCTCTCTCTCCGCCCTTGCACTCCCTGCCACTCCTTGCATTCTCTTCCACCTCCCTCCGTCTCTCTCTCTCTCTCTCTCGACCCCTCTCTTCCCGACAGACTCAAACTATAGCACAAAGTGAGGGAAGGGTCTCGGAGAATCGATCCCGTAGTCCCGGGGTGCGCCTGCCGCCATAATGGTTGGTGCACGGCAAGAGGATGGAGAGAGAGAAAGGAGAAAGCAGAGGGTTCGTCACCACATAGGTTCTTCGTAAGCACATGCATATGGCCACGCGCACACACGTACATACACACGCGCCCGCGGAGTGGTTGCATGGACATGAAAACGTGTTTGTACGCGTGTCCGTGATGGGGGCACCACGGTGCGGCTAGGAGGGGGTGTTGCTGGTGGGGCGAACGGTGAGTGAGCTAGAGAGAGAGGAAGGGGGGAGCGGTTCGTTTGATTCGGGACCAGGAGTCGCCGGAAAGAGTCGAGGAGATCGCGACGACGGGCAGAGAGAAGGAGCGGCTGCGCGCAAGACGGCCCATCATTATCGCCGCCGTCTCCGTTAATTTTTCCTCCCCCTTTCGCCCCACCCTCGTCCACATCACCCACACCCCCGCTATCCCTCTCCGCGAGAGAGGACGTGCGATGGCCTCCTCATCTGCGCACGTGTCCGCCCGCGAGGGTGTCGAAGAGCACAGGCGCATCGGGGAGGGGGTTCCGGGTCGGGAGGGGTGGAGGCAGCGGCGGCGAGGGGTTCCCGGTGGGGGGAAACATTGCTCGCACACCGCGAATCCCATCTCTCCTCCGCCCCTCGAATCCACGAGCAGTGACCGCGGGGTGCAGTTCGGTACGGGAAATAAAGCGAACCTCACGCTCGACCCGAAGTGGACGACGACGGAGGGGTGTGAGGACGGGCAGGAAGAGGGCGCCGCATTCCGCAACGGAATCGGAATGCTCACGTGCAAACTGACGTCATTTTTTTTACCTCCTCCGTGGATACGCGTGGAATTGTTTTTTTCGTTCGACTTTCCATAAAATCTGTATCTTCAGGGGCAATTTTTATAATTTAAACTCATTCGATGTTATTTCATCTGAGGGAGCGGAAAGGGGTTGGTCATCCCACAGCGTCAATGTCGAAGCTTAAATTGAAGCGGCGTCGATCGGGAGTCCAAACCTTTCCCGAGACAAGGCGTTCATTACTTTCCCTTCCCAAAGAACGCGAGAGGTGGTCGAGATGGGCAGCGTCTCGACCTTGAGGGAAGAGGTCGAGACCCAAGTCTCCTCCCCGCTGGAACGGAAATGTTTCGTCGATCCATCGGCTGTTTGGGTTGTCGAGGCGAAAACCATTAGGAATTGAGAAATACACACTTACGCGTCACCTTCCGCGAATTCCGCAATTCTCATCCGCGAATTTCGACCCTCAGCTGGATTGTACAGAGAAGATGCAAGCCACCTGATTAGGCAGATGAGTATTGAATTAAGTTTACCTTCATATTTGTTCCTGTTGGGTCTGATATTCTGTCCGGGGTCAGTTCATTTTGGGGCTTCCGGCAGTCCGCCTTTCCGAGTGACAATTTTCCCCAGCGCCTATGAGGGCCACAAAGGCCTTTTCAGCTCGAAATCCGTATATTTTTACCCTTTTACCCCCCCCCCCGCTATTAAATTGAACGGACAAAATAAAAAGCCACAATCGCACCTCTCTCTTTCCCTCCTCCTCCCACAATTCCATCCACTCGAAATATTTGCATTATCTCCCGCACCCATCTGCGTTCGCGCGACCATTTCCCTTTTAATTTCCTATGGCCGCCCATTTCACCCATCTTTTTTCCCCTGTCCTCTCTTTCCCTCCCCCCCTGGATTGGTTCTTGCCCTTCGAAGGGAAAGGGGAGGAAGGTTTTTCCAGGGGGCGAAATGAAGGCAGAATGAGCAAAATGGGAGCAGGGGTTTCGGGAGGAAGAGTCGCGTGGTCGAAGGGCGAGACGTCCAGGAGGAGGGTAATGGAAATAGAGGGTGGGAGTGGGAGGCCAGGGTCACCGTGGGAGTGGGGCGTGGGTTGGGCGCTGAGGACGCGGGTGACGCGCGCGGAGGGAGGAGCCCTGGGACAGCCCAACCCCAATTTTCCGTCCAAAACCTCTCCCACCCCGGAGTTCCCGCCGCATTCGCGGTTGACCCTCACTCGTGACCCGAAAAATTCCACGCAGACGTCGACACACGCGTGAACCTTGATTTTTCGTAAGGGCACCCATTGAACCGAAAGCGTTGGAAGGCGGCGAGGTCATCTGAGTGATGAGGAGATAACACAAGGGTTCATCCAAAATATTACTTCACTACAAGCTCACGAAGGATTTTTTACATTTACAAATCGTATAATCCGAAAAAATTTCAAGTCAATATGCACCGACGAATGATCATTTATTTTTGTTTTGACTTTTGGGACGGCCTAAGAGTGAGGTCACTGCTGGGTTTTTCGGGAGGAAGAGCCGAAGAATTAGTTTAGAGCAGGTAGTTAGTCTTCGGCGATGGTTTCTCTTATTCCCTCTTGCTTTTTTTGAGATCTCTAGTTTTTGCGGGTTTTGGGGGGTGAGGGGTGGAAAATATGGAGAGGTAGGGCAGTGGAGAAGGATGAGGAGAGAAAGGAAAGGGGGAGGAAGATGCGTGTGTGTGTGTCTGTGAGTGGGTGGGGCCAATTCGGGAGGTAGTCCGGAGGCAGGCAGAGAGCGAGGGGCGGAAGTGAGCGAGGGTGGGATACTCTCTCCCCGCCACAGCTATCCCGGACCCGTATGAATGAACTGGGAGAAGCAAGGAGAGGGGGAGTTGGTGGGGGGAGGGAGGGGGGGAGGGAGAAAGTGGGCGGAGAGGATGGTGTGGGCTAGGGAGAGGGGTGTTATCTCTCCCTCCCCGAGTCTCACACTCTCACTCTCTCTTTCCCATTCCTCTCCCTCCTCCACTCGAACGGAGGAAGCGATCGAGGAAGATTTTTCGGGGCGAGAGTCGAAGAGAGAGTCTATCGCGCATGCGCGCGGACTGGCGTACTTCGTCATTCGCTTGCGCGCGCCCGCCCTCTGTGCTTTATTTCCTCAAACATGTTGTGGAACCACCTAAAAGAATTAAAAAAAACTTCTTCCACCCTCTTCCACTCCCACGGTATACATGCCTCCCCCACCACACACCTTTCTTTCTTCTTCGCCCCCTCGCGAGCAGTTGCCCTCGCCCACCCAATCTGCATATCCACCTCTCTCTTTCCACCCACCCCTTTCCACTTTTCGAGGATCCTCTTCCACAAACCTCGATTCATCTCTCTCTTTCTCTCTCCCTCCCTCCCTCCCCCCCGCCTCTCAATTTCACCCCCGCGATTTAAGGATGTCAGTGCGAGCCACATTCCCAAGTGCGCCTGCGTCCCTGCTCGTCCACCGACGCGGACTGCCTCGACCGCCGGATTTGTGTAGATGACTGAACGGGTGAATGAATATACGCGCACGAGAAATCTAACGAAACTATGCGCCGATTAAGTAGTTGGAAAACTCACAGAGGCGGAAGGAAGTAGGAAAGACCCAGTCGAATTGACGAGGGCACACACCTGACGTCAGACAAGAGGGCGGTCTCTTGTCAAATCCCCAATCGGCAACCTTTTTAATAGTGTTCGGTGTTCAACCATGACAAAATTTTAGATAACATTTCGGCAATTTTATAAGTACACATACCCAGAGGTTAGGGATGTTTTAATGAATAAATCCATCGGATCCAATTCCAAAGTTTACGTTAGGGAATTTGACTTCCAGCATACTTTCTGGGTCATTAATTTTTAGAAAAATATGTGGATTTTTCCTTAGTGAATATATTAAATAACGAAAAGACTGGCTCTGCCAATAAACCTTGAAACATCCACCGAACTGTTCTAACTTCCCTTGTGATCAATTAGGTGGTTTAGTCCACAGTATTTTTTTTCTTAATACTATGAAACATGTTTTCGGTAATACAGCTCCTTTCACCGTCCTGCGTAAGTTCAAGGAACTGTAATATAATATGCCATGCATATAATATTTAAAAAAGTACTGGATTTAAAATGAAATTTTTGCCAAAAAAAAGAATTTCAGCTCATTTAAAAGGCTATCATGATTCTCCCTCTGCATATCAGCACAAGTTAAGGCAAGACAATTTTGTGATCATTAGGCAGTCAGTTTCGAGAACTTCAGAAGAACTATAAGTCTATTGAATAATTAGATCCATCATTTCGCATGCCCTTGTGATGGCATTGCCACTGATACCACCTCACCCTCGCCTCCACCAAAAATGTAATGGAAATGACAATTTGCTGAGAGACCTTCAGTTGTGGTGTTTGGAGGTGTTGAGTGTTTTGACGGAAAGAGTGAATGTGCAGGCGATTGCAGGAAGACAAATGGTTGAGATTTGTAATTCTATACAGTCTAAGATGCTGTTGTTCAGAAAAGGAGTGTTTGGACTTCAGTTTGAAGTTGTGGCATTTTTCTCTGTAATTTACGGACAAATAGTCAACATTTCACATTATAAAGCTCACTTAAATCTTCACTGCCCAATTGTTGTTTACAAAGGAAGCAATGTTACAAATGCATTGGAAACAAAAATATTAAATAAAAAATATAAATGATTTGATATAAGATATTTTATTGAAAAAGTCTTAATACAAAACAAAACGTGCACCTCTGAAATGTATGCAACAAAAAATATTGCTCACAGAAATGGAATGCTTCCAGAAAATAGATATTTATAAGTGTATATCATAGTAAGGTCATACCAGACATTACAGGCAATACAACAGGGTAATACTATAATATAGTAACTAATATGTCATAAGTCCACTGATTTTTCTTTCAAATACTGCAGCGATAAATATTTGACATTATACTTATTCTTTCAAGTCTCACTAAATCTTTGCACTGCACCATATTGTGAAGTTTGTCGTTGATCGCCAAATACTGAAATAGACCAGGCATGCAAATTTGTAGTGAATAAGCAATTAAAATTACACAAATTCCATTGGTACCCCAATTGAATATTGACAAAATGCTATAAGAATAAAAATATATGGGAAATATTACTTACTTTTCTCTTTCAGGCCTTTCCCAAAGTTCTGATAAACCCTAATTGAGTTGACAATTAGGTAGGAATGAATAAGAAGAAAAAACACTCCAGAAGCATTAACAATTGAAAGATCCAGAAAATCTGGTTGCTGTAAAATATGGAATGCCATCTAGTTAAGCAAGAATGCACTACAGATGGTAACATTTCTACATGGAAACGACACAAAGACGATAGATACTCACATATGAATTGGCAACAACAAGACGCCAAACAACATATGATGGCTGAACAGTGCACAAAGTTAAAAATGCTGCCATACATAAGAGACTTTCACAGAGAACCTGTCAAATGATAATTAGGTAAATTTAATAGTTGAGAAAACTCAGAGCATTTTCTTTTCATCCATAGCTGTACTAATGAAACTCACAGCAAAGTATCCAATCATCAACCAAACAACGATGAAAATGCATCCAAGACAAAAAACAAGCACTTCTTGTACAAGACTGATACCCACAGCATGGATGACTAGGATAATACAGCTGGCCTGAAAATTGAAATAAGTATAAATTCCTTCACAAAAATTGAATTATTCACTTTCATTATTTTAAGAGTTTTAGTTTTCAAATCCATAATAATAAATACTGATTACTAAATTATCGAAAGAATCCAAAACATTCAATATTGAAACTCACTCAGGGACATTCTACTTTAACCAACAGATATCAAAAGAGAGCAGTTGAAGATCATATTTCAGCTCATTTACAATTTTTATAGAAGATTCTGCAATATACACTACCTACTGATTGCAACTATATACAGGTAAAGTCAAATATTTTTCTTTTCAATATATCACAAACATGAGCAGGTCAAAATACTTTTTTGAACCTGTGATTGGTTAGCAATTTTACCAAGATAAAGAGAGAATTATCCTAAATTGTGTTCAAAAACCAGGTATGATACAAACAATAAAAATATACACCACCAAATATGATTATGAAAATAATTTACGTAATTTATATTTAATGCTTTGTTTTGGCCATATTATGAAAATGTAAAATAAAATGAATAATTTTATTCCATAGAAAATCCTGAATCAAATTTGTAACTAGAATGAAATCATATGAGATGGGTATATCATTGAACTAATACTTTTCCATACCATTAAAATTCTATCAATGGAAGGCAATTACGCTTTATTCCATTAACAATATGACAAATGTAACTGATCATATTTTCATACAACTTTTTAAAGTGGAATTGGCCGCATAGGTTGTATCAACAATGACGCAATGGTTTTCTTGACTGCAGAATGCTTCAGGGGAGGAACGGACCCTCACCAATGTACTTAAACTTCAATTTTACCACTACCAGTACCAAATAAGTTAAACAACCACTACTAAATTTATATCCATACTCTTTGTACCAGCAACACACTACATTTTTTCCCATTTATCACCGAAACCAATTGCAAAGTTATAAGTTTCACTAGAATGAATGATGTAGCAAAGTTATAACCATGTATTGAAAGGTAAGCCATACGACAGACATGCTGGCCACAAGTATTACTACATGAGGCATTCTTTACCAGAACAATTTTTCATTGAATATGATTGACAAATGCATCAACAAAAACCAATACACAATTCTTTCTCTTCTTTAAGACCAAGTCTTTTTCACCTGTAAGCAACTGTTATGCAATTCATGACAGAGATAAATACTTCTACCACAGAGAATCAGATCAAAATGCTTCCATACTGTAGTAATACTTTCATTTTTTTAATTCAAAGGTATTATGATATAATCAAGTTTACTACATTATTTATTCAATTATAGATGATTTCATGATTCACTTTTCATGGCATTTTTACTTTAAAAAAACTAATTAAAATTATAATAATGATAAATATAAAAATAATGGTAAATAAAACTGATCTAGGAGATCAATCAACTTAAAGATATTATCAAATGTAAGGCAACCATTAAAGATACAATTAACTATGCTAGAACCCATTAGAGAGAGGGGAACACAAATGTAGCAGACTACTCTTATATCAAATATACATACACTTGAGAGATAGGTGAGGCAAGTTGTGGGTGAATTGACTAGGAAGAATTCCAATACAACACGCAGGAAAGAAATGCCAACCAACAGTATAGTGAAAATAGTTGACACTAAAAATTCCATCCTGTGGGAATGCAAAGTTAAATTGATACTTCCCTGTGAATTTTCATATATTTGATTTAGATGCAAGGATGTCAATTAATACACGATGAAGTAAAACTAAGCCTATTAACTGCATCTCATAATTTATGGGTTAAATAGTTTAGAATTGGGTACTCTTTCCAGGAGTTTCATATTTATTACCTACTATATCATTATATTAACAGTTTGTGAACCACTTGAAATTTCTACTGAAGACAATTGCAGTTACCTAATAGAGGCAGACTGTATATACAATTATCACATTAGCAACACATTCATCAGTGGCAGTTAGAATAAATGTCAGATGGGGAATATTGTGAAGAGTACAAAGAATGAAAGGCGGCAGCTTCTTTATGTAGAGTTCCATGTGGTAGTTAAGCGTTCCATGGGCAATATCACTGAAAAATATATGATAGCTCTTAATAAATAACAGTACTGACAGGCAACCTTTGTCACGAAACTTGCAAAGCATATGCCATAAAAAAGACCCCATACAATCGATGCACTTTAACCAGAATAGTATGAATATGCGCACTGCATATACAATCTTAGTTAAAGATTACCTAGATTATACGTATAATGAGGAATATAAATGAAACGGTTTGTGATCACATGCCAAATCTAGCAGTTGCATAATGGCAATTATACACTATAATAAATATTAGGACCAGGATATAAGGTTACCGGAAGTTTTTGAAAGAATGAATGGATTAGAATAGTACGGGTTAGACTAACATTAAAAAGGATTTAAAAACAGAAAGGAAGTCCTAATTGTCAACAAGAAATGAGGGACATAAAATTAGGTACCAAAGACCTAAGAGACACTTGGAGAAAAAAGTAAGAAAATCATATATAATGACAAGAGTTTTGCAAATAATGAGCATTCTCAGAACTTAAATGAGAAGACCTTCACTTATTACTTGGCTGAAAGAGGCCACACCAAAACATATAGCATATATATACCAGGGAATATTCAGATGTTTACGTCACATTATCAGCTAAGGGAAAGAATATGTACTTGCATAAAAAATTCCAAAAGATGGCAAGAAAACCAATCCCTCTTTCTAAAGAATGTCAAATATGGATTGAGTACTAAATGGTTGAGATTTAGACTGTGAAATTGTACTTCAAATATAAAACACTTTCAATTAGCTCCCCTACTTCCCAAAGAGCCCAGCTCCACTCATTTCCTTCATTTTTTATGGCATATCTTCTTTCCATATTCCTCCACATTCATCCTATAGCATATCCAAAAAGAGGTGTATGTATATCCATTCACTGACTGGCTGACTAAAACTTAATAACTTGCAAATCACACTTATTCAGTACTCAGTATTCAGCCTACTTTCATTTTTACCCGCAACCCATCATATGCCTATCACAAATTTTCAAAGCGCAGGAGTAAGAATGCAGTTGATAAATATATCGCCGACCCCGGTGGCGGCGGGGTAACGTCCTCGTCTGCCATTCCAAGGGTCGCGGGTTCGATTCCCGCCTGGGTGAGTTTCCCTCCATCTAGGGCTTGGGTGTTTGTAAATGAGACCATTGTTATCGTTGTTAACAGTTCGATGTAAAGGCCAAAATGTGCTGTTTTCGGAATAATACTGAATAAATAAATAAATAAAATAAATATTAAAATCTTCTGTCTAAAACTTGCCACCATAATTTTCCATACACTATCCTTACTTAATCAGAAATTTATAAATGGATACCTATCCCTACACCTATTCCTATAATTTCAATTCATTCATTAACTATGTCAACAGCATATTTTCCAACAAGTTCTCAAATCCAAGAAGCAATTAATACATCGCCACTACAATCTACGCCCACTTGGATGTTCATTCTTTTTACTGCTACAGCATAATGCCCACCCGAACTATTTTTCGTGAGGCCAGTCAATAGTTCAGTTCATTTATCTTTTGGACTTTGCATTTAGGTTAAATCTATGGTAAATTAGAATTAAATTCCACTGCTTTAACTTTTTCAGAATGGGTTACTATGACTGACTGAAAAACCTACAGGTTAAATCTTTCATAAATGCCGTGGCATGGGAAAATAAATCCCATTCATTTTTCCCTTATTTTAATAGAAATTTTTAATCCTGCTTTATAGAATTCCTGGCTATTTTATGCGTACTTCTTTCTATGTTACATCTTACAGCAATATCCAGGCTAAATGGCATGAAATATGCCAACAAATTGTTTCACATATTCTTAGCAACTTTTCTGAATAACTTTTGACATCATTACAATCTCATATTTGGTCTCATTTTTTTTTCTTTTTCTACCTCATTGCATTTTTCACATTTGTCTGCAAATACATTTTCCTAAAATTACACTTTACATAGCGTTCCTTCACACTAATTTAAGTTACTACATCCCACGTCACACTCTCCATTTCCTTACTATCTCAACTCTACTTCAAACCCTATATTTCAAGCTACATTAGAAAAAAATCAAATTATAACATGACTCCACATCTCTGCCTGATATATAGCCATAAAATTGGCAGGTGTTGATAGTAATATGCTAAATAATTAACATAGACAAACAAAACCCTTATAAATGGTTCAGTATTCTACAAAAAAATTGCACCAAACTGCCTTTATGCAACTAGCCCAAAATATTTAGCAACTACTTTATTGCCTACCACGCAAAAAATCTGGCAACTGCACAGTTACTTTCAGATCATTTATGCTTAAATCAATTAAGTGACAGAGATCAGAGGAACAAGCTTTTAATAAATAACATAAAAAATTAGCATATATGACCAAGAGTGTCATTTTGGCAAAATCAGAGCCACAGATCAGTGATACAGGGGAGGGGGTGGGAGGAGAACTGGAGGAAGGGATGTGAAAGGGCAGACAGAGGGACTGTGACTACATGTTAGACAGGGGAACCAACCCATTTGGTCACAAAGATAAAAAATTCCCTTCTCTGTGCTGCAAGCTTAGCTTGACAAACCTGAAATTCTTAATTTGGCATCCAAATAACTTAATAAAAATACAGCATGTCATGTAAATTAACATATTAATAACTCTTAGGAAACAAACAAAATAGTGCCACATTTTATTCCAAATATTAAGGGTCACAACTAAGGGGCCTTTGTACAATTTCCAATACTACATAACTGCCTATTTTACATAATATTTTGTAGCGGATCGAGATGGTGAGATGGCTAACGTACTTGCTTCCTACCCTGAGGGCCAGGATTCGAATCCTAGCGGCGGCAGATATATTCCAAAGGTATATCGATCTCTACTTGATGAGCTTTGTGGAGAGCACTTTGAGTGAGTACACCGCCCTTCTGATGGGACGTTAAGCTGTGGAACCCTTGGAGCCTTTCGTTAAGAGTAGGCTAATGCTGGCGCCGGGTTTCTCTCCACCCTTCATCCTTCCCTGTCCATCTCTAATGGTGCAAGTGACCTCACCTATCAGTTGCCTCTCCTAAAACTACTACTACAAAATATTTCCTTAAGCCATTAAGGTTTTTTTACACCACTATAAAAATAAAAAAGGAGGAGAAAACTTTTTAACTTTTATAGTGCTGTAAAAACCGTTTACGGCTTAAAGAAATATTATTTAATATAGTCCGTCTAAAAATAAGTCATAAGAAGCTCAATTTGTCCTTCCCGATGCTAGTTATGTATAATTAAAGCACTGCCATTATTTTTTCAGAGGATATCAAATCAATTCAAGGATTGCAAATTTATATTTTTTTCAGATTACAATATTTTGAGACTAAAGGTAACTCACTTTTCATTTGAGGCAGGTATGTATCCTATTCATTTAGATAAACAATGGACTATCAAGAGTGCATGCTGGGAGTGACTGCTGTTCCTCAATTCAGCTTAAATAAAGAAGGTTTGTACATTTTCAACTATTTTTAACCATGTTTCTAGTTCACCCCAGATAAGATAACTTCAGAGAAATCATCAACGATTACAAAGGTAGCAGACTGAAGGGCATATCCCACAGACAAGAGACTTATCAATTAAGAAATATTACAAGAGCACAATTGGGTAAAAGAGATATGAAAACGGAGTGCAATGGAAGAGCCCTAGTCAACAAGTATTAAAACACAAGCAAGGGTCAAGGCAGGGCTCAGCAGGAGAAAATACAGATGGGCAGCACTGCCAGCTGTTATTGTGGACCATGCATGAAGGGTTTGGATTTGTGAATGGGAGGAAGACGGCAAGATATTGGTTGGTAAGTGTTGTTGGGAGAAAGGAAGAATCGCGGAGAGGTGAAGGATTGGAATGCTGGTCATAGGCATACGATAATGAATAAATTACAAGCAAGTTACATAGAAACATTTGTTGGTGTTACATTTAGTACATGAGGAAGAGGCTGGATTTCAAATTGATCACAAGTGCCATTTTCCACGCTCAAAAGAGCATGTCCACTGCCTTCGGCCATGCCATATCAGTGGCCAAATATCATATTTATTTGCTGTATAAGTATAGATTACTCCTGTGACTTTGAAAAAAGACAATTTTTTGGGCTTAAAATTTTATGTTGCCACCTTATTTGAAAGACTTTGATACAAGCAAGAAATTTCCAAGTTGATGTATGGCTATTGTTGAACTTATGAAAATTTCCCAATCTAAAAACCACAAAATGTGAGCGGAAGGCAAAGTGGAAGAGGACTATCGAAGCCCACCACTACACTTCCTTACATAAGCAAAATATGTAACATTTCATTTACACTATTAAAACTGCAGCAGTAACATTGCACATTTAATATTATGCTTGAGACTAAATTCCTAAACCTTACATATACTTGTGGTCCCACCCACTGAATATAACCTTGACGTAGTGGAAGGGCTTGTGCATTCCAATGACCCCTAGAGCTGTCCTGGTGGGAGCAATGATAATTGTTCCCGGTAGGGTCACCTATGCCAAATAGATCATGGGTTAACAAACAGACTATAGGCAGTCTATACAGCGTCAGTTCCTCAGTGAGTCGGCTGCAAAGGCATCTGACAACTGTGGGGCAGCTATTGAGTGATAGTGTCATGATAAAAACACTATTGAGGAAGGCAATGGGAAACCAGCGCATTTTATTCCCAAGATTTATGTAATGAACAATATAGGGAAAATGAGTCCTGACATATTTTTTCCTGGATAGACCGACGGATGGGCGGTGGTTTCTCTGGCTGGGTTTGACGGACGGGAGTCTCAGGAAAAGCTGGATGCTGGTGGCATTTCACTCCCAGCCTTTGAAGAGTGTAGATAGTTTATTCGCAAAACCTCTATAACAAGGCCTTCGAACACTCCATCATGAACCTGTCATTGGAATTCCTATACCATCATATTTTGCATTATAAAATGGGCAAAACCGCAAAACAGACTCATGACATGCTGAGGGCAGCTCATGGTGATAACACCATGGATAGATCGGGTGTGTTTTTGAGAGGCACAAGTTGTTTCGGGAGGAGGGTGGAGAAGATGTTTGAAGATACAGAATATTCAGTGTCTTCGACCTCAAAAAGTGATGAAAATCTTGCATGAGTGAAAGGCTTTGTTGGACAGCGATCGCAGATCAAGTGTTTGCATGGTTTCTGATGATCTTGACATCCCTAAAAGTGATGTCTATCGACTTGTAACCAAAACCATGGCCATGAGAAAGGTGTGTGTGAAGTTGGCACTGCAAGTCTCTCAGATGAACAAAAGGAAATTTGCATGCAGATCTTGCAAGAGGCCCTCGACCATGTGGGGTTAGGATCCAAAGTTTTTAGACAATGACCCACCATGACTTGTTGGAGGCATTAAAACGGGCCATGATTAGGGAGCTTAGCAGCATTCTGAGCATCAGCTTCTAGAAGGCAGACAATGCGAGGAAAAACCACTCGCTCTGGTGTGTGGAGGCATAAGGGTGCTACTTTGAACACTTTTTAGGGAATGTTGAAAAACTCAGTCCCACTATTTTAATGACTGACCTTGTACTTAATCAGTCAGTCAAGTGGTTGCAAGCATTGCCGGGTGAATTGGAAATTCAGTTTATATGGTTTTCCAGATAGAGAAAGGCTAAGTTAAACATTAAAATAGTAGGGAAAAAACTAGTGCAGGTTGAAACGTTTATGCATCTCGGAAGTGTTTTGGAGCAAAATGGACAAAGTAGTATGGACATGAGGAGAAGAACTGCCTTCTGCAAAGAACTTTCACATGGAGGAGGGAACCGATAGCAGGGATGTTGAGTTAGAATAAAAGAAAAGGCTCCTTAAAAATTTGATTTGGAGGGTAGTTATGCACTAATTAGCGTTGCGCTGGATGGAAGTAAAGATGACATTATGTACGAGGAAAGCAAAAATAACTGCAAAATGATGAATTTCTCGGATTCTACAATGAATAAACAATATATCTGTTATTTTTTTGATGTAGTGATTCTATTTCCTTCAAATTAAAATAACATTAAAATACTTTGATCCTTTTCAATCTGATGCAAATATTTATTGTAAATTCAAACCTACACAATCACAGAGCATTTTATGAGCTAATACATGCAGTAATTACATAATTAAAACCACAATATTTCAATTTTAAGACAATTTTTTTAATTCCCAAATACATATGACTAATGCTCACTCATTTTCATTTTGCTGACCGAATTCCAGGCAATATTCATATAATGAATGGCTCTAAGTGTGTACCATCAAATACATAATGTACTTTACTACTGGACTTGCCAATTGTATGGATATATTTTTACTTCAGATATAATTATGGACAAATAATAATGCATTATAAAATACTGAAGAAAAAAGTTTTAATAAAAACTGCTGGGTATAGAGATATTCACACAATCTTGAGGATTATTTAAAATTCACTGCATATGGGTTTTCCCTCAGAGGAGATCCAATAATTGGAAAACAATTTTCTGAGACCTTAGGTTCATTATATTCATGGTTTTTAACACTGCATCGCAGAGTGAAAAAACTCATCCAGCTATTTGATAATATTTGCAAAGAATAATTCAAACCTCATGTAATTGCTATTAGGTATTTAAATATGAAAATACCTTTTGCCATTTTAATAGCTAGGGCAATGCAATAGTTATATTAATGGTAGCTTCCATTCGTCTATCATTGAAATTGACGAAAAATAAATTTTCTTGTGAAATGGTCAATTTAATTAGAGAGTCAGCAGCAAAGCCATCAATAGTGTCCTGGGCGTGCAGCATGAGCAAACAAGCGATCATATTGCTCTTACACTAATATACTGAAATGAACAGATTTTTTATACCTCATCAATTATCCTCATGGTAAGCAACATATCATAGATGAACTCACTTCAGCTACTCATATCTTACCACTAAAAGCACCAGAGCAGGCATGATGATGGGTTTTCGAAATTAATATAATCTTTTCTGCCATACTATTTCATAGAAATCTTTAAATTTTGGTGAATTTCAGCGAATTCCACTCTTACATATTTATACAGGGTCGCACCCAAAAGTGGTAGGACTGATTTTTTTACAAGAATTTTATTGACGATATACTTACATCGACTTAATAATCTTCAAAGTATGCTCCTTGAGCTGCCACACACTTAGTATAACGTTGCTCCCATTCCCCATACGCCATAGAAGAAGAAGGGACCATTTGGTCTCAATTTCTCCCAAATAAAGATCACTATCTATCTATCTATCTACGCCCACTGGAAATTTTCTTTGGGGATGCCGTTGATGACCCTCGTCGAAGCCTCTTGAACGGCCTTTATCGAGTCAAAATGTCGTCCCTTGGGCTGTCTTTTCATCAGGGGGAAGAAGAAGCAGTCCGGTGGTGCCAGATCGGGAGAATAGGGCGGGTACGGCAACGTGGCAACGCCATATTTGGCCAGGAGCTGTCTGACGACGAGCGCGCCATGGCAGAATTTTCGGCACCATCTTGGCACACACCTTGCGCATGGCCAAATCCTGTGAAATAATGCGTTGGACGTTGGATGCAGACAGACCCAACTGGTATGCAATTTCTTCACCTGTTGAGCATCGGTCTATGTTCAGCAGTGTCCTCACTCTGTCCACATTCGTGTCGGTTCTTGCCGTCGACGGCCGTCCGGAGCGATGGTCGTCTTCAACGTGCTCCCTACCCTCTTTAAACAACTTGTGCCACTCAAATACTGTGGAACGGCTTAAGGCAGTGCCCCCATAAGCCTGCTTGATCATATCGAGGGTCTCAGTTGCCGTCTTCCCGAGTTTTGCACAAAACTTCACGGAATAACGTTGCTCTAAATTCAGATTCATTTTGTTTTTCGACGCAGACAAAAAACTTGCGTCACTAAAATCGGTGTCCTCACTCAACGACAGCCCGCAGGCGACTGAGGTTGGTTTCGGTCTGTTGCTAAGAGCCCCCTCCACCTTACCCTGCCAGGCAGACCCCCCTCCACCGTTCCGTTCGCGCCAGAGAAAATCAGTCCTACCACTTTTGGGTACGACCCTGTATTTAAAGCTATTTTTTTAGTTTATTAATTTATAAAATATTTGCTAATACATCTAACTAAAGGCACTGGATTGATTATTTTGGCCAATGTCTTAAAAATAACAAGAAAATCATTCTTTATAATTATTCTATACTTCTGTAAACACATTTTTTCATTGTATTAAGTTATTACAGTTAACTGAATACCATACAACCTTTTTCAATAAAGTTTAAAATATTATAAATGATCAAAATTCAATTTTTGTTGCTTAAAATTTTCCTTTTACATTATTAATATATAAAGATATTTCATGTTCATTACAGTAAAGAATTTTTCCAACATCTCAGCATGCAAAATAAACCGCAAATAATACATTTCGCTAATTCCTTTAAGAAGTTCGTCCATAGTTGAATACAAATTATAAACTCTTCATCATGATTAGTCAAATAAAAGTTTTCATTGAAGGAACAGTAATTCATAGAATTTGGTCCCTCCTGGTTTCTATCACATATGTCATTGCACTCTCCTTCTTCCCATCTCCCTTACTAACCCATCCTTTCCTTCGCAA
Source organism: Hetaerina americana (assembly GCF_022747635.1). Lineage (NCBI taxonomy): Eukaryota > Metazoa > Arthropoda > Insecta > Odonata > Calopterygidae > Hetaerina > Hetaerina americana. The sequence continues at coordinate 1,305,155 of NW_027286985.1, read as the reverse complement.
TAAGGCTGTAATTAGTCTGTGATTAGAACTTAAATATGATAATCTGCAATGCCAACTGGTTGACAATAGTGTCCTGTATTTTCACTAAACTCTTTATCTGTTTGTTGTCTCAGGCGTAACTTTGTGGAATTTGCATAACATATTGAAATGTAATGAAATAATTGACTTTTTAATTCCATACACTTTTGTGTGGAATTACAAAAGTGTGGAATTACAAAGTCAATTATTTCATTACATTTCAATCTTTATCTGTTTTTTATGCCTGCATAAAATCATTCTTTTGCCTTTTATGATAAAATTTCAGTGACCCAAAGATAAGTAACTTAGAGGATCAATGGATGCTGTGGCAAGTGGCGATCAGTTATTTCAGACCAAAACTTTCGAGTGGATTCACATAACAAGTGGCTAATAAAACAGGAAATGTAGATTTATTGCCAGTCAGCATTTAGATATTTATCTAAATGCTGACTGGCAAAGATTCTAAATACTTTTGTAGTGGATTCCCATATTTGGAGAATGGTGAGTTATGGCAGAAAGTAGCAGAAAAAGTTTGCATGAAGTTAACTGAGTTCAGGCCTAAATTCAAGATTACACTTCATGACAAGTTACTGCCCAGTAACCTCTCATGTTTCTGGAAAATAAGCTAAAATAAAAATTTTCATTTCTGCCTTTATGAATAGAATTGAAATTTAATTTGTAAAATAACTGTCATTGATTGAAGCATTATTTGGCACTATGAAATAGAATATAAGGAAACAATATCAAAGTCAGGTGGGGTTGATCTCAATTAAATGAAGTAGATCCACTAGAGAACCAAATGGCACAGATACAAAATACAAGTGTCACTGCAATGAGCAGAGTAATTTTTTGCCATATCATGACATTCTTAATAATCTAATTCATTTATCAAAGGCTATACAGCAGCTGGTGTAATTTCTCACAATTGATTTAAAATAAACTTTTGGCATTAATATTGAGGACCAAAAATCCTATGCATGTCCCACTTACGGAGAACATGTCAATTGTGACAAGATTACAATTTTGAAGATTTTCAGTTAAACACCAAAGTTTTTGGTCTCCTCTGAGTGACTTGAATTCTTAGGCCTTAAGTAAAACAATGAATTTTTTGACATTTTATAATGAAAGAAAACCAATTTCGGTGCATATCAAGATCATATCAAATCTATGATCATTTGGTGAAGACAATTTTGAAAGGGCAATTATAGCCAGAGACATGAAAAGGGTTAAGGGTGGCAGTGGTTAGTGTGTGACCAAGAGGGGACTATTTTTAACGGAGATGAATTAAATTCCAAGGTAATGAGCAACATGAAGTGTTCACAAGAAGTGCTCAATGGCAACATGCAGCGAGGTCTAAGCTTTTATTGGGTGCTTTCAAACTGTTCCAGGATTTTACTACATTACAGTTTAATTCCTTTCCTTCCAAAATATTTAATTTCATTGTAAATGTGAATGTGTTTGTTTGCTATTAGGTGCTTCGCAAAGAGTGAAGAGTTTAAAAATGATTGAAAAAGGCTTTCACGTTCGTTGATTCTAAATCGAGATCACTCAACCCTACTTATTTAATACCTTATTCGTCCCAAATACATGACATTACAATCTTAACAATTAAGTTTATAAATATCGGCTTTAGACATATCACTAGTTTTATCAATAGAACTGCACATCAAAGATTTAAAATTGACCTTATTATTAAAGAAGGCTAGTATGGTTTGATTTGAAAGTGAGTTGATTTTGCAACTTCCTGGGCCTATGGATGAGAATGTGTGCTATTTGGTGTGAGAGTCTTCTGCTTGGCAAAATGAATAAATCTGGTTAAATCATATTTTTTTCTTTACCATTTAATCAGAGGATTTTCTATGACTAACTATCACTATGAGACCAACATCTCCGAGCCTTTTTCCTAAGGTCATAATAGATTCTCTGTAAGGAATAGTGAATGAAATGCACCAAAGGAGGAGGATTTTGAAGTAACAACTACGGAAATATTTGAACAGGAAGTATTGACAGAAATGCAAGATTAAGAATCATACCTTGGAAAATTATTTTTGCTTAAATGCAAGTAAAGAGTTTTCTGCAATACAAAAAAATAAATATTTTAGTTATAATAAAAATCATACTGAAGAATACCATTGCAGGGCATTTACGCAAGCCTATATCTGATCATAAGTCGAGAGAACTGCATATGCCTTCTGCAGAATACCAAACCACAGTAATCAACCCGAAGGTAGGTTTGATAAATGGGGCCAGAGTTCACCCATGACCAAGCCCAAAAGCATGTTGAAACATATGCCATGAGGGGGGGGGGGAGGGGCAGTTTCTTTACCTGTGGTTTACCGAAAAACCTGATACTTGATGAATCACACAGCATGGGTTAAGCTGCGGGTGCCCGGAGGCATCACCAGAAATCGAATGCAAGGTGTAATTGGAATTATAATTCAAGCAAAAACAAGAGAGGCATTCTAGAAGGGGAAAATTGTTTCAGCAACTCTTATTCGAGATGCAAAGAAAGATTAAAAATGATTTTGATGAGGCATTTTCTATTGTAAGGTTCAGAAACTTAGTTTTTCAGGAAAGTAGATAATAATGACTAAATGAATGTTTCTCCAATAATCACCAAAACAAAAATGGGTTTCAGCTTGCTAATATAAGCCATAGAATTAAGAATACCGGTCACAAGGGAATCTTCTGGAAATTTTCATTTTAGCCTTCTAAGCATTTTTTATGAATAAATATGCTGTAGAGGAAGTATTCTAAGGAGAATAATATTATCAACTGTGTCAAAAAACTGAGATCCAGAATAGATAAGTGACATCTGTGCATAATATCTTCATCCACACAATACCCCGCAAGCCTCCACAAGGCTGTGTGGCGGGAACAAATATTAGCCAACAAGCAGTGGCTGTTAAACACTCATAGCTTTCCTAATTTCTACTTGTGCAAACCATTATCCATTTGAACATATTATTTTTCTTTATGTGGTATTTTTTAATGCTGTTTGCTTCATCAGCTGATATTTTTGCAATAGGAATAAACTTTTTCACAGAATAATGAATATTCATTAAATTCATGTTATGACATATATGCAATAATGGAGCGTTTGGTATGGTTCATTTAACCCTTGAGAACTAGACAAAATGTATGATTTGGATTATCAGAATTGGCAATAAGTTCACATTTAGTTCTATTCCTAAACACAAGAGTCTTACTCCTATATTCATTTTTTAGCAGTGTATACAAAGCCCTAACGTTTCCCTCTGGAGTTTCAGCTGTTTACGGAGACATGACCCTTTCTCTAAGGCTCTGAAGTTCCATGCCAAACATTTCTTTTTTTTTTGGAGCTTCCTAGTTTTATCCATCAATATTTGAGAAGCAATGCTCAGATGCAATTACAAGAAATTGACAGAAAATAGAAAATGAAATAGTCAATCTGTGTGAAGACGAAAAGCAATCAAAGAGAACAGAAAGTCATTCTTTATCTTACAGGAGAGCTTTGAAGATTTCAATACCTTCATGAGGGATCAGCCCCACTAAATGCATATTTCATCTTGTAGGTAGATGATGAAACCTTTAAACATTCATACCTAAATCTACAGGAATCAACAGATATGGGTGATAATTTCTTAATTTCAGCCACTGAGTGGTTTAAGGTAAATGGTTTCACACTAAATGTAGAGAAAATGGCTTAACTCTGAAATCAGTGTGAAACCATTTGCACAAGATGATTTCTTTAACAGCCATCTTAATTACGGCCAAGAAATCTGGGGCTATGCTCCAGATATAAAACCTGATTTAATTCTAGAGAAAAAAGTCATCAGTTACTCATCTTCTGCAATTGAAACCACAGACGACTATCTTTGAGTATGAATATTGTGTACAGCATGTGCGAGGTCTGTTCAAAAAGTATGGCGACTTGTGTGTTTTTTCAAAAATTATACATTTATTCATTAATATCTATTTTGTCCCCTTCAAAGTAATCCCCATTCGATATTAGAGGCAGGCGTTTGTGGTGGATTGCTTTGTGCAAATTGTGCATAACTTGCAGGTAATATTTTTTATTTAGCATTTTACCCTGTGACGAGAACTCGTGAAGCACCACGCCCCTGCAAACAAAGAAAACTGTAAGCAAAACTTTCACATTCTAACGAACTAAGGCATGCTTTTTTTGGACTTGGCTTGTGCTGCAGCTTCCATTGAGATGATTGAGCTTTAGTTTCCACGTCATAACCATAAACCCATGATTCATCACCAGTTATGACCCTCCTGAGCAAATTTTGGTCGTCGCTGACAGAGTTCAATGCAAGTCCATTAGCAATGTTAATGCATTGCCGTTTTTGGTCGAAATTGAGCAATTTTGGTACGAATTTCATGGCGACCCATGTCATGCCCAAATCATTGGCAAAAATCGAATGGCATTATCCAATCGGTAAGTTTAGGTCCTCAGCAACTTCTCTAACAGTGATTCGACGAATGGCCAATACTATTTTCTTCACTTCATCAATGTTTTCGCCTGTTGTTGGGCGTCCGGCACGCTCTTCATCCTTCACATCTTCTCGGCCCTCTGAGAACATTTTGTAAAACTGATACACGTTGCTTCGGTCCAAGGTAGCTTCTCCATATGCCACAGTCAACATTCGGATTGCGTCCGTGCACTGAATTTTGTTTTTCACACAAAATTTGATACAGATTCTTTGATCCATTTTTTGGAACAGGTAGAAATCAAAGACAAGCCAAAATATGTCCACGCAAAACAGCTGTCAACAATTAACTGAACATTCAAAATGGCCGAACGTTTTGGCATAAGTGAGATACAACATAACGCCACAAAAAAATCAAAAATCATAATACGTAACCCCCAGAAATTCAAAATTTGTGATACTTTTTGAACAGATCTTGTACATCCATAAATTATTAATTTATATAAAAGATAATTCACATTTGATTCCCACTAGACATGATGAACATCATAATAACACCAAAATAAAAAATCACCTCTCCATGTCTAACTGCAGGTTAACAAAATCCCTATATCACTTGAAAAACTTTGGTATAAAATTATTTAATAAACTGCCACAGACTGCTAGAAAAACTAACTCGGCCAAATTTAAAGAAACCATGTACTCATGTCTAGCCTCCAAAGCTCAGTACTAAGTGAATGAATTATTCATTCAGAGAAAAAGGATACAATTTCTGATGTGTTACATGCTTGCAGTACTGTTATGGGTTATACATCAGATGAGCTGACATGCATTTTAAGTCCAATGTGTTCTTTTTGATGAGGCTTATTGTATTCCCACTTAATGACCAATAAAATTATTATTATTAGTAGTATACACACTATCTATTATTGACTGTATACTTCAGAAGAATTCAATGACAGTATGGCCTAACAGGTATGGATCAAAGGCCATTTTATGCCAGTTCAATTCATTGAGGTTGGTTATCTTATTATCAATAGAAGAAAGTGATTTGGTTGGTATGGAATTGGTACATAAAGTTAAAAGATATCAGAACATTGTTCAGGTGTACGCTGTTTGTAAAGTTGTTTCTATGCCGCATATCAATATTGAAGTCTTCACATATCACAATATCATGAATTTGAATTCTCTAATTGAACAAGGACAGGGACTAACTGTTCACAATATATCTTTAAGTCACCAATGGAGACCTGTACAAAGAAACAATGATTAGATTATTTTACTACACTCTTATTGCAGCTGCATCAAAGTGTACCTCAGTATAAAAGGCTTCATAACTGAGAAGAACATATTAAAAGCTTATCAGGCATTTAAATTTATATTCTACTATGATTTACCAAATTTCAACAGTACATTTCAAAAGATGAGTATCCTCTTATTTTATCAAAATGTTTTTCATCAGAGTGTATCTAAAGTTTAGTTAAATAATAGAAAAACATATTTTTATGAAGATAATTCTTCCAATTCCCAGGCCTTATTTCTGGGATTTTGAACATTGAGGAAAAGTACTTAAATATCACTAGTGATTCTGGTATAATCATTTACCTTAAAAATGTTCCATCCATGAATTTTAGTGGGTACTTACTATTGCTTGGGCATCAAAAAAGAGTAAAACAATTTGAAGTTGAGCTCGACGACATATTTTTTGCATGAAAGGGTCAGCCCCTACAATCTTGAACACTAAGTTCCCAGAAATGCCATAATCATATCCAATCTGGCAACCCAGAATGACAATAATCGGTCCAATGAAACACATATACACGAGCTTTCCCTGAGAAAAGAAAATAGAATGTCAAAAGCAATTTCCAGCAGGCATTTAACATGGCAACTCAGTCCAGGTACTTACATTAAGATTAAAATATTTTCTATGTCAAGAGTTATTTCTATGTCCAAAATGAGTATTTTGTGTCAGGACATGACAAGCTGTAACCATTTAGGTATTTTTCATTATAACCATGTATTTATACATTTTTCTGTATTTTATATGACACATCTATATTTTACCATTGTAAAATAACGAGATGTAATAATAAATAGATGTTAGAGTAAAGGGGGCACTTAGGAGAAAAGTACGAATGATAAAGTGAAACTCCTTACTGTTTTTACAGAATCTTGGATTTCTCCTGCATGATATCCCAGCACTGAATAAATCAATATGATGACAGTGGATAGCACAAGGAAGCCAATTTCATTTGGTTGTTCGAACAAGACACCATGGTAGGCATAAACGTAGCAAAACACTGGGAAATGATTAACATGTAACATTAATTTTTTAATGATTAACATTCACTTTTTCAGTGAAAAACTGGCATTTTTAAGGAAAAACATCAAACCCCTACCTATGTTAAATAGCACCAAAATTCCCAACGTGAATTCACTCACTGTTGGTGGAAGCTCTAAAACTCTATACAATGTAATGGCCAACACTGCGAAAAGAGTAAAACTAACAATTCCCAAGAACAACCACTCATATTTGCCCACTGTGTTCGCGGCGCGTCTCTGAAAACGAAGAACAGAATAATATTGGATTTCAAATTTCACCATTAACTAAAAAATTAATTTACTCCTGTAACACTAATGGAAATTATGGATATCAAAATAATACCCGTCATTTCTCGTCCCGACTTTCAAAAAGCTGACATTGCATACGCATTAAAGAAGTAGATTTTAGCAATTACTAACAAATATATACTTACTTTTCCTAGAAAACGATTACTGACAGTCGACGTCGTCGGAGTAATGTTCAAAGGAACGCCTAGATCTTCAGCATCGACAGGGCCCATTTCGTAATTGTCACTTAAATCTGATTCAGCGATAAGATTTCCCTTCACATTGAATAATAGCTTGCGATCTCCGCTGGTATGTGGATATTTTGTATCATGGAGAACTTAAGTCTACAAGTTGGCATCGTGGTTAATCATTATGTAAGGATTAACAGTTCATTGTCAGTTATTATTATGCTGTTCAGCTAATTTTCTGATAAAACTTTTTTATAGTCATATGATGCAAATTATACCCGAAGAAATCCAAATAATCCACACCCACGTAAAATAAACAAATATGTTTTAAAAGATACGGAGAAATTGACTGGGTGTGCGTTAATGGATTTAAAGAAAGGTGGGAGGGGGCCGTTTACGCCTGAATTTTGTTTGTACAAGTGACTGTATCATTGCGCAGCCTCTACACGCGATCTGTCGAAGATGCTTACACGCATTTTTGGAAGCCGATTGCACTCTTGTTACCTCCCTGTATATTTAATATTATTTAGAAAATTGGTAATTCTCTTTAGTTCCACTTTTGTATACATTAAAGGCGTTTAAAAATCATCACTGGATTGCGTTGATGGTTTTATTTCTATGCACAGAGCTTAGCGAAGCAGGTTGAAAGAATGGATCCCCCGCCGAAGGCAATAAATTCTTCCCTGGAATAACGTACTATTTAATATTGGTCAGTACTGAGTCACAAATTGGTCATTATGTACGTGCTAAAAAATTAAAATAATTTTGAGCGTGGAACGATATCATATTCTATGAAAATTAAATATGCATATATGCACCAGAGTTCTGAAAAATCGCTCTTTTCATGGATAGACATATTTACAATAGAATAGAACCTGAATTTGAAGCATGCTACTTCAATAAGCATTTTGATTGATACCGCAAGCTTGTCATCCGAGTTCGCCATTGCATAAAATTATGTATCATGACTCATCAGTTAGCGTCTCTTGATACCAACTGAGGCATCGTTGATTAGTGCGTCTCATGAAAATATTGTTGCAAAGAGGCAGTCTTGAAGTTCCATATTATATAGAGATCTAATTAGGTTACAGAAACCCTTGGTTAAATGTTAAAAAATATTAAAAACCGTCAATAAAGAACAATGGTGAATTGTGCCAGCTATTTACAGAGCCATTAGAATTATGTTCTAAAGAACCACGTTGACCAGGAAGATGCTAGTTCCAAAAATAAAGGGTGCCTGGTTAGGGACACTGAAAAATTAACCCATGATACAAATAATCTCCGTTATTAGTAGTATTCAAAATCTACCCAGATTGATTCACAGAAGCCCAACTAATGCTACTTCTAACATTGCGTCATAAGGGCAAAAATCAACTAAGATTTCTTGTATATTTCATAGAACCTTCTATAAATTTTCTTCTGAGTATTTAAGTAATTTCACGCAAAGAAATGTACTTTCATGATGTTTTTAGTTCCGTCTCTGTAGTAGGAAATAAGATTTTCTCCTCATATGTAACCTGTAAAAATGCTTATAAAACTAAACGAGCTATGGATAATTATGTGTTGAGTATGCATGTTCAAAGATAGACGTCCTTTCTTTCATGTTCCCATAAATATTATTTTTTTCATACTTCTCAGATGGTAAAAGGCATTACGGCAGTATTCCTAATGGAGTCCTTTTCCTACATACCAGGTGCAAGAATGGTCCTAGAAGTTAAAGGGAATAAAAAGTATGGCTAATGTAAATACTTGAAGGAAAGACAAATTACTTAAGATTCGTGGGTTTTTTATATACTTACATAAACAATGGTCATTATGCGTGATAGAATTTTTTTTAAATACCATACCCTTCATAAATCCAGGCCAGGCCATAGATAAGGGTAATTGGAGAGTTGATCAGTGAGTCACATATGAATTTAGCCTCTGATTGAATGCTCCCGAACCCAGTGCTAATGCTGTGAATCAAAAAATAAGCATAAGGTTAGCTTTTGAGACCTAATATTTTTTAAATTTAATAAAAAATAAGAAGAAAAACATCCCATCACATTGCTGACTCTTATTCAGGAATAAATTAGACTTGAGAAAAACATTAGGATTTAATGAATGAAGAAATCAGTGTCATCTTTCCTCCTCCAGGATTGTGGAATTCTACTCCTCCACAGAGTGGCTTTACAGCAGTTATGGTGAAAAGTAAATCAAATAAGCTTTATTTAAATAAGCTATATGTGTAGCTGGCATTCAAGTTTATTAGCTTGGATCTTCATTATTTATTTCATAGTAGGAGAGAGTTCATAATTTAGAATGGGGAAGAAAAATTAATAAAGAGAAACTTAAAAAACACAATGGCATTGTGGTATTTCAATGGTTCAGTTGCCGTGTCTGTGTGCGTGCGTGTGTCTGTGTTTTTTTAAAGAGGGAAGGGAAATGCTCTTTACGCACGCACTTACCCACACACAAGGATAAGCACGACATTTGGCTCGGTCTGGTCTCGAAGTCACCAAAAGGTGAATAACCACGGGTTCCTGGATGTATCGGAACGTGGCCGGAGTCAGCCCAGGCGACCCATACCAAGTAAAAAACTAACCTCTCTACATCCAAGCCTAATCCCCCGCGGAACTGCCGTCAGGCATTACTTCGCGGGGGGGCGGTAACTATTGCTGGCTCTTTCATCTGTTTAGCGGCATCCTTTCTCCCCCCTCCCTGCCATGATGTTCGCGGCAAGATTAGGGGTTCGGGGTGCTCCTCTTCTTCTGGTTTTCCTCTTATACTCCTCTTTCTTCTAGTCTTCTTTCTCTTATATTCTATCTTCATTCTGCTTTCTTCTATCTTCATTTGCCTTTCTCTCCAGCTCTTTTATTCGTAGGTCCTTAAGAATTTTCGATTCAAAGATATCGCCTGCTGTCCACACCTCCTTTGATGACGTCATCGCCTCCGTCAAACCTTCTGGAGCTAATCTCTGTTTAATCGTCATTTCTAGCTCTTTCCTAGCTTCATCGTATCGAGGGCACTTGAAGAACACATGCTCCGCATCTTCGTCGACTCTTACATAGGATGGGCACTCCGGGGACTCCTCGTGCTTGAATTTGTAGAGGTAGGCTCGGTAGCACCTGACAGCATCTGTGTCAGGTAATAGTTGACCTCACCGTGACTGCGATTGAACCACTTGTCAACTTGGGGAATCAACCGGTTCGTCCATCTGCCCTTAGTTGACTCATCCCAACGTTTCTGCCACCGTTCTAAACTCCTTTTACGTTCTTCGGTTATCAGGTCCTCTTCTTTTTTCTTGACTTTCAGGTCTTGTAGAGCTTTACTTTGTTTTGAAGATCACCTGCCGTCCTTTCGCCAGTATCTCGATTGGCAGATGTCCTGAGATGACTTCTACTGCTTCCTTGGACACCGCGCGGAATCCACTTGCTACTCGTGGGGCACTTATGTGTGTGTCTCTGTGTGTGTCTGTGTGTGTGTCTGTGTGTGTGTGTAAGTTTTTTTCCCCGTAGAGTTGGAGATTGCTTCACGCACCATCGGGACTCGCGGTGTGTGGGACTCTCCCAGGGTCGGTACTTTTGCCACCAGTGACCTCTCACTAAACTTCCAACTCTTTTGTGTGCCTTCCCCCCGGAAACCGCCGTTAGGCATAACTTCGGTAGGGCAGTCATGGCTCTTAGGCCACTTCTGGTGTTGTTTCAGTCCTCTGATGACGCGTCCCGGCCACCGATGGTTTATTGGAGACTGCCGCCATCCACCCAACAGGATCACTTCAAACCCTAAAGACTATATAGTGTGTGTTTTTTAACAAGGTCAATACGCTGTTTCCGCTATTTCTTGTAAATATCTCCCTTGTCTTTCCCTTCACCCCCTTCCCCTCCTTTTCCCCCCCTCTCCAAACCCCCCCCCTCGTTTCCTACCATGCCCTCTCCACCCCTTCCGGAAGGTATATAAGCTTGAACACAACTTCAGTTGGTTACCTGATGATGATGTAATACATCGAAACCCGGTCGTAAATAAAAATATTTTTATCAAGTGGAAAAGTGCTACGATCAGTTATTCATTATGTTCGACTTCCACCACATCACGCCTGAAGCTACTCAATTTATTCTTAACGCTAGCAAGGCAACACAGGCAAAGTTATATCTGAAATTGTTCATCAAGTGCCGCAAAGCCTCCCTCAACATATATTTCACCAGCAGGTGTTTGAAATTAGGTGTTACCCCAAAGTTTGTGCACATCAAAACCCCTTGCGCCTCTGCAGCAGCCCAATTGGCAGTTTCCACGGCAAAAAAGGTGTGGGTTCAAAAGGAGCTAAAAATGTGGTACAGCAAGCGAGATACCCTGTGCTTCTACCTACATACACTACATATAGAATTGTGTTTTAAACTGCACCACGTTGAATTCCAAGTGTTCGAAGAACGAGTGAGAAACCTGTCCCAAGACATCGGTGAACGGAAACATAAAGTCATCGACCAAAAACTTTTACGTCTCTCAAGGAAAGGTAACCACAGTGTCTCATCAACCAGCAATAGGTCCCAGCAAACAACTATGGAGAACACCTTCTCCCCGAGAGTAGTGAATTTGTCCAAATGCAATCTCTCGGATCCTGCATTAAATTTACTCCACAAAGGGCTAAAATATGCTCCTGCACTTCCAATTTCCACCAAGACCTACAAAAACGTAGCTGCGGACTGCGAAGTGGCCCTTTCCGGTGAAAGTTTGGGCACTAAACAACTCATGGCTGATATCATCTCGGCCGATATGAAGAAGACGCCTAGCAACTTCCAACGCCCATCGACAGACGCAGCCACACTCGAGAATCTATCCACGCAAATAGAAGAGGAGCAACTGACCATCATCAGAGCAGATAAGGGAAACAGCATAGTTATCCTGGATAAAGAAAATTACATAAGTAAGTGCCAAGCCTTCATTTCTTCCAACAATTTCGAAATTTTGAAGGAAGACCCCACTGCAGCATACCAAAAGCTTGTTAAAAATGCCATATCTGCATCCGTCAAAGTTTTCAGTGAAAAAGAAAAATTCTACCTGGTTAACATGAACCCACTACCCTCAAGATTATACGGTTTACCCAAACTACACAAACAAGATGTACCAATCAGACCTGTGGTAGCCAGTACGAGTTATTCATATAGGATTAATTCTTATAAGTAGAGATTGCAGCTATATGATGTTATTTTAAATTTTACTGGAGGGCTAATTCTAGTCATTTGTGTTTTGGAGGATGTGGAGCTATTGGCTGTTAAAGAAATAATCTCAAGGAAGAAGATCCTAAGGCCAATAAAAATAATTACGAAGAACTCCTATACCGGTATTTCGGTCACCAGGTGACCGAAATAGTGGTATAGGAGTTCTTCGTAATTATTTTTATTGGGCTTAGGATCTTCTTCCTTGAGATTATTTGTGTTTTAATTGGTGTTCCTTTTCTTACTTAATTAGAGTCTAAGGTTCTAGGTTACGTACAAGTGCGTAAAGGGCCTAATAAAGTTGGTTATTCTGGGATTGCTCAGCCTTTTTCTGATACCATTAAACTTTTTAATAAAGAACAGACCTTCCCTTCTAGATCTAATTATTTACCTTACTATTTTTCTCCTATTTTTAGTTTATTTATTTCTCTTCTTTGTTGGGCTGTTATACCCTTTTATGGAGGGCTATTTTCTTATAGGTTCGGTTCATTATTCTTTCTATATTGTACAAGGGGTCTATACTATTATAATTGCAGGATAGGCCTCTAATTCTGCTTATGCTTTGTTAGGGGGTCTTTGGGTTGTAGCTCAAACTATTTCTTATGAAGTAAGATCGGCATTAATTTTGATATCTTTTATTTTCCTTAGTGAAGGTTATTCCCTAATTAGCTATAATTTATTTCAGGGCTATATTTGATTTGCCTTTTTAAGTTTTTCATTAATAATTATTTGATTTGCTTCTTGTTAAGCTGAAACTAATCGGACTCCTTTCGATTTGCCGAAGGAGAATCAGAGCTTGTTTCTGGTTTTAATGTGGAATATAGAAGAGGGGGGTTTGCCTTAATTTTTATGTCTGAATATGCAAGTATTGTATTATTTATAAGCATATTGTTTGTGGTTATTTTTAGAGGTTGCACTATAAATTCAATTTTTTTCTTTTTTAATGTAGTTATAATTTCTTTTATTTTTATTTGGGTTTGTGGTACATTGCCTCATTATCGTTATGACAAGCTAATGTATCTAGCTTGAAAGAGTTTTTTACCAATTTCTCTGAATTATTTAATTTTTTTATAGGGATTAAGCTATTTACTATATCCATTACAATTAAATGTTTAAATTATTGCACAAACTAATAAAGTTAATTCTTTATCTTGTGCTTTCAAAAGCTAATTAGTTGGTTAACTGTTTGTTATTTCATCTCAAATTATTATTGTGATGGGATGAATAACATAAAACATAGTACACTAAGAATTTGTCCAGAAATAATACCTGTATATGGGTCTTCTACTGGTCCCGCCCCAATTCATGTTAATAGTCCCACCATTGCAACTATACTTCAAAATAGAATTTGATTAATGGGGTAAAATTGTAGTCCTCGGAACTTTCTTTTATACAAAGGTACGATGAACAAAATTGCAATTGATTATCATAACCTGTGGAGATCTCAACATTGAAACGACACTTAAAACTAGCAATTGTCAGGCTCTTGAAAATCAATTGCTTTCTTGTTATTATTTGTGCCGGGCAACCAAACAGCCTACTCGATTTTGTGCCCGTCTAGATAATGTAATTACCAATTATGGTCCTGAACTATATAGTATAAATGCTATTGAGTATCACCTATGTGACCATCAAGGTTAGAGCTTCACTCTTAAGACTAGAGTAACTCCAAAGATATTCTCAAATAGAGGCAAGACCATAATCATTAGACCCATAACAATATAAGGTTGAGAGCGTTTCAAACTGCATCTATCTGGTATCAGTTTGCATGGTACTTGCACAGAATGTTTGTTTTCCAATTATTTAAGGTAATTTCCTAGACATTTTTGAACAGCTTTCCTACAAAAATACTAAATTATATGCCAACTAAAAATAATCTTAGTTCTTACAACAGGCAGGGATCAAGGCTATTTAGTGCATCCTAGCTAGAGAGCGCATGATTAATTTGCATTTATTTTATTAAGTGTGATTGGTGGGCCGCTGGCGCAGGGAGAAATCTCTTGCAAGCCCTGTCTGGGTGAGTGCTTGATAAAGGCGAGGGTCAAATCTCTCCAGTTTACCTTAGCCATAGCGTTTTCGTTATCATAATTTGGTTTAATCGTTTTTTTCTGTTTTAACCCCCCTATATCATTTTATTTTTTAATTTGTTTTTATTTGTATATTTTTCCTCTCTCATTTCCCCCACCATATCCTTTGCCCACTATTAAGAGCACAGCTGGGGTTGATTTTTCCCATATCATTCATACGACTGTAGTTACCATTCCTTTTAATTCACAATCATGATTCCGTACCTAATAGAGTACAGTTCACAATTGCAGGAATCACATGGTAGTGTATTATCAAGAGATAGCTCTCTTTTATAGTAGCAAAATTTGTTTGACATTTGGGGATTGACCCGATAACCCAACACCATATATCAAATGACATTGAAAGAGGGCATGGTAAAGTGTTAAGCAATATTCATTTGAAAGGAGAAAATTGAGCTTTGTTAACATATAAACAGCTTTACTCAGTTTATTACAGATCTGACTAATGTGGGTCTCACAGTTAAGTTTTGTATCAGTATGAATTTCTAGTATTTTAGCAATTTCAATATTAGTTATTTTTGATTTAAGATGGCATAAATTATGCTGAGTTTTGTTAGTATTTAAATGTAAATGATTCATTTCATACCATACATATAGTGACAGATCTACAGGTCAAGCTAATGGACCGTTTGAATTTAATAAATAACCAGTCTAAGGAAATCGCCATTCTAAAAATGTGTCCACTGAAAACACATGAGAAACCGAGGGAAATACCGGGTGACGTTAAAATATCGATCACCAACTCATTGGAAAGTGAGCGATTGCAACTTCCCGAAAAAACTGTGAAAGAGAAGAAAAGTAACATGGAACGGTTTAATTATTCTCAAGTCGTAGCTACTGATAGTAATACTAATAACAAAGAGCGTGCTCCTAAGGTGACGCTGCCGTACTCTTCCGTTGCTCGCAAAGGAAATTTACAGCCACCACCCGTGGAAGCGCATACCACTACATGCAACATGAGGAAAGAAGACGATGAGGGCTACACCATGGTTTCAAATAAGCGGAAACCTCGGCCAAAGCCAATTGTGGGGACGTCAAACTGGGACAGTGATTTAGTCGGGCTGCCGAAAATGGTCCACATACACGCTTGGCGATTCACAGAAGACACGTCAATCGAAGCAGTTAAAAAGTATGAATCAAGTAAAATACCTGGCAAGTGCTTTGAGATCGAACAGCTGAAGGTAACTCGGGGCACCTATACCTCTTTTCGTGTATCTATTGGTGAAGACTTAAAAGATGTAGTGGAAAGTCCCGACTTTTGGCCGAAACATGTTTGTGTCAGTAGGTTTTTTTTCTGAAGGCCCGCCTGACTTCCGCAAAGGGTTAGTCAAAGTTAGTCGGCCTTTAACAATCGCGCAAGTTAATATACAGTGCCTCAGGAACAAAGTAAACCTGCTGGAAGTGGCTATAAATGAGTGTGAACCAGACATTTTGTGTATTACTGAGCATTGGTTAAAATATGAAGAACTAATGGTTATTTCAATCTCAAATTACTGCCTGGTGTCCTCATTCTGCCGGACCATGTATAAAAATGGAGGTGTGGCCACAATCGTGCATAGTAGAATAAAGGGCACTATTAACTCAATTGACGTGCCTGTGAAGGAAGAAAAAACTTTTGAATGTGCAGTGTGTTTCCATGAAACTCCAGTGGGATTGCTCGTGCTCATCTCCATCTACAGATCACCAACTGGTGATTTTCATTCATTCATTAAAAAACTGGACCAACTCTTTCGCTCCTTAAATGCAAACAACTGGATACTCGTGCTGAACGGCGATCTCAACTGTAATCTCTTAGTTGACTCCTCTCAAAGATCCGAATTGCTGAATCTCTTCAAAACTTACGGCATGGAATGTTTTAACAATAATCCTACCAGAGTCACTCCCACATCTGCCACCCTAATTGATTACGCTGTGACCAACCTTGACCAAGAAAAAGTAGTAACAGCTGTTAGTGACCTAGGTATAACAGACCATTGCATGGTGAAAATAAGTATTGATACTAACCAACCAATGGAGAGCCTAAATGATAAAACTTACCCAAGGCGGTCTCTTACTCATGGAAATATGCAGCATTTTCTGCTCCTTCTACAGTCCCAAAACTGGAACAACGTCTATGACCTTAAGTCAGTAGACAAAGGTTTCAATTACTTTTATTCAATTTTCAAACACAATTTTGAATTGTGTTTTCCGGTAACACATCATAAAATATTTCATAGAACAAAATGTAAGCCATGGCTAACTGATGAGATCCATTACTACTCAACTATCCTTAAAAAACTTGCTATCTCCAGTAAAAGTTCAAGCAATCATGAACAAAGGTTACTCTATAAGGAATTTCAAAAGTATTACCGTAAACTGATTTCTACCACGAAAAGAACTTATAATGATAATAAGTTACTTAATTCCAATAATAAGTCCAAAACTGCATGGGAAATAATTAATGGCTGTAGAGGTAAGAAAAATGGACAACTCACTCGCCCAAAACTTTGTAACCCTGAAAACAACACTGCCATTAGCTATTCATCTGTAGCTAATAAATTTAACAAACACTACGTATCAGCTCCTTGCCTAACTACTTCTCCAGTCAATGTGCTTTTGGCAAATGCACCATCCTCAATGTTTGCCAAGCCCTGTTCTGAAACCAATCTAAAAACTATTGTCTCCTCACTCAGAAACAAATCCAGTACTGGCCCAGATGAAATTCCTGGTAAAGTTGTTCATCATTGTTTTGAAGCCATAAAAGCACCCCTTTTATTTTTAATTAATGAATCTTTGATACAAGGGATTTTCCCATCCCAATTAAAAGAATCAAAAGTAGTGCCCATTTATAAAAACCATGGCTGTGTCAATGATTTGAACAACTACAGACCAATAGCCGTCCAAAATGCATTTGCTAAAATATTCTAAAAAGCCATGTACATGCAAATAGCATCTTATCTCGAAAAAAAACTTCCTACTTTCAAATTCTCAGCATGGATTTAGATCGGAAAGGTCTACCACAACTGCCATATGTCAGGCAATCGACAGCATACTTAATTCATTAGATGCTAAACGCAAAACTCTTGGAATGTTTTTTGACTTGTCAAAGGCTTTTAATAATGTAAACCACATTAGACTACTAATTAAACTCAATAGAATAGGAATTAGAGGAATTCCTTTAAACTGGATGAAGTCCTATATTCATAATCGCACTCAGAAAGTAGTGTTATCAGTTGATGGGTCAAAATATTCATCCGAAGCATACCAAGTTAACAAAGGTGTTCCACAAGGCTCAACCCTTGGGCCACTCCTCTTTCTGATATACATCAATGACCTACCTAATTGCTTACCAAATAATGATGAAATAATACCAGTGTTGTACGCTGACGACACTAATGTAATAATATCAACACAAACATATCCCAGCCTTGTGGAAAAATCTAAGTCTGTCACACTTGCAATAAACAAGTGGTGTACAGACAACCTTCTAGACTTAAATGTAAATAAAAGTAAAATAGTATACTTTACGTGCAATAAGAACGTGTCAGATGATCTGCAGGTAAAAATCAATGACCAATCAATTGAGCATGTGACAGAATGCAAATTTCTAAGTATTTCTCTATGTGCAAATATTTCTTGGGATACTCATGTAAAAGCCCTTCAACACAAGCTCAGTTCAACTTACTACTTATTAAGACACCTGTATGACAGTACAAGTAAAACTGTACTACTCAATTTGCACTATGGGGAAATTTATTCAAATATAACCTACAGTATAATATTATGGGGATCGGCTGCTATTTCTCAAACCATCTTTAAAATGCAAAAGAAAGCTATTAGAATCATCACCAGGAAACCTCACAATGCTCCATCAAGGCCTATTTTCCATGAATTAAATTTGCTACCACTCCCGTGTATCTACATTATGTTTTTAATTCTATATATAACAAATAACATTTGCAACTATTCTCTCAACTCTGCCTATCATCATCATTACACCAGAGGCAGGAATGACATCCATTATGGGATTATAAGAACTAAAGCATTTAAATTAGGAACCAATGAAATGGGCATCAGATTATACAACAAACTACCCAAAAGTATCAAGGATACCAAGAGAACTGCTGCATTCAGGCATAAATTAAAAAGATATCTACAACACAATATGTTCTACTCGGTTGACGAATATCTCAACAATATTCCCAACCAGTAAGTTCATACTTTTAGTTCCTAGCAATGGTCATGGTCTGATTCATGTTAATGATTTTTCTGAATTTGATATTGCATGTACATGTTACAGCCAATGTCCATGGGTTAGTGCCTAACATTTATGTAACTATGAGCATCATTTCTTTTTTGTATCTTAACTGAGCCTGTGCCTTTGCTCCTCTTTGACGTGCCTTATATCATGTACATACACCACCCACCTGGTATTTTTGCATTGTGATCTCTGGGCAAATAAAAAGTAATAATAATATTAATTCCTTAGCCTGTCTTTGGATAGTGCTAGATAATACGTTTGGATCTTCTAGATGTGGACATTTTTGTACCATGACCAACTTCTTAATTGATTACTCCCCATGCTGCCTTTTGTTTATTTTTTGCATTGAAAATAAAATCCTTTATTTAGATTTATTTGTTGCACACCTAATTGAGTTATAATGATCTCTTTTTTATTTCAAGTAAACCTCTGTCACGCAGACTTCCACTGGTTTTGTAAGAGCGGCGGTAACTAAGAAAATCGTTTCTAAGAGCTAAAAACTCCCCAGTATACCAGAGATTATTTTTAGTTGGCATATAATTTAGTATTTTTGTAGGAAAGCTGTTCAAAAATATCTAAGAAATGACCTTAAAAAATTGGAAAACAAAGTTGCTCAACATTCTGTGCAAACACCATGCAAACTGATACCAGGTAGATGCAGTTTAAAACGCTCTTAACCTTACATTGTTATGGGTCTAATGATTATGATCTTACCTCAATTTGAGAATATCTTTGGAGTTACTCTAGTCTTGAGAGTGAAGCTCCAACCTTGATGGTCACATAGGTGATACTCAATACCATTTATACTGTATAGTTCAGGACCAAAATTGGTAATTACATCATCTAGATGGGCAGAAAATCGAGTAGGCTGTTTGGTTGCCCGGCACAAATAATAACAAGAAAGCAATTGATTTTCAAGAGCCTGACAATTGCTAGTTTTAAGTGTCATTTCAATGTTAAGATCTCCACAGGTTATGATATTGCCTTTCAGAGTCAAGACAGGGATATACTAGAGCCAGTCGATTACAGAAATGCTCAAATTTACCATTAGGGAAGCGGAAGCAATGCTCATATTCAGGTCCTTCAACATGTATTTAGTCTTAACTTGAAGTTGCCACCTATTTTCGACATCCATGGCAAGGCTATCTTGTTTTTACGCACAAGGAAATCGAATTATATGAGTTATCTAAATTTGGTATGAAAGGAACGCAATAACAGCAATTTCCAGGCACGTAACTCCTCGGAGCCCGATGATATCATAACACGCTTTTCTGAGAGTCATTTATTAAGAATCAATCTTGCCAGTTTTGGCAACGTAGCTTCATCTGCACACAGCTGTCGGCGGATGATTTATGCTGAGAATCGATGACATCAAATCCAACTCACAATATCAGAGTACAGTTTTATCTTTCATTTAGTAATTTAGGATGTCGATTACATGTATGTTCTGATATAGGTCTTTTTATATGTATTTTCTAAAGGACCTACGCACATCCCTTATGGAGTAGCATTTGTTTTATACGCCTATTCGAAATACAGAGAGGGCAAATTTCATTATCTGGGCAATAATGATTATACAAGTTATATAAAGTCTCTTGGTCCTTGGAGTTACATAACTTAGTTTTTTCAGATGTTCATTTTTCTGAATTTAGAGTCATTAAGTTCTTTCATCTCCATGAGATTGCGGCAGTAGGACAAGACCGTTCCCTTCTATGGGTAGCTACGAGGGATGTATAATAGTGCTTCTAGATAATCTTCGAAAGAATTGAATTTAGTCGACAAAAAGCGGAGGTAATCTGGTGATTCAATACGATAACTGTATTTGCTGCATGATTATTATAATTAGGCATTACAATTTTTGTAGTCTTGCCTTTTCCATGTAGGTTGTATCTGAGAACTCATGTGATAGGATAATTGAATACGGAATCTGAGTAATTTCCTGAAATCAAAACTTATCGGCCTTTCTACTAGTATGCATGGCAGAGTGTGTACTCCGAGTAGATTATGCAAAAGTCATAATTTGGTAAGGATTGGAAATCGCGGTACTCATTTCAATTTAAATTACACTATTTTCGAATTATCATGAATGAAAAATTGTCTTCACAGTGGGTTTTATCAGTTAGCGGTTTTGTAAGCAAATCATTTTCAACTAAAATTGAAATGCACGATCCGAAGAAAATAAAGAGTGATTTAATAGGTCCGCCAGATCCAGTGTCCAATTTACGACCTTTGTTGTTTAAAATCTCAGAAACAGAGTCTATATTGGAGAAAAAATTCCGGCTTCAAAGAGAAGAAGTGCAAAATTGGAACCAATCTTTCTGGTTGCAACATAATAATAACTTTTACAAGGTAAGGATATCACGTTAATTCATTTTTGGCTAAGAACCTGCAATATTAATATCGCTTTTAACGCAAGCCTTTTATTTATAGCAAAAACAAGATTATATCCATAAGTCCACGCAAAACAATGAATGTTGTTCACCTGAGAAGAAAGCTTTGACATCTGAAGAGATGTCCTCATTTTATAAGGATTTTCTTGACAAAAATTGGGAAATTCATCACAAATACAATATGGAGTGGTATAAAAAAAATTTCCAACTACTACTCCTTTCATGCCAGGTGAAATGGGATAGCATCATACGGAGTTTTTCTCTCAAAAAGCCTTGAAATGAAAAGAATTTTAATAAAAGTTTTGTTGGCTGTCGATTTGTACTTCGTTGGAGAAATTAGCAATTTTAAGATGTTTATATACATAGTTGTAGGTCATGCCAATTAAAAGAGATGCGTGTAAATTCACTGTAAATAAGTTCAGTATATTCTGGTGTGATTGCTCATGCTTCTGTTGGGAGACAGCTTAATGATATGGATAATTCTTAGCATTCACAATTTTTGAACACTTATTCATTATATATATATATATATATATATATATATATATATATATATATATATATATATATATATATATTGTTCTGTGCATACACCTTAAGTACTAGTCTTCATGCTAGTCATAGAAGAAGTTTCTCAATGCCATTACATTCACTTATCTTTTTCACCAATTAATGAAACTGGTGAGGCATGAATTTTGTTCAGTCATGTCAACAAATGTTTGTAAAAAGTTACAATAAAACATGAAATATTGCATTTGAGACTAGGATATTTTTATTTGATAGTGCTTGGTAGAGAATTTAGTCACTCCCTCGCACATTTTCATTATTTCAGGTAATATCTGACCCCGCACTCTTTGTAAAACGAGACCAACTGGACAGAGGTATATGCTAGGCATCTATTTATTTTGATTAAACGTGACCAATATGGCTTTATTTTAGTTGTATTTTCCTTTCTTTACGGCCAAGGATCACAGGTTTGAGTGTTGCTTATTTTTTATAAATGCAAACAATCCAATGATTATTTTTTGTTTCAAGGCATGAGAGTTCACACAACTTCTATATGAACTATTAACCACCCATTTAATTTCCTTTTTTGCCCAATCTATCCTATTCTCAAGGACCACTTGCCTCTCCCCAACCATTTTTATTTCCCCATCATTTAGATAATAGAGTATTTTTTGATTTTACGTTATGATATCAGTGGAGGCCTTGCTTCCCCTCCCCCCCCCCCGGACTCTGCACCCAGCTCAGTAGATAGCCATGAGGATTCATTCCCCCTTTGTTTCCATTCATATTATTAATGAGAATTAATGTGGTTTCCTATCGTCTTCACTAATAGTGTTTTTAGCATGCTAAAGCATCACTAGAATGGCCGGCCAACCAGGTTAAGATGCGGCTAGATTTCATCTGACTCCTAACCTTAGATTTATCTGCGATCAGTTACCCTACCAGGGGTATTTATTAAGGGAGGTGATCAACAGCTTATGTCTTAATGACCTTACTGGGAGTAATTGTCAATGGGAAGCTAACTTGGAATACACATGTTTTCCTAATCGGTGAAAAACTTACCAGGGCTTTGTGCTAGTTAAAGAGACTTAATACAAGTGTGAGCAAAGATTACATGACAGCCCCCTTTGATTTCTTATAGAGCATACTTAACTATGGTATTAGACTGGGGAAATGTTCATAAAACTTTGAAAATACTTAAAACTGCAGAAAAGGCAATGAGAATGTCAAGAAATCCTGGGCCCTGAAAATTTCTACTATCTACAGTTTGTTTGTGCTAAGCAGATTTAAAAAAACGCATGTATATTCATTCAAGTCTAGTCATCAGTTCACTCAAATGACACAAGATCAAAACAATTTTAATATAAACCAGAGAAAGCTGTCTACTGTCTATCTATCAGCTTGGCAATAAAATAATTCAACAAGATGCCAAGCAGGGGCTAAGCAGTAAGCTGCCTTAGGTTCAAATATATAATTGAAAAATGGTTGTGCACCAACCCACTGTACTTTTCAATGACTATTTTGACCTGGACTTTGAAAATATTGTATTTTAAATTTATTGTTGTTCATTCTTTACTCCCTTTTCATCTTGTTATACCATTTTATTGTTTGATGACATCCACATGGATATCCCAACGGCATGAATGAAAGAAGATTATAATCATTATCTTTGCCGCTATCAAGACAGCTCACAAGTGTCAATGGATCATGTAATCCCATACATCAAATCAAGTTTGAGTAAAAAAGAAGGAGTATAAAATTACTCCTAAGTTAACAGTTATTCACCTTAATGATGAGAATTTCATGAGATATTTTGCAACGGGTTAGCCTAAAATTATAATTAATGGCAATCAAAATATAGTACACATTGATTAACTCTAAAACACTATAATGATGTTGACCTAAGCGCAACAATATGTGAAATTCACTTTCTAGGATAGGGGGATCGATTCCTTTCCCTGTGTCGCCTTTTGTTTCCTAGAAAATTAAGTGAGGTACAAGAAAAAATCTTCGGCTAACTTGAAGAACCTGGGTCCTCTATTCAGGAACCCAACATTCTATCCAATGGAATACCGCACCCACCACATTAACTCAATGATTTGAAGTTCTGGTGTCAGATGAAGTATTTAATGAACTTGACTGAGTAGTTGAATTACCTTTTAGTGACTTAGTAATTATCATTATCAACAATTATTGTTCTGAATTGTCCCATTAATTTGCTCGAGGATCGCTCTTCATTCAGATTCATGGCCAATCCCCTAGCGCCGTTATTGATTTAAATAGCTTTCTTTAGAGTTAAAATAGGATACCTCTTGTGATTTAACATGGACTTGGTTTGCCTAGTATAATAATTATGGAATTGCTGATTTAGACTGAATCTTCTTTTGGCTGTAAAGAAATTACGATTGGAATGCCTGAAATTTTTCGAATTCACTGCGAAGGAATGGAAATATATTACTATTTCCCTGCTAAGTGAACGACTAACATTTTTCTATTTATATCTTAAGGAAAGTGCCTACATGCAAATGACATCTTTTTCCTAATGGTCCGTTAACTTTTCGACATTTTATCTTTTACAGCACGAGATTTTGAGCATTTTTTTGTGATTTGTTGGCCATTTTCGTCGGGCACTATTCACGAAAACAACATAAATTGTGATTGCACTCTTCATACACATGCTAATGTCTGTTGGTGAACTCAAAGATTTTAGAGCTTTATCAAATCTCTTTTAGATTTAAAATATTATCAAGGAAGTTAATATTATTTCCGACCTACTTAAATATGCTTACTTAAATGTCAATTAAGATTTCTTCGACACTCGTCCCACAGAAATTCAGGGTGAATAATCCATGAAAGAGAACGCATGATGATAGAAATTGTATGAAATAGTAGATGTGATTGATTAAATGTAAATAAGATAGCAAAACGTTGTAAAAGAAGACATATTATAACTTCATAAAAGAAATATGGGAGTTACACCGATTTAAATTTGCATGTCTCGTCGCGACCAACAATAACAAAACAATAGCATAATCCGAAAATTCATGCTGCGAGAGAAACAGTTTCGGTCAATTTGTATTAGCAGCGTGGCCACCGTCTCCCGCGTATATTTTCCGGAGGTATGTATATCTGTATATGTATCAGTTTGTTTCCTCACAACCGATAGTATTTCCTTCCATGTTTTCTCTTATAGGACTCCCGAGTTCTCCTATCTCACACAAAAAATTCAGGCCGACGATGTGATTTTATGTATCAGTCACAATAAGTATATTTGTATTCTTCTTCCGTAGAAAACTGGTATTGTGCTACCGAATTGATTGAACTTTGTTGTTAAGAAAAGATTAATGTTGCGAACGAAAGTATTAACTCGACAATATTTGGGTGATTCCAGTTACGGTTTCAAACATCCAATACACAATGGAAAGAAATATTCTGTTGTACAGTTTCTCCCACAAATCACGTAAACCTTTGTTTTTCGAATTGTGGAATTTACGAGTGAATCTGAAAAGAGGTTACTGTTGGAAAAAGTTTTCAAGGAGTATTTCGTCTGAACTGTCTGGTGAAACTAAGAGGCAGAAAAAGAAAACGCGCCTGGAAGAAGCTTTAAACGACGTTATAAGTGAAGAGGATTCTAAGACACGCCAAAATGTCAAACGGGTGTCTTTCAAACTCATTAAGAAGAAGTTATCATCGGCGATGGATGAGTACCGTGACTTGAAAAGTAATGCGCCGAATCAAGTAGCCGTTGAAAAATTCAGTGAAAATGAATCTCACGAAAAAAGGGTTAATGCACTCGGAATACAAATGCTCAGTCGTTCCTTATATCGTCAGTTATTTGGGTTGGTGGAACCGCAGCCTACTAGCGAACAAATATCGCGTGCCAAGGAAAACCTGGCAGCCCATGATTTAATAGATAAACCGACAACATCGGTGCCTGATATTTCATCTTTAGCTTTACCTGTTCTCAGAGGAGGAACGATCGAGTCACATTTCCAAGAAATCGGAGAGGAACAAGCAGGGCCATATCGGAATTTGCTTGAAAAACTTGTGAATTCCACGCCAATTCCACCTCCGGAGGTTTGGTCGAGGCAATTGGGATGGACTCGTTATGGACCTGACGGGCAAAGTGAGAGGGTGGATTTTCCAGATGAAGATGCACTAGTGTTTGATGTGGAGGTATGTAGGTCACTTGGCGAAGTCCCTACAATGGCCACTGCTCTTTCTCCTACTCATTGGTATTCTTGGGTATGCTTTTGGCTGTCAGAAGATGGAGGTAATGGTGACCCTGGTCCGCATAGAATGGGGAAACCTATTACATTAGAAGAGCTAATTCCACTTGAAAGTGGTCCTGCGGAATCATTCCAGAAACTATTGAAAAAAGTAAGAATAGTTGTTGCCCATCATGCTTCTTATGACCGTGCCCGTGTCAGGGAGCAGTACTGGCCCCAAGGAACAGCCCTGAGATTTTTTGATACCCTCTCTGCCCATGTCTGTATTGGAGGTGTGAGTAGTTACCAGAGGGCTGTACTTTCATCGGATGCGAGACGCAGGAAAAGGAATGATAATGGCTCAAGTGATGGCAGTGTTCTCTCTGAAGTTGATTTAGATGATAATGCATGGAGGGAAGTGGCATCTCTTAATTCCCTTTCCGAAGCTCATCGCCTGCACTGTGGTGGACCCGGCATAGATAAAACAACCAGAGAAGTTTTCGGTCCTGAATCCCCTCCTTCAGAAATACTGGTGAGGTTTCAAGAATTGATGAGTTATTGCTCCAGAGACACAAAGGCAACACACGAACTGTTGTGTGCTCTGCTGCCTCAATTTCTTGAAAGATTTCCTCATCCTGTTACTCTTGCTGGAATGCTGGAACTTGGCACTGCAAGGCTTCCTCTTTCCCACTCTGCATGGAATCAATATATAACAGAAGCATCGGAGGTGCATGATGAACTTGAATCCGATCTTAAGTTGAAGTTGATTCATAAAGCCAACGAAGCATGTAGGCTGGTGGAGGGTGATATTCCTGGGTATACGAAAGATATTTGGATGTGGGATCAAGACTGGAGTATACAGAATCTTGTTCCTAAACGTGGAAATATTTCCAAAACGAAAAGCAAAGATTCTCCTGAGACATCAATCGATGACTTTAAAAATTTCCTAGGTTTAGAAGAAAATGAGGATTTATCAGATGAAGAAATGAGTCTGTCTCGTAAGTTTTCAAATCTAGTGAAAACAAAAGAAAACTTACCTGCACGACGTCCACATATGCCTGGCTATCCAAAATGGTATCGCCAGCTTTGCCCGAAACCATCCTCGTCAGATGAGGATGATGAATGGATACCAGAGCCAACCTTACTTACACCAAATGCAAGAGTAGCTTCTAAACTTCTTCGGTTGTGTTGGGAACAATATCCTCTTCATTACATTCAAGGCTATGGCTGGGGAGTACTTGTCCCTGGCCGACCCTTGCCCATTGATTTTAAACCAGGTGAGAGTTCCGAGCCACAGCCACCACTTCAGGAACTGGTTAGATTTTGCCCAGTCCCAACCAGTGTAAAATCTTCATATGAAAATGATTGTGGCAACATCACTCCATTACAAGTACATGGAATGGTTGAGGAGTATATGTCAATCAGTGAATGGGTGAAGAGCAAAAAACGTCTAGGGAAAGAGAGCAATAAACCTCCCAAGTGGTATGGAGGTACTGCTCGTCTCTGTCCTGAAGTGAATCTACCCGGAATATGGTTTTGCCGATTACCTCACCGCGATGGACCAGGGAAACGTGTTGGCAATCCATTATCAAAGGACTTCTTGGAGGCAGCATCAGATGCTACTTTGAGTTCGGGTGATGCCTTAGAAGGATCGTCTACTGCTGGCTCTGTGCTTACTATTGGAAAAATGGTGTCCTACTGGAGAAACAATAGGGATAGGATCAGTTCTCAGATGGTGGTTCGACTCGCCACAAAAACCAAGGGGGTCACAGATTTGGCTAAAACTAATGATGCAGTCATTCTTCCTCAGGTTATAGTGTGTGGAACACTCACGCGAAGGGCGGTAGAGCCCACATGGATGACGGCCTCGAATGCTGAGAAAGATAGAATTGGATCTGAACTTCGTGCAATGGTCAGGCCATCGAATTCCAAAGAGTGTATGATAGGAGCCGATGTAGATTCTCAGGAATTGTGGATTGCAGCACTTCTTGGAGATGCTGCAGATTCAATCGGTGGAAAAATGGGTGAAAAACTGAAAGGTAGTGGATTGCACGGGGGGACGCCTTTAGGATGGAGAACACTTCAAGGTCGTAAATCTGATGGAACGGATATGCACAGTGCAACTGCTGTTGCAGTGGGCTGCACTCGTGACCATGCCAAGGTTTTGAATTATGCCCGCATATATGGCGCTGGACGACGGTTTGCAACTCGGTTGCTGCAAAGATTCAATCCATCCCTGACTGATGCCGATGCTTCGAAGAAGGCCGGAGTCATGATGGCTTTGACAAAAGGCAAGCGAATCCAGAAGATGCTGAAAACGGAAGAGCTGGAAGAAAAGCGAAAGGAGGAGGCTTACGTTTGGGAAGGAGGCTCTGAGTCAGCCATGTTCAATGCCTTGGAGGAAGTTGCTCGCTCGGCCCAGCCTGTCACCCCATTCCTTGGTGCAAGGTTGAGCAGGGCTTTGGAACCAGAGCGTGTGGGCAACCGGTTTCTGCCTACACGGGTTAACTGGGTTGTTCAAAGTGGGGCAGTAGACTTCCTCCACCTACTCCTAGTTGCCATGAGATCACTGTCTCCTGGTGTGCCATCCAATTCTTCAGCTTCATCTTTACTTAAGGCAAAATTTGATGTCAGATTTGGTCTCAGTTTCCATGATGAAGTTCGGTATATTGTACCTCTTTCTGGTCGGTATGAGGCGGCTCTTAGACTTCATGTTGCTCATCTTTTAGTGCGTGCATTCTGCTCTCATCGTGCAGGACTTGGCGATCTCCCAATGAGTGTGGCATTTTTTAGCGGTGTTTCTGTGGATGGAGCAATGCGAAAAGAGCCGGGTGATGAGTGTATCACTCCATCCAATCCTCATGGCCTACATCGTGGGCATGGCGTACCCCCTGGGGAGTCCGTGGATATATACACTGCTCTTGCAAAAATTAAGGGGCGTTACACTTTGGCAACTGTGCAGAGAATTAATCCAAGCAAGACTAAGAAGACCAAGATTACCAATTAATAGAAGTTACTTTTCTTATTGCCACAGTGTGATTGGTGGTAATTCTTTAATTTCGTGCTTTACAAAATATTTCATAAGGACGGCTAGGTTATGATTAGATTCATAGTCTATTAGTCAATATTTCTAAAGAATTTAAATGCTCCCCACATCCTAAGACATGTGGATGATTGGCTGGAAGGAGGTGGTAAGAAGGAAGAGGGATTATTTTACTCAGAGTTGCTCTCTTCTATCATACCAGCATGCTGAATGACAGTTGTAAGTAAAAAAAATGGTCACCATGTATTACCATAGCCTTCATTATAGTTTTAATAACTTATTAGTAAACATTTAATTCTAGCTTTAAATATCTGGTGAGTAATATTTTGGGTGTAGACTAGGTATGGTATACAAATGGATTCTTACTAGTTAGGATGCTGTAAAAATTTAAATGTGATAAATAAAAGAATAATGATTCATAATCTTTACAGAGTCGGTGTGAACTTCAGTTTTTATCTGAAAAAATCATTGTGTTCGCTTTATCGCCTTTTAGCCATGCGCTGTTTAGGCATTATTTACTTTGGCTTGGAAAATTAATTTTCAAAATTCTTTCTCTTGGTACCGAACATTGTGAACAGTGGATGAATATTGCTACATGTCCAAGCCTTATTGAACAAGACACAACATTACATCTTACTTAATAATACTGTTTTTCAAATCCTTTTACTTCTATCCTCTCTTCCTTCCATCCAATATGCCTATTCCTTTTCTGTTCCTCCCTTGTTTGCCTAACACCCACTCCTCTAACCCAGTCTTCATAGTCCATCTACAATCAAAATGCTTACCATCCACCGTTCCTACCTCCTTTGGATTTCTCCTAACCACCTCTCTCCTCCCCCATCATGCTTAGCTCTTTCTTTGTTTTTCTTTCCTCCATTTAATCTTTTCTGTCCTTCTCTATACCCGCATCTTAAAAGTCTCCAGTCTGCACTTGTCAACTTGTTTCAACAACCAAGTTTCCTAGCAGTAAAAAAATCATGCAATGTACAAAAGTTTTAATGAGTCTTTTCTTTACATCCTTAAAATCCCATTCATGACATTCTCACATTCTTATGAGAGCTTCTTTGCCCAACACACTCCTATCTTCTGTAATATCTTCTACATCCTGGTTGTATTCTGCATTCCTTTCTACTCGTGACTTTATTTCTGCTATGGCATCATGCCTGCCTTTCCTGTAGCAAAACTGATCATCTCAATGCTGAAGATGCATCTTTGCAGAAATATTTTCTTTTCTAGTTTAGGAAAAAATTATTCTATTAAGTAGGTAACTTCGGAGTGGATTTTGGAATTAGCCCTCATTATCTAATAATTGCTATGTGTTCTCTTTTGTTCACATTGTTCCTGTTGAAATTTAACAACACACTGGACTGCAATGCAGAAATAATTGTTTTAAGACATGTAATTCCTAAGTTACTGGGTCAAATAACTCCAGTAGAGTTTAAATTCTGTAATGTGGCAATTCCTATGGATGGTATTTTACTTGTCAGTAAGTGTGGCATGACACAGTTTATTCTAACTGCAGTCAGTCGTCAGTGTGAGTTCCACATGGTATCAACTTCCCGAAGTAACTATTTCATCGCCTTTTCTAGTCTTATCTACTAAGCTTCTGTTTACTTTGTTGTAAAAACTGATTCAAAAGATGCCAACTATCTGTAAACATTTTGCTCTTAATTCAGGCTCTAAATCTAATCTATTTTTCAATCCTGTTCCAGAAAGGTTACTATTAATATGATTTGACTAACTTAAGAATCATCTTTCTTGTGGCTTTGTCTAAGACTATCGGGTGGACCTACCTGCATATACCTCAAGGGGATTTTAAATTTGCCGATGCTGTCCTGATGTTTATTTGGTGATCCTGTCATATATGTATTACAACCATCTACTCAGATTACTTGAAATGACATTTGATGACCTAGGGAGACTCTCAAAGCGACGGATTTTAGTATATGGTTAAGCTAACTTGCTTGGTTTACTCCAATACATTTTTAATTTATGATTGTAATATCCTCAGAAATATGCTAAAAGTGATAAAACTGTTATCACTTTTTTATTACTTCCGTAGTTTTTGACCACTGGAGGTTTGAGTCTGTTACATAGACCTTGAAATGTGTAATCACCGAGGCCAAATATTTTCTTATGCTAAAATTTAAGAATTGATAAAACATATGTAGTAACATGTGTAGGTGTAGAATTTATATTGCCAAATCTTACATTTTGTTAAGCTCTACAGTTTGCACAAACCCCACAACCTTCCAGTTCATCGAAAAAATGTTGAGATCTTGTGATTTAAAATACATTAAACAAAAAATGTTCTATCATGAAAACACTTCATTTTCATTTAAACATGATGTTGCTATTTGTGTCATATTTTAATGTTGGTTTCCTATTATTGCAGAGAAACTTATGAAGAATAATGTCCAAAGCCACTAAGAGAAAAATTGTTAGACAGGAAGTTTGTGATCCGGAATCATGGCAGCCTCCTGGTCCAGGGAAAGCACTGGCTCGTGTCCTTGCAGGAAGAGGAAACAATCTTCATGAAGTAATGGTGGCTGGTGAAATCCCTCCAACCCGTACCAGATCATCTAGTCCCCTTGTTGTCGTGGGCAAAGTGGAAGCGAATCCTTCAGTAGCTTTCAGTTCTTCTGAACTAAAGGCTGAAGACACAGTTCAAGGCCAGGAAGTAGGGTGTTCCACTCCCACTGATTGCCTCTCTAAAACTTCCAGTGAGGCTGTCACTTCCTCAAAAAGTGACAGCGAAGTTCAAGTTTCATCAAAAACTGAGGATTGGTCAGAGAAGAGAATCTTGGCGTCAATGCCACGCAAGTTCAGGCAAAGTGTGTGGGTACGCAGGGGGGATGTTGTAGTTATTGAATGGATTCCTGAAGGCGACAAGGTTAAAGCAGAAATAGTTTCAGTTATCCTCAGGAAAATGGTTCGTGTTTTGAGAGCAGCGGGAGATTTAGAATGGCCTCCCGAGTTTGACCATCCTGACTTTGGAGATGTGGAAAAGTCACATTATGAGAGTGAATCTGGCAACGAGAATGAAGATGACCTTCCCCAGAACACCAATCGCCGACCACTGCGTCAGGTTACCGAATCTTCATCTTCCACTTCCTCCACGTCCTCCACCACATCATCTTCATCTGACGACGAAGAGTCTGATAGTGAAGATGACGGAGGTGAGGCTGCAGGCTCTGTGTTTGAAAATCCTAATAGAAGGACCATTTCAAGATCATTGTCAAAATCAGATTCGTCTGTGTCTGACAGGGAAGAAGAAAACAGAGGGGAAGGAGATGTGATCTTAAATCTAAAGAAATGACTGAACTGTTTGTAAATGAATCTGACTAACTCATATTTGGGTTGGAGCTCTTGGATCTATTTTGTTAGTGACAAATTGGCTTTATTTTTTTTTTTATTGTGTCCCATAATGACTGCCCCTTGATTGACTGTTATACATTCATGTAAAGATAAAATAAATTCATCTATTTTAAAGTTGATCAATGAAATTTAACTTTCTAGTATATCTATGGATAGGTTTAACTTCTGCAGAATTCACATTGAATACAGGAAATTTTTTCTGGCATGAATATGTGGAAATACCTGATGATTTAAGAGAACACAATGACTTATTAGCGCTACATGTGGAATTAACAAAGTTTTTGAGCAATTTTAAATAATAATTAATTGACATTACATGAGATCACTGTTTAAAATCAATATCCTGAGTTTCAATATAGGTAGTATAACCCATCGTTCAAAGAGTTCCAGCACTAACCAAGAAAACAACATTTGTTTTACAAAATTCATTTTAATTCATCAACATAAATCACCCTCAAGAGCTAAGTACAATCATTCCAACACTTTTCTAACATTTCGATACCATGCTTGTATAAGGATTTGTCCTTGTCCTCAGAATAAGCTTCAGTTGATCAGCGATGACTTCCTCATTCGAGCCAAATCTTTTTCCCTGGAGGGTCTTATCTAGGGACTATCAGCAAACGGCCGGTAGTCGCTGGGGGCTAGGTCTGGAGTGTATGAATGGTGGGTGGGGAAGCAGATTGAAGCCAAAATCATTCAATATGGCTATTGTATTTCATTGACTTGTAGCACACGGTGCATTGTCTTTGTGAAAGAAGATTTTTTTCTGCTTCATGTGCAGTCATTTATTGCGATTTCGTCCTTCAAAAGCACCGGTAACTCAATGTTATAGTTGCTCTTGGTAGATTTACCCTTTTCAAGGTAGTCTATGTAAGTTATACCTTGCATATCCCAAAATACTATCCCATTCAATAAAGATGTTCACTGTTGATTTCACATTTTCATGATGAATACACATGCAATTGAACAACCTGGTTTATTATTATAATTATTTTACTATAAACTCCATATTTATGAGGAAGGAATCTGGCCGGAAGACTTTGTGAGATCAGTGTTAGTTCCTATTCCGAAAAAGGTAAAGGTCACGTCATGCGAGGACTACAGGACAATAAGTTTGATATCCCACGCAGCTAAAGTTGTTCTCAGGATCATAAACAAAAGGATAGAGAGTAGGGCAAATGATTACTTAGGGGACGATCAGTTTGGGTTTAGGAAGGGGAGAGGTACACGTGATGCCATTGCAGTAATAAGATTATTAATCGAGAGGAATATGGAACACAACCAGGAAGTATATACCTGTTTCGTAGATTTTGAAAAAGCATTTGATAGAGTGAATTGGGAAAAACTAATGAGTATATTGCAGAAAATAGGAATAGATTGGAGGGAAAGGAGGCTAATCCGCAACCTGTACATGTCTCAGACTGCTCAGGTGCGGGTGGGAAACGGGGAGTCCGGATGGGCAGTGTTAGGAAGAGGTGTAAGGTAGGGTTGCCCATTATCACCGTTGCTGTTCAACCTGTATGCAGAGGAAATGATTGAAGAGGTATGGGAAGAAATGGAGGTCGGAATGAAAGTGGGCGGGGAATTCATAAAATCAGTTAGGTTTGCTGATGACCAAGCTTTAGTTTGTCAATCAGCCAAGGGGTTGCAAGCATTGCTGAGTGAATTGGAAATTCAGTGCGACAGGTATGAGATGAGAATCAATATTAGTAAAACAAAGGTAATGCGATTTTCTAGAAAGCAAAAGGCTTAGCTAAACATTAAAATGGGAGGGCAAAAACTAGAGCAGGTAGAACAGTTTACATATCTCGGAAGTGTTTTGGACCAACGCGGTCAAAGTAGTAAGGACATAAGGAGAAAAATTGCGCTAGGCAAAGAGGCTTTCACAAGGAGGAGGAAGTTGATGACGGGGACGTTGAGTAAGGATGTTAAGAAAAGACACGTAAAAACTTTGATATGGAGCGTAGTTATGCACGGTGCGGAAACGTGGTCATTGAAGCAGGAGGATAGACATAGACTGGAGGCTTTTGAAATGTGGGTGTGGAGAAGAATGGAGAAGGTGAAATGGAAAGAGGAGAAAACAAATGAGGAAGTACTTGGTATGGTGGGCGAGGACAGGGGTTTGTTGGGAGAAATCCTATTGAGGCAGGAAAGTGGATGAAGGTGTTATTGACCGGCAGTGGAATGTTGAAGACTGTAATAGAGGGGAGAATGTTAGGCGAACAAGGAAAGGGTAGGAACAGGATGGGGATGTTGGACGAGATGAAGGGAGGAAACAAGTACTCAGAGATGAAGAGGGACCTGATGTAGAGGAGGATACTGGATTTAGTGGTCTGTTAGGAATCAGAAAATATTTATTTAGTAGCTGTGTCCATCCAAAAACCTACCTTAACAGGTAGATTACCTAATAATAATGACTATACACTCCAGGTTGGCCAGGAAAATTGATTTGGCCTCTTGTAGGTTGTCAGGGATTTTAAAGGACTGCCACAAAATTGTTTTCATCTCTGAAAAAATCTTGTATGGACTGTAATTTTTCAGGATTGACACCTCTTAAACTTACCTGATAATTTTTCACCATATAAAACTTTTACTGAATTACAATTTAGAAACTCAGAAGCAGCATTTTTCACCCACCTTATTGTACTTTGGAATAATTTTATTGGAAAATTCCATATGTAAAGCACTGTTATCATATTGACTCCACATTGGAAGCCTGATTCATATGGTTTGGTTTCCTTCAAAGGAGTCCTTGCATGCAGTCTTGCTAGCTGCTGTGAGTGTTCCCTTGCTGGAAATTCTGCTAGCCTTCTGCTACCTTGCTTTCTTTTTAAGGATTAGTGGTATTTTTCCTGATGATTGTTGCAATTGGCTAATCACCATTAAGTAGCAGCGCATAGTATGATCAGTT
Organism: Hetaerina americana; assembly: GCF_022747635.1. Classification (NCBI taxonomy): domain Eukaryota; kingdom Metazoa; phylum Arthropoda; class Insecta; order Odonata; family Calopterygidae; genus Hetaerina; species Hetaerina americana. Next base: position 1,269,965 of record NW_027286985.1, on the reverse strand, counting down.
CATGCGACTATTGTCTTCTACGGAGAGACATGATTGCAATGAAAGTGGTAAACCATGGATGAGGCAGCAGGTGAAGTGAGGGCATTGTCTGAATCATGTTGGCAAGAAACTTGTTTATACGCAATGCACAGTCCGAATTAGCAGACTGGTGCCTTGAGGATATTGACAAAGAGTATAAAATTGTCCTGACTCACAGCTTCCCATCCAAATGAACTCAATTGAGTGAATTTTGCATTCAAGAGGGGAGACAATGCTTTTTAAGTATTGTATGCTTTTTCCAACTTTGGCAGTGTTTTTGAAAATCCTTAAAGAATATGAGAGGTCCTTAAATAAGGTTTCAGTAGCAAGTACAAGGTAACTGCAAGTGTTGCTAGGGATGACTGAGATTATCTCATGACAATGTCTGATTTTACAGTGACGGGTGATCAGCAACAAATGTTCCTTCAGAATATCTGAGCACATGTTGTTGCATTATTTAAAGGACCTTCAACTTTGGAGGCTGTAATGCACTGTGTATTAATGTAAAATATTTTAAGTCACTTAAAGTAAACTTCATAAAATTTTCATAGCATAAGTATACCTGAAGTATTTGCTTACTTCCTTACATTGTATATTATAACTTAGGACATCTCTTCCTCAATTTCTAATGAGTAACCACTCCATAGCTTTCTTTGTTTCTCTCGTCATTCCTTTCTCTTTGCTTTTGTAGCCATCACAACAGCAGCAGTGGTTGAACAGTTTCAGCAAACAACTTTGACCACAGCTTCCATCTTAACTTCCCTTTCATTTATAATTATCTCTAATATTAACAAACAGCCCACATCCAGGCCTTCCAGCTCTCTCATATTTCTCCTGTATGGCATGCAAGTCAGCTGACAGCCATAATACTTGTGTTGAGAATCATCCAGGGATAAATTCTTTTTTGCTATCTATACTCATGTTACCTTCCACCAGATGCATGTAAACCAGAAATCATCAACATTGCAAGCACAGCTCAAGGTCACCAGTAAAATGTTTCCCTTGGCAGCTATTAACAAAAATGAACCATGTGAAATGGGCTTGAGATGACAGACATGTAATTGAAGAATTCCTACTCTTCTTCATTCATGTACTGATGGTAACCTCAACATTCTCTGCTGTTCCATTATTTTACCTCATTTTAAAGTGTATAAATGCAAATTATCTTGAGAATCAGTTATAATTTTTAACTTTAAGTCAGACTCCAGGTTCATGTATTGTTTTGATCCAATTCTTTAAAATAATCTTCAAGCAAGGCATGTAAATGTCAGAAAATACAGTGGAACAACTGGAAGCCAATGATGCCACATTTAAGTGTAAACCAGCTTTTGATAATTAACCACTCATCTGGGAATGTCGCATATATACGTGATGAGGAGATTATCCCTTGGTGCGTATGCTGTGTACATGCATCACACCAATTTTATGTTCACTTTCAACGGATTACCAAAAGTTCACAAGGAGGATATCCCATTGAGACCCATTGTCAGTAGCATAGGATCACCTACTTACAAGTTAGTGCAGTTTCTCGCTAGAAGCCTCAAACCTTTCACTGGGAATACGACGTCAAACGTAAGAGATTCATCCCACTTCATCGAGATTCTGGGATCACTAAATGTCTCCCCATGTGATATTCTCGTGAGTTTCGAAGTGGTGTCACTTTTCACAAAGGTCCCCTTGCAGGAATCCCTGGCCATACTTCAAAGACTCACCAGCAAAGGACTAACACCAGACTTTCCAGAACTGATTGAATTCTGCCTGGAGAATAACTATTTCCTATGGAACGGCGAAATATACCAGCAAACGGAAGGAGCGGCCATGGGATCACCATTGTCTCCTACCTTCGCCAACATATTCACGAAGACCTCGAGGAGAAAGCGCTCTCATCCTGCAACCTCCCTCCCAAATGCTGGCTACGCTACGTGGACGACACCTTCGTCATCTGGCCAAATGGAGAGGAGAAATTAGATGAGTTCCACCGAGAATTGAACAACATAGACTCGGCCATAAAATTCACGAAGGAACTCGAGAAAGACGGACGCCTCCCGTTCCTTGACGTACTCGTGACGAGGAAGTCAGACGGAACCCTCGGCCACTCAGTGTACAGAAAACCTACGCACACTGATCGTTACCTCCACGCCACTTCACATCACCACCCTCAGCAAAAGGCAGGCGTCATCAAGACCCAGTTCTCCAGAGCAGAGAGAGTGTCAGACGCAGAATCGCTCCCGGCAGAGAAAAAAACACCTGAACAGAGCCATGAGAAACAACGCCCACGATAATGCCTTCATCAGAAGAGCCGTGAGGAAAAGAGAATCCGACAAGAGGAAGGAGAAACAAGCTGCTTTCGCCCTTCTTCCCTATGTAAAAGGCACGCATCCTCAGCGAGGAAAATGTCGTCACACGTTTCGGCACTGTGAAGAAGCTAAAGGACATATTCCCCTCGGCCAAAGACAGACTTCCCCCTCTACTGACCGAAGGGGTGTACGAAGTGACATGCAGCTTCGGCGGAAGCTACGTTGGCCTGACTGTACGTGCAATAGAAACACACATAAAAGAACACAAAACATCTGTGAAAAACAAACAATGGAGAACATCAGCCATTGTGGAGCACATCATGTCGGAGCCAGGACATAAAATAGACTTCGACAACACGAAAGTCTTAGCGAAGAAACAATACTACTTCCCCAGGCTAATTCGTGAGTCTATTGAAATAACGAAACGACCGCAGAATTTCAACCGAGACGACGGCTTCCACCTACCAAACACCTGGAAACGCCTCTTGCGTGGGGGAAAAATATCTACAAACGGCCAAAAAGAGAAAGGCAACACACAGCCTCCCACCTGTGCTGTTCTGTTGGGATATGCCCACAGACAAAAACCACGGCAAGCGAGTCACTCTCGCCCAATATGCCGACGACACGGAACTGTGGTTACAGGCGCAGCGGGTTGAAACGGCCGTGAAACATCTGCAGCGTGCCACTTCGACCCTCGAGGGATGGTTTCAGAGATGGCGCCTGCGGCCAAATCCACTGAAATCCATTTTTTATGGTGTTTGCCGGGAGCCACGATACCCGTGAAACCGGCAGCTCACCTCCCTCCATCTCTCTGTGGAACAGAGCCATCCTTCCATCCAAATCCGTTACCTACCTAGGAGTCCATATTGACAAACACCTCTCTTTCAGGCAGCACGCGGGTGCCTCTGAGAGCAAGGTGCAGCCGCCGTGCCAACCTTCTGCGGGCCGTCCGGGCAAACGGCCACGGGGTCTCCGAGGGCTGTGGGGTGCTTCTCTACAAGGCCTTTATCAGGCCTGTGCTGGAGTACGCCGCGCTCGCGGTGCTGCCTCTGGGCAAGGGCATCGAGCGCTATGCGTCTTTCGAGCGCAGGGTCCTGCGACGGCTGCTCCTCCTCCCGCATGACGCCCCCAGGGAATATATCTATGACCGTGCTGATGTCGAACCCATACTCCACAGGCTGTGCCGCACCCGCTGCAGAACAGCGGCTCGCCTCGCGGACTACAACGTGGAGCTGCTCACCACCATCATGGGAGGCCTGCTACGTCCCAGGCCAGTGATAAAGCTGCAGTCGCCGGCACGGGACATCCACACCACCTTCCCGAGATATTACCCTGAGATCAACTTACCCACATACCGAGTCCGAACAGAGAGCTGCCCACGCCCTCGTGTCCGGATCCCGACCTGCCGCTCTCCCCCCCCCCCTCGCCGAAGAACAAAGAAGAAGCTCAACGCAACAAGTGAAGTGCAGTGAAAGACTATCTGTGAGATCCCAGTGAACTTTTAGCAAGAACTATCGTTATTGTTACTACATTTTTAATATTTTTTCCATTACTTTATTGCCTCTATATTCTATAATACTGTTGATGTCCCTGTTATCCTTCTACCCTCTAAATTTTCAATCTCTCTTCTCCGGTGGTCTGGCGGAGGTTTTACGGGTTTCCCTCCGCCCTTGGGTGAATGCCGGGCCAATACCGCTCCCGCTGAAAAGAAATGTAAGGTTTTTTCCGCAAAAGCTACCATCTTTGTAGCCTTTCCATATTTAGTTTTTCCACCCCGAAGAGGAGTCTATCCTAAAACGGGTTTTCCGTATTGTTTTGTTATGTTTCCACCATATATTTTATATATTTCTTGTAAGCTGTTCTTACGGAAATAAAAACCTATAAAACTGAAACTGCACGCAAGATTACTTCGCTCCTGAAGATGTTCCCTGCAACGCGAGAGAAGCGTTGAGCTAAAAATGTCTCTCACGCAGTCTAACCCGAGAACCACCTTAGCATTTTTTTTTGTACCTATACGTCTTAGAGCGAAGCTATGTCGCTATCTTGCGGGTTGCATTCTCATGGCCCCTGTTTGTGCTATGTGAAAGTGAATCGGGCTATAAATAGAATTTTTTCATTTATACGGGAAAGGACAGTTTATTCGGACAAATATAAAGAAGAGAATGCCACCACCAGGATTGTCCGTGATTGAGCTGAAAATCGGCTAGGTTAGGGGCATGCTATATATTGGGCAATTTGTACACTAGCCCTAGGTTAGTGGACAAGTTATCAGAGGATAGAACGGATGTGGTTGGGACGAAGGAAAAACAGATGGCGATGAAATGGAAGGGTAAAAGAAACGTGATAATGGTGAGCACATTTCATGGAACTGAAATGGAAAAAGTGGTGAAACCAATTGTGTTACAAGACTACAATAAGAATATGGGTTGGTTCATAGAAGCGATGGACTCCTGGACATGTGCAAAATTGCGAGAAATCGACCAAAAAAATACAATCAAAAATATTTCGGCACTTGAAGGACATGGCAATGTTGAATGCTTATGTCATTTATAAAAAGAATAAGGGGAAACTGAATCGAAAAGAATTTATAATCTCGCTGACTGAAATATTAATAGCGAAGTATGGAAAAGATGCCCAAGTAGCGCAAGGAAAGCCATCTAAATCTCCTAAGCCATCTCGCCTTACTGAAAAACATTTTATTGATACTGTCCCCCCAAAAAGTGCCCCAGAAGTGCTGGGTGCCACAAAGCGGGGAAAAGGAAGGAAACAAACTATTGGGGTCCTGCTTCAAGTTTCAGAGTATAACATACTGATAAGGATTTCTAAAAATAGATACTCATTGAATTTTAAAATAAATCGTCTTTGGGTGAGTAAAACTAACAGAAGTACAGCAAATTTAAAATAATGGTCATGATTTACCATACAATTTTTTTAGAATTTCATTTCTCTTCACGTTTGCTTCAAACAATTTAATTTTGTACTGTAGTTTTTATTTACTGGTTGCATAAAAAGTGAAGCGTTTTTTTGCGTAGAAATGAAGTGTTGTAATCATTTAAAAATTTTTTACTAAAGAAAAGTAAAGAATAAAAAAAAAATTATTGTATTGTGTGGTTGCCTATATTGCTCCTTAATTTTACAAAATTTTTAACATTGTAATTTACATGTTGCCCATTAGTCGAAACATTCTGTTGCCATTGATATAACCATGTCTTAAATAGCATTCGTTCTACGCTAATATTTTCATTAATTGTGCGAATTAGTAAATTGTTATCGTCTTTAACTTTGTTAAATAATCGAGGTTTATCATTAATTTAAAAATTTAAACCAAAAATTTTCATCATTTCAAACGATCACTCAAAATATTTTTTTAGACTGCAAAAAAATAATAAAATGTTCGTGTTTAATCATCCTAAGGCAAAAATAGAAATTTGGGCTCAGTGTAAAATTAAATAACTACCACAGGTTGGACTTGGAAAAATTAAATACCCAGATGAGTGGTTAACAATGGACGTATAACGCAGAGAGAACCTGGTGAAACAATGGTACTTCGCATGCATTTCATTATATTATTACAGATAATCTACCGGTTAACTTAGGTTTTGGATGGGCACATCATAAATATCTTGTCTTTCCTAACAAAACACAACCCAAAATCCTAATAGACTACAACAAGCCCCTCATCATCTCCATATATTTCCTTCCTCTGTTCATTTTGTCCAACATCCCTTCCCTATTTCTGCACCTTCCTCATTTTCCTAACATTCACCCTATATCAAAGAATGAAACATCCCACTGCCAATTAATATGCTTTTCATCCATCTTTCCTACCTCCTTAAGATTTCTCTCAGCACTTTCCCTCCTCCAACATACCTAATATCTTCTCAATTGTTTTCCTATCTCTCCACTTCACCTTCTCCCCAACCTCATTTCAAAAGCCTCCTATCTACACCTATCATCCTGCTTCAATGACCATGTTTCCACTGTACATAACTATGCTCCATACCAGTTTTAATTAGCCTTGTCTTATCATGATCAGTCAACAGCCCTGTCATCAATTCCCTCCGCCTTGAGAAAGCTTTTCCACTTGATGAAATTCTTCTCCTTATCAGATGCAGTCTGAGACATGTCCCTGCTGCATTGACCATTTTGGTCCAAAACATTTCTGAGATACATTAACTGTTCCACCTGCTCTAATTTTGGTCCTCCTATTTTAAGTTTAAATTAGCTTTTCTCTTTCTGGAAAACTGCATTACCGTATTTTATTTATTCTTATTTCATACCTATCGTACTGAATTAATAATTCCCTCAGCAATGCTTGCAATCCCTTGACTGACTGACACACTAAAACTTGGTCATCAGCAAACCTGATTTTACGAATTACCTGCCACCTTTCATTCCTACCTCCAATTCTTCTCATGCCTCTTTAATCATTTCCTCCATGTATACGTTGAACAGTATCGGTGATAATGGGCAACCCTGCCTTACACCTTTTCTTTACACCTTTTCTGTGAGTAATACCTCAGATAAGAAGCAAGCACCAAGTAGGATCCTACTTGGAGCCAAAGATGGCATATCACATGATACAGATGCTAGCAAAGCCAATGGAAAGGACACTAACCCCGAGGGTAATCAAAGACTTAAGCCCCAAGTAGAAAGGAGATGAAAAGTTTACAAATATGAAAAGCTGCTTTATGTTGGTGTGAGGTAGGATGTGTACCTAGGGGATAGGGAGATGCAGCAATAACCTAGTGGCACAGTACTTTTAATGCTTTGGGGAACTTCAGGTTTATTTGGGTTTGAATGCTCATTCTTCCCGTGGAATATTAATCATCTATGTAGCCTCATTGGCAGGAAATCATTCTAATCAAATTTCTTGATTAGAATGATTGTACATTTTTCATTTTATCAGGCAACCACACACATAGGGACATGCAATGTTAAAACTCAACTACAGGCAAGTTGAAAAACCTTAAGTTTGAATTGAAATAAAAAACATTGGCATATTTTATACATAATATTCAAAGAAGACCAATTCACTGAGTAAATACTTGAGTTATGATATAGTATGACCCTACCTAAAACTGACATCCCCATAACCCTATTTTCTTCAATAACCAAACTCTCGTAGATTAATCATTACAAATAAAACTACTTCATTACTGATGTATTAGCACAGTAATTCATCTTCATTATTCAGTGTGGAGTTTGGTGTCAACTACAATATTATACCTTTAGGACATAATCTCGTGTGTTCCCACAGGGAAACATTTGATAGTGATTAGGAATTGGAATGCAACGATATCTGAAGGAAGAGATCATGATTAAGTGGGGGACTACGGTTTAGGCACGAGGAATGACCGCAGGGAGAAAGCAATTGAGTTCTGTAGGACACAGGGGGCATCACCAACACTTGGTTTAGACACCACAAAAGGTCTAAGTATAAATGGAAAATGCCAGATGAATAAGAAAGGTATCAATTAGAACTATATTATGGTAAGGCACAGGTCTAGGAACAGTGAGATCATTTCGCACAGCTTCCCGGGAGCGGATGCGGACTCTGACCACAATTTAGTTATCATGAAGTGTAGCATTCATTTCAAAAAGATAAGGCAGGGGTGGCAGGTTAGGAGATGGAATGTAGAAGCATTAAATGGATTGACAAGGAAGGATTACCAGCAGGCTGTAGAGAAAATCATGTATGCTGGTAAAGAGCTGAGTACTATCGAAGAAAAATGGGAAAGTATCAAGAAAGGGTTGTCCAAAGCCGCAAAAGACACTATTGGAACCGTTAATGCTAAAAGGACTAGGAAACCATGGATCACGGATGAGATGATTACAAAAATTGATGAGAGAAGAAAATGGAAGAATGTAAACAGTGAGTTAGGCAAAAGGAAGTACTAAGAGTTAAATCATTAATTGAGACAGATAACAAATTATAAAGAGCATTTAAGTGTGATGGAAGATGAAGTGAGAGGATCACTGTTGTTGTTCATCGTACATGTGGAGGAAATGATTAAAGAGGCATGGGAAGAACTGGAGGTAGGAATGAAAATCAAAAGGGGATTTTGTAAAATCAGTAAGGTTTGCTGATGACCAAGCTTTAGTTTGTCAGTCAGCCAAGGGGCTGCAAGCATTGCTGAGTGAATTGGAAATTCAGTGCCATGGATATGGGATGAGAATCAATATTAATAAAACAAAGGGGAAACAAACAAATGAGGAAGTACTAGGCATGGTGGGCGAGGAGAGGGGTTTTTTTGGGAGAAATTCTAAGGAGGCAGGAAAAATGGATGAAGGGCATATTGATCAGCAATGGGATATTGAAGACTGTAATAGAGGGAAAAATGTTAGGCAAACAAGGAAATGACAGGAACAGGATAGGGATGTTGGCTGGGATGAAGGAAGTGCACGGAGATGAAGAGGGACTTGATGTAGAGTAGGTTGCTGGGTTCTGTTTTTTTAGGAGTCTTAAAATATTTATTTGGTAGTTGTGTCCATCCAAAAACCTACCTTAACCGGTTGATTACTTAATGTATTATACATTTTTAATTTCTTAATATACTATCTATTAGTACTTCAGCTAGTCAGATTTTCATAGGTTAATAATATACTGAATACATGCACATGTACACTTTGTAAAAATGTCAGTTTGAACTCAAACATGTTCCCTACACATTTCATAGGTGAAAAATAATTAAGTGAAGATGATCACAATTTAATCGCCACATTAATAGTGAATATTACACGTTAAAAAATTTCATGTGGAATTCATGGCTGTAATATTATTTATTTGATTTTTAATTGGAAATTACCTAAAATTCCATGGAATATTGAGAGGACCTAATAGTGGAAATGGCATTAAAAACTACGGAGTCTAAATATCCTGAAATATGCAATCACAAATAGTTAATCACAAAGTTAAAATATTCCAAACAGTCACTCTGTGGTAACTCATCAGTAGAGCCAATTATCAAAGTCCTAGATGATATTCCCTCCTAATTTGACCTCTTTTACCTAATATTCTCCCTTATATTAACATATATGTAGAGTACCTCATTGCCTCTAGGTATCTCCAGCATTCACTTGTCCTGGCTGCACTGTATTTCTTCAACAGCGATCTCTCCTTTCTACCAAGCCTAGAAATGCATTAGTTCTCGGCATAGGTCTGTTCAAAGGAACTGTCGGAGATGCTGCAACAGTAACTTTTAAAGGAATCATTGGCTAATGCACCAACTAATACCCCTCAAGGGCAGTTTGGGTCATAATCTGCTAATGTGTAGGTATGAAATGCCTATAAATATATTATTATTGATTATTGTTTACCAGTTGAAATAGATTTGGAATGGATACACTTTTAAGCCTTACCTAACATGATTTAACACCCTACACTAACATCACTTGAATATACGGGCTCTTCACTCCCATGTAATTGGTTCATATTTACTGAAACTTATTAATTGAAAATATCAGTGGTCAATTCAATCAACACACATCCCATTCAATTCTGAACATAATAATGAAAGAATAGAATCCTTTTTTCTCAGGAGAAAATGTATGAAAGTGCAAACACATAGAAAAAAATTATGTAGATCAAACTAGAAGTATTCAATATTTAATAAGGTGGTGACATAACTTTTTAAGAAGTGATTTTACACTACACATGAGAATATAGATGAATATGAAAAAAAACATAATTTAAGAAAAGGGCAAATATTATGAAAACCCCTGGATAAGTTCGAATTCGTTTGAAGAAATGGGAAACTATACATTACATTAAGTCATTGAGTTATGTTGGAGATGCCTGTTAAAATGTGGCATACATTCAAATATGTTTTCTGTAACCATTGCAATTCATTTGAACCTTCCAAGTTGTTCATTTTTAAGTTTGTTCCTTCACCTTAATTTGTAAAAGACACTGGAATGATTTGTTATGTAGTTCAAGCATTCTGCAATGTCAGAGTGCTTTCTATTTCTTATTTTTTACTGATCAGAAGGCCTGGATACTATTCCGGGTGATGCTTCTGGTACCTCTAGCTTCACCCAAACTGTGATCTTTCTAGGAAACCACAGGGAAAAGAACTGGCCACTCTATTCTGAGGCCTGAATTTCACATGTCATTGAGCTTGGGACAAGGTGAGCAAATAATAAATAGATTATGATGATGCTTTAAACCCTTAATAGGATTTACAAATATGTACACACAATTTCGCTGCATACATTCTCTATTACTTTTTGCCTGTGTAGCCAAATCATTCTCTTTAAGTGGATTATAACACAGACATATCAGACAAGCCAAATGTATTAGAATTATTTTATTACTGCACTACCTACAGTATTTAATATCAGCATGCAGCTCACTGATAATTATTTTAATGATAACACTTTGTGAATCAAGACAATTAACAACAGAAGAGGATCCAAAATGCCCACCAACTTTTCATTACTGCTGTCCTTGGAAGTCTTGTACATTTGTCAAAAAATACCTCTTGAATGTGAAAGGAACTTCCTCTTGGTACAAAAATACATAATGCATAATACTGACTGCTCCTGAGATAACATATATCATACGAAATAAATATCAGTAAAATTCATGAAGTAGGTGCAGGGAATTATTACCTCCTCAAGTAATGTGGTCAGAAACATGCACATGGAAAACTATGTGAAATATTAGGGTCTTTGTCAAAGCAAGAACTTTTCTTATACTATGAAAAAATACACAATTTTCAATTATAAACTTTGTGAAAACTTTAGTTTTTAAGATTTTTGCACCCACTTTAACTTTTTTACACATATTAATTTTAATGGACACACGAGTACTTTCAATGACAATGATGTTTGTTAACTTTCATTCAAAAACAAGTGAGACAGCTTTGCTACTGGTCAGAAACTGCCCTGATCCTCAATCAAGGCCCTGGAGTGAGCATTCACCTTGGTAACTTCCTTATGAATCACTCCAGCCAAAGCTGTTCATGGACACAATATTAAGTAAACACTGCGGTAGGTGATATAAAAATAGGAAAACAATCCGATGCACTGGAATTCCAAAACATTTGACCAAAGTGGCCATTCATCTTCTAAATTCCAATTCTTAAAAAAACATGCTTCCTTTTTCTGGATTTTTTGTCCTGAATATTTGGAACTTTATCAGATGATCATTTTTAAATATTCTATGAGGTGAGAGACTATCTCATTTTATAGGGGGGGGGGAGGAGAAAGGAAGGATGGAAAACATTGCATGTGACTAGGCAGGGATCAACAAGGATGAAATAGGCCGGGTCCAGCCAGTCCAAAATTCACTTGTTTCCTGACCTCCATTGCGTTGACTTCACGAACGTCTGCCACACTGCTGAACTCCCTTCGCCATCATTTGCTTAAATTTCCCTCGTATTTCAACCTTTTACCCACATCCTATAAGATTCCTCCACTATCTCTTTGTCATTTCCTTTCCTCCTATTTCCCTTCCTCTTACCTAACACTCTTGTCTTACTGTACGTAACCTTCACCAATGTCATTCATTTTATCCTCACCTCCTGAAAACATTTATTTGAGGGCTTCTGATGAATGCTCAAACAATTTATAGAGATGAATATGACACCACATATTTGTGCTCCATTTGGAACCAAAACAACCAGGGTATGCGAATCACAAGGACTATTATTATGATATTTGTTATAATCACTGTTTAACAAAGAAAAGTTACACTTATTTTGTTTTTTAATGCCCACCACTTGGTGATTATTGAGGCAACTTCTTTGGACCTGAGCACATGAAGACTTTTGTTTATTGCCAATAAATGTCTCACTATGAACAAAATGGGGTTAAAGGATTGACTCTCTCTATTGTTAAGCAACCACAGATTTAGTCGTGACTGCAGGCGACTAATTCTTCATCTGGGCTATGGGATTGTTTCCTTATGACATTCCCATGAAATGTTACAAAGGGCATAAATGAGTGGCAGTGTCCACCACCAAATGTACCCAGAATAGATTTCGCATGACCAATATGAGGTTGAGCAATCATTGCTATTAGAAACACACCCCAACCTCTTGGCAGCAGACCCGCCCAATCAGTTGTGAGAACACATAAAGGATCACTCTCAAAGACAATTCAAAATAATAATATTGTCACACATCATCACCATGCATGCCAAAGGTATCACCAAAGTTGGCTCTGTTATTGCCATGGCCAATGACGATGGCCAATGGCCAATGACAAAGACCACATGGCCTCATCAAGAATTCCTAATTCCTAACGACTTGAAAAATTCAGTCCTTTTCCCGATTTTTGAAGAAGTTGAGAAATTCTTGACTTTGTCTCAATATTCCAAGCTGAGTGTCCACCCTGGAGAAGTAAAAATCAGAATGAACTGCACGTAAACTGTAAATGAACCTAACTAAGATTGTTCATTATACAAACTGATAAATTTAACATGCCCATCACAACAAAAATTGACAAACATGGGATAATATGTGGTCTTGAAAATAATCTTCGATTCATGGATTAATATATTTCTGATGGTGACATATTTTTTATTCATTGAAATCCATTGTCTTTTGCCATTTTTTTATCCAAAAATTAATTTTTTTTAAACGATGAAACATTTAATCCATCCACAATTGATTCTTGAACCTAATTCGTCCGCAGTTCATTCTTGAGCTTGAGCACGATTTTCAACGAGGTACTTTTTCACATCTTGAAGTTCCTTCAGTTGGATTGAGTGGAGCAGCCACTTGAGGTGCACAGCCTTTGCTTCGGGAGACCAGTTCAGTGCATCCCGATGACTCCCCTAGACACGAGGAAAATAAATATGCTCTTAAATTAATGACATACAATGAATAATTATTCATTATACTGGGAGGTGAACAGTAGATGGACCCATTTAATAAGTATTAAGACTTAAACAAATTCTGTTAGTTTTAATTTATGCATATAAATAATTTCATTATTTTATGCGCTGAAATTATGGCTAATTAAGGAAAGATAAGCATTAATGTCAAATATCTTAGCAGTCAGGATACATCAGCATAGAATGTACACACAGTTTGGCATAGGAGTGCACTGTGATTCGTAAACATCAGTCATTGCACAACTATAAGACTCGGCCCACTGGGCCACTGGCCATGCCTAGGCAGTGGAAGAGGCCATCATCTCACAAAATTCTTCCAAAGTGAAATTAATAGAAACAGAACAGAAGAGTTACCAACCATTTAGAATAGGGACTTGGAATGATAGATTGATATTGAGAACTGGGAAATCATAAAATACAAAGGGAGAGATGGGGAGAGGAAATATAGATATTTTAGGGCTCTGCAAGGTGAGATGGCAGGGATTATCAGCAGCATAGTTATAAAGTAATATAATAATATAGCATATGGGAGGAGAGCCAGTGAGGTATGTCAATAGTATTGAACAAAAAGGTAGGAAGAAGCTTACCAACATAAAGCAAGTAAGGGATAGAACTAGATTAGTAGAAGTCAAAGCAGTACCAACAAACTTGACCATTATTCAGTGTGTACACCAATGGGTAGCCATAGGGAGGAATAAATAAACAGGCTATATGATCAAACAGGAAATAATTGATTGATATTTGATATTAATGGGAGATTGGAATATGATGGTGGGCAAAGGGAGAAAGGTTAGCAAGGTAGGAGACTACAGTTTAAGAACAAAGAATTAACAAGTGGGGAAAGGAAGAGGATACAGAATTTTAATGATACTGAACACTTGGTTTAAACACCACAATAGACATAGTTATATTCGTAAAATACCCAGGTATTCACAGAGACATCATTTAAGACTATATTATGAATAGCACAGGTTTAAAAACAGCTTAATCAATGCACACAGTTTCCTGGGAGCATATGCAGATTTATATTATAATACAACACTAATGAAGTACAATGTAAAATGATAAAGTATAGAACAGGGATGAGGGGATGGAATGTAGAAGCATTGACTAAAATGAAAAGATAGGAGAACTAGAGGGCAATGGAAAAATTAATGGAAGGATAGAGAAATGGGTGCAGTGGAATAAGGATGAGAACATGTCAAAATGGACATATGAAAACCTACAAATGAAACCATGAGGACAGTAAATTTGAAAGATTCGAGGAAACCAAGGATTACAAATGAGATAATCTCATGGAAATGTCATAAAATACAACTTCATGGAAATGCACTTTACAGGTACCTGTTGACCCCGACAAATAAAAAACATTGTGTATCAAATTCTGAATACTGAAAGAAGATATAGTAAACATAAGAATGAATGAAGATAGCCAAGTCATTTCAGTCTGATATTTTGAACTTTTTGAACTTCTTCTTCCCATTGATATCATGAACTCTTGGTTTTCAATTTTCTGCAGTTTGTCAAGCATTTGCTGACATTAATTACTGCCAGATTATTAATTTTTATAGTTTGAATGGCAAACACTAAGTCTTGGTATGAAGGTAAAGGAACCTTTTATCCTTTAATGTCCTTCTCATCATCATCTTCATCCAGGCGTCAATCAAAAACCTCACCAACTGTGGGTACCTCTGTTGCCACAACACAAGACTTTAATACGACAAACTCTGGGAATGAACAATTTGCCTGAAAAAGATTCCAGTCATTGCCTTCAGTATCATCATCACAAGTAACTTCAACAATAATTTCTTCATCATAATCAACACAAAATCCTGCCTTCCTTAAGCAATTACATATATATTGCAGAATATTTAACTTGCTTACGTAGTGTAAGGCATCCAGTACACTCAATTTGATTGCCATTATATCACTACCACTATCATGCTGAGATAATTTCCGTACAATCTTTGATCATGCACTTTTTTTAAATTTGTATTAATCTGAAAACAGCACTTTGGAATTTACATCAGACTTGTTACAACGGTATGTATAACTATAGATACAATTACAGACAACCAAGCCGTAGGAAGAGGATAAACCATCTAGATGGTAATCAAACCCATGACCTCTGGGTTGGCAGGTGAGGATGTTATCCTATTAACTCAGCTTTAATGAGTGAATACCTAAACCAGTGGTTGGAGCTCGCTTAACAGTTCGCAGGAAAAAATTAACAGTACATTTGATGGGAAATCTGGACACTGATCAATAAATAGCAGAATGTGAGACCCCATTTAAGCATCCACAGCTGATCCTCAAATATTTTTGAGACTATTCAAGCTTTGGATATTGCTATGTGCATGTAAATAGTGAACAATGTTTTCACATATTTAAAGCACCTGGGACTCTTTGGTTTACCAACCACTGGTGATTGAAGTTTCTCACTTCCTTCTGCTTTTGTGATTAATAGGATAGTAAAAGACCCTGTCTCATCTGTACTGTAAACATATTTTGGGCTGTAGCCTTCAAGAAGTTTATTCAATGCTGACACCTTCCACCAAGTTGTGGTCTTGACGTAAACATTTATGCTTTCACCATACACATCCTTGGGCACAAGATTGTGCCTATTTTTAATGCTATTCAACCAACAATTAGACGTTATGAAAACCTTGATTCCCAATCTTGTGGGAATGTGCAATGCTTTTTCTTAATGCTGATTCCATTCATGGGGATATTTGAAGATCTAGTACTTAAAAACCACTCTTTCAGTAACACTAACTTTTCATGCTTCGAATTCTTTTAATATTTTCTCTTTTTAGACAAATGTGCAATGCTTTTCCTCTCATGATGATGCCATTCACGGGGATATCTGAAGATATACTAGCACTTAAAAACTGCTCTTTCAGTAATCATTCCAATTTTTCATATTTGGAATTATTGCCATATTTTTTCTCTTTAGATAAATGCCCGCACTGGTGTGCAGTGCTTGTTTTAGATTCAAATCACAATATTCCACCATTGCATTTAGTGTCGAGGCTGGCAATCAAAGACGTTTCAACACCAATATGGGTTCCATCAAAAGAATCAACTCGTTCCAAAATTTTTATTTTATCCGAATGGAAAATTTTCTATTTTCTCCTTATCTTTCCATTGTCAAGCAGGCTACAGTTCCTGAGTAATTGAGGAAAAATAAACATATGAGAATTTGAGATACCTCATCATTTGACTTAGGAATGAAAGTTAGCGAAGAATTCATAAAATCAGGTTAATAGATGGTCAAGCTTTAGTTTGCCAGTCATCCAAGAGGTTACCATCATTGCTAGGTACATTATAAAATCAGGGTAAGAGGTATGGGATGAACATTAATGTAAACAAAACAAAGGTTATGCAATTTTCCAGAAACAGAAAAGCTAAATTAAGTGTTAAAATAGGAGTTCATAAACTAGAGCAAGTGGAGCAATTCACCTATCTTGGAAGTGTTCTGGACCAATATATCACAGCAATTTGGATATGAGAAGAAGAAGAATTGCATTAGACAAAAAAGCTTTCAGAAGGAGGAATGAAATGATGACAGAGACATTGGGTAAGGATGCCAAGAAAAGATTGGGGAAAATTTGTGATATGGAGTGTGGTTTTGTACAGTAGTAGTAGTTAAAATTAGAGTGCACCAACAGCTAAGGTCATATTTTGTACCACTGTTATATTGTTTATAAAATCAAACAACTTTTAAATAAATTAATACATAGATAAAGAAGTAGAGACTCAAAACAAATAGCCTAATATCATGTCACCAGGATATTTTGCTAGATAAGCCAGTTGCCCTCAAAAAGTTTAAAACTCGGCTTAATGAGTCAGTCATCCCCTAATATGGATCTAAAATCTCCCCTTGGTTTTAGCCTTTTGCATGCCATCCGGTATTTGTCACAATCCTTCAGAATTGTGATTCACTGCCAGGTGTAGGTCACAATCATTGCAGCAAGGTTGTAGTTTCTCTTCCCTGAAGAGGTGTGAGTGGGTCGGGGCACAATGACCCATCCTCAAGCATGTGACCACAGCCTCTTTTCTCTTGACTTTTCCTGACCAATGAGGGACACACCAAAGCCATGACTTTATCCCTTGATGTTTACTATTGCTGATAAGGATTGGTTTATCATTAGGATTGGGAGGGAGTTGTTATTGCCTTTTATTTCTCGCACCGCTATCTTGATCACAACTAGTTCCACTTTGTAAACACTGCACAGGCTAACGACCTTTGCCCTCAGCACTTCGAGGTTGGATCAGAAAATTGCACAAGCACATGGTGATTCGGACTTTGATCCATCCAAATCCACAGGAATGAAGTGAAGAGTGAAATCCAACGAAGGCTCTAAACATTTCCGGGTACTCAGCCAGTGGTGTACGATTTTGGGTTTGCACGTGAAAGTCTTTGCATCAGGCTGTGGGGTTACTCAAGGTGGAGATTTAGGGTTGCAAACAGGATTTACTTTATGCAAGGTAAAATTGAGTTAGTGGATGAGACCATTAAAACATACGAGAAGGGGCCAAGGGGCCCTTATCTGCCTGTAAAATAAGTCCATAATCTCTGGCTTAAGAAGAGTATTAAAACATGGATGGTTGGTTACGAATAAAACTTTATAAGCATACTTGCCCATAAGAAAGTTCCTGCTGGTTGCAAATGTTGGTTCCCCTGCATCAGCATATATATATATATACTTTAAACTGGGTTGGTCCTGAATGCTTCAAGGGCCTCTTGAAGCCCAGCACCGAGGACCACCATCGAAGGTCTCAAAATAGGGCTCTCTCTCTGAAGAGTATGAGCCATAGTCTATTTCATAGTACACCAAAGTATGGTAGAGTAAAAGTATGGTTAAACAATCTGCTCTCTATGCAGTGTGGCTTGAGGAAATTAGAATATTGTAGATTCGATGGCACTTGTAATAATACCTGGCCATGCTCCGGCCAGTGTAGTCTGTGATCTAAAATCATTCCGATAAACAGACTTTAAAAAGTCAGAGGCATTAAACACATTTGGTTTTCTATGTAAAGAAATACAATCCATCATTTGGCGCCCATTCTCCCAATTTATTCCAAGGAACCTAGACGTGCTAACAAGTCGGGATGACCAGCAGAAAATAGCAAGGTCATCGACAAAGAGTGATCTCATCACTGGTTCATTGATGAAATCCATCACTTCGTTGACGGAAGTTGCAAATACAGTTATGCTCAATACAGAGCCTTTGGGTTCTCTTGCACATAAGATTGGTATAAATGTTTACCTATTCTAACTTAAAAACACGGAGGTTAAAAATATTTTGACAATAAAAGGCAACATTGCCCCTGAAACCCCACTTGTTCAACCTATTTAAAATTTTGTCTCTCCACACTTAATCATAAGCATTCACCAGGTCACATAGAATGGCAACAATGTGTTGGTGCTACAGAAAGACTTCCTGGATAAAATTGTCGGTGCGTACCACATAATCAGCCCTGGATCTATCTTGCTGAAAACTACATTGGCTGTCAGAAAGAAGGTGTCACCTCTCCAAGCACCAAATGATTCACCATTCTTGTCACCACCTTGCACAGGTAGCTGGCTTAGGAGATGGGACGGCAGACGCTCATGTCATTCTTGTCCTTACCCAGCTTTGGTATTGGGATGACCACAGACTTCTACCAGGAGTCACGGAAGTCATTCTCCAGGCAAAGCTGGTTGACGGTATTGAGGACCTCCACTAATACTTATTACTATAATGTAAAAATACCCAAGGAAGCTACATACCTTGGACTTCTTTGAGTAAACGATGTGTGTAGCTAACTCAGAATCATTTTCGTCAAGAGCAATACCTCCATATCTATGAATAGTTAAGAATCTTTCTTTTGTGTTTGCAAGTGATGTGTACCATGCATATTAAAATTATAACATAAGTAGAGCATTCAAAAGAAAATTCATACAGTCATGAGGGCCATGGTAATTACTTTTGGGTGGATTAATATGGTTTTTATGTTTCAAAAAATTATTACAACACCGTCTTTTGCTAAACCTGAAACACAAAAGGTGGCATTTAATTACACCCAAGTGTACTCCGAATAATGCACTCAATTACTTTAAATCATAAGAGAAGTAGCACGTAGGCATTTTGACTTCTTTTCATATGCAAAAGTTAACATAAATAATATCAAATTCAGGTGAGGTTGAGTTTTTGCCCTTTCGTGTTTATAAACGAATCTTATGATATAATGCGGAGTGCATAATGTATGAGAAATAGAGCAGTACAGTTTCTTATTAAAAGGATACGCCACAAAATGCCGCTCTAAATCCTGATTTTCATTTTCTTCCGCAGGAATGACCAGCTTGATGCCTTTGAATATGTTAGGAAGAGGCTGAAAATTTGATTTGAAAAAATGTTAGCAAGAAATTAACCCAAACTCTTATTCACATAATATTCCATCAGTAACTAAAAAAAACAATGAAGACATACCAAAAAGTTCCTTTAAAACCTTCTTTAGCATTAACATTGTAAACAAAAATTACCTTTTTTGGTCCAGAAATTTTCCTTCCCTTTTGCTCTTCTTTAACTGGCATGAGTTCAACAACTGAATCCTGTAAACAATCATAAAAAGAAAAGTGGAAAGAATTAATGGAATCCAAGAAGACAAATTCAGGAGAAATAACAGGCAAGTGAACACATTATCAACACCAGACAATCACATTTTGGATGAAGACAATTCATTTTATTAGCTAACTGGGCAACAAATACATAGGTTGAGTTTATGTTTTTAAGCATTGGTTACGACCATCCTCCACATGAGCATAGTATGTGAACATACATTAATAATGCTTTAATATTTCTCCATACTCCAAACAGGAGACCACTTCCATTCATTCAGAAAAAATCTAAAACAAAACAAAAGTAATTTAACTGAAAATCTGAAGAAACATTCAGATTCAGTACAAAAAATACCAAAATGACTCCTGCAGCCTAATGTTCAAAGTGGAAAAATTGTATTAAATGAAAATTATTATGAGATAATTAACTCAAAGAAAACATAATTACATCCTTCTATGCAAACTGGTTGAAGATACACACGTATATCTTCAATGACTTGCGATGGCAAAAGCAAGGTATTTCTCAAGATTTGGTCATGGATTCCCCACTATTTCTTTAACTAATTAATCAAAATATTGATTTCGATTATCATATCATAAATGAAATAACATCCTATCCATATCATAAATTAAATAACATACATATTACTAGTTCTGTAAATCTGATTGCGAGAAAGAGAGTGCATTCGAAATTGGTTGAGATTATTTCAAGGTACATGCCCTAACAGAGAATGGAGTTCCACTGAAATCACAAAAATTAACATATTAAAGAAGAAACAGTGAAAAATCCTGAAAGGAATGTCGGAAGCAAGATTAAAGAATATGATCATGCAAAAATGAAAGAGTTATTTATCAAAATATGGGAACATTGCCAGTTGATACGTGATATAAATTTTTATTATCATTATTATTATTAGGTAATCTACCGATTAAGGTAGGTTTTTGGATGGACATAATTACTAATTAAATAATTTGTGACCCCTGGCAAAACACAACATCCTACTCTACATCAGGTCCATCTTCAGCTCTGAGTACTTCCTTCCTCCCTTCATCCTGTCCAACATCCCTATCCTGTTCCTTCCCTTTCCTCTTTTGCCCAACATTCTCTCCTCAATTACAGTCTTCAACATCCCGCTGCCGGTCAATACCCCCTTCATCCACTTTTCCTGCCTCCATAGGATTTCTCCCAACAAACCCCTCTCTTCGCCCACCATACCAAGTACTTCCTCATTTGTTTTCTTCTCTGTCCATTTCACCTTCTCCATTCTTCACCACAAACACATTTCAAAAGCCTCCAGTCTACGTCTATCCTCCTGATTCAATGACCACGTTTCCGCGCCGTACATAGCTATGCTCCATATCAAAGTTTTTACGAGTCTTTTCTTAACATCCTTACTCAATGTCCCCGTCATCAACTCCCTCCTCCTTGTGAAAGCCCCTTTGCCTAGCGCAATTCTTCTCCTTATGTCCCTACTACTTTGACCGTGTTGGTCCAAAACACTACCGAGATAGGTAAACTGTTCTACCTGCTCTAGTTCTTGCCCTCCTACCTTAATGCTAAGCTTAGCTTTTTTCTTTCTAGAAAATCGCATAACCTTTGTTTTATTAATATTGATTCTCATCCCATATCTGTCGCCCTGAATTTCTAATTCACTCAGAAATGCTTGCAACCCCTTAGCTGATTGACAAACTAAAGCTTGATCATCAGCAAACCTAACTGATTTTACGAATTCCCCGCCCACTTTCATTCCGACCTCCAGTTCTTCCCATGCCTCTTTAATTATTTCCTCTGCATACAGGTTGAACAGCAACGGTGATAATGGGCAGCCCTGCCTTACACCTCTTCCTAACCCTGCCCATCCGGACTCCCCGTTTCCCACTCGCACCTGAGCAGTCTGAGACATGTACAGGTTGCGGATTAGCCTCCTTTCCCTCCAATCTATTCCTATTTTCTTTAATATACCCATTAGTTTTTCCCAATTCACTCTATCAAATGCTTTTAGAAATCTACGAAACACGCAAATACCTCCTGGTTGTATTCTATATTCCTCTCGACTAGTGTTCTCATTACTGCAATGGCATCACGCGTACTTCTCCACTTCCTAAACCCAAACTGATCATCCCCTAAGTAATCATTGCCCTACTCTCTATCCTTTTGTTTATGATCCTGAGAACAATTTTAGCTGCGTGGGATATCTGCGAGGGAACGTATTGTTCTGTAGTCCTCACATGGTGTAGCCTTTACCTTTGCCGGAATAGGAACTAAAACTGATCCCACAAAGTCTTCCGGCCAGATTCCTTCCTCATAAATACTACAAATCAGCCCATATAGCTTCTTCCTCCTACATTTTCCTAAACATTTCAATAGTTCTGCAGGAATGTTATCCACCCCCACGGCCTTATTTAGCTTCATCTCCCTTAATGCCCTTTCTATCTCATTGTCTAGTATGCCTGGACCTAAGCTGTCTTCCTCTACGTCATATTCTTTTTCAGTGTCTAACTTTGTTGGTCTAAGTTCTTTACGATACAGTTCTTCTATATACTCCTTCCATCTCTTTTGCATCTTTCCTGAGTCAACTATTACCTTGCCCGCCTTATCTCTTACTGTTAGTATAGATCTCCCTTTCTTACTTCCCGATAAAGATTTAACTTTGCTGTACAGCGCACCGTTTTCACCCTTCCTATGCAGACTTTCCATATCCTTGCACTGCGTCTTCCACCATGCTTTTGTTGCTTTATTTGTTACCCGCCTGAATTTATTTTTTAATTCTTTCTACTTAATTTTGCCTAATTCTGTATTTAGATTCTTCCATTTTCGCCGCTCATCCATCTTTGTAATCATCTCATCCGTGATCCATGGTTTCCTAGTCCTTTTAGCGTTAACGGTTCCAATAGGGTCTTTTGTGGCTTTGGACAACCCTTTCTCAATACTTTCCCATTTTTCTTCGATAGTACTTAGCTCTTTACCATCCCCCATGATTTCCTCTACCCCCTGTTTGTATTCCTTCCTTTTCAAACCATTTAATGCTTCTACATTCCATTTTCTAACTCACCGCCCCTGCCTTATCTTTTTCAAACGGACGCTACATTTTATAACAACTAAATTGTGGTCAGAGTCCGCATCTGCTCCCGGGAAGCTGTGCAAATTTATCACACTGTTCCTAAACCTGTGTCTAACCAGGATATAATCTAGCTGATACCTTTCTGAGTCACCTGGCATTTTCCATGTAAACCTGCATCTTTTGTGGTGTCTAAACCAGGTGTTGGTGATGACTAACCTCTGTCTCTTGCAGAACTCAACTTCTTCCTCCCCGCGGTCATTCCTCGTGCCTAAACCGTAGTCCCCGACCTCATCACAATCTCTTCCTTTGCCTTCCGTCGCATTTCAATCCCCCATCACTATCAAATGTTTCCCTGTAGGAACACACGAGTTATGTCCTCTAACTGATGGTATATCCTATCGACCTCTTCTTTCTTATGGTTGCTCGGTGGCATGTATACCTGAATAATAACTAAGTTCGTAGGTTCTGCTTTTATCTCTATTATTAGTAATAATCTATCCGTTACCTGCTCTATGTTGACTACGCTTCTTCCTACCTCTTCATTTAATACTATGGCAACCCCTCGCTGGCTCTCGTCCCCGCCGCAGTATATTATTCTGTGCTGGTCACTCCAGTAATCCCCGCTATCTTTCCATCTCACCTCGCATAGACCTAAAATATATATATTTCCCCTTTCCATCTCTCGCTTAACATTCTCCAATTTCCCTGCCCTCATCATTGTCCTAACATTCCACGTTCCTATTCTGACTAATTTGGTCTTCTTCTCCTGCGTCTTCTGTCCTGCTTCTGCTGGTTTTCCCTTGCAAGGATTTTGTGGCATGACGACCGCGGAAACCTTGCCTCCCCCGCTGCCGGGCACGACACACGGCCGATTGGACCGAGCCCCGTAGTTGCCAGGTCTCAAAATCTCTGGATTGTCCATCATATAAATCTCACTGGGGTCAGATGCCATTGCAGCCGCCTCACTGAGGAACAGACGCTGCGTGGACTACCTTTCGTCTGGCTCCTAACCTTCGACCTATCTTGCATGGGTGACCCTACCAGGAGCAATTATTATTACTCCCGCCAGCGCAGCTCTAGGGGTCATCGGAACGCACAAGCCCTTCCACCACGTCAAGGTTGTAGTCCGGGGAGGGGTGATATAAATATGTTATTCAATTGGAACCTATGCCAATGATAAATACAAAAGAATTAACACCGAGGGAAATTATTTCTTTCAAAATGAATAAATGATACACAATCACAGTAGAAGAAAATTGTAGGCAACTTCACATTTACTTTTTAATGAATTACTAAAAGATTTAAGGCAATTAAATTCAATAAATGAAGACAAATAATTGAACCCAATCCATTGAGATAGCACCTAGATACATCATTTCAATCTGTTTTACTAACTTGGATTACAGCTCATGCGCTGCAATGCACATGAGAATTTCTTTAGTCTAAGCCAAATGAAATTGTTTTACAATGCAGCAATGTTACTTTTTGTCATTATATCTTACAATTTGCGTGGATGTTTCCCAATATTTATGAACTGCCCTTTCATTAATTTGGCTTTGGGTTTTTATTGTTTTTTGACTAAATTGTTTCAGGTGCAGGGGTGAGACCATTCAAACAACATTACAAGTTATATTTACAAGCATTTTAAAATTTAAAGTATGTATTTATATTTCAATAAATTATGCATGTAATTCTAACTAGCTGTAACAATACCTTTCACTCCACAGTTTCCAGATGAAAAATGTTTGAACTAACATTATTTGAGAAACATGTGATAACACAGGGCTTCCAATTTGGATTTATATCTCTACTAGACAGCATGGAAACACGGTCATTGAAGCAAGGTGATAGGCGTAATTTGGAGGTTTTTGAAAAGTGAGTTTGGAGAAGAATGGAGAGGGTGATGCAGACAGAAAGGAAAACAAATGAGGAAGTGCTGGGTATGGTGGGGGAAGAGAGGGGATTGCCAGGCAAATTTCTAAGGAGACAGGAGAAATGGATGCAAAGCATATTGATTGACAGAGGGATGTTGAAGACTGTGATGGAGGTGAGAATGTTAGACAAACAAGGAAGGGGCAGAAATAGGATAGGGATGTTGAAGGGAGTGAAGGAAGTATATGGAGATTAAGAGGGGCTAGTTGTAGAGTAGGATGTTGGGTTGTGTCTTGTAAGGAGAAACAAGATATTTATTTAGTAGCAGTGTCCATCCAGAACCTACCTCAAATGGTAGATTACCTCACACACAATCTTTACTAGAGCTTAAAGTGATACCATATCTCATACAATGATTTCAAATGAGAGAAGCAAATACACAAATCTTAAAAGAGGCTACAATACAAAAATCTACAAACAAATCATAAAATACTTACTTCTTCTTGTTCCTTTATCCTTTCCTTTTTGGAAATCTTATATTTTGAATCTTCAGGTGATACAGTGTCAGATGCCACAGCAGTGTGATCACGTTTGGACTTGGATTTTTTTGACTTACACTCTTCTTCCCCCTCTTGGCTATCCTGTGAATGATTTGAAAGTCACAATTTAGGGACACATAATAGTGCTGAGAGAAATTAACAAGGGATGATAAAAATAAACTTTGACCCTAAAATCACTAGCATCTCATGTAATTCCAAATAATTCATGAGTCATTAAGGTGAAGGCAAAACTAACGAAGTCCACAATGAATACCTGATCGTTGCACTTTTCCACTTGATAAATTTTTTATTTTATGACTGGGTTTCGATGTATTACATCATCATCAGGTATCAAACTGAAGTTGTGTGCCATCTTATATACATTTACGATTCCGGAAGGAGGGGAGAGGATGTGGTAGGAAACGAGGGGTAGGAAGGGGAAGAGGGGGGGGGGAGACAAGGGAGACGTTTACAAGGAATAGTGGAAAAAGTGTTTGACCTCGTTATAAACAGTACACATAGTCTTAGGGTGCAAAGTGGTCCTCTTGGGTGAATGGCAGCAGTCACCCATAACCCAATCGGCAGCCGGCACGACACCAGTAGGTGGGCCGAGGGTTGCAGGCCAAAGGGATTAGGCCCTTCTGGAAGGGTGGCGGTGGAATACCCCACACTTAACTCACACACTGTGGGGGGGGGGGGGGGGGAAGCACTCAAGGACCAACGAAAGTTGATGGAAAGGAGGGGGGAGGACGGAGGAGGAAGTGAGCTGCATGTCTTTGAGGAGGGGGGTTTTCTTCTTTCCTCAATGGACAATTTCCAGTTGTTCCAACGTATCTCATTTTTTGCATTTATTCGACACATGGAGCTCATGTGGACACTTCCTCCTCCCCCCCAAAGTTGGTGCCGCAAGCGCTCTCGGATGAACAAAAGGAAACTCGCTCGTGGATCTACTAAGAGATTCTCGACCATGTGAAGAGTGAGGACTCAAAGTTTTTATAGACAATGCCCTAGCAGACTTTTTCCTCTTCCCCCGCCTCGAATCCGTATTGGAAGGACATCACCACCTCATGGTAAAAGCATGACAACAGATTGTAATGAGGGAGCCAAACAGCATTCCGGGCGCTGCCTTCCAGAAGGCGTACGAGGCTTGGAAAACCTGCTGGCCGGGGTATGTGGATGCATAAGGGAGTTGATTCAAAGACTTGAGTGAATGCATCAATTCAGGTGGTAAATTTATTTAAATTGATGCGATTCTAATGCTTTTGAAACAGACCTTGCACACCTGCTTGGAAGACAACGAATGAATGCCTAACTCCATCCCAGTTTGTATATCAATCTAAAAAATCCATAACTTAGGCCACAGACTGCATTGTGAGAAAATCACTTTCGGCCACATCTGAGTCCTAAACGTGAGTTTATTAAATTGGGGGGGGGGGATAAGGAAATAGCCAGAATGGCCCTGAGCCCCTATTGCACATTCGCACTCATGGCTCATCCCAATCATCACGTTCCCACATCAATGAAAACATAGAAACAGAAGGCTGTTACTTCATTTCCAAATATTGGAATGCACTTCTACATTAAATATTTTTTTATAATCATCACCTAAGTTATTTTTTAGTTGTGATCCTGTGGCAGAACACTGATGGTGGTGTTGTAATGTCCTCACCTGCCTACCCAGAGGTCGCGGGTTTGATTCCTAGGTGCCTAGGTGGTTTTTCCTCCACCTAGGGCTTCGGTGTATGTACTTGGGTGTATTTGCATCATTATTCAACGTCCAAAGTGCTATTTTAGGACTAATGCAAAATATATAAGAACATGACTAAAACAATTCATACTCTGCTAAGATATGAGTTCAAAAGAACATAGAAATGGCAGAAGAAAGGATTTTTGATTACTGACAATTGGAAAGATGATGAAAACTTGGCAAAGACAGGAAGAGGAACTACAAAAAGCTGATCATCATGATCCACCGTTTAACCGCTATCCCTATGTCAAAATTCAATGTAAATATGGAACTTAATGTAATTAAAACGTTAGCAGTAAACAATGGTTATTCAGAAGATCTAACAAATAAACTTTACCGGAATAAACTTCCAAAAATAGCCTTAAGCCACATTTACAACCCCGAACATTTAAAAGATCCCACTGCCAAATGGCGGAGAATACTATATCTTGGGACTATTTCTCAAAAAGTAATTAAAAGTTGTCCTAAGGAAAAAATTAAATGTGCCTTTTACAGTGGTTCATGCCTTAAGAACCTGATCTCTCACATTGAAGACAAAGTCCCCAAAAACGAGAGGAGTGGAGTGTATGAGTTAAAGTGCTCAGATTGCAGCACAAAGTATAATGGGCAAACAGGGCGGAAATTTAAAGAAAGGATTAAAGAACACCAAACATGTGTAAAAAATAAGAACATAACATCCCTCTTTGCAAAGCACCTCATCGAAAGTGACCACAAAAGTGACTTTGTGACAAAAAATATTCATTTTGAAGAAAAAGGTCAAAGGCTCGATGCTTTGGAGCAGTTAGAAATTTTGAAATGTGTCCGTTGGAAAGATGATCTTGCCAATGAAATTTTGTATCCCTCCCACTCCCCACTCCTAGACCTACCACTCTTCTAAATCAAAAATGTAATTCTCTTTTCTTCCCAGCTACATTGTAACCTTTTTACCCCTCCAACCTCCCTCTCTGACCAACCCCCCCCCCCTCCTATGATCAGAAGGTATATATAGCCAGCGTGCTTCTATGAGGACCACCTGATGATGACGTTCAACGTCGAAACCTGGGTCGTGTTTTTTAAATAAAGTGAGTGGAATTACAAAGTCAATTATTTCATTACATTTCAATATGTTATGCAAATTCCACAAAGTTACGCCTGAGACAACAAATTTTACAATAAATCTCATTCCAGAGGGGAGAGTAAGATCAGGATCCTAATTCTCAACATACAGTGTCTATATAATAAGTTACAAGACCTTGAAGCCTTAACTTTAATGGACAAACCGGACGTAATCTGCCTTTGTGAGCATTGGATGAATGTACTGGATGTCACAATTCCAGGATATGTGATAGGGGACTGTTATTGTCGAAAAGTGAAACGCCATGGTGGAATGGTGATCTATGTAAAAAACACTTTTGTGCATGAAAAACCGAAGATAAATCTGCAGTCCTTGAACACTGAACTTGAATGTTCAGTGGTAAAACTCACTGTCAATGAGTAAATTCATATTATATTTGCACTTTATCGATCTCCAGTAGGATCCTTTAGGGAATTCGTTGATAAATTGGACAATTTGCTCTGTAATATGACAACTTATTCTAAATTGACTGGCTAATAGAATTCCTTGGAGGTAATAATCTGCTATCCCCAAAACAATTTGGTTTCAGAAAAGGGAAGTCAACAGAGCAGGCAATTTTCAATGCAGTTGACACCATCATACAACAAATTAACTCCAAGCAGAAAGTAATGGGTGTATTCTTTGACTTGTCCAGAGCATTTGATATGGTTGAGCATGATAAACTCTTGTTCAAATGTGACCAAATGGGTATTAGAGGCAAAGCACAGCAATGTTTGGGAACATACCTCAAAAATCGGCCACAAAGGGTAGCTGTCCAGAAGAATGGGAATACCTTCCTCTCTTTACCATTAGGTGTTGAAAAAGGTGTTCCTCAAAGGTCAGTGTTGGTTCCAACTTTATTTCTCATTTATATAAATGACCTACCCAAAAAATTATGTGTAAATCCTCTTGGTAACTGTGTCTTATTTGCAGATGATGTGAGCTTTGTGCTGTGTCAGAAATCCTTTCAAGATTTGATGACTCTAGGTAAAACCATTATTCAAGACATGGGCATGTGGTGCTATGGGAATAACCTTATTCTCAATGAAACAAAAACTCAGGCCATGATTTTCTCTGCAAAAACCTGCCATTCTGATAAAAGTACTTCTCAGCCTATGTCATATAGCTGTAAAATTATTAATGAGTATACATTTTTGGGAATATATTTTGATAAATACCTGAAATGGGACCTGCACATCACAAATCTAAGTAAAAAATCAAATTCCATGTACTGAAACATAACAATTACAATACAATAACTGGACAATTCTGAAACATACTGTTAGTATGGATGTTTTAAAAACACTCTACTATGGTCTATTTTATTCTCTTGTATCATTAGGTATCATAATCTGGGGAAGTGGGTCATCAACTAAGTTAAATAAAATATTTATTATTCAAAAGAAATTGCTTAGGCCCATGTGCAATAAACCCTATAGAGCCCACTGCAGACCTCTCTTTCAAAGCCTTGGCATCTTAATAGTCCCTAGTGTTTTTATTTATAATTCGATAATTTTGTTAAAAAAGAACATGCATCTATTCCCATCAAATAATGGCACACACATGCCTCTGGGACTAGGACAAGAAAGCATCCGTGAGTAGTGTCTGCTAGCATGACAATGATGTCCAAGGGACCTCGTTCTCAGTGCATCAACATATTCAACGGGCTTCCCATTAGTTTAAAAAATGAGACTTCACTCTCTATTTTTTAAAATAAGTTATTTATGTACTTAAATGAAAAATGCTTTTACAGTGTGAACGACTACTTCAATTTTGGGTAATTCTGAATTTTATATTGTGTAAATTCTTAATTATGTGTGTAGGTGTAATTTTATTCTATTTTTCTTTTCTCTGGCTAGTAATCCAGTTACTGTACCTCTTGACGTACCCTATACCATTACATAATTATATGATATTCAGTACCATACTATGTACTTGTCAATTGGGGAAATAAAATTATTATTATTACTATCACCAAAATGTTGGCACAGTAAGCAAAACAATGCAATTTTCATATCACGGCCATACAACCATCATTGGTGAATGCATAGGTTGTGGTTATGTGAATTCTTCTCAGGTCTTACACCGGGTCAAAGTCTCCATAGCTGCCGACGTTTCGATTCCCAACTCGGTCATCATCATCAGAAGCCCTCATGACGATGACAGAGTCGGGAATCGAAACGTCAGCAGCTATGGAGACATTGACCCGGTGTAAGACCTGAGAAGAATTCACTCAACTCATATGCCGGGAAAGCACCAGATCTTTCAGGTTGTGGTTATATCGAGTAATGATATTCGATTTTCTCAAAGGTGAAAATTGAATCAAATCTAAATTTGGTCGAGGTTGTCCTTTGCCTTTAATTTCACTTCAGTGCAACAACTCTTCCCTAGAACGCCTGCAATTTTGTACCCTCATCCAAACCACATGCCTCCCTATGACTGCTTGTCATGCCAACCTCCCCTCCCACCCCAACTTAATACCACCCTTCATACCTAATATCATTAAGATGGACACCATGTTTTTCTTTGACTGAATGGGTCATGGACACTGTGCAAACTTACAGCCCAATTTCTTGTACAACCATCATTTTGTCTCCCTCCACGTCCCTTCTTGACAAACTCCATTCGAAGAGGACTCACTCCACGTAATTCCCAGGCTACATTCCCACATGATATGCTACTCTTTGAGTATTTAGTAATTCAAAACCTTTTAATTGGACATATCGAAAGAGAAAAGTTTTATTGCTTGCTCCATAAGGCTTGAAATTTTACAGCAACCAAAAAGAGGTGATCCTTCTGAAAATAAACGGCAGCACTGAAGCTAAGTAGAACTTGAGGATGAGCCACTGATATTTAGACCAAAAATGTATTGGATAAGAATGAATCATTATTATCACTGGGCTTACAATCCGAGGATTGATTTGCAGCAGCTATTCCATCCACATCACAGTTGCTGCCACCTCATAGATCCTTGCACAGACATTTTCCATCACTAGTAGTTCTTGTAGTTTATCCTTGGATTCTGTAATTCATGGGTAACGATACAATTATATTGTTTTACTATTACACCAGTGTACTTACTTTATGCTTACTATGCTTCTTCTTTTCTTTACTCTTCTCATTTGGTAACTCTTCCTCTGATTCGGAATCCTTTCTTTTTTTTCTAGAAACCTGCTCAGCTGAATGAGATTTATCTTCACGATTCTCCTACAAAAAACCAAGGCACACCCACAAAATAAAAACGCAAAACAGAAAAGGACACTCACAATTTGGTGGCCCAACCACCTTTTTTAACAAATGGGTTAAGAGTCTTCATCATTTCGCCTGAGACAATACTTACATCCACTTTCATGAGAATTTTAAGAATAGTGGGCAAGTGGAAGGATACACAGATTCCAAGTGGGAAAAAGTTTTGTTGAACAGGAATCAAACATTTGACTTGCTGGGCCGATGTGTCCAGTGTCCACCACCTAATCTCAACCTAATACTATGAAGACTTCAGCAAAGAAATGCAAACAATGCTGAACTTAGCTTGGTTCCTCATGCTTCAAACACTTTAGTACCCATAAATGAATCATGAGAATGAAAATAATCTCACACAACCTCAGAGAGGAAAAGTCTGCAAAGGTTTATTTGAATTGCCTGTATTAGTCATTCAATGTTTAACGGTAAGGTCTCATTGAAGAGGCCATCATTGATCATGCAGTTTCTGCTCTTTGAATACATGATTGAATTTAAAAAATTGTACTTCAGGAATATGGTAGGTGAACCATTCCAGTAGCAAATTCAACTAAACACTTTTCATGGGGTGTGATATTTTAGCGTACTTTGCAGTCAGGTAGATAGTGACTAACCATCACTATTTCTTTTACAAATGCTTAGCTGCATTCTCACTGCTTAAACAACTTCATGCCAATCAGTGACCATTATTTAATGGAACAAGCGAATCACAATTAAGATTGGTTGCACTGTTTATTTAGAAATGCCCTGGATAAGAGAAGATAAAAACCCTTTTGAAAAGTTATGATTTATAACTGCGAGACATTGAAGGATTTGGTACCAATAACCTTGTGTTTTTCATGAGCAGTAATCACTCAGTCCTCTACAAATGGGCCTACCTTATGCTTGCTGTGCTTGCTCTTCTTTTCTTTATTAATCTTGCTTTTCTCCTCTTCTTCTGAATCACTCTCTTTTCTTTGCTTGCTTGGAATGTCGCCTTCTGAATCGGATTTCTCTTCATGATCTTTCTGGAAATCACAGCACACATAAATAAAATTAAAATTCAGAAATTATTCGCCAAGTGTGGTATTTAAGAATATACAGGCTAATTTCAATCACAGATTTCTATTCTGCGAAACTTGAATGCTCATCAGCATAAAATTTGTATTTCATACCATACATACACTCACTGTTTGACCCAGTGACCCAAGTAGCAAATTCACCTAAACACTTTTCATGGGATGTGATATTTTAGCATACTTTGCAGTCTAAAGGAGACTAAATGAAGAGAAATTTAATATGCTATTTTCAATCTGAGGAATGTTAGGGTATTAAAATGTACCAAAAATCCCAAGTATGCAAAAGATAACATGCTGGCCAAATGGTTTTTTTTGAAACTTGTAGCTAAGTACATATTTCTACTTTTTCAAAATTTGGAATTCACAGAAAAGTCATCTATAGTATCATAATGAAGTATTGTGCATAACAAAAATCAAATCAATATTATTGGGATATTATTTATCAGGAAAGCAAAGCATACAGTTACAATTTAACGGCAACTTATTTGATCATCATGCTATTAGACAAATTGGCAATTAACCTGATCAAGCTCTTTACTGGCTTGGAAACTTAAACTGAACAAAATATCTTGTGCCAATGAGCTTCCATGAGTCTCTGGCTATGCTATTGACAGTGTCCCACTGTAGAAACACATTAAAACCAATAAATATTTTTAATATCACGTGAATAATTACATTTTATTGAACATTTACTCTGTAAATTCATAATAAAAATCATTAAGGTTAAAAAACCTTGACTTACTCTATGTTTACTATGCTTATTCTTCTTTTCTTTTTTCTTTTCACCTCTCACATCTTCTTCTGATTGACTAACCTTACTCATTTTGGGAGGAGCTGGTTCTTCCGACTCGGATTTTATCTCATCATCTTCCTATAACAACCAATACAAAGAAGTGAATTAATTCCAAACAAAACTTGAAGAAATGTGAGATTAATTTTTGTGAAACAATATGTAACATGGCCCATGTGTGATAAAATATATCATGTAAAACACATGAGAAATTTACTACAATAAAATTGCCATACAATTGAAAATTACCCTTCCAATTTAAAATATCTTGCTTTGATATTTTGGAGAAATATATTTGCTATTAATAAGACAAATTTTATGTTTTTGTCCAAAATAGTAATTGTCTTGAATAGTATTGATCATTCAACTGCTTGTATCCATGAAATAATGAGAGCACATTATTCTGAAGGCTCCTGTACTGTGCGATTGCTGTAACTCTCCAACCCTAGGACGGCAAATACTTCACCCACATCATTCAGAACACTTAACCAATACTTAATAGGAAACTACGAACAAATTGTGAGCATTATCACCGGTGGCGAAGAACACTTAATAAAGAAATAATGTGAGTTGATATTTAAACAAATTCAATCCAGATATCCCATGCATACCAGGTGTGGCTATAAAATAAGGAGAGACTGATGCTACTACAGAAGAACTGCACATGTGCTAAATAGGTACGACTGACAGCTATGTAGCGTGAAGCCTTTCCTTGCAATTTGCCATGCCACTGGTCAAACCTGAATTAAAAGGGATAAGATTTCAGACTGTTGAAGCTATGAAAGAAAAAGCAGCATGTGTCATGAAAGAGCTCACAAAATGAGACTTTTAGGACTGTTTTGAGCAACGGGAAATTTGCTGGTGCAAGGATAGAGTGTATTTTGAAGACAAAAATAATAATGAAATATGTATACATTTAAAATGAAAGTCTTACAGCATCAATCTTGTTATTTTATAGCCACACCAGTATGTGAGAAGCTGTACTTCAAATTTTACAGTACGAGGGCTTTTATTATTTCCACATCTTTTCCCAAAAAAAAAACTGATGGTATTTACATGATTTCTGTAACTATAGTCAGAGTATTACAGTATTTGTAGAATTACATTTGTAAAACATCAAAATAAACCATTAGTAAAATGTCTGCTGGGTTTCAATAATGCACACAATGTTTGTATAAAAGGTATCGATAACAATTTTTTCCTAATATTTGCGTGAAGTGCTGAATTCAGATTGTAAATTAAGTGTGTGCATGATCGCAGATCATATTGGCATTGATAAGATGACAGTGGACACTATTATCACTGAAAATTTGCTGAAGCAAAAGATCTGCTCTAAACTCATCCCAAAGGTCTTGACGAATGACCACAAGCAGAGTTGATTGTCTGCTGGCGCAGATCTTCTGCAACACATTGAAGAAGACCCTAACTTTTTGGACAGTGCTTGGACAACAACAGACTATTCCCTATTTCAGAAAGTGAAATCCTCCCTCAAAGGATGTTACCATGGGACCCTGAGTGCCGCCAAAGAAGCTCGCATGTGTACCCTTAAGGACCTTTTGGAATCCACCCACCAGGAACTCTTTGAGTTGTGGCAAAGCCACTGGCAAAGAAAGTGTCCACGCTCAAGGGATGTGCTTTGAAGAATTTTGAGGCATTGAGGCAAAATCTGAGATAAATTTATTTTTCTGAAACTTTTTCCGATACTTTTTATAGAAACCACATACGCTGTCACCACTTGAAAGTATTTTTGCTAAACTTTGACCTGAAAATGTCAGTCAAATTAAATTCACCCGATTGTAATATATGCATGCAATGAAACCCAGAAGCACGTAGCCTTCATAAAAATATACTTCCTCCAAAAGGCTCAATTTGACATAAATTTGTATTTTTCATCTTTTGTTACTGGTCTCCTGAAATACATTAATTTAAGGTTCTGCTGTATTTATCAGACAACAACAAATAAACAGAAAGTTTTAAATCAATCAATTTTCCAGAAATTTGGAATGTAGAAACCATGAGTGTCATTCAAACATAACCATAAAAACACAAATACTTACTATTTATGGCACAAGACTTAGCACATGCACCAATTCATACATTTATCATGGGAAGAGTAGAAATTATCAATTTTGTTGATGTAACTGAAGATGTATTTACCAAATGTACTTACTTTTGACCTCTTTCTGACACTTGAATCTCTCTGTTTTCTCCTTTTAGGACTTTCAGTGCAACTTTCATCAGATTTCTTCACTACTTCATCATTTACGTCATCATCTCTTTCAACATCACTCTTTTCTTTCTCCTCTTCATTTTCTTCAGCTAACCCAGTGAAATCTGAGTGTTCTTTTGATTTCTGGTAAAGTGCCTGATAAAAAATGCATTCATATTCAGTACTAGCTTGAAAGCCACCTTAAAAAAATCCAATACAAAATACTACATAGGGAAGATATCTAGCATTCCTCGTGCAGTTCAACAAAATAAATATACAGTGAAACCTGAATGCATATGCATGAATATTTTCTTAAGTATATGCTGTATTAAACCCTTTTAACATATTCCAAAGAAACTGCGGGAGATGCCGCAACAGTAACTTTTAACGGAGTCATCCGCTAATGTGCATTTCAATGCAACAATTTCAGAGCGTAAAAATCATTCGCCTTGACTGGGACTCGAACCAAGATCCCTCAATATCTGGTCGAGTGCTTTAGCCACTTAAGCTACCGAGGCGTCCTCTTAAACTCTGAAATTTTGGGGCTTTTAAAGGAACTAGATGTTATGACGAAATACCGTACATACAATGTCACATGCATTCGTAGTCATACATAACATAAACCCTTTTAACATAAACTTAGATTCTTTAAATTTTCACCCTAATACTCTGCTGATACTTTTCCAAGAAGTATCTCATAAGAAGATATCAAAATCCTTAAACATGAAATCTGCAGCATTAATAACAAAATGCCACCATGCCAATGAATGTCCATCCCCCTGAATTTCACATCAAATGCGAATTGAAAACTCACTTGTAGCTCTGGCAGTGAAGTGGCTTCCTTCCACGTTTTATCACTTCTTATTGCAGTTACGCGAGGGAAACGCACCGATATTCCATCTGCAGTGTGCACTTCATGGCGTGTAAATTCTGCTCCAACTATCTCCCAGACCGGAGACTCCTTTTAAGTTAATGAACAACATGAATTGGTAAAAAAATTTTGTTTTAAATTTGGTGCAAAAATGGAATATTACGTACAAAACTAAAACTAAAAGACAATTATATCAGGCTTCATGCAAATAAACAAAAACATAAGGATAAATGTCAGAAATTCTGCAAAAACAACTTGTATTTTGAGGTATGCAATAATTCTCATTTTATTCCAACTGGTTATTGCTTATTACTAAAGGCTTATATAAACTCGTATGTATTCTCCCTTTCAAGTTAGTTAAATAGTGCATATGTCCGTTCAGATGACATCCTTACAGCTTCAGCGATTCCTAGCACTTTCAGTCAGCAATTCTCCATGACCATTTTATGCACTTTTGCAATAATTTATTTATTTATTTAGTAAAAATTGTGCACATACAGCAGGATTGCCAATTTATAGTGACACGTATAACAGCAACATATAAGGACACAAACATACAAACATCAACAAGACTATAATTAGCAGTAATTAGAGATAAGTTTTCATAGAAATAACAAAAACAGTGAAAGAAAGGAACAAAACCGGGATGTGGGAGTGAAAGGAGAGATTGTGCTAGTTCTTTCGAGAGAGATGTGTCAGAGAAAGGTTTATAAATGTGTTGGCTGGGAGTGAGAGGGGGTCAATGCTTTTGGGAAGGGAATTCAGTAAAGCGGGGAGACGGAAGAAAAGGGAACGTTTGGTGAGGGACAATCTGGGAACGGGTTGGTGGAATAAAGAGTGATCGCGGGTAACTCGGGGGGGAACTCTGAAATTGATAAGGGAAATTAGTTCAGGACAGTCGTTAATGGAGTTAAGGGTGTTAAGCATGAGTTTTAAATCGGATTTTAGACGTAGAGTGGAGAGATTACAAATCGAGAGCGAGGAAAGAAGTGATTCAGTGGGCGAGTCCCGAAGATGGGGGACTCTGTACTTGACAATTTTACTGAAAAAATTTGTTATCATGTTAAGGGTATTAAGGTTAGATAGGGCAGACATGGACCATATAGGGGAGCAGTAGGTAATTAATGGTAAGATAATGGTTGAGAAATATGCAGTTAGAGATTGTATATCTTTTATTTCTGTGTAGCGGTAAAGTAGACCTAGAAGAGACATGGCTTTGCATTTAACTGCTTTGATATGACCTGAGAAATTTAGTTTGCGATCAGTTAATACACCAAGATCCTTGACAGAAGCAACAGAGTTTATGGGGTAGTGGTACATTTTGGCCGGCCACTATGCGGATAATCATGTAAGCTGTCCCTGCCAAACTAACCCACATTTCTTCACCAGTCATCAGTTGAATATGCAGGAGCAGAGTCCCCAGAGAGTATTCTGAAAGTCGGCATGAATCGCCTTTGCTTCCATACTTTTCTTTGCAAAATTTAATCACCACTCGAATCTCAATTTTGTCCATCTTCTCACAAATCACTAGATGGGAACAACAACAGAGCAGTGCCCACACCACAGATGATCTTCCCAGATTACTTACATGCTACGTGATTACTCATACTCATTACCAAACGGGAAACTCATCGCTTCAATGCTGACATCTGGTGGTGACTCCAAGAACCTTTCAAACTACCCTGGTAATCGCACTTAAATGCCAATAATAAATTAATGTTATCATTATAAATCATTGTGTTTACATATTCATGTGGATTTGTGAATTAAGCTATGAAAAAGGATTCTCGATACCATTCCTCTACTTCTGAAAATATTTATATAATTCTTACCAGAAAATATAATACTCTATTTCCCTTAACTGTTTCCGCCATGTTGGAACTATCCCTATGAAGTGGTAGGAAAATTCAGAAAAAGGGAGAGAAATGATGAAAGACCATCATGGGGAGGGAAACAAGCAAGTAAAAGAAAAAGAAACACTGAATTACTATTTCCTCCTCAAGGTCTTGCAGCTGAAAACTGAAATAAATAAAAGTAACTCTTTGCATTTGCTCATTAAGGAGCTCAATTCCTTGACTTCTTCATGGGCATTTAACCTGCTGATGTATACTGCAGGATGAATATGAAATGCAGACTGGTAACATCAATAACTTTGAAATAAACTGAATATTAGCTAATAAATGAAAAAGAAACACTTTGTTCCAATCCACCACTTTATTACAGGTACGACTAGTTTCGACGCTACGGCGTCATCCTCGGGTACAAAGTTTAAAGTCACAATCATTGTATATATACCCTCTTCTGGAAAGGGTGGGGGAGTTGTGGGAAGAGGGGGCGGGGAGGGGAGTACGGGGGTAGGTACGAAAGAATGTGGGAGAGGGTAGGAAACACCAGGAAAAGCGTTAGTGAGTGGGGGGGATTGGAAGGTGGGTTAAGAAAGGGGTGGATAAGAGTAATAAAGTGGTGGATTGGAACAAAGTGTTTCTTTTTCATTTATTAAAATGAACTTCCACAAAGTTGAGGCTGAAACTATTGAACTAATGAACTGAATATTAGCTCTTCATTATTTATATGTATGCATTAAAGATTTGACTATAATTTACTTCATGATTTTTGATAATAATAGATCATAAAAATAAATATGGGGCTTTCCCATTCATTTTTTTAAATTTGTAAATTAATGATCTATTTGCCATTTCTGATTATTATTATTATTGGTACTCTACTGGTAGTTTTTGGAAAGATACAGACTACACAACAACATATTTTACTGCCTCTGATAAAAACACACAACCTGGTATCCAACACGATGAGAAAGCCCTCTCAGACCTTAGTCACTCAAGTTATATTCAATGTGAGGTTAATAGGAGCTACCATGAAACATTCATTTCGTATGTACTCCAGTTATCAACCTGAAGGTTGGTTTGATAAGCAGGGGTAAAGTTCACCCAATTTGAAGCCCAAAGGTGTGCGAAATTGATACATCATGTTGGGCCAGCCAATTCCTCTCCCTGCCCCATGCATGGCACAGGGAAAACCTTGGCCCTCTACTCAGTAAGCCTGTGCTCTAATCATTGGCCTAACATGTCACTGAATTAGATATAAATACATATATGGCTATATTCTTGAAAAACCATACATACACAATATATTTGATGTTTTCAGGCTTAACTTTGTGGGAATCCATTATCACTGAAGTAAAAAACGATGTATCTTTCCACAAAATTTTTTATTCAGTATGACCAGTTTCAATGCATCGGCATCCATTGATGCAATGCATTGAAACTAGTTGTACCTAATAAAAAATTTGGTGGAAAGATACATTTTTTTTTACTTCAGTAGTATGCCAGAGGATTTCCATAAGAAAATATGTAGGAAACTATCTTGAAAACTGATATTAAGCATATATCAATTAAATATTACAAAATATGACTTGGAAATTAATAACAAGACATTTCTATAAGCCATAAGGGTTAGCTGCCAGTTGGGTTATCCAGGATGGATACGTGCCTACCTGCCTAAAATTAAGGGTTTGAGTAGGCCTCGTGAACGGGTGATATGTTATACTCTGGAGGTTGGGCCCCAGGCAAATTAAATGATTAGCCAGTAGTTCCTAACTGTTCTTCCTAGGTGCAATTGCCCTGACTCAGATCACCAGGGTAAAAACAAAAATTGTTTGTGAAAGTGAGACAACTTAACCAAGGATTGCAGATGAGTAAATCATTTTCAAATTTTTTCAAACACATTTTCCGAACACACCTTGGGGTCCTTCGCTACAAAATCTGGCACCATTGTTTTTGTACAAATCAACCAGTCAGGTACACGTGTCTGGTCTTTACTTATCTTGATCATTTGAAGTTCAGTCTGAAAATAAAGAGAGATTAGTGTTAGTTACATGCTACGATCAAATGAGATGGTAGTATATTTAAACAGATGACCTAAGCACATTTTAATATCTGTAATTTATAATTTCCCTTTAATGGTGTGCATAAAACATTTAACTAAACACCAGTTCACCAATATTATTCTTGAGTGAATTAGATTTTCTGTTGAACTTGGCTCAAAAATATCAATGCATTATTTTTCTATGAAGAGCCAGAAATATTTAGAGTGAACCTTATATTGTCAGGCCTCATTTAGTTCGACTTAATATGCTATAGCATAATTGGATCATTCAAATAAAACTTAATTCTTTTCCAATGATGACTCGCAGACTAAATTATGTTGACATGAACTTTGAATTCACTTTTCATGCCAAGCATCTACAAGAATGTAGACACTCGTTTCTGTTAAAATTTGTTCTTCTTTTGTTAGTATTTGCTCCAGATGTTAGATCCAATGGTAGCCTTTGAACACAAATCTGTTGCATCCAACAAGGCTATTTTATCAAGGCTTTAGTTATTTTGACATGTATTTGATGCATATAACAACATTCTACACCCATTAGCTAACAATTTCCCTTAAAAAAATTTGGGGACTCAGCATTTTGCAGAGTAATATGGGCATTCTAAAACGTAAATGATAATATGTATATCTTGAGAGAATTGATTTCCCTTCACGGTAATTCTCACATCAAGAGAAGAACACTGTTCATTCTTTTAAAAAGATATGGCAAATGCTCAATTTCAGAATGCAGAAGAGGTAAAAAATATTGTCTTAAAATATGATACGTGGGCATCATTGAATTCTAGCGGGATATGATGATAAAAACAAAAAATAAAGTAATTATATAAGTATCTTTATAGGCCTTCCTTAATCATGTCTTAACACATTTAAAAATACAAGTGTTTTCAATGATATTATAAAATTGATTCAGGTCCCGCACAAACACTGACAGTTATACTACGAAGAGAAATATTTACATAAATAGTGCGTGCTCATTACGGAATGCATGGGCCACCCTCACCTGGAGCCTTTCTAAAGTCTTATCATCATGCCCCCCATGCACTTTCGTCACTGTACAAAACTTCCTCCTCCTTGGATCCCAGCAGCCCATTAAAAATATGGACATCATGCCACCTAAAGAAGTAATTCAAATCAACATTAGATATTACAGTCAAGAATCACATTCAAATTATAACTCATAACCTGCGAGTGTTCCTTGGATTCTTAAATAATTCCACAGCTAATTTACAACAATAATTTAAAGGATAAAAATCTATGAATCTCTTGAGATCAGTACTTCTGAATATCAACTGTGTAATAAGTGAAAAAGAAAACTTTGCTCCAATCCACCACTTTATTTCAGGTACGACTAGTTTCGACGCTACGGCATCATCCTCGGGTACCGTAGTGTCGAAACTAGTCGTACCTGAAATAAAGTGGTGGATTGGAACAAAGTTTTCTTTTTCATTTATTAAAATGAACTTCCATAAAGTTGAGGCTGAAACTATTGAGATCAACTGTGTAATTAAAATATGAGCTATATTTCATTTCTCATGATCATTTCATTATCAACATTTCAATAATAGCTCTTTAACTAGAGCATGCAAGGGGAAATTATTTCAAGAGGCCTTGATGAGGTTTAGAGTGCCCTCTGAAATGTCCGTGTATCAAGCCAACAAACATTCTGAGTTTTCATTAGATAAAGGTGAGGTTTATAAAAAAAAACTGCACTAATTCCACTTAGCAAGTTTAAGTGAATCCATTAAATCAATAAGATTTGTGAATGTTCAAGCTGAGCACATAACAAAATCAGTGTGAGAGGTATGACAAGAGAATCAATGCAAATAAATCAAAGGAATTAAAGTTGGGAGGGAATAAACTAATGCAAGAAGAGAAGTTCAACTCTCTTGGAAGTAATTTGGATGAACATGGTCGTATTATTAGGTCCATAAGAAGAGAATTTGTGATATATAACCTTTTACCAGGAGGAGGGAGTTGAAAACAGTGACATCTGTGAAGAAGTTTCAGTGAAAACTGATGTGGAGCATAATATTGTTGGGGTAAGTGGCACGGAGGCAAGTGGATAAGGATAAATTGCAGACTTTTAGGATGTGTGTACGAAGAGGAATGGAAAAAAGAAATTGGACAGAGATAAAAATATATGGAGTGGAAGGGCAAGAGAGAATGTTACTGAGATAAATTTGAAGAGAACAGGAAAAGTGGTCACAGTAGTAATGAGAGGTAATGGAATGTTAAAAATTGTAAAAGGAGGGGAGAATTCTGCATGAGAAAATTAAGGGAGAAAAAGAATAGGCATTTTGGATGAAATGATGGTCGGCACTAAGTATCCAGAAATTAAAAATTATTTTTTTTAATATGGTGTTTTAAGGAATTTCAGTGCCTTGTTAGGTTAGACTTCAAAGTGTGACAATGCTTAGTCCAAGGTGCCATCAACATCCTACCTTAATGAGAAGACTATTACTGATTAAATAGGTTTCATAATTTTCAAATATAATAGTTTCTATGAAAAGATGCACAATTCAAGAATGTCTACTTCGTAACAGAGTAATATGCCATAACATAATTGGTACTGAACACAATAGGAATCGCCATTAGATCATATTCTCTTTGTAAAAGTTGTTTACACTGGTTTAGCACAAAACCTAGTCATCCCGTAACGTTGCTCAATCGTCGATTTCATTTGTTTTGTGACATGGTCAGTGCCTATAGGTTTACAATAACTGACATCTTGCCAATTCCACAGGATGGAGAGCACTGAGATCAGTTGTGCCGCAAAGCTTGGCGTCTCCCCCACCTACTGAAGTGGTTTGATCCTACTGCGACTAATAGGAAAGGCGAGGTCAATTCAATCGCATTACTTTCGGAATGCACACTGTCATTGGCATAGAATACAATAGGAATTGCCATTAGATCATATTCTCTTGGCAAGAGTTGTTTACACTGGTTCATCATAATCATTGTGTGGAAGATAACTTATAAGCCCTCATCCCTTCTCCAATTGTGCACTCTCTGAGCCTTGCTTTATGACAGTAATGTCTTTCTCTGAGAACTCTTAACTTTTGGTGCCCTCTTTTAATCTAATAAACTTACGACTGACCTTTAGCTCCTGATCCAAACCAAGCACCCAAAACTACAAGATCTGCTGAGTCAGCCATGGCTCCATCCTTCAGATAATCCTTCTTGACCTTCAACCAATGTCTTTTTCCTGGCTCATACGTGCTCTAAAGGATAATATGGAATTGCATTAAAAATCAACAATTTTTCAGGGAGGAGCGCTGCTCTTGCCAATTTAAATAAAATGATTTAATATGATGCCTTATCAAATGCATTTATTCAATACTTACCCTCGGGAAAATTAATATATTTTTTGATGGAAAACTTTCTCTTTTACCAACTTTTACTTTACTTTTACAAAAAAATTAGTAAAGAATGCCATTGATTAATTTTTATGCAAAATCTTACAAAAGAGAAATTTACAATGAAAAATGTCAATAGCCTTCAATTAATGGGTGTTTTTAATTATTTGTAAGAAATAGTACAAATTAAATAAATCAACATCACGATTATTACCAATAGAGCATAAATGAGACATAAACCATAAACACATAAGTCAGAAGGTTGTTTTGGTAGGCGATGGTAGAGTTCACCCAGTACTAAGCCCGATGGCATGTGAAATCCACACATCAGGGTAGGGGGGCCAGTTCCTTTCCCTGTGCCGGTTATGGTTTCCCAGGAAGACCTGGTACCGGAAAAATCACATAGCTTGGGTGGAGCTGCAGGTGCCCAGAGTGCCTTGCCCGGGAATCGAACCCGGGGCCCTCCAGTCAGTAGTCCAACGCTCTACCCCCTGGACT
Source organism: Hetaerina americana (assembly GCF_022747635.1). Taxonomy (NCBI): domain Eukaryota; kingdom Metazoa; phylum Arthropoda; class Insecta; order Odonata; family Calopterygidae; genus Hetaerina; species Hetaerina americana. The sequence goes on along the minus strand of NW_027286985.1, from coordinate 1,225,962 downwards.
ACTGCACTCCCCAAATAAGACACATGATTTTAATATTTATCATTTCCATAAAATCTCCACATAGAGCAGCTGCTTAGGTTGTGGTTCTATTTGAAATATAAGAATGCATAGCTGCAAGTAGTCGGAGGCAAACTGTCACACCATTTTATAAAATACTAAAGTATCAGCTACAGTTCTCCAGCAGAGAGGAGGTCAATTTAAGTAATCATGGAGATAGGCTTAGTTCACTTCAGTTCTGTGAATACCAAATTTATAGTTTGGAGACCTAGAGAACTCATTCTGTACCCATTTAGTGCTAATAACATCAAATTGACTATTGCCTTTCACATTTCAATTTTCGGTGATAAATGACAAATGACATAATAAATAATAAATGACATAATTCTATGTAATTACATGGGCACAAACCTTAAGATTTTTTAAAACGAGGCCTTCTAATCCTTGTTTCAGCACTTTTGATATCATGGCTTCCAAATCTTTGGGTTGCTGCAAATAAAAAAGAATTGTCTTAATAAATGAAACAGAACTGTGGAAACCCTTTAATTATGAGTAAGTAGCTTACATATACTTCCTTCATCTCAGAAAACATCACATGATTCTGTATTTCTCTCATGTTTTGGATCAAAAATTTTCTTCTTTCCACAATAGGCCTGTATAAAAAAACAAAAAATACATACATATAATAACATAATATATAGTAATATACATACATAGTAGCAACAGCAAATGCTCCCTGAAAAACAATGGAAAAATTTATCTAATAACTGAACATTTGTATGTATTAATTACCAGGCTCTTTAAATTGCTTTGAGAGAAGTTTGAGGCCGATACTTTGTGGAAATCCATTGGTAACACTCACATAAAAAAGAATCAAAGAAGATTTCTAGTGGAAACGCAAAGTCTTTGATTCTTTCTTCATGTTTTAAATTGTATCTGAACATACAATTACCTGACAATAAAATCTTGATTACTTTAGAGGGCTCAGTGCTCCTTACTAACTGAAAAGTTGTACATTCAAGTCCAACTTTGTACTTGGGGGTTGCAATTTTACATTCACTTCATGCAAGAAAAAAACATTTAAGGCCCTAATTTTCAAAGCAAAAAATATTATGGACCCTATCATTCCAATAAAAAAAACCAGGAACAACAAGATGGAGGAGCAGAATGAGGATTGTGAGGAATGCCAGACCATAAGCCTGATTTTATATGCTGCCAGAATCATGACGAGAATATTGAACAGAAGAGTGGAAAAGGTAAAATGAGAAAACATAGCTGAAAAATAATGTGTACTCAGGACGGACATGGATACAAGGAGTGTATATGCGGATGGATTCTACTGGAGTGGTAAAGGTTACTGGAGTGGTAAGGGCTATTGAGAGAGATATGAGGAAAAAGGCAAAGGATCATGACTTTGTTTTGCAGATTTGATGAAGGAAATTGATTTTGTTAAGTAGGATATACAACCACAAACACAGTAATCAACCCAAAGGTCGGTTTAGTAGGCGATGGTAGAGTTCACCCAGTACTAAGCCCGAGGGTGTGTGAAATTCACCCATCAGGGTAGGGGGGCCAGTTCCTTTTCCCGTGCTGGTTATGGTTCCCCATGAAGATCTGGTAACCAAAAAATCACATAGCTTGGGTGGAGCTGCAGGTGCCCAGAGAGGCTTGCCTGGGAATCGAACGCGGGCCCTCCAGTAGTCAGTAGTCCAACGCTCTACCCCCTGCACTACCGTGACCCACAAGTAGGATATGCTCATGTGTAATAAAGGAGTGATGGAGTGGATTGCAAGGAAATAAATGACCAAACTAAAAGCTTATAGAAGAATCACATAGATGAGATTAAGGTGCAAAAGAAGAGACTTGCTTAGTCTGGGTAAAGGTGTGAGGCAGGGTGGCATCCATCCCTCACCCGGTTTCTTTATGTAGAAGAAATGGCAATGAAGTGTTATAATAATAATACATTTATTTGTCAGGAGATTTGTTGCATATTCATACATACACAAATATAGGACACGTCCAATATAATTTTCACAATTTCACAATTTTAGAAGAGATACAATATATATATATATATATATATATATATATATATATATATATATATATATATATATATATATATATATATATATATATATACCAATACACTAGTATAATTACATATCAATTGTTCAAGCCGGGATTGACGCATAGCGACAATTCAAGGTATTCATTTACAGAATAGAACATATTATTTTTTAAAAGGTTTAGCAGCTTTTTCTTGAAAACAGGTACTTTTGTTTCATATTTGATTTCATGGGGAAGTTTATTGAATAACCTTAAGGCCATTGCTTTGGGCCCATGGGCAGTATTGTGTGTCCTGACAAATGGTTGGTGCAGGTCATTGCAGGTCCTTGTGTAGTGACTATGGTAATTGTGGTTGGACTTGTAATGGGAAATATTACCCTTTGCATGTAAGATGACATTAAATATACATATGCAAGGTATTGGTAATAAACTAAGTCTTTTGAAGAGAGGTTTACATGGTGCATTGCAAGGAGCATTGCTCATAATACATATAATCCTCTTTTGGATTTTGAAGATTATGCTCACATGGGGAGAGGAGCCCCAGAAGAGGATACTGAAAGTAACACGAGAATAAAATTCACCATAGTAAATGGATAGAAGGACCTCTAAATTTACAGAATACCTAATATTTCTAATAAGGAAGCATAGGGAGCTTAACTTGCAGCGTAATTTGAAAATATGTTCCTCCCAAGACATGTTTTTCTGCAGGATTACTCCCAGGAATTGAGTACTGGAATTTTGGGGAATGCTCACACCATCTACATCTACTGAGATTGCAGATGAAACTTTCTTTTTATTAGTAAAATAAATCAGGCTGGACTTATTTATATTGGGTTTTAGAAAGTTATGAAGACACCATTAATTGAAAATCTGAGCTACTTCGGCTGCTCTTTCTGTCAAGCTGTCTACTGAGGAGGCTGACACAATGATATTTGTATCATCAGCATACAGTATTGGGTCTATCCCCTTAATGAACTTAAGATTGTCTGGGAGATCATTGATATAGATTAAAAATAAAATAGGACCAAGTACAGAACCCTGGGGAACACCCAGTGTTACTTCTCTACCAGGGGAAACAAATTTGGAGCCATTTCTTGAGAGCTCGACATACTGATGCCGTTCACTTAGATAAGATTCAATCCATTTGTAGGGCGTGCCTCTTATACCATAGCATTTCAGTTTATACAGGAGTAACTGATGATTGACGAAGTCAAAAGCTTTACTGAAATCGAAAAAATTGTTGGCAGAAGGCAAAGGGTGTAAACAATGGAGGCAGGAGTATCACAAACATGAGCAGGGTAAAAAAGAAACTTTACACTTCCACAATAAATTTTTAGAAATAAATTTTACTGTGGAAGTGTAAAGTTTCTATTCTACCCTCATTATGAAGGAATTCCACAAAGTCAAACCTGAAACTGTTATCTGTTATGTTTAACAAACATGAGGTTTGCAGATGAAATGATTCTGATGGCAGAGAGTGAAATGGATGTGAATGAAATGCTAGATCATGTTGGAATTGAAGGAAGGAGAATATTGTTTCAGAGTGAACACAAAGAAAACCAGAGCTATGGAAAGAGAGAGAGCCAGGAAACTTGAATGTATTATATACAGGAAGTGGTGAAGTGAAATAAAAGTAAGAATAGCAACAGCCAAAGTGGCACACAAGAAGAGAAGCAGATTATTGAGTAGTAGAATGAACTTGGAACTGAGGAAGGGGTCAGTGAAATGCTGTGTGTGGAGAATTATGCTATATGGATCTGATTTTGAAGAAAGGAGATAGAAAAAGAATAGAAGCCTCTGAAATCTGAATTTGAAGAAATATGTAGAAAATCATGAGGTTGGATAGGGTAAGGATAAGGAGGTGTTGAGGAGAATTGGAGAAGAGAGAAGCTTGATTAATGCCATAATAAAGAGAAGTACTGGCTTGGACATGTACTGAGAAGGAACTACTTGGTGAGGGATTGTCTTAGAAGCAATGATTTAAGTATTTGTGAGGAAGGGAAGGAGGAGACTTAAATTTATGGACCTTGCAAAGAAGGGGAATTTCTATTTGTATATGAACAGCAGTGCACAGGATAGGGCAAAGCAGTCATGAATTATCTAGCAGAAGACTAACTACTGGGGAGAGTCAAATGAAAACATTGAAAAATATAAATTTTTAACCTTGTAATTTCTTGACTACAAAAGATTCTCAGTTATATTATTTTCATATGCGTTCTCCATGGTGTGCAATAGAAATATTCCATCACATTGAAATTTCATGATGAATCTAGAAGTACCATGGATTTAACTACTACTTAGGCCAGTGGTGTCAATACTTGATGTTCCGGACCTGATCAATGGGAGTCTCTTAGAGAAGTAATGCTGTTTAGAAACTGCCCAGTTCACATGAAAATTTACTGGAATGAAAGCGATGAAACTTTCATTCTTCGACAAATTTCAATGTTTTTCCCCTTAACTGTTTAACAAACAAATGAGAGTGCGCTGTTCCTCTGTGGCGCATGATGAAAATGCAACTGCCATGTTTACACCATTGTTGCAGCATATCGTTGCTTTCTGGCATCATGCTGCTAACTGCGGGATGCTCATCAAACCAAGGCTATCACTATTGCCAACTAACAGTACAGGGTGAGAGCATTTTAAAATATTAGTGCCCTTTCAAGAATTTCACTTGATTCCCCTTCATATTATGAACGACGACATTTTTTTAATATGACATAAAAATACCAGACTTAATTTCCCTCTGCTGGTTATGGTTTCTCCGGAAGATCTGGTAACTGAAAAACCACATAGTTTGGGTGGAGCTGAGGGTGCTCAGAGAGGCTTGCCCGTGAATTGAGGAATGAGAGGTTTTCTCCAGTCAGCCATCCAACGCTGTATCCCTGGGCTACCTCAACCCATTTACAAAACAATATCTAACTGGAAATTTTGGACAAGAAACTTTGGTCATGCAACAATATCATTGGTAATCTGCCAATTAAAGATAGATTTTGGATAGTTCTTAAACCCTATTATGTATTATTTTTTACATGAACTTCCTCATAATAATGAAATTAAGAGTACAAAGTAACTTTCCACTGTCCTTTATTAGCGTACAACCGGTTTCAACGCTCAAGCATCATCATCAGGGGTTGAGCCAGGAACAATTGAACTTCCTCATGTTTGCCTTATGTTATTTCCTTGTCAAGTTCTTCATACTTCCTATCTGCCTTCATGTGATGTGAAAAAACCTTTTCCTCCTCATTTGCCCTTCACACAAATTTTCCCTCACACCTATTATGACTTTCAAAACCCCAGTGCCTCTCAATATTTTCTGCTATCTTTGAATTTCACCCAGCAACTTGCTTTCTTCTCTCACCATATTTAAAATATCACCATTAACCTTCCTCTAGTATACAACCTACTCATCATACAACAGACTGAGGTATGATAAAAACAATCAAAAATTTCACTGCAGTCAGTAAACTAATCATATTTAATAATTTTTAAATGTATTATTTTTAAGTGCACAAATCCAATAAGTGGAGTACAGTAGTCCAGGGGGTAGAGCATTGGACTACTGACCAGAGGGTCCCGGGTTCGATTCCCGGGCAAGTCCCTGGGCACCTGCAGTTCCACCCAAGCTATGTGATTTTTCGGGTTCCAGATCTTCCTGGGAAACCATGACCGGCACAGGGAAAGGAACTAGCCCCCCTACCCTGATGTGTGAATTTCACACGCCGTTGGGCTTAGTACTGGGTGAACTCTACCAATACCTACCAAACCAACCTTTGGGTTGATTACTGTGTTTATGGTTTTTTATAAATCCAATAAATTCATCAAGAACTCAAGGTTGAGAGCATATTAAATCAAATTCCAATAACCATGTATATTTCCGGATGAATTGGATCAATGG